>NW_027041118.1:3482646-4220293 GCF_037179485.1 Ochlerotatus camptorhynchus | reverse complement strand
ATTATCTAAGGGGCTACTCCCTATGATTATCTCCTTATACCGCCACACTCGCCCCCCACATGCCTAATTTGGTTCAATTTGCTTCATTAGTTCTCGAGTTATGCAGAAATTTCTGTTTCATTTGTATGGGAGCCCCCTCTTACAGAAGGGGGAGGGGTCTCGAACCATCATAAGAACCTTCCACGGCCCCAAAAATCCCTGTATACAAATTTTCACGCCAATCGGTTCAGTAGTTTCCGAGTCTATAAGGGTCAGGCAGACAGACAGACAGACAGAAATTCATTTTTATATATATATATAGAAAGATTTAATGGATAATCTAGTAGTTCTACGTCAACAATGCGGACGTGTTTTGGACACAATCCTTAACTTTTTCAACTTCAACATTCTGTGCAGATACCAAATTAACGTAACTTCATATTCATACATACATAAATACATACATTTATTTGTACAACATCACATTTAAGATAAGACATAGTCAACAATAGTACGCCACAATACTCGGTTTGCGGCTGCCGCTCTCCATCCTCGGTCATGCCCAATGCTCGCTAGATCACGCTCTACCTGGTCCGCCCATCGTGGTCTCTGCGCTCCACGCCTTCTTGTGCCAACCGGATCAGTAGCGAACACCAACTTTGCAGGGTAGTTGTCCGGCATTCTTGCAACATGCCCTGCCCACCGCATCCTTCCGGCTTTGGCAACCTTCAGGATGCTGGGGTCACCGTAGAGTGCAGCAAGCTCGTGGTTCATTCTTTGCCGCCACTCACCGTTCTCCTGCACTCGAAAACTCCGAGTGCTTGCAAGTCCTCCTCGAGCATAGTCCATGTCTCGTGTCCATAGAGGACCACCTGTCTTATTAGCGTTCTGTACATGGTACATTTGGTGCGGGGGTGAATCTTTTTTGACCGTAGTTTCTTCTGGAGCCCGTAGTAGGCACGACGATGCGCCTTCGTATTTCACGACTCACTCCACTACCTCGAAAGTATCCCCGTCTATCGTGACATTACTTCCTAGACGAATCCTGTCATGTTCGGTTCCGCCTACTAGCATGTACTTTGTTTTTGACGCACTCACCACCAGTCCGACCTTTGCTGCTTCGTGTTTCAGGCGGGTGTATAGTTCTGCCACCGTTCCAAATGTTCTTGCGATAATGTCCATGTCGTCCGCAAAGCACACAAATTGACTGGATTTCGTGAAAATCGTACCTCGGCTGTTGAGTCCGGCTCGTCGCATTACACCTTCTAGAGCGATGTTGAAGAGTAGGCATGAGAGTCCGTCACCTTGTCGCAGTCCCCGGCGAGATTCGAATGAACTGGATAGTTCACCCGAAACCCTTACGTAGTTTTGCACACCGTCTATCGTTGCTTTGATTAGTCCGATCAGCTTCCCAGGAAAGCCGTTCTCGTCCATGATTTTCCATAGCTCTGTGCGGTCGATACTGTCGTATGCCGCCTTAAAGTTGATGAACAAATGATGCGTTGGGACCTGGTATTCACGGCATTTCTGGAGGATTTGCCGTACGGTGAAGATCTGGTCCGTTGTCCATCGGCCGTCGATGAAGCTGGCTTGATAACTTCCCACGAACTCGGTCATTTTAGGTTATAGACGACGGAAGATGATCTGGGATAGCACTTTGTAGGCGGCATTCAAAATGGTGATCGCTCTGAAGTTCTCACATTCCAAATGGTCGCCTTTCTTGTGAATGGGGCAGATAACCCCCTCCTTCCACTCCTCCGGTAGCTGTTCTGTTTCCCAGATCCTGACTATCATCCGGTGCAGGCAGGTGGCCAACTTTTCTGGGCCCATCTTGATGAGTTCGGCTGCGATACCATCCTTACCAGCTGCTTTGTTGTTTTTGAGCTGCTGAATGGCATCCTTAACTTCCCTCAGCGTGGGAGTTGGGTCAGTTCCGTCCTCTGCTGTACTGACGTAGTCGTTTCCTCCATTACGCTGGTCTCCCGTGCCTACGTTCTGCTCGCCATTCAGGTGCGCATCGAAGTGCTGCTTCCACCTTTCAATCACCTCACGTCCGTCCGTCAAGAGGCTCCCGTCCTTATCCTTGCACATTTCGGCTCGTGGCATGAAGCCGTTGCGGGATGCGTTGAGCTTCTGGTAGAACATCCGTGTTTCTTGGGAACGGCACAGCAGTTCCATTTCCTCGCACTCCGCTTCTTCCAGGCGGCCTTTTTTCTCCCGAAAGATGCGGGTCTGCTGTTTCCGCTTCTGTTTATACCGTTCCACGTGCTGTCGGGTTCCATCCTACAGTATTACCGCCCGCGCTGCGTTCTTCTCCTCCAAAATCGCTCTGCACTCCTCGTCGAACCATTCATTCCGTCGACTTCTTTCCACGTACCCGATGGTGCTCTCGCCTGCGTCGGTGATGGCAGCTTTTACTGTACTCCAGCAGTCATCTAGAAGGGGCACATCGAGCTCGCCCTCCTCTGGCAACGCTGCCTTGAGATTCTGCGCGTATGCTAAGGCGACATCCGGTTGCTTCAGTCGCTCTAGGTTGTACCGTGGTGGGCGTCGGTACCGTACATTGTTGATGACGAAAAGTTTTGGGCGCAGTTTGACCATCACCAAGTAGTGGTCAGAGTCGATGTTAGCGCCACGATAGGTCCTGACGTCGATAATGTCGGAAAAGTGCCGTCCATCAATCAGAACGTGGTCGATTTGCGATTCCGTCTGCTGTGGTGATCTCCAGGTGTAACGATAGGGGAGGCTGTGTTGGAAAAAGGTGCTACGTATGGCCATGTTCTTGGAGGCAGCGAAATCGATGAGTCGTAGGCCTTTCCCGTTCGTCAGCTGGTGGGCGCTGAACTTTCCAATCGTCAGTCTGAATTCCTCCTCCTGGCTTATCTGAGCGTTTAGGTCTCCTATGGTGATCTTGACGTCGTGGCTTGGGTAGCGATCGTACTCGCGGTCGAGCTGCACGTAATATGCGTCCTTGTCATCATCAGTGCTTCCAGAGTGAGGGCTGTGCACGTTGATTATGCTAAAGTTGAAGAATCGGCCCTTGATCGTCAACCTGCACATTCTTTCGTCAATCGGCCACCAACCGATCACGCGCTTCTGCATTTCGCCCATCACGATGAAAGCTGTGCCCAGCTCGCGTGTGTTGCCGCAACTCTGGTAGATGGTATGATTACCTCTAAACGTTTGCACCATGGATCCTGCAGCGCTACGATGCCGAATCCACGGTCCTTCAGTAGATTGGCGAGTATTCGGGTGCTCCCGATGAAATTAAGAGATCGACAGTTCCACGTGCCGAGTTTCCAATCGCAAGTCCTATTTCGTCGCTGGGGTCGTTGCCGTTGGTCTCGGCTCGTATTCCTCTGTTGATTTTTCGTTCCAATGCTATTTTTTTACGGCTGGCTCGCAGGGCCTGACACCAAACCCCTAACTTTCCGGAGGACCAGGGTGCACTGATGTGCTAAGAGTCCTTCACATGGGGAACAGACGCTGTTGTGAGCCGCTCCTCCTGGAGAACAGACGCTCAGGCTTGCCGAAGCAAAACCCCCCTTCCCTGTCAGCCTATGACCTAAGTTCCCACCGGGGTTGGTTACCCGATCTTCCCTAAGGTTGCTCAAAGTTCCCGACCGGTACCACGGGGAGGTAGGGATAGGAATTGCTGGGAAGAGGCTAGTGATCTGAATGGGGTCTGTATTGCGCATTACCCAGCATTTACCGACCAACTTCATCTTCAAGCACTTTTCATTTTTTTTTTCCTGAAATTCACCCTTCTGGATCACTATGCATTGGTCACATACGGATCCACCCCCGATGAAGTTGCCAGTTTCAATCTAGTCTCTTTAATAAAGAAATCAAAATCAAATCTAGAGCTCATTATGCGGCATATTAAATTTAATTAGAACTCTAAAACAAGCGCATTGCTGACCACATCAAGAACCCAGGAGCACATTGCCCAAAGCCTGGAAATTTTCCAGGTACCGCCTGGGAAGTGGCTCAATATATTTTTTTTTAATATGGATAAGATCTCACCGAGAACAGGCAGTTTCGAACCCCTTCGGATACGGTTCGTGTTTTAAGTTTGCTCTTTGTTTTGTGCATGTGTTCGTTTTCATAGTTTTCGGCTGCATTTGCCGGATTAGCGATGGCACTCTGCATCCCGGACGGTTATACTATAGTTGATATATTCATAGTCTGGCGGATAGAATCTCGAGAACCAATTGAGCGGTCAAATAGCGGAACCAATCGAGCAAATCACGACCAACAACAGAAAATAGCCCATCAGCTATTGCGATCAAAACTTCGGAAACCCTTTTCTCGTGACTCAAAGCTTGCCTACGCAAACTAGCACCATCTTTGGTTTGTGGAAAGTTTCCCCTATCCGATGATGCAAGTAATTAGCGTTCGATTGGCGAGGAAAGAATAACTAACGTTTTGTTTATAAAAGTTTATAGTAATCAACAGTAAACGAAATCAAAAATAGTGGGACCTGGCTATTCGTGACGAAACTATTGAGTGTACCATTTTGAAATTTTTCAGAATGTTTCTTAATTTTTTGAGTACTTTAATTGAGTAGTGAAAATTTTTGATTAAGGGAGGTATACACTAAGATAATAAATAAATAACATTTTTATGTCTTGTTGAAATTGATGAACATCTATGGAAACATTGTAGCGGAAATCATTTTAAGGAACTTTGTCGAAAACGTCAACTTCTAACTCTCAAATGGACGAAATTATAGGGTTAAAATGAAGTACAAACGGTAGTACCCCCTTAAAACCGTTTTTTACAATAAATATTTAGTCTGAATTTTTAAATTTTTTCAATGTTTTACAAAGTTGTAAGTGCTCTAAAAATGCACATTTTTGTTCAATAAAGCAAATCGCTTTCCCTTCATGGAAAGGATTTGCATTCCGTATTTGTAAATTATTGAAAAAATTGGAAAATTCAAACTTAAAAGTTATGGTAAAAACGGTTTTAAGGGGGTACTACCCTACTTCATTTTCACCCTGCAACTTAGTCCACTTGAGAGATAAAAAATTGACGTCTTCGACTAAGTTTCTTAAAATGACTTCATCTACAATGTTTCTATAGATGTTCATCAATTTCAACAAGATATTAAAAAGTTAATTTTTGTAATCCTAGCGTATACCCCCCTTAAGCACAAAATTTTTCCACTGCAATAAAGTATTTTAAAATTGAAGAAACATTCTGCAAGACATTTAAATGCTGCACTCAATAGTTTCGTCGCAAATGGCCATGTCCCTCTTTTTTTGATTTCGTCCCGCCGGGTGCATCAGTTGAGATGTCGCATTCTGCGTTGTTTGATTTTTTCTCTCGGACCAGAAATTGGTGGCATTGCGAGTGATAATTTTTAATTTCAGTTTATTTATGCGCTGTAAGGTGCGTGAAAGAGCTCGGCACGGTCGGTGTTGATGTTGGTTCGCTCGCAACTATTTTTGCAAAAAAAAGTGTTAATTTTTTAAAAAGGATCAGATCTCACCGAAAATATGCAGTTTTGAACCCCTTCGGATACGGTTGTGTTTTAAGTTTGCTCTCTGTTTGTGATGACGTTGGTTCGCTCGCAACTATTTTTGAAAAAAAATATGCGTTTTCGACCGAAAGTGTACCAAAAGTGCATCTGAACGTGTTCCGCAGTTGGGTGTGGTGAAATTCGTGCATTCCCGGTTGATTTTCAGTGGAAATTCCGTATCACAAAACTGCCCAGCGAGTTCTTTTTTTTGCCGTTCGTTTTCGCAAGAGTGACGTTTATTGGATCCATTTCTTTGCACGGATGTGTTTTTTTGTAACCAGCGGTGTGTAAGTGTGCTTGTGATTTCCATTGCCTCTCGGGAGGCCAGTTCACCGTGTTTGGATGTCACGCTTTCGGTGTGTAGTTCTATCGAGAGTCTCGTCACCGTGTGCGAGTTTCAACACGGTCCGGTTGGTAGATTAACCGAGGAAAGTGCTGATAATGTATCCGTCGCGAGTTTTGGTGGTGATTCGGTGGCTGACGTTGCCGTGAATCGGCGAGTTTACGGCTTGCAAAAGTGCTCGTCTGCTGGTCTCTCGCCAGTGTCGGAGATTGTGAGCAAGCTGAAGGATGCCTCGCTGGATACACCCAAGACTGAAGGGGCGTAGCTAGTGGCCGTGAACGGTTCCTTGGGAAATCGCTAGACGCAAACTTCCTGCCAGATGACGATGACAATGCAAGAAAATTTGTTTTCGTTGAAGGAAGTATTGCAACAACGGTAATTGCTATTAGATATTGTTGAAAACAGTGACAGATAGCAGACATGAAGCTCGAGTGGAGGTGCCAGGCAAAGGTGTTATATCCTAGACAAATGGTAAGTTACAAATTTGCTGTTGTCGTCGTCGTAGGCGCCGTCGTATTCGCCATCGTAGTCGTTGCCGTTATCACCGTCGCAGTCACCACAGGCAGTACCGTTAGTATTTTTAAAGTTTACATACCAAGTTAAATTTGAGAACGTAATTTCATTTGAATAGCTTGTTTAACCAGGGCCGAAATAATCATCACGTCGGTTATAGCTTGTTGTGATTGTCTGAACAATGCGTAAAGAGTAAATCGAAATATTGAACGTCGCGTGAAAATGGAACTTAATGAAGGCCTTGTTACTCTTTCGTAGCTTTTAGGATTTGAAAGATCGTCGGTTGCCGTGGTTTGCTTACTGAGTAGAAAAACGCGATCCCAGGTCCTTTCATATTGAAAATGTATGGGAAAATCGCTTTTTTATCGTGTATTTTATAAAACTTTTCACTGTCGTCGGTGCCGGGTTTGAATAGTTTTAACAACTTGATTAACGGTATAATGTGATATGAGGGGCTCGGTGGCCTTAGAGAAACCGTTTTTGTTTAATGAGCATTTAAAGTATAATCTCCAGCCCATCCACATTCAATATTCTTCAATCGATTTATTTGTTAATATGACTACATTGTAATTACGGCAACTCGATGCTTAAAAAGGGAAACGTCTGCCTAGTGGCAAATGTTTTTGCTTACTGGGTTCAATCCCAAGCTCCTTTGCGTTATATGATTGTTAGGGCATCAATTCAGCTTATCGTTTACCAAAATGAACCCTGCTGCAAACCCTACCTTCTTACCCAATATCCCAGTGATTCCTCTTGGAAGTGCAGAAGTTTTCTCGGCTTCCATCAAAGCTAGTGTCACGTCAACACATTCCTACCAATTCCTTTCTTGAACTGCGTTCAGGTGCGGCTGGTGCTGGTATTTTCTAATTTGAGATCACCAATTTTTTAAACATTGAGGATGATTGCTAGTCCCAAGCATCGTCTATTGGTTCTCTGTGTAATTACAGCTGGTCTGGCAATAACAGAGTAGCAACCGTGGGCGGTCAATCATGCTCATGCTCATTAAGAAGGATCAGATCTTACCATAGGTGGATGAAATCAGGTTTCAATATCACATAATTTTCAAACAAAGATATTTTATATAAGTTCAAACCTTGGCAGCCAATGCGCTATCTCTCACAAAATGGGTTTCGAATCCAATTGCATTAACACTAAATTTTACTAGTCAAAAATAGTCCGGGTGGGACTATTATTTAATTAGCCTATCGGTGATCACAGACCAGATACAACTCACACAACAAAACAGAGCGTGTACTCAATCACATCGGATTAACTTTCCGTGAACTTCAACAGAACTCTGACTCCAGACGACGTACTCTTGTAGCATCATTTTGATTAAATCTCTTCCGATTAATTTGGTTTTCAATTCAGTCAAAACCATATCGGGTAAATGACGGCTTCCTCAATATCTTTGCGTGTTATCATCAGGGGGTCAATGAAGTCCACGTGCATCACGTTTCAGGGCATCAATTGGCCAAAACTGAGTGTTCAAAGACTTATAATTACAATGCGGCAATAAATAAATCATAGAGGCCACAAATTGATTCTTAACGCAAATGATAACTTGGCTCTGTAAGTTTATTTGATTGAGTCTGTACAATAATTAACGAAAAAGAAAAATTGATTTTTAAACTGAAATCATTTATATTTTTTCTATAAAAAATTTCAAAATGTAGGCAGGTAACTTTCAACGAATCATGTAGAAATATTTCTGAAACGTCATCATCTGCTATCAATCATTCAGAACGATTGCATGCTATTTCGCATCTCGTGCATTTACTTAATAGCATTCATACAAGAGATTGTATAGAGGTTTCCTTTGATCTATGCACAGTGGGATATTTATCACTTGGGAGACTCATACTTAAATAAACATTATGAAAGGTATAAATATTGCCATTGCTATAACAAGAAATCTGTAAATACGCCGCTGGATGATGCTTTCCTTTCCATACCGAATTCATAAGAAACAATCATGCAAAGCTGAGGGATTCTGTTCGTTGCTCGGTGACGATATGAAATGAATTCGAAGAAAATAAAATAATAAAAAAAAAATCCTAGCAAAATAAAAGAAAAGATGAAAAGAGCTTTGAGCCACATTTCCGGGACGATGCCGAGCAAAAGTGCAGTAGGTTGGCACAGAAAACGAGTAGCAAAATCTTATCATAAATACTGAAGCAGTGCAGAAGAAATGTAAATGCACAGAAGGAAAACCCAAGGAAGGGAAATTGCACTTTATTCCACAACCCCAGCGCTCCACTCCTGGCACGGTACCGACGAACGGCTTCGACCGGATACTGGACTGCTTTATGGTAGTTTTATGCTTGGCGGAATTGAATAAATATTTGTTGCGCCAACGAACCGACCAACCAACACGGACTTGAAAACAGCAGTGCTGCTCCGGAAAGGAAAAGGCACTCTTCTCCGCCGGGATGCATAGACAATAATCCTGTTCCGTGGAAGTTTATGACAGAAAAATGCAGATCCGGCGGGACGGTTCTGAGGAATTGAATTGTGCCGTGTTGTGCTAAGTTGCTTATTTCCCATGTGATTTGAAGGATGGAATTTGATTTGTACGGTCACAAACAGAGGAATGGAACTCCAAGGCGAGGGATTACAATTTGAAAGAAGGATTGGGTTTCCAACCCAAACTGTATGGCCTTTGAACCGGGTGTGGAAATTCTTCCCATGGGTGGCTCTCTTTCGACAGGTGCAACTCTAATGAGAGGGCATATACTCGAACCGAGAAGATGAAAATGGATCCTTGCCGGATATATCGAGGGTAGTCAAGTTGAAAATAATCGATAACCCTGTTTGGAGAGTACCCTTTGCTCTGTTTTGACTGGCTGTTTCTATCTTATTTCGTGTATTCTACACATCCAGGCAGACGTACACGACTAATGAAACCAACTCAGAAAGAAAGTCACTTTTACTCAGATGAAAGGGATATTTCTAAAAAGCGCTGAGTAACTTGCGCCTTTGTAAAATTCTCTTTCATCTGAATAGAAGTAAGTCTCTCCCTCTCTGCGTTATTCTCATCGGCCGTACAGGTGAAGGTTGCAGACAGTAGTGTACGTGTGTATGTGTGTGGGTCAGTCCGGCCAGGGCCGGAAAACTAATTTGATGAAATAGGAAAATAAATTTCTACATTTTATTCATGATGGTCAAAGTGGTTTCCTTGATCCTATTGAGATGACAAGTAGAAAATTTTCCCTTCTAGCCTGCCGCTGTCTAAGAAAATGAAACGTTGTTGTGTGCCTTAAGAATCCTCATCGCCTGCATGCAGCAAACAAAGACAATCTCGATTCGAATCCTTAGCCCGGTCAGTAGGTAAAACCAGGTCGTACTTAATGAATAATTTATCTCTATCTTATACCCGATTTAGGCTCCCATAAATCTAAATTCATGCCCCCGAGGGCCTTTGCTACCGGATAGGTTTTGTATCATCATCGTCGTCATCAGTCTGTGTTCACAAACGCACACACATCTAGGCACAAACACCTGTCTGGTAATGTATATTCACATTTTCCGGTGCCCAGGATGATGAGAAGATAAATTGGATTCTACACGTAATAACATCAGATGTTTTGTGGCTTTGCTTGTTCTCGCACGTGAATGGAGGACCAACCGACCAATCTGACCCGGGCTTTGGACGACATTGTTCCGGAATTGCTAACAATGCAGTGGTGCAAGGCTCCAGCTTAGAATGCTGTTTTCTTTGTGACGTTTTTGGTGAGGCAAATTCAGAATGAATTAGTTTGGGTTTCATGGAAGTTCAGTAATACTTATCTGTGCAGTCTGGTACAGCCAATTCAAAACGTCAGCATGTAAGGACATGGCTCACGGATCTGAACTGTCCGGTAAACGACCTGACAATGTGTACACTCAAAAATAATATTGAGCATGGCTACTAGAGTGATGCAAAATTTGAAGTTTTCGCTCCACAATACTTAAACTATTCCAAATCTGATCCTGACTAACCTCTCAAAATTTGAACCCATTTGGTGAGAAACTGAGATGGCACAAACCATTTGAAGTTTGTATGGGAATTACTATGGTAAAACCAAGATTTTTGTTCATGTCTATGTAATAATTCACCATATCGGTCTGCTTCAAAAACTTTCAATTGTACTTGTAGGAAACTTTTCCAGCTACAACTTTGCTCAAGACCACTTTTTGATTAAATGCAAGGATCGAAAGTTATCAATGGTTCAATGCACTGATGTCTTTTGATCATGCTCAATCAACTGCTCAGCAGGCAACATTGGTGTTTTTGGGGCGTTTAATAGGACACAAAAAACATGGCTACTATGTCACACTGCAAAATACAGTGTTGCCTACAGAGCAGCTGCTTGATCATGTCATAAGTTTACCAATCTATTAAATAATTAATAACTTTTTCCTGTCTCGTTTTAGATTGAAATGATCTTCAGCAAAGTTGTAGCTGAGAAAATTTTCTATAATAATGGCTATCGAACTGTTTCGCAGCTCAATATGGAAAAAGACTAGAAGGCAATGTACAAAAAATTGAGATTTCCCATAGTAATTTACATGTAAACTTCAAATGGCTTGTGCGAAGTCTGTTTCTAACCGAATGAGTTGTAACTTTTGGAGGCTAATCAGGACCCGATTTGAAACCATTTAAGCACTGTGGAGCGAAAAAGTCAAATTTTGCATCAGTCTAATGGCTACATTAAAGGGTAATCTTTTTCTGCAATGCACACATCGCTTAGTATAAAAAGTAAACAACTATGGATTAATCATACTCGAAGAAAACTCATCAATAATATAATCAGTTTGCCACGTGTCCTTGTCCTCATTGCGGCTAAACGAACTACCGCAGAGTAAGGACGCTGGAACCCCATCCAGCTCGTCCCAGGAGGTTGATAAGCCCTCCACAAACCCTCGTTGTGCAAAGGCAGGAGTGACACCGGGCTCTTGGAGTGCTTAGCACACGCAGCTGGTAAGCGGTCACATCTGTCCTGTTTGGCCCTGGACAGTTGGCTGGCTATCACGTCTGCTCTAGAACTCAGGCGAACAACTAACAGCGAACAACAAGAGGATGGCCCTGCACAGCTGCTCACTGTGCAGTAGCGAGTGTCACGCCTGAAACAACACTAGTGATGCGCCATAGCGCAACCGGCCCCCTCCCATGACGTAATGCTTTCGGGCGATTCCGGGGAGGGCAAGGGCCTAGAGCACAGAGTAAGGTTTAGTGGGTCGGGAGTGCTACTTCTCCCATCCCCACACCCTGATTTATCTTCTCAGGTGTCTGGGAGCAGATTTCCCCCTGAACAAAAAAAAGAGTGAAGCCAAGTCTACCTGTCAACGGCGCCGGTGGTGTAGTGGTAAACGTGAATACCTCTCACCCCAGCAGACCTGGGTTCAATCCCAGTCGGCACCGCCGGGATGTTTTGAGCCATAACATCTCGGATCACGCCTTCCTTCGGATGGGAAGTAAAGCCGTTGGTCCCCGGTTCATGAGTTGATGGGTCGATAGGTAGGGTCCAGGTGTGGGAGCTGCCTTCCTGGCACGTCGGTAGCATTGGTGATCAGCACGGAAAACAAGATCGACGGAAAAAACAAAACAAAGGAAACAAAAAAAAGTCTACCTGTCAAACCGGCTACCTATCGTGCAAAGTAAACAAACATTACGATGATGTTATGAAGGTCTACGAAAGGTATTGCAATAAAATATAAAATATAATCGAAGAAATGATCAGGGGCTATTCATAAACCACGTAGACAGTGTAGGGGGGGGAGGGGATTGGCTATAATCCACGGCCTATTCAAATTTAATTTTTTTTTGTATGGACAATTGTGTACGCAGGGGGGGGGGGGGTCAAGAATCCAAAAAAACTGTCTACGTAGTTAATGAACAGCCCCTCAGAGCGGCGCTGGTGGTGTAGTGGTAAGCGTGATTGCCTCTCACCCCAACAGGCTGGGTTCAATCCAAGTCGGCGCCGCCGGGATTTTCTGCGGCATAGCATCTCTGATCACGCCTTCCTTTGGGGGAAGTAAAGCCGTTGGTCCCCGGTCCATGAGTTGTTGCGTCGAAAGGTAGGGTTTAGGTGTGGGAACTACCTCCCTGGCTTCGGTAGCATTGGTGCTCAGCACGGAAAACAAGATCGACGGAAAACAAATCAAAGAAAAAAATTAAACTTTCAGTTCTTGGCTAGTTTATCACTTCGTCCTGAAATAAATGAACTATCCTATAGATCTTAGCTTCACGACTCTTTTGGAACTCCCGCGAACTTTTCGAAATTTCTGTGTAGTTAAGGATTTTTTTTCATAAGTTCTTTTAACTTCCCTGATTTTCTATAAACCATTATTAGATTTTGGATCTACTTGAATGCTCTCGCTATTTTGAATTATGCATTCATAATTTTCTTTTTTTTTTTCAAAACAAAACTTGATCAACCTGAAGTCTTAAAATAAATCCACAGGACTTGAATGAAATCTTCGATTAGCTAGAGGTCTTTAAATACTTCCTGCTTGATGCCATCTAAGAAGAGTATCTGAGAGTTGTCATTTGCGTTAATGAAGAGTTGAGACCTTTAGAATAATATTTGATCAACCTGAAGTCTTTAATCTACAGGACTTCTTTGAAATCTTCGACCAGTTGGAAATACTTCTAATACTTCCTGACCTATCAGTCATTTTGGAAGACGATCTCAGAGACGCTATTTGAATGTTTAAGCATCTTTAGAGCTTCATATTGATCACTCTGAAGTCTTTAATAAAAAATAGAAGGACTTCATTGAAATGTTTGATAAGCTGGAGATCTTTTATCTGAGGGACACAATTTATTTATTTTTTGAACAGTTGGATGATCTTCAGAATAATACTTGATCAACATGAAGTCTTTAAATAGAACTTAACAGACATTTTTCATCATATGGAGATCTTTTGAATACTTCCTCATCAACCATCCATAGTTTTTTTTATTTTTTTTTTATTGGGTATCAAGCTGGAGCTGCGTGACAGCTTAGTTGTCAAGACTTGACCCATTTGAATAAATTTTGCTTCTATCTTTGACAGTACAGCAGAAGGACTAGCCCATGTTGGCCGCTTGAACACTGGATTCCGTGTGTATTGTTTCAAGATAGTTATATAAAAAATGCTGTGACGTGTGCGCGTAGATACATCCGCTTAGTAAACCCGTTTCGAACGAAATATCTGAATTATGTAAGTTACGAAAACCGCGCGAATTCCGAAAGCCGTGCGAGACAACCGAAGCGAGAAAAAAGGGTTATTATCATTTAAAGAGTGCCACCAAAATAAATGTGATAGCCTATGTTGGCAAGTTGATTAATTTTGATATCCTCCCTAAATATTCTACTTATTGTACTGTTGAGCTTTGTTTCAATTTAGTTATTTTACCGCACGTATCAATCATTTCAAGATTTCGCGACCGTACCGAACAAATTCTATACTACAGAAGCTCAAAAGCGTTTGACAAGCTCTACCGAATTGCGTATCACTTCTGCATAAGCTCCGTAGACGTAGGCGCGTTGAATCCGACAGTCGGCAAAGGTTTAACCTGTACCAACACCGCTTAAGGAACGACCTCGAGTCAGTAAAACCGTTTAGAGCTAAACATCTAAATTACGTAAGATACGAAAATCACGCAAATTGGGAACGCCATGCAAAACAACCGTAGAGAAAAAAAAAACAGATTATTATCACTTAAAAAATGCCACCAAAATAAATGTGATAGCTTATGTTGGCAAGTTGATTAATTTTGGTTTCCTCCCTAAATATTCTACTTATTTTACTGTTGAGCGTTGTTTCAAATTAGTTATCGCACGTATCAATCATTTCAAGATTTCGCGACCGTACCGAACAAATTCTATACTACAGAAGCTCAAAAAAACTTTTGGTGAGCTCTACTGCATTGTGAATCACTTCTACGTAAGCTCCGTAGACGTAGGCGCGTTGATTCCGACAGCCGCGAAAAGTTAAACATGCATCAATACCACATAAGGATAGATCAATTTTACGTAGGGTTTAGTTCATAGATTCACATTGACTGCTGTTTACAAATGTAAGTACTTGAAGACTAAGAAATAAGTTAACTCATAAGAGAGCTATAAGAGATTTCGCGTATTGAGAGAATAATATAGTAATCGAGTACAACAAACTCAGGGGAATACAATACCTCCAAAAGTTTAAAAGTTATTAATTGTCAAATACCTCTACTTTTACTTATTTCCCAAACTATTCCTTTCCTTGTTGATCTGCTTAATGCCATTGGTCTGCTTGCGTTTTCTTATTAAAATTCCAGACTAAATAGAAGATTTATTCTACAACTTTAAAAGTTTGTTGACTCCCTAAGCGGACCCCCCGCATCCCAATGCTTTTGTTAATCTACTTAATGTCATTAGACTTTCTGAAGCTTCTTATTTAAGTTCATTTGATGATCATGATATCTCATTAGTCTAACTTAAAAAAAAATTAAAAGCTCTACTTCACCTAATCAATTATAAACCATGCTTTATTAAGTACCTTCACTAGTGCTTGTAATCTAAAATTAAACGTGTTTCAAGTTCTTTTGATTTAGGCCTACACCTATTTATTATATCTTAATTCGACCCAGGTGACACTTTCATGTGACTAAAATGCTTCATTTTGAAGTTAGTTTCCTAGCTGATTTTTAAATTATATAGAGTATATGCTCCAACTATGCTCACACGCTTCCACTATGTCGCACCACAAAATTACGTATGGGTATGTCACAATAGAAGCATCACAACCATAGTTCAAACACTTATCCCAAATCAAAATGAAGCACATATAAGATTAGTTACAATACCATGTACAAAAATGATGTTCAACAATGTTTCCTGAGTAATACTTCAATGAAAACAAAAATGAAAGCTTGCCACGCAAATAGAAGGAGCAGCGTTGGGCACATAAATTCATATAAGCACATAAATACGCATAAATCTATCTGCGTAAAAATAAATAAAATAAGAGTGATTTGCGGCAAAACCCACCAGTATCGCACCCAACGTCAGTGATTATACGTAAGCGTCCTACGACGCGGCTCTCAATCAAAGGAGTAACAAGTGTGATACTATCACTGCTAGACTAGATCTTTGGTACTCGCATGCAGTGGTTTATCAGAGAGGGGAAGCTTAGTAATCCCCATTGCCTGCCCATGGCACCATTCTATTGCGGCATGAGCCATCCACGCCGGCCATAAACTTACCGTATCCAACACTCCACTATAAAGCATGAAATTAAGCCAGCCCACCAACAGCAAGGTGCAAAAACTAGCCAAGGGGAGGGACTTCCTCATCAACCATTCATATTGGAGGAATATCAGAGATACAGCATTTGAATTATGTAGATCTTCAAAGGATTATATTGTCAACCTTAAGTATTGACAAATATTTAAATGATTTCATTGATGTTTTATCAAAACTCCGTGAGTTTCTAGAGTTTCTCGAAGTTTCCCGAACGTATACTTAGTTCTATGAATTTTAAAAAAGCTTAATTAACCCCTAGCGTCCTAAAGCTTCTCTAAAATTGTGGGAAATTCCACGACCTTCTGGAAGCTCCGTCAACTTCTGTGAAATACCTTGAATTTCTTCGGTTCAGTAGATCATACAAAATTCTCCAATCTTCTAGAAAGTTCACTAAATTTCAATCAAGTTTTCTTTAGTTGAAGATGCTAATTTCAAATAACAGACTGTAGTGGTAGTTTTTATACGATAGATGGAGTAGATGAAGGCATAGAGTTGATAGTTCCGTTAGAGTACGGCAGTGTGAAAATCTATCTTCTATATATATAAAAATGAATTTCTGTCTGTCTGTCTGTCTGACCCTTATAGACTCGGAAACTACTGAACCGATTGGCGTGAAAATTTGTATACAGGGGTTTTTGGGGCCGTGGAAGGTTCTTATGATGGTTTGAGACCCCTCCCCCTTTTGTAAGGGGGGGGCTCCCATACAAATGAAACAGAAATTTCTGCATAACTCGAGAACTAATCAAGCAAATGGAACCAAATTAGGCATGTGGGGGCGAGTGTAGGGGTATAAGGAGATAATCATAGGGAGTAGCCCCTTAGATAATAGGGGGAGGGGGGCTACGTACAATATAGCATGCTTTTTATTTTAAATCGGCGCATAAACTCAAGCTAATATTGAATCCCGAGCAAGACCGGGCACACTCAGCTAGTTGCATATAGATATTAGAATAGCACGCTAGGACAACTTTTAAGGAAGGTACAAATCGGTTTTTTCATCTCTCTTTACCAAACCCCCTCTTTTGAGAGGGATGGTTAGGGGTGCTGTCCATCTGAACGAAGAAATAACAAAATTATATAAATTGGGAAGATCAATCAACTCCAATACTGATGTTCCGTTAATTTCCAGAATATTGTGAGAGCACTTAAGAAATTCCGAAATCTTCGAAGTGCACCTGTCCATATTATCCGCGTAACAAACACTATTGATCGCTAATCTTGGATGTGGTAGAATTATCGAGCACTATACTGATGTAGTTTTAAATGTGTTTTGTGATGTGAACTGTTACTTTTTTGAGCACCTGCTTTTGTGATTGTTGCATGTTCAAACTCTGGAAGAATTGATGGCCAAACGTGATCAAACCCAAGACCAAACGATAGTTGCCATCGATGCTGATCTAGTGATAGAAATATGCGTTTCCGCACTTCCTATAATGTGTCCACTGTTCAAATGACACTTCTAATATTTGTTTCTCTTCCGACTTTGCTCATAATTTTCATTCGGATAATGACGTATTGTAACAATTCATGCACGTTCGAAGATGGCAAAAGTCTGTTCTAGATTGTAAATCGCAAAGAAGTTGTTCCGTATAAATATTGCGATCACACAATATTCGATCTTTTTCAAGCTGTTCTACATTAGATTTACATTATCGTGAATCGTACATACACAAGCATTATGGGATCCTGATTTGCTAAGAAGTTCACATTTTTTGGCCATAAGGCTGCAAATGAGAATGATTCTTTGAGCTACTTTGTTAGTAGAAGTTTTTGTATTTCCTGGCGTACACCACCCGTCACTACAGACACATAATCTCTTTGGTCCGGCATAACTCCGCTTATATCGTCATCTTCGTAGAATTTCACAACTGCATCTACTAGCTCTGCTCTCAGTCCATGTTCTGCTTTGGAACGAGGGGAACATAATATTCCATTTTCGGCGACCAAATCATTCACCTGGGAGGAAATAAAATGAGAATTACTTTTAATTTTCCCTTAATGGTGTTTACAAATTTGTATAAATCTTACCTGTGCTACAGTTTATCTGTTGACACTGAATTCATCCATGATTCTTTATACAGACCAAGATATGGGTAATACGGATAATAATTGTATCTTTTCATCTCGAGTGCATTCCGGATTCACGTATTTTTCCTTCAGTTGGCTCATCACTTCATCGTAATCCTTAGCCTTGGCGTTGAAGATTCCTTGGACATCATCTTCCGAAAGGTCGAATATGTGTCGCTTAACCCCATCCATGATTTCTTTGGTTTTCTATTGAGGATAACACGCACTTCTCAGCCTCTTTGTCGTAATCGGTTATACATGGATACCCATGATGCCTTGGCTGAATGTCTCAATATTATGGGACAAACTGATTCTATTGGCAACAGATTCTGCTGAAGTCGACGAAGCCAGAGACGAAGCCGATGGGATGATATTCACAATAGATTCACTCTCGATGTCTACGGGTGCTATTGAGCGTATACCACTGGTAGAAGGTTGTTCCACATCTTGCTGCATTCCGCCATTCGAAGGCGTTTTGTTTGATGGCAAACGATAAACATGTAGGCGGCATCTACTACACATTTTCAAAGAATTATCCAGAGGTAGGGGAAATGTAGGTAATGTCGGCCTACATGTCCCTAATTTGGGCCCATCGCTAAAAGTCTGCTATTTATCAATTTTATCTAGATGAACGCGTTATTGGGACGTTACTAATTGATATTTTTGGTTGCTATTGAAAATTTAGTTGATTGCTGAATTTATGAATGGGCCCAAATTAGGGACACTTAGGCCGACATTACCTGCATTTCCCCTATTTTACAACCAAAAGATTTTAATTTGTCTATAACTCCATCTGACAAGTTTCTTGTTTCTGAACAACAACACTTCTTGAAACAGGTAGAGGTTTACAACACTTGAAATTGTTTTTTTTTTTATATAATTACTTTATTTGTACAGGCTCAATCGAATAAACTTTACAGAGCCGAGTTATCCTTTGCGTTATACATTATTACTGTCTTAAATTTAAAGTTAAAGGAACTGGACCGAGTACTCGCGGTTATCTCGAGGTTAGTGGAGATTTACAATTTTTTGGATGGGAAAAGGGAAGAAGGAGGTTTGAAATGTGGTTTACGATACAACTATTCAATTAATCCTAAAGCATGAAATTATTTCTATTCACCTTGAAAACAAACATTGAAAAAAAGAAAAAAACCCACATTTACAAAATACAAACTAGAACTTGAAATTGTTATCCATGGTCAAAAAATAATTAGCTTTTTAATTTGAAACGCTAAAAGAGATTAACTGAATGGAACAGGTGAAGGACTTCCCAATATATATGTAGCAGAATAATTACAATGTTTACATTATACCTATCTCTATTAGGTACAATTGATTATAGCGAACTTTTTAAAATGTGAGTGTAAGAAGCCTCCTCGGAGTGCCTTTTTAAGTAGTTATTGAGTAGTTGTGATACCTGCCTTTCATCATACATAGACGTTGGACTTTAGTTTTGGTGAGATTGAACTAGGAGATCTCTATGGCATGAGCTCCTTAGGCACAATATGGTAAACTTCAGAGAAGTAAATAGAGAATTTATCTCAAATACAGGTTTAATGTGAAATTAGTCTACCTGTTTATATTTTTTGCCTCTGTTATGACATACACAATTCTACACAGGTATGCAACTAATAGAGGACTGAAAAAAGGCACGTTAAGGGGGTTGTTGATTATTTGGGTGTATTGAAAAGTATTTACTTATAACCCAAGTAACAATTCAAGCTGAACAGGTTGGTTGGTTGATTTAAGGTGTACAAAGCTGATTAAAAGCAGGCTGAATATATAGTTGATGAGTAGTGGATGAAGCTAATTGTACCCCCATAATTCCATCTCAATAAGTTAGCTGATCTAAAGATTGAACAAGCATTATTTTAGCTTAGCACTACTCCACAAATCAGCAATGCACTACAAATATTTTGATAGCCTGATGTTTTAGGCGTAGTCAGTTTCCGGCATTTTAGTTTTTCTAAATTCACTGCCTATATTTCTAATCCCAAGCAGCGGCAGTAGTAAAGACAAGGTTGAGGAGCTTTTTAGGAATTTCTCCAGGTAGAAGTGGGTTGCGACGACGTCGGAAGTATTAACATTTGTATTTCTGTGTTTTGACTGCTATATTGCACTGAATTTCCAGACAGCATTTCAAAAATCTAACTCAATTATGACACTAAAATAGCTTCCGATGGTCACCGAGATAAATAGCATTGTGTTAACTACACTTGAAAATGAGAGGAATATTTTACTGTCACCAGCTGTTGTTAACAATTCTGCATTGCTGAATAATTCTCTTCCGGTTGTTGTTATTCAACTTAAATTTGACGTGTTTCAAGATAATGATAATACTTTTTGCCACACATATGCTTAAGTGGTCCAGTAGGTATGATTGATGCCTGTGAATCAGCGACTACCGGTTCGAATCCCAAAATGCAAAGTTTATTTTTAAACTAACAATATCAATATAAATATGAAAATCCAATTAGTCAACACCTTCTTGCAGTCCCATAAAAATATAAAAGATATGAAGTCCATTTTTTTTTTAACTAAAAGGCTGAATAATGGTTGGAAAAAACTGTTATTCAATGCCTTAACAAGCTTATAATGTATACAACTGTTAAGCTTTTGACTGATTAAAATCACCAGATTTAGATGTTTAAAAGCTGAACAAAGGTTAACGTTGTCTATGTACAACAATTATTCAAACTAAGGCTGAATTAAAGTCGATTGAACAACACTTGTTAAGCATGAAATTGTTACCTGGGAAACTTGTTTTCTTCTGTATGTCTTCAAGACACACTTTAAATCTCCGCGTACATCGTACGGGTTAGACAAAAGGTGTGCGTATGACTTTGTACTGTCGCATTAAAGGTCCTTCGCTCATTTTCAACTTCTATTCAATTTTCATACTGCCGTACTCTAACGGAACTATCTACCTACCCTCTCCTAAAGACCATTTCCTAGCTAATAAGTTATCATACTAAGGCTTCATGTTAGATGGCATTTTCAACCAACTCTGGTATAAAATGTTGAAAATTATTTTTACTTTTACTATTAATTTGCATTAACTTGAGAACAGCTAGACTTAGGAAAAAGTTATTGTAAAAAAATTATTGAAAATTATGCGCAAAACTCAGATAAATTATTGTTTTACTAAAAATAAAGCAGTTTCATCAACTATAAAAATAACAATTATTTAAAAAATATAGATTTATTTTTAAAGCAAGATACCAGCCTACACTTTTCTCCAAGTTTTAGAACATTTCTTCAGTTTTCTAGATAGCAAAATTTATTATGATAGAAGGGGGGGTTGAGATAATCAACGTTTTGCATGTTTTTAAATATTAATTAACGAAGTTTTTTTTCGTATGTTTTTCCCTTAAACATAATTCAACTACCTACAACTTCTTTAAAGATGCCATCTTGATCAGATCAATAATTTTCGAGAAATGATTTTTTGAAAAAAATATATTCATTTTTTTTTAATACGCTTTTTCCAAAAGTTACTGTGAAGAAAAAAAAATCACATTCAAAAGAAAAATGCAAACATTGGTAGCAGCAAACAAATGAGTAATGTTTCAGTCAACTCGGAAACACTCATGTCCAGGCATGGAAAATCATTTGAATTCATTTCGTGCATTCATTTACATACATTTGCACCTTACTTTTTTCATTAACAGAATTTCGCAAAATGATTTATGGAGCTTTTGTAGGTTTTGTTATTACCTACAACTTTTGTTAACAACCGTTTCTCTTATGCATGACGAACCAGAGCGAACAGAAGGCACTACTGTTTTTCAGTGAATGTATTTTACATTCACTGAAAAACAGTAACAAGTTCTGCCCGCTCTAATTCGTGATGCATAACACTCAACACCACTTGGCACTGATGAAGTCTGCAAGTAGTAGACGAAATACGCGTATCTGTCAAAAGATCAGCAATTATAACGGAATTTAAAGGAAATAAACCAACACACTCAAAGCACTTTATAAAGAGATTCCGTTAAGAGGTTCGACAAATTTAAAGGATTGAGTAACTGTTTCTCATTAGGTGGGTAAAAAGTTTCCCCCTTGATTAGTTATGTACCTTTTCATCAAAATGGGTGAAATTTCACTCATTAATGGGCACTTTAAAGTTACCGTGTAGGTCATATGTGTCCATTACCGTGTGCATGTCAATCATATTAGGTAGCACCTGAGAGATAAAGTATTACCGGTGATATGCCCTCGCAGCATCGTCCAGTAGGTACAAAAGAAAAAAAAATTAACGTCGAGTTTCTCTATTTTTGAAGTGTAATACAACTTTATGAAGCTAAACTTGAAGGGTTGCAATCAATCTGTTTGAAACATCTAGTTGGAAAACATAAATAATATTATCCTTGCCTACAGACACTTGTGCTGCCCCCTAGCCATCAAACTGTGGAAAGCGTATTTCGCCCGGTATCATAACTTTTTTTGTGAAGAGACTATAACTATGAGAATTATTACATACGACCTCCTTTGTAAAACTTTTCACGTCAAAAAATCCCTTCCCCTTCGAGTATGTACCTAATTTTTCCTCCCAGGAGTGCGTACTTTAGTCATCCTAGAGCACGTGGAGGAGGAAAAACGAACTCTCACTATATGGTCGTAAGACTCATTTTTCCTCACATTACGTACACATTAAACGGATCCCTTCACAACCGACGGTAGACTTTGCGACCATCCCGGGAATGGCAAAAAAAAAATCCGTCAGAACCATTACTCTCGTTTTTCCTGCTTCATCGCCATCATCATCATCAGGCCAAATTTACGCCTATCATTATTCATAAAAATGCGCCCATCGACGACGGCAGCAGACCAGACAGGGCCAAGACACCTTTATGGACCTAGAGTAGAGGCCAACACTGCCCGCAGAGGAAGTCAGTTGGTAATGGCCATTAGCACAAAGGCACCACACCGACATGAAACCCCTTTATCATCGTCATCAAAGTCAACGGCATGCGGTGTGGGTGGTTTTTTTTTTGGTTTTGGGTTCCGAAGGAATGCCCCCGTGGACATTGATGTTGGTGGGCCTCTGCCTACGGTGCCAAAAGTGGGACATCGCTTGAATACTAAGTAAGTCAAACTCGTCTCGGACCAGTAGACCTGACCAGTAATGGTAGGTACTCTTCATGCTCACCTAATTTTCCCTTTCAAGTGCTACTGGTCGACTGAAATTTAATTACATTGTAAAGAAATTAATTAATGTGGATAATTTCATAGTACTGTATGAATGCCATTCTTGGAAAAGAACATTCCATAACCTAAACTCCTGCAGAGGCACCAGCATCAGCATTACAACCAACCGAACACGTTTTCTCTGCATTAAAGCCATAAACTATCACAACTATTATTATGGGAGAAACAAAAGACCCACAATCAGAAGGATTTTTGCTTGGAGCCCGGTTCTCCGGGAGCACAGCTTCCGAGTCTTGTTTCAGCCAGTTCCTTTCGCATCCTCACTACCACACGGGAAGTGGGCCAGGAGTCTCTTGTATTCATTGAACCAACTTTCTCCCGCAAGCAAACACACTCAGCTTACAGTTGAGTTTTTCACTGCGCGGGAATTTTCTGGCCGTTCTTATGCTTCGCAGTTGATGGAAAATTCCCATGGCATGCATTACAACGCTTATAAGATTGGAATTGAAAAGTTTATTTGGTTTATTTGATGACAGCTTCATATTTTTCAAAAAGGTTTTTGGGAATTATGAAAACATTAGATGGTATAATGGTATTTGACATATAACACCTGTCAGTTTCACATTCAGCTAGTAACAATCAGTGATTTTATGATTGATGAATATTCACTGATCGTATTGTTACATTGACGATTGGCTTTTATGAATTTAAAGCTGGTATGACTTTTCAGCGTTGTGAATGCGAGTGCGTGATTATTATCTCAAGCGTGAATTTTGTTTGCCGCATTCTCACGCAAGTTTATTCTCGGAAGGAGGCTCAATGACTGAGATTTTAGAATGATTTTCTGAGCACTGCTGGTGCTGTCTAGTGGCTTATTATTTCCAAAAAAAAATCCATGTGTTCCACACAATTTTGGAAAGAGACAAGGAGTGTTCAACTCTGCACTTCGATGGGATAACAGGACTTTGTGGGGATGTCCATAATATTTTGAAAGATTTATAAGTACTGCTCTTAGCTCTTGACTCGTGAATCGCCCACGTTTGTCATCTATGAGGAGCTGAGTGGATTGGGTGGAAACTTCTCTAGTTCTATACAGACCAACTCAAGTAACCAACATGCTCACTAATCGCCCTTTTTGCAAAAAGTTCGGAAGCCCTTTATTTACCTTATATCGCAAAAAGGACAATTATCGGGTAGTTAGCGGCCTTGGTGGTTACTTGGGTACAGGCGCCGGATAAAGCGCTTCCGCTGAAGTCAGTGGTGGACGAGAATCCTATTTCCGAAGCATGACAGATCTTCAGAGGGAGATGTTTGATAGTTTTCATTGGTGGTGGGAAGGTACCACAACTTAATCAGATCGAAGTTTGATAGGCTTGAAAGGTAGGCGATACGATAGGCTTGGATTATATCTTTGGGGAGATGCACTTCTGAATCGATCATATGATTTAAAACTGGTTCGATAATATTGCTCCTGGCGTGGGATTGAACTATCGCCTGTTCGAGTTATGGGTTTACTTTAGTCGGGGAGGGATTTCTTTCATCATTGATCGGATTAATCCTTTGTTTCTGAGCACCTGCAAGGCATCAATAATTCAAAAAGACAGCGAACCAGAATATCTCACAGAATATTGTGGACGGGTTGAATTTGCATGATGGTTTCCAGTTCCTCTTCTACCTGCAGACCCGCTAACGCTCTAATGAGAATCAAGGTGAATGCTTGCCATGATCCATCAGAGAAATTGAGATTGTAAAGACAATAATAAAAGTCAAAATTTTCGGGTTGCCAAACTCATGGAATATTGAAATTATGATAGGCATACTCTGATTGTCCTTGTCGTCACAACGCTTGGCACAGCTTTCGGCACAACTCAATCACTCGGTACAAATTAATGTGTGCAGAGTTGAATGCCCCTTGGTTTCGGTACAGTGTGCAGAGTTAATTACCCCCTGCATGAAACTTTCACCTGTTTATTGTAAACTATGGCCGTCACTAAAATCGCAGTAACCTGCTTCTAAAAGAAATAAATAATATCAGTCTGACGTAGTGAACACCCACTAAAATCCCCCGCAATGAATGAACACAATCAAGATCCCGATCAAGTTCATGGGCAATCAACAGTGCCAGCCGTTGGCGCACCCACATTTGATGCCCAACTTCTGCATCGATATCTCTCGCACGATGACATTGAGGAATTGTATAACCTTTTTTTCTCCAGGCGGGATCAGATACTTCCTCATGAGCTACGCGAGGAACTGTACCGTCTCACCGGAGTGCAGCTCAATGATGCACAGTTTGAAACGCTATTTATGAGAATGAACACCAACCTGGATGAGTACTGCCAATGGGATGAACTGCTAAGCTACTTGATTCTGGGACTACAGAACGATGACCCAATGGCGACGATGGTGGTGCAGGAGTCATTGGATCTACCCATATCGTGCGACACGGAACGGAAACTTCCGGGGCAAACCTATCCAGTGACGAAAATCGAATATAGTCCATTGTTTACCTATGTAGGGTTGGGTGAGTTGTTTCGTAAAAAGATGTTTCGATTATGTGCCCTCCAACCGTAGGACGAACATGTCAACTGGGACAAAGGGTTCTGGATCACTTCAAGCCGCGAAGGTGAGATCAATTTTTGGGATCGTGATTGGAAGCACACCAAAATTGGGAACGCCTGCAGCGGTATGCTCCGAAATTGTTCTATGTTTTACAAGTTTTTCAACCATGGAAATTTTCACAGTCGATCTCAAGCGCACCATAACAAGGATCCTGGATACAGCAGTCCTTCCGGACCAGCACTACTTTTGCGTCACATGTTTGGAGTGTGAACTTCGCTTCTACGATATTTTTGCAACTGGGTTCACCCTGAAAATGATTGTCAATCGAATTCCCAATGCAATCAACAAGTTGCACTATCATTTTTCCCCCACTACTGGAAGCATAATGGTGCTCGGTGACTACGTCGGATTTGTCCGGGTGCTGCAGTTCAAAGATAAGTTCGATCCGGCTACCGACGTTATAAGAATGACGTTCCTGGAACTGATCGAAGGATCATGTCGACAAATGACGTGTACAGACTATGGTCGGCTACTTCCGGACATTGTACGGCAAGTGCAGTTTGTGGAATCGACCAATAGCATCGTGGTATGCTCGGAAAATGATCCTTTAGACGACAGCACGTTGCAAACATCATTGGTGATTCAAGATGCTGAAAAACTGGACAGGAAGACGGAGTTCGTGGCTCAAAAGGGTGTATTGTGTTTTGCGTTCAATCATGAGAAAGACTTTCTGGCGACCGGTGGTCCGGATGGAAAACTAAGGTTATGGGATTGTCAGCACCCAGGCGAACCAACGGCGACTTTGGCGGGGCACAGAGCCAGAGTAGTTTTCCTCTTTCTACAGGATGGATCTGACAAGCTGTACAGTATGGATTGCCTAAAGATCGTGATAGTTTGGGACGTACGGAATAAAGCTTTGATTCAGAAGTACAGTGCTTTCTCGACAAACTTGCACAGGACTCTTCAGGCTTGCGCTTACTACAACGACCGGGATCGTGAGCTGTTGGTGGGTGCTAATAAAGTATTGGCTGTTAGCTGTTGTCCGAAGATTAAGGTTGAGGTTACCGATGGAAAAAGTCATACTCTACCGATTTCTGTTTTGTTGTACAACCCACTGTTTAAGATGGTTGTGAGTTGTGGCTTGGATAGTTTCATTATAGTTTGGGACTATACCAACAATCGAAGGTTAACAGTAATTGCCGACGCTCATACAGAAGAAATCCATGGTATAGTAGAGAAGGTCCAGATTACAGCTGCCTGTTTCGATCCGAAGCTTCAGCTGCTGATTACTGGTGATCGCATTGGCATTTTGAAGATATGGCATTTTAACAGCGGTTCACTGATGAGTTCCATGAGTATCGAAAAGAATTGTGAAGTAACGGCTATATTTTGGGAACCTAGAGGTATCCTGGCCATGGGATGGAACCACGTGATAGTCGAGTTTCCAGTAGGATCATCCGAAATGGAATTCCTCTGTGGTAATCCGTGGAAGAAACTTCACTTTGGTGATATTATATGTGCAGCGATAAATCACACAAAGTCCAAAACGATAGCCACCTGCAGCTACTCGGGAGAGCTCATTTTTTGGAGGATTGACACTGGAGAAGCATACCGAAGGTACGATGCAGCCAGACCGAGGCAGAAGATCCCCATCGATTTGGAGAGGAAGCCTGTGGCAATACGTAGACGAACGAGGATGTCGATATTTCAACCTCAACGGCGGCTGACCAGGATCGTACTGCCCACGGCGGCGGAGCTGCTCCGACAGCTGACCATTTATAAATTACTGTTCCTGGAAGCACGACCACGGCATCCCGAATATGGCACTCTGATCGCATCGCTGGACACCGGGTCGGTGCAGGTTTATTCGCACGATCTGTACGGCGAGTACCTTGGGTCATTCAGTGCAGTGCACAAGGCTGGTGATCGGGTTATTGCCATGACGACTGATCCGGAAAATCGATTCCTGTTCACTGGGTCCCGCTTGGGTTACGTTAAAGTTTGGTTAATTGAGGACTATTGGTAAGGAAGTACAATGTCGGATGATCGAAAAATGCATACATTTTCCTTTTCAGCGTTCCAGAAGCTCGTCAACCCAAAGTGAATCGTCCTGCTTTGAGGATGAAGTTTCCGTTTCTACTGGATGACGTAGTGCCGGGTCGAGCCAAACGGTCGGTGGCCAATCAACCTAAGCCTTGGCTGCTGAATTCCTACCAAGCACATCGAGCTTGTGTGACCGACTTGGTTTACCTGGCTGATTCGGAGCTACTTCTATCGTGAGTGACTTCAATCTAAACTTAGTAGGGAATCTGTGAAAAAAACAATATTTGTGGATTGACTTTATCCGATTTGTATGAAATTTTGCGTTATTTGTTGTTATGAGAAAAGCTTCACATTTTTGCTAAAATTCGTCCATTTTGGATCACAACATATTTTAAAAATGGCGTCCATGAAATTTTCCGGAAAAATTCAGCATTTCTGATCAAAATGACGTCGAATCAAAGTTTTAGAGAACAACAATGTCTTTCTGAAAAATGAGCATGGTTTTTTGGTACTTTAAGTTTCAAAACGCAAGAAGTTGTACTAAAGACACGACCGTACAAATTTTTCATGTAAATTTAGGTCAATTTTGACATAAATTTGAGTCATAACAGACGCGAAATATAGCTCAATCAAACGTAAGTTTCGTCGAGCAACGAACTTTTCAGTCTTTTTTTCCTTGATTTGTTTTCCGTCGATTTAGTTTTTCGTACAGAGTACCAATGCTACCGACGTGCCAGGAAGGCAGTTCCCACACCTGGACCCTACCTATCGACTCATCAATTCATGAACCGGGGACCAACGGCTTTACTTCCCTTCGGAAGGAAGGTGTGATCAGATATGTTATGCCTCAGAACACTCCGACGGCGCTGACTGGGATTGAACCCAGGCCTGCTGGGGTGAGAGTTAATCACGCTTACCATTACACCACCGGCTACTAATTGTAAGAGATTGGTGAATGAATTATGAAATTTGTTTGCGAAACCACCGAGATCCAGCTGGTTGAACTTTTAGGACCGAGTGATTCATGAACCTGGTATTCAGCGATAGTATTTAGCTCCTTATAATTCCAGTGTTAATGCAGATTACGAAAATGCATTCCTTAATACCCTTAGAGAACCCAATTCTTGTGACCTACATTCTCTTCTTTGACTTTTGAAAAGCAAAACTTTCTAATTTCAGATCCAGCAGCGATCGATCGATTCGCATTTGGACCCTCGGTGGTCGCTACGTAGGACTGCTTGGAAGCCCTGTCAAATGGCCCACTCTTGAGCTGAACAGTCCCGTCCCCAGTGGGTACCGCTTCCGGATCCCACCGGAGCTAGAGCGGGAGGTGAGTTTCACCACCGCTCAAGTGTTGCGAGGTGGCGAACGGTGCGTTAACTTTAGCCGACTGGTGCAAGAAGAAAGCCAAAGCCAAATCCGTACTGGAACGGTGATCGAAACCTATGGAGAACCGTTGGATCCGCCTTACTGGAAACGGAAAACATTTCCCTTCGGACAACGAACCAACTACCATCCGGTTCCAAAGATGGACCCCGAAGACCGAGGTATGATCGCGTATGGGTATTTGAGACTTGCAGAGATGAAAACATTGAAGCTGCTCGATAGCAAGAAGATGCTGACTGAGGCGGAACAGGTGGACGTCTACGTGGACAGAATTGATTCGTATAGTTTTCAGGATAAAAGTGCTTGGGAAAACTAAATTGTTGTCTATTAAATGACTTCATGTCCAAATCAAGAACTAGTAAACAAATCTTATCGTTTATCGATCACATTAAATGCTATGGGTCAAACTCAAAATGTTGATCATCTCATCTTGTTTATAATTAAAAAGGCTAAAGGCCCAAACGCAATGACAGCGGAAGCGGCAGCGGAAGCGGCAGCGGAAAAGCCCGATCTGAGTAAGCGTACTTGTCGGATTGAAAACTAGTTAGAAGCAAATCGACATCGGTTAGGCTTCTTGATGTCATTTGTGACAACTGTCAAACTTTCCGTTTCCGTTCCGCTTCCGTCCACATTGCGTTTGGGCCTTAATGCTTTGACCAATCGTGGGAAAATTTATGCACGGACATGAAAATCACAGAACTAGGGTTACCATCCACACTGACTAAATCGAAAATCAGTCACATATGGATTTTCGTCAACAACGCTATTCACTATCAATTGGCATCAACTCTCATACTACGTGATAAATAGGGGAAATGGATGTAATGTCAGCCTAAATGCCCCTAATTTGGGCCCATACATAAATTCAGCAATCGACTAAATTTTCAAGAACGACCAAAATTATCCAGTAGTACCGTACATCTAGATAAAATTGATAAATAGCCGATTTTTGACCATGGGTCCAATCTTAGATCCGAAGGTCAACATTAGAGCCATTTCCCCTATTTATTTTTCCCCTGAAGTTTTGGTTTTCTTTTTCGCTCAAAATTCCTGTGTCGTGAGAATTTGTTCGATGTGCAGTGTACACTGATTTAGTATCGACGCACCCCTCGATCCACCCAGCGACAACATCGAACGCCTAAATCCAACACTGGATTCCGGTCACCATCCGTAGAAGAACGAGTAAGGCTCTGAACCATTTGGTGGATTATTTTAACTTTTGGTTAAAATTTGACAGATGAAAAGTTATCGATTAACCCTGCTATCCGAGCATGGTTATTTCTGACAGACAAGAAGTTAAATTTTGACAACCGTGGCTCGAAAACCGGTCGATCGACAGCACGGGGATTTTCGAACATAGAAAATAACTTTCGAAATGTCACTTTTAACCACGAGTTAAATTTAACTCGGCAAATGGTTCACAGCCTAAGCGAAAGAGAGTAGACCAGTGATGCAAAATATCATGACACTCGTCTTCGCATCAACCGACTATCGCTGACAGATCGTTTTGTCACGCAGTGAGAGTTAGAGCCATGGCAAACCAATGAGGTAAAGAGAGAGGTGAAGCAGATCGTGAAATATTGTTGTATTAGTAAACCAAAAAATCAACGTAAACGCAAGTAGTGACGTCACTAATTGCTTGCATCGTACACGGGTTTTACTCACACAACTTAACCGATTGCTTCACCTCTGTAATCCAGCTCAATGATGGCAAACAACAATCACCAGTAATGGTAGCTGCTCACAAGCAAAACGTTACACTCGCTGTTGGTGATCTAAAGCACAACGAAAACAGTGAAGACTTCTACAGTATGATCATGAGAAAAAGCGAAACGACAGAAGAAAATGAATACAATGCCTACGTATTCCAAGTTCGTCTCGGCACGCACGACTGTGTGAGTTACAAACAATGCTGGTAAAATTAAACGGAAGCTGTTGGGTTCACTCACATAAGCAAGCAAAGCAGCAACTGCTTCAAAACGAGTACAGATGAGTGTCGTGATTGTCGGGAATGACCGGATCGATGATAGATCACAACAAAAGACGACATTCACCAGTTGCTTTTTACTTCTTTCATCAACTTGATGGATGGTCATGGAGAGAGCTTCGACGAGCACATTGATAGGAATGTACAAAGCGTTACTACCATCAGCTGTTTGGCGATCGTGATTGTGATAGGTCGTAACTCTGGAGTAGACAAGTGCGTGCATAAGAAGAAACACAAAATAAAAAAAGCAAGTTGTTCTTTTTCGAAGAGAGAAGGTGGTATTTTTTCATGCAAATAATTTGTTTTTAATACAGTCCGTTAATTCCGAAAACATTTGGTCCTGCGAGAACCGGAATTTTGGATTATGGAGAAATTGATCAGCAAAAGAAGTGCTTTGATTGCTAGGGGGGGAGGAGAGCTTTCGGTAGTGAAAGACCTCCAATCTCCATCATCGGAATCCATCACGGAGCGAGGTTATGGATCGACTGGACCAGCTCAAGCAACTAGCGGATAGTTTCCGTGCTACTCAAGATGAAATCGAAGAACAATTGGAGAATCCGACGGTTATTGCTTCAGTGTTGGACGTGCGGGAGGAGTTTTTTGGAGCCTACTACAAGGTGAGAAATATTCTCGAGGATTTGGTCGAGGATGTCGAAACGACAGCGAGTCAACAAACGGTAGCCGATTCTACAGACTGGAAGGAAGCTATGAAGCTGCTTATGGAGACGCAGCGGCAAATGTTGATCAACCAGTCGACGATTTTCAAAAACACCAACAGCCTAGCGGGACCGGTACAGCGTGGTGAACAATTCAACGATGGTGAGATGCCGAGAGGCGGTCAGGTGTCGAATGGTTCACACCAACTAAACGTGAAGTTGCCAGCAATAAACATTCCACCTTTCATTGGAGACCGCAAAAAGTGGATGACATTCAAGGATATCAACGTGTCTAGCGCTCACGGCAGGAACGATCTCACGGATTCCTTGAAAATGCAGTATCTTTTCTCCTACCTGTAAGGAGATGCGAAGAAATTAGGCTGTGAACCATTTGCATAATTAAATTTATTTCGTGGTTAAAAGTGACATTCCGAAAGTTATTTCTTATGTTCGAAAATCCCTGTGTTACCGATCGATTGGTTTTCGAGCAGAACTCAGCCACGGTTGTCAAAATTTAACTTCTTGTCTGTCAGAAATTACCACGCTCGGGTAGCAGGGTTAATCGATAACTTTCCATCTGTCAAATTTTAACCAAAAGTTAAAATAATCCACCAAATGGTTCAGAGTCTTAGTCAACAAATTCACCATCTCTAGTGCCAACTATACTAATGCGTGGGAGATGCTCATTAGTCACTACGACAAGGAGCAATACACTGTGTTTGCGTTGGTACGTGAGTTCATGGACCAGCAAGTCGTGACACAAGCTTCACTGCAATCACTAAACAAACTCGTGATGACACTGGCTGAGGTTGTCCAACAGTTGGATGCGTTAGGAGAGGAATACCAAGGCCGCGATCCGTGGCTGATTTACTTGATGCTAGGAAAGCTGGACAAAGATACCCGCGCTGCCTGGTCGGAGAAAGCTGCTGAAAACGAGCATCCAACGTTTGAGGAGCTTATGACGTTTGTGAAGAAGCGGTGTGAGATGCTGGAAACCTGCTCAGCATTCTCGAAGAAAGCGGAAGTGAACAAGTGAAAATGGAAGTGAGTGAGAAAAAATTGAAGACATTAGTGATAACTACAATCTACCAAAAGTGCGCGAAGTGTTCAAGAGAATACGCTACGTTCGTTTCTGAAGAATTCAAGAAGATGGATCTGCAGGAAAGAAGAGAGTTGGTACAACAGGCGACGCTGTGTTTCAATTGCTTACGAAATCGTGTCCCTCGAAATCAGTGTGCCATACACCGGACTGCAAGCAGCGGCACCATACGTTGCTGTGCCCAAAGGCGAGCAAGGTGAAGGAAACACTAACGACAGCAAGCAACCCAACCAAAGATCCACCAACCGACGATGAGGAACCGGCGATTTCGTCACTCATGGCAGCAGTTGAGAAGCAATCATCGATTCCGGTGCTTCCAACAGCTGTAGTGCAGGTGCAAAAGGAAGATGGTACGTTTGCTTGTGCTAGGGTACTTATTGATTCTGGTGCACAGGCATCGATGGTCACGAAGGATTGCGTACGGAAGCTAGGACTCGTCAGGCGTAATGGGAAGCTAGTGGTTACTGGTATCGGACAGCAAGCTGCAGGTACCACTCGCGGAATCGTCACGCTGCATCTTGCATCTTGATTCAACGAAGTCATTGTGATCTCTACAAGTGCCTATGTCCTTGGCAAGTTGACGTCGTCTTTTCCATCGCAAAGATTCAACATCGGAAACGTGAAGCTTTTGGAAAACGTCCGGGAAATGGCAGATCCTACCTTCAACAAAGCTGGACAAATTGATGTGATTCTTGGATCAGATGTCTTTCTTGCTCTCTTGGAGGGAGGCCAAGTCAAGGACAACAGCGGCCAAATGGTGGCCCAGCGTTCTGTTTTCGGATGGATCGCAGCGATACGATACGACGAAGCAGAGACCATGCAAGGGAATCATGTCGTTGTAAGTTTGCATAAATCGAACGCTACAGCAGTTTTGGGAGTACGAGGAGATAAACAAGCCACCTCAGCTCACTCCGTCTGAAAAGAAGGTCATTGAGCATTCCAATTCGACCACCCAACGCGATAGTTCAGGGCGCTTCGTCGTAAAACTGCCTTTTGACGATTCGAAGGCCGCCCTTGGAGAGTCCCTATCAGCTGCGATGAAGAGGCTCTTTGCTATGGAGAAGCGATTTGCTTCAAACCCGGAATTCCGGAAGGAATATGTCAGCTTCATGCGCGAGTATTTGGAGCTTGGTCACATGGAACCAGTTCCGGCAAATCAAGTGGTAAAAATTGGTTCCGAGCACTACTATTTACCGCATCACGCGGTGATCAGAGTGGACAGCACACAACAAGACTTCGCGTCGTTTTTGATGCTTCTTGTGCCACTTCTACTGGAATATCGCTCAACGATCGGTTGTTGGTGGGGCCCAACATCAACGAGGATTTACTATCAGTGCATTTGCGGTTTCGCTCGTACAAGGTGGCGTTTCGTGCGGACGTAGCTAAAATGTACCGCCAAGTGGTAATGCATGAGGAAGACCGTGATTTTCTGCGTATCGTATGGCGTGAGGACTCGGAGAAGCCAGAGGAACACTATCGTCTTTCTACGGTGACGTACGGTACGAAAACCGCACCATACCTTGCAATTCAAGCGATGAGAGAATCTACCATAGGATATGAAACTACGCATCCGGAAGCAGTAAAGCGAATCATTCATGACTTCTATGTGGATGACGCACTGTCGGGAGCAGATAATGAAGAGGAGGCTATGTGCATCAAATAACAGATCACCGAAATTCTATCGAAGTCTGGTTTCGAGCTGTGGAAGTGGACATCGAGCTGCCCCAAACTGTTGGAGAATGAAGTGTCAGAATCAGTTCCAGTGAAACTTTCGGATGATGCGGATGTAGTTAAAGCGTTGGGAATCTACTGGCACCCGAGCGAAGACCAGTTTGGATTCAAGGTTAACTTTTCGGCTGATAGCGTTAACACCAAACTTTAGATGATTTCGGATGCGTCAAGATTGTTTGATCCTTTTGGCTGGCTGGCACCTGTTTGAAATTCAAGATTTTGTATCAAAACTTGTGGCTGTACGACATCAACTGGGATGATGCTCTACCGAAAGCAGTCGAGTTAGAGTGGGTCGAAGTGAAGCAAAGCTTGTCACAACTGCAGACTATCCGGATTCAAAGGTTCTTGGCCCACCATCGTGGTAAGGTTCAGTTGCACGGATTTTCAGACGCTTCAGAACAAGCTTACTCTGCTGTAGTTTATTCACGATGCGTTGACGACGAAGGAAACATCACGATTGTTCTAGTTGCTGCGAAATTACGTGTGACACCCATTAAGCAAGTCACGTTGCCACGATTGGAGCTAAATGGTGCCCTTTTGTTGACCGAACTTATGAAAAAGATAACTGAGGCTCTACCGCATTTGGAGATTGAACATTATGCTTGGACCGATTCGACTATTGTCTTGTAATGGCTATCGTCGCATCCTCGTCTTTGGAAAACGTATGTTGCAAACAGGACGTTTGCCATACTGGAGTTTCTGCCTCGTGATCGCTGGAATTATGTTACCAGTGAATCAAATCCTGCTGACTGTTGGGAGACTTCCCATTAGCCAACCAGCTAATGGGAAGTCTCCCACCTGCAAGAGTTTTGGCGACACGAGCATTTGCATACGTTGGCATTGATTATGCAGAGCCACTGAAAATCAAGGCTAGCTGCGTTCGAGGTGTGAAAATTACAAAAGGATACATCGTGGTCTATGTTTGTCTTTCTACTGGTGCAGTGCGTTTGGAGGCTGCAAGCGACATGTCCACATGTCTGATCGTGCATTTCGAGAATTCATAGAACAAATTCTATCGCATAGTAAGGAGGCTGAGCGGTATCTTTCGAACTTGGGAATCAAGAGGGTGTTCAACCCTCCATCGGCACCCCACATGGCCAACAGAACCGAGTTGATGATGGGGTGGGATTTCGGAAAACAATTTTTTCGTTAGTTTCCGCCTTTATCGGGACAATTTACGTTAAAAACATGTGCGAATCTGATGCATCTTCGTCCGTTGTAAACCGTTGTTTATATTGGCTGTGATCGCTGCTTCCTTCAAACCCCCATTTCACAATCATTTCCACCTTTAAAAGCTCATCGGCGGAAAGCTCTTTCACTATATCTGCAGAAGATTGCAAAATCCGTAAAGTAGTGTGATCCAAGGGTTGTTGCAGTTGTACTTCAATTAAAGTTTCGCTAACATGAATATATTCCTGATCAGGGTAACATTGTTGTTTTGCTGCTAATACCTTATGGTACGAAGGATATAATTGCACATTTCTCAATCTTGCACCCTTTCGAATGTTGATGTATTGAGATTTTGTCAAATCCTGTTCAATAATCAAAGCTAACGCTTCCGAGTGAGAGAATGGAACTATTTCCGAGTTTCGATGATTTCCAGGATTTTAAAATTTTTGTCGCACGAGTTGGGGAAGTTTATGTGGCTTTTTGACAATAGAAGCAGCATCATTTTGCCCAGTTGAACGCAATGACATCTGTGCAGCATAGGTCAACTCATCAGCATTATGAGCAGAGCGAAACACCGCTGTTCTACGTCTTTTCACACAGTCTGAGGCTTCGACAAACGCTTTAATTATTTTGTGTGTAACATTGGACGTTGATGGAATGTTTTTAAGGATATGTTGCGGTAAACAAAATGGTTTGTCGAAATAAGCAACGTTATTTTCCAGAACTCTAGCCATTGTGTGGTTATGCCTCTGCCACAGCTGGCTGAAATATTTGCAAATGTTATCCCAGTAATTTTTAATCTCTGACATAACATTAACAAGTTCTGCATCTTTTTCAAGACATCGTGTTATTTCTTTAACCAAAAAACCCAATTTGGTTTTTTTGTCACCTTCCGCATTTTTCCAAAGCAGAAACACCTGACGATAATCCATTTCTTCTGCAGATACTGATAGAACATTTTAGTATAATATAAGTAAATAATGTGTTACCATATTAATGTTATTGGAAAGCATTCAAATTATGCTGAACGCCAGAATAGAAGAAAATATCTGAAGAATCATTATAATATATTTACCGGATAGTTAAGAAGTTATTTCGGCTGAATTTAAGAAACCTTGGAGCAGTTCACAAAAAACACTTCCGAGCACTACGGATCAAAGCTCCTTCCAAAGTGACCTTCAAGCCGTGGTTTTACAAAAAGCATTGTACTATCGGAGATAATTGAACAAGTGTGCGTGAGATGCTTTTTATACACATCCAACTAAACCAATAAAAATCTAAACAATAGAGATTGCTGACAGCTCTCTTACCACCACAAACGTAGCCGACACGTGGTTTGTGATCAACTTAAAATACTTTCCCTGCCACCGAAGGTGCTGTCGGGTTGATGTGAACTTGCCAGTACATGGCGGTTCGGTAATGAGCACTTTTTCCAGCTGGGAAATCTTCGCTCAATTTTGTGATCATCTTAGAAACTGACAGACCGACCAGAAAAAGTATGGCGACATGCTTCTGTCATAACTTTTTGCAATGGGTGCATCAAACTCTATTTGACCTTTTGCAAACATGGCATCACTGTTGTGTGAAATGGTTGTACATTTGGTTTTGTATTTTATTAACTCAAGAGATGTATTTTTCATTTTTTTTTTGTATTCATGGCAATCCTTACGGGAAAGAAAATTGAATAGCTGAATGTTGCCATTCGAATGAGATCAAATATTTAATAGGAGGCGTTTGATTTTGATCCCTTCTTAAAACCACTGTAACTTTTCCGGATGTATGCCGATGTAGACAACTCTGGCATAATTTTGCAGCATTTTTGTTGTACTTTCAAATGTAAGTTGTTTGATCTGCCACCATTTGCCACCTTATGAAATATTTGAGTTCAAAAATAGGCCAATTTTATTGAAAAATCCCAAATATCTCCAAGTATATAGGAAATAGCGAGAAACAATGTTGTACAAAAACATGTATTTTAACAATACAAAGAAGTCATTAGAACATTGCAAACCTGTAAAAATTACATAGAAAAAGTTATGGTAAAAAATATGATTTAAGGGGCACGTCCGCAAAAAACGCTTTATAGATCAATTGAGCAAAAAGATAAAAGGTTCATGTCTTCAGCAAAGTTGTTTGTATTTACATAATGTACAACTTTGCTGAATACACAAACCTTCTATCTCAACTTTATAAAAAATGAGTGTTGGATCCCACTTTTTTTTTTTGATTGATCACAAAATGGCTGCCGTCAAAAGATTGCGCCAATTATGCCTTAAAACTTCTCTGAAGACACTATATACCTAAAGTCAAAGGATTTTGCGTAATCTCACATGATCACGTTTTTCGCCGTTTGGACCACTGTGATGGGAGGCATATGGGAGGTGGCCGTTAAGAGTGTAAAGTTTCATTTGATAGCAGAGCTAGGAACTGAAGCTGTAACTTTTGAAGATTTGACGACAATGCTGTGCCAGATTGAGTCTTGCCTCAACAGTCGACCATTGTACACTCTATCTAGTAATCCAGATAACTGCGAGGCACTGACCACCGGTCACTTTTTGGTTGATCAACCGCTCAACCTCATTCCTGAACCCGATCAACCGCTGCGTCAAGATATGGTTACGTTGGAAGGACGAATATCTCAACATATCAGTGGACCAGCTTGTGTTAGTTAAGAATGATAATGCACCACCAACGCAGTGGGAACTGGCAAGCGTGCAGGATGTTCATCCAAACACTTCTAGTGTAGTGCGAACTGTGACGCTGAGACGAGGCACAACTATTCATCAACGGCCTATTCATAAGTTGTGCTTACTTCCTGTTGATTGAGGTCAGAGGCCTCAAGGTGGGGGAGTATGTTTTAGTATCATAGCACCCCTCGATCCACCCAGTGACAACATCGAACGCCTAAATTCAACACTGGATTCCGGTCACCATCCGTATAAGAACGAGTAAGCGAAAGAGAGTAGACAAGTGCGTGCATAAGAAGAAACACAAAATAAAAAAAAGAAAGTTGTTCTTTTTCGAAGAATGAAAGTGGTTTTTTTTTTCATGCAAATAATTTGTTTTTAATACAGCCCGTTAATTCCGTAAACATACACCTAAGTTCGAAAGACAACACGCGCTGAAGAAATTGGAACTCAAGTGTTTCTTGAAGACTGTTGATCAAAGGTGGTAAATGCACATTTTTACTGCAGAGATGTCACCATCCAAATTTATGAATTAAACTAATGTCATGACATGTACCACCTCAGTCTATGATATTTAGTCATCTAGAATTGCCCCAGGACTTGTAAATCTTTCCAATTCCAAAATACTGTAACTTTATCTTTCATGATCTCCTTGTCATTGCAGAAGTTTTTAATTCACAATGTTAAGAATTCTAGGTCCAGAAATATCTCAAGTGTACATTCGGCCATTTGCTCTTAAAACACATGACCATTCTTTAGCAAGATCATCAGATCCATCTAAGCTTCATGGACACATCATCTTCATTTTGGAGGCCATCGTTGAAATTTAAATACATTTGGAAACAGGGTGAAGATCCCATCATAAGTCGCTAAAATACATTTTTATTTCAAAATACATGCCTACGTGGAATTCATCACCAATTCCATTCATCAGCGTAGTAGGAAGCTTGACTGTGTCTACTCCTAGCCAACCGAGCCGGAGCGAGTGGAGTTTTCCAGTATTTTTTTTTTTTTTGCGTTTTTCCTTCCAATTGAAACAATTCTCCTTTCCCTTCATCTTTCGAGATGGCGGTGCGCTCCTAGAGTGCAGTAAATATACGAAAGCATGTTGACAGGAATTATTTTGCAACCGCATGCAATTTCGCATCCCCTGGTAGAGGGAGGCCTGAGCCCCGTTGAAATATCGTTTGTAAAATTGTATGGCCTCTGGAAACTATAGAGCTTGTGTTATGTTATGGCTTGGCGGCCGTACGCTGTATGATGTCTCGCTGTGCACAACAGCAGCAGCGGCATCCGAAGCTTTATACGGTTTCTCCACGTCCCGCTGCTGGTGCTATTTTTGGTGGAAATGAACTGCAAGGAGATAAGCAGGCGGGTGGGGTGCGGGTCAGAGAGATGCCTTTGCAATTTTTGATTCAGCGTTGTTGATTCATGGGAATTGTAAACAATAGAGATGGTATTGCCAGGGCCTCTAAGCAGGCTAGCCTGTAAAGTCACGGTTGAGCCTGGGCTTGAAATGAGGGAATTTACCGACTTGCTACAAAATAAAGTCCAGAGTTATAGCTATAACTATACAGTTATAGTTACATGAGAAGCAGAGAAAACGATTGGCATCCGGCATCGTATCACTCTTTTGGCTGGAAAATCATTTCTCTCATTCAATTAACGAGATTATTTAAAAGACACCACTGCACATGGCATTCCATGCTACCAACAGTCCGTCCGACAGCAGCGGAAGTAGCCGTAGTCGTACAAGCAGCAGCGTCGATAAAACTCACCAGGAAAACAGCATAATTGCAATTAGCACAGAGTTGTCGACCGTGTTCGGGGAAATAAAAACCAATATCGAGCGAGGTAATCACGAAATTAAATTCCAACCTTTGCAAGTGTCCGCATCGAAGAAGGTCGTCGTTGTCGCCCCAAAAGCATTACCCAGCGCAGTACAGATTTTTCTCCACCTTTTTTTTTTTTTTGAGTGGTATCTAAGCGAGAAAACGGGTTGACCAATGCCAACGCTAGCTGGCTGGCCAATGAGAGAAATTAGGTGAAATTGTCTGGTGACAGTTTAAGGTTGGTGGCAGCGAACAAAAACGAAATCAAAACGGTTGCATGCACGGCTACCGGGGCTACCCATGCGGAAGGGGTTGGCCTGCAGGGTTAATGGGAAAGAAATTGAACTTAGCTAATTAGCTTGTCGATGGTCGAACAATTGCCGGGGCAAGTTCTGTTCGCCAATTATCGAAATTCGGTAGCATAAAAATAGAATCTATGGGTTTGTTTCTCGATCGTTTGCTGAAGCAGCTTCAACTTATTTTAAAAGAAGCCATTACAGTTTATTGTAAGTATCCTTACTTCTCATAGATTTTTTGCAAACCAGAAGTAGGGATATAGGGGAAATGGATGTAATGTTGGCCTAAATGCCCCTTATTTGGGCCCATACATAAATTCAGTAATCGACTAAATTTTCAATAGCGACAAAAATATTCATTAGTATCGCCCCAATAACGCGTTCATCTATATAAAATTGATTAAAAGCAGATTTTTAGCGATGGGCCCAATCTTAGAACCATAGGCCAACATAAGAGCCATTTCCCCTGCTTCATTTGTATTGAATTAGATTTTTTTAATTGAAATGCCGTTGATGGTGATAATTCAATCATTGATTGAGAGAGTTTTCAAATTTCATTTGAATAAGTTCATTAAAAATTACATCGTACAGCAGAACGCGTCCCAGGAATAAATTAGTTGGTAAGTAGTGTAGGCAGCGTTTCCAGGTCATTTTCAGAAAAATCTGGGCCAGTTAGTATATAAAATCTGGAAAAATCTGGACTGCGCCAAAAAAACTGTTTTAACATAATGCTATTGAAATCAAAGTGATGTGCCAATCTCCCGTAAAAATCGGTCAGTATGATCATCTGGAATTTATTCAGAGTAATTCTTGACATAATAGTAGGCAGTCGGCAATTTTATTTGAAAGTAAAATTCATCAGGCTGCAGTGGGAATCAAAGTAGTTTAGGTAAACTGTGTGTGAGTACCACGATGTTAGTGGTACTCACACATAGTTTACCTAAACTACATTCATAATACAACTAAAATGAAAGTCTGAAAGCGGAACTTATATAGTTAGTCTGACTTTACTTGGAACTCTTTACAGGATATCTTCGTCCTATGACAAATGATGGAATTCTAGGATGATTCAAATGGAACTCTAACCATTCCCCCAAAATAACCTTGATAATATCCAAACTTTTTCAGTAACATTCTAATAGTTCCTAGCATTATTTCTTGTAATCTCTTATAAATCACCCTCAAACTGGTAATCGTTTCCAAGAATTGGCATAATTTTGTTTTCATATTTCTCTATGAAATTCCCTAAGAATATTCTTATTAATTTACTTGGTACACTCTTCAGAATGACCGTCACACTATTCTCATACTTATCCAATGATTCACATTGAGCTGTTTTGTAGATAAGATCAGAATTGTTTTAAAATCCTCTTCAGTATTGGCAGATGTTCTTCTGGCATAATTCTGATTAATTCCTTTGACATTATTCTCACGATTCGTATCAGCATACTCCTTAAATTTCATGTTAAGAATTTTCTTTGATTTCTCGTTTGAATTCTATTTCAATTCTTCATAAAATCTCCATGCAATTTTCATCAGAGTTTTTAAAAGACAACTGACACTGTCTTCAACCAGAGGTTGCACAGATTGACACACTTCACTGTAAACTATTTCCAGAATTATCTTAAAATTCTGAAATTCTAGAGCAATTAATAATTCTAAAGAAATTCAGACTGCTGTAACTCAATATTTACAGGTAAAAATTATCAGATGCTTTTAAAATTTTCCTTATGCATTACATACTTCAAAGTTGGTGGTTGTCTAGATTCAAAAGCCTTGCTAATTTTCCAAGGCTCAATTTATTGTTTTCAGTCCTGTAAATTTTTCGATTTCTCTAAATTAAAAAAAAATATGAATATTCCTCTATATTAAAATTTTGATTTGTTTTTAATATAGGAAAAAATCTTAATAAAAACTCTAATTAAACAAACAATCAGGCCAAATATTTTTAAAAGTTTGATGATTTTTTTTCAGCAAATATTCTTTTTCCATTTTTATGATTCTAAAACTCTTTAAGACGAATGTTTAATAGCTGGATTTGTTGCCTGTATCTCTTCTAATAAAAAAGATATACTCAAATAAATTAAAAAATATGAATAAATTCAAATTGATTTATACGAGTTTAAACAATAACATACCTCAAATTTTTTCATATTATTGAGAATAACATACGCCTTTTCAAATGCTGCAGAAAAACTTTTTTTTTTTGCCCCAACCAGAGATATTAACATTTGAAAAGTGCATATTTTTAGTATAAAAACGTCAATAATTCTTGATCGGCGAAAGATATTGACAAGCTTCCTGCAGCAAAAATTTGCGCCTTCTTAAGATCTAAAAGTTATCTAAAGACACGATTGCTTAGAAATTCTAAATAAGAAAAATAGAGCAAAAAACTGTTTTTTTTAAGAGTCACCCTAACTCAATTCCAGAAAATAGCTCTAAATCGACCAATTTAAGAGATACAAAAAAGTTATTTTGGACAAAGTTGCTTGAAATTAGCTCAGCTATAACTTTGCTCAAGAATGTGTACCTTAATTTATTCAAACAAAAAAGTTAGATTTTTGATTTTAATGATAATAGGAACCACCCTAGAATTCATTGTCATAAAAATGAGGGCCTAACTATAAGAAACAACTTTGTAGAAGAGACTTTTAGTCTAAAGTTTCAATTTCAGGCTCAAAACATATCATTCCACCTAAATCTGCATTCTGGACCACTGTGCAATGGAAGCATTCTGCGCTCCGTTGACGATACTGCAATACATTGAAATCACTTCAAGCGGATCCCGTTCTCATAGCAGAGGCTTATTGGATAGCGGAAGACAAAGTGTTTATTGTGTTGTAGTTTTTGGCTATAGTTTTTCGAAGCTTTGTTTAGTGAACAAGAATCCTCGGCTATGTAAAGTTAAATCGATTGATCCTTATCAAATAAATTACTAAGCAATACAATCTTTCAAGCCAGATAGCGTGTAACAGCATGATAAGGATCCCTTACTTGAACTCAGTATTTAAGAACCAGAGAGCAGTACAGCATTTTCGGTGCGTGAATATCACTGATGGCGGCACAGTTTCGGTGAATAAATAAATAGTGTTCATCTCCATCCCATTCAAAAGACACCCGTTCGATACAGTTTCAAGATATTGTTATAGAGCAGCGCAATCAGCCATGCACCGGATGATCCTTAAATCTTTTATATCATCGGCGTAAAGGGTGATACGATCAAAATTTGGTCAAGGGAAAACGCGTGTAAATCGGTGAAATCGTTTATTTAAAAAATCAAATTAAATTTCTTTTTCAAGTTCAATTAGTATAAAATTCAGGAAAAATATTCAGTTAGGCTTCCGCTTTTCCAAATCCGAATTGCCGGACCTTACGCTTGACCCCTGCCATCAGATTTTGTACAGCCACCTTGTCCACCTTCTTCGCCGCAGAAAGCCAGATTGCCTTGAACTGCTGCTCGCCCTTAGCAGTTTTTTTGGTCTTCTTTAGGTTCCGCTTGACAATAGCCCAGTATTTCTCAATTGGGCGGAGCTCTGGCGTGTTGGGAGGGTTCTTGTCCTTGGGAACCACCTGCACGTTGTTGGTGGCGTACCACTCCATGGCCTTTTTACCGTAATGGCAAGATGCCAAATCCGGCCAAAACAGTACGGAACAACCGTGTTTCTTCAGGAAAGGCAGCAGACGTTTATTCAAACACTCTTTCACGTAAATGTCTTGGTTGACAGTCCCGGAAGCTATGAAAATGCTGCATTTCAAGCCACAGGTACAGATGGCTTGCCAAACCAGATATTTCTTTGCGAACTTTGACAGTTTCATGTGCTTGAAAACATCTGCTACCTTTCCCCTTCCTTTTGCCGTATAAAACTCCTGTCCCGGAAGCTGCTTGTAGTCGGCTTTGACGTAGGTTTCGTCGTCCATTACCACGCAGTCAAACTTCGTCAGCATCGTCGTGTACAGCCTCCGGGATCGCGCTTTGGCCGTCGTATTTTGTTTATCATCGCGATTTGGAGTCACTACCTTCTTGTAAGTCGATAGTCCGGCTCGTTTTTGGCTCGATGCACGGTTGTAGACGATACACCCAGCTTATTTGCGGCATCTCGGAGAGAGAGGTTAGGGTTTCTCTTGAAACTATCGGCAACTCTCTTTGTCGTCTCAGCGGCTTCCGGTTTTCGATTTCCCCCCGATCCAGACTTCCTGGCTGTCGACAAACGTTCCCCAAACACTTTAATTACATTTGTAACGGTTGATTTGGCAACTTTTAGCGATTTTGCCAACTATGCGTGCGAGTAGCTCGGATTTTCGCGATGAGCGAGCAACGCTGCTCTTCTTGCTTGGACGGCATTTTGACAACTGAAGAGTGAATTCCAAAATCAAAATAGGAGCAACATTCTACACACACACACCTTCAAAATGAGGGGTGTTCAGGTTTTTTAAATGCAAAATGATATTGACCAAATTTTGACCGTATCACCCTTTACATGAACCGGTGCGATTGTAACCGGTGACATAAATCATTAACGAAGAGAATAAAAATTAACGGATCAAGGTGGCATCCTTGCGGTACACCAGATGGCACCTCGTAACTTCCTGAACACACGGATCCAAGTTTAACGTAGGCAGATGTTCCGTAGAGATAGGAGCGTAATCAATCCACAAGCCAACCAGGAAATCCTATTCGTTCCAACTTGTTTAGCGTTAACTCGTGCGGTACCATGTCGAACGCTGTAGAAACATCAATATAGGTACTGTCAACCTGGCATCGGTCTTCAAGGCAACTATTGAGTCTGCAAACGTACGACATGAGGTTTGTGATGGTGGAACGGTTCCTCACAAAACCATGCTGGATACATTTTGTCGTGAATCATAGATTCCAAGATCTTCGAGATGCAGCACAGAATCGAAATAGGACGATAATTTTCCACACCGTGAGTGCTACCAGATTTGCGTACCTTCGTTACCACAGCCAGTTTCCAGGTATCAGAAAAACAGAGCAAGGTTTAATAAACAGCTACCAGCACATTGGCACATAGTTTGACAAATGCAAGAAGAAGCTTGTCTGGTCTAGGGCCCTTAGACGAATCGATAGAGATCAGAGCGTTTTCAACGTCTGCTATTGAGATTGTAGGCCTTGAGAAGTGAATTGTGCTTTCCACCAGATTAGGGAAAGCAGGTGATGAGAACGCTTTGGAAAAAACCAACAAGTAATTTTACAGATTCAGCAGTATCACGAGGTAACGCCACCAAACGACATTTCTGCGGGTTTTAGAGTTGGACGCTCCCCTCGTATTTTTGAGGTTCCAAAGAGATGAAGGATTTGCCTTCACATCATTTTGAATTCGAAATACATACTCACGTAATGAAGAGGACATTCTAGCGTTGTATTCAGTGTAGAGCCGTTTGAGGAGAATCCTGTTTTATGGAGTTCTGTGGAGACCGACGACGTGCTTTCCGGCGGTGTCATAAATCAACATTTCACCATACTTATCTGTAAGACCGGCGCAAAAAAGCTCTGCGTACGGGAGTGTGCCGGTTAATTAATTCGAAAATATCGTTGTAAAAAACCGAGACCGCTAGATTATCATTGGCTCTGTTGAACAGATGCTCCCAGTTTTTGGAGAATTAATCATCACAAACAGTATTGTAATCGAAGCGTTTGAAATCAAAGTCCAGTTCGGTGTCTATTGATGAACGGTGATCATCAAATCGAGGATGTTTATCATTTCAGTCACTTCCACGCTGCTACCGTTGTTCACGAAGGCCAAGTCTAGTCAATCTTCCGTTGACGTAACGGATGTCACAGATTTGTTGAAGTCCACTGGCCACCAATCACTCAGTTAACGCAAGCTCTTGCTCAGAAGCAGGGCTCTACATTTTCGAAGCTCTAAAATGAACTCGAGTTTTGTTTCTCTCATACAACATATTCAACGCTTCATTCGCCTAGGTCTGGCTGTGGATCTTCTCGTCGTCGCTTTGCTCATCGCTTTCAATGTAAGTAACGTCGATTTTCTAGTTAAACAAAACCTCATTATGGCTTTCAATTCGTTTCACGGACACTCTATCACCGCTCTTGCAATTTGTTTAAAATTGCGTCATGTCCCGTTTTTGTAGGGTTTTTTTTTAGATAAATAGGGGAAATGGATATAATTTCGGCCTAATTACCCCTTTATTTGGGCCCATACATAAATTCAGGAATCTACTAAATTTTCAGTGGCTTCCAAAAATATCCATTAGTACCGTCCCAATGACGCGTTCATCTAGATAAAATTGATAAATAACAGATTTTTAGCAATGGGCCCAATCTTAGAACCATAGGCCAACATTAGAGCTATTTCCCCTAATACGTGTAATCTTCAAGTGTTTTCACGTGAGAATTGCTTTAAATATACATATATATTTTCATTTTCTGTCACAAACGTCATGAAACCTCTGTTGATGTATTTCATGAATGACAAAACTATCAAAGTCGAGCGCTCTTTCGCTCTTCTGTTTCATCGAAGCTTGAAAGAAAAACCAGTGGAGAAAGAAAGACAAGTGATTGAACATTTGTTTGTGCACGCCAACTGAGGTTCTGGAATGCTGCGAAGCTGTTTGACTTTAAAGCTGGGTTTAGACAGGGCAAGCCAATTGATCAAGTCAGTTGAATTCAACTGACTTGAACGCGAATTGAACGTGTAAACCATACCATTCAACTGACTTGATCAACTCACTTGAATTGAAAAAAGTTGACCAGGCTCAACTTTTCAAGCCAATTGAATTCAACTGAGTTGATCATTTGACTTGCCTAGTCTAAACCCATCATAACAGAAAAATAAAGCCAGCCGTTTTGGTCGATTGAAGCTGATATTGTGACGCCCTGCTCAGAGGAAGCGTTGGTGGGCAAGTAACCCCCTGTATCTTCACCACAACCACAATAGTACCGTATGCGTGATAATGTTTGCACCATTGAGCAATGCCAAAATAAAAAAAAAACTCAAAAATTTCGTTTTCGAGTTTTTTTTTTATTTAAAAGGGGGATGTTTCTTAGAGTCTTAAACTATCTTAATCATCGATCGAGCTTCCACTTGCTGCAATTACGGCCTCCACACGCTTGTAGTCTGGATCCATTTCTTTCCAGGTACGGGTCAATGTTTGTCTGAGGCTTGCTGTACTCGGGTGGCGTTTATAACAGGCCTTAGCCTTCATGACGCGCCATATTGAGTAATCCAGCGGATTAAGATCGGGGCTAGATGGCGGACACATATCCATCGCCCAGAATGGAAGATGTTCCTGCAATCACTTCTGAGTGCGGTTCGAGGTGTGCCACGGAGCCCCATCTTATTGAAATACAACATTTGGCTTCGGACCGTACTGTTATTTGATCCACGTAAGAACATACCTACTTAAAATCCCGATGTAGACCTCCGTGTTGACCTTGTCACCTTCTGGAATGAACATCGAGTCCATTTTTTGCCATCTGAAGCCACCAATCCAAACACCATAAAGCTAGCAGGATTCTTGGTCAGATACACGTTCTGGTGCTCGTTGGCCACGTCTTTACCAGAAGAGAACTAATATACCGGTCGGTTCTGGAATTTGATACGGGATCGACGGTAAACATGCTCTCGTCGGTGAACAGGATTAACGGATTTTTTCGCTTAAGGAAGTTCAAGATTTTCTTGCATCGTTCGACTCGTACCTCCCAGATGCGGTTGGTAATCATGTGAGTTTTTTCCGTGCCCTCGACTTCGCCCCGCAATCTTCCATTACGATCTTCAGTGCCGTAAAGTCACTGATCCCGTGTTCCTTTGCCATTTTCCTTATTGAACGCACTGGATTCACCCGAATCTTTCTTTTGATAGCAGCGATAACCCTCGGAACCCGAGCTGACCTCGGACGACCTGTGGCCACCTTTGCGGATAGTTGTCCTTTCTTTTCTCGGTCTAAAACCCTTTTGACGGTCCACCACTCCCACGGCGATTGAAATGTCTTTTTGCGACATTTACGCGTGGGACAAATTACGAATACGCTGCCACTTCGTCATGGTGCAACTGTCAAACTAAGTAAATCATTTTCTTTTATACACAGCCTACTACGGTATGAGCTATAAGTTACGTGCATGCAAAGAAAACCAAGGCAATCTATGCACATGTGAAACGGGAACCTTATTAGTACGATGGTGCAAACATTATCACGCATACGGTATCACATACAGCAGCAGCATTTCAAATCTGAAAGGCAGCTTCAGAATGCCGAATATAACGTTCAGATTCGCTATTAGGTCTCATAGAGATACCACACACGAAGAGAGATTGCTCTACAAGTGACACTTTCTCAGCAACCTGCTTAAGAGACTCGCCTCCATCAAGTCGACCGGGAACACTTTGTAAAGAGGATTTCATTGCAATGAGATCTCCTCCGCCTCGTTGAAATTGACTGGTAGCATGACTGCGATGGCAGTAGTAAATTTTATAATTTGGAGCCAATTCGGCATTTCTTACATCGATGCTGAGACAATCACGTCGTAATCACTCGATGTTGCGGCCAAGAAAAATTCGTTGGTCTTAGTACGCATACCACCCACATTTTGGTAGTACATAGATAGCGGCTGATGAGGCCTCGATCAGGAATATCAAGTAGTACTGTGAAATCAGACGTAGACGATCGGGAAGATCAACCTGTTACCGGGGGTTGCGAGCAGCTTTCTCTGCTTATAAGCAGAGGTTGACGATTGATTGCTGTAGGCACTGTTTCATAATTAGATCTAGGTGGAATTTGAACTAGCGACGACGTCAGCATAGAACGGTAGGTATGAGTATTAGCGATTTCAGAAATTACCTCTTGGAATCTGGAACCGCAGTCGGTATCTCGTTCCCTGCAGGTATCGATCGTTGTTGACGCTACGCTGGTTTAAAAAAACTGCTTTTTGGCGCCAACATCTTCCAATTCACTAAAGTGAATTACACATGGCCACGTTAGGCCATGGCCAGTAGACAAAGCAGCTGGTTTCAAGTCCAAATTTTGTACGACACAAAGGTTAGGGATCTAATATCCTTACCACGTGGAACAAGTTTGTCCACCTTCAAGTAATCGGTTTTTAACTTGAACTGCGCTAGTTCATCATGATCATGATCTTGTTTTAAGGAACCTCCGGCAAAACACCTGGCAGGTAGGTTGATAGGCTATCAGGCTTGGGTCCACCGTACTTGTTCCGATGCCGCAAAAAGCTTTGGTCGGGCGATGCAAAACAATGTCATCATCACCGTTTCCAAATAAATATTCTGTGTATAAGGAATACTCCAACAACTTCTGGACCGTGACCGTGGATGAAATATCATTCATCAATTATTTCACATTAATTTCACTTGTGTATGTTATGGGTTTTCATGCATGAACATCAGTCGATGATAAATTTGAAAATTCAAACGAGTGAAATATTTTTCAAGTCTAGTCCTTCTGGGAGAAAAATGAAACCCTAATCGCAAAACAAAGCTTCATGAATCCAGCAAACTATTAACCTCCAAAAACAGACTTATATATGTTTAGGATACATCAACTACCTCTGCCAAAATATGTAAGCAAAGGTGCCCAAAGCTGGCATGCAGGATATCAAACAATGTCAAACTTTTCACATTACCACGTACCTACAACCTACATAGTTATCTAGTAAGTTCAAGAGAAGCATTTCATAAACTATTGTGATTACAGTACCAGGCTTTCTATAGAACTCATCCGTTAAAGCGGACCGAAAAGCATTGTGGTAGGAGGCCTATGTACTAAGGGGCTGTTCATAAACTACGTAGATAGATTTTTAGACGTATTAAACCCTTCCTCCCACCGCAGAGACAATTGTTCATACACATTTTTGGAAAATTGTATGGACCGTAGACACTAAGCATCTACGTAGTTTATGAACAGCCCCTAAGCAGTGGTAGAAACAAGGAAAAGTTTGCACCCTACAGCGATGGTGGATGAGCTCAAATTTAGCCTAACCGCAACCGAAAGCATTTCTAGTTTGAATTAGTTCTATGAGTTGCAGACATTGTACTGCAGTTGTGGGTTCCAATTGTTTTACTTTGCTCGGAATTTCCCAATAAGTTGAATCTATACCGGAATGAGATTGAACATAAATTAACGTGTGACGGACAAGCCAATTTAAATCCAAACACATCTAAATTGAAATTGAACCAACTGAAACAGCAACTATATTCCCTAACTTAAACATCCGTCCACAATCGATTAAAACCCTCCAACAGCTGTAGTAGCTGTTTTGCATATATGCAAAACCTGCAGCTTGTAACCTTAATATCAATTATGTAAATGTCATTAAGCTATTCTTCACACACAGTGGACACCATCATCGTCATCATTGAATGCGGGGGCGACGGGAACGTGCCCCGCTTGGAAATAGTAATGTTTGTGTATTCCAAGTCCAGCAATGCTTCTCGACACCACGGCCAACGAATGCAAACGACATTTCACAACAATCAGACTCACGCTCTCAGCAAAAAGGTCCTTCTCTTGGCCACTGTGCATCCAACGAACAAGTTCTGGCAACGATTGCTGGAATGGGTTTTTCCACACGCAGACAATGTAAATGGGGTCTCTCCCCAACTCGGCTACAACCGGCTCAGTAGAAGCAACTGTTTTATAATTATAAACAGCAAAGCTATTAAAATGCAAAAAAGAGAAAATCAAATTCGGCTCGGTCCTGCTACTGCCCTTCCGTCGTTACGTCGTCTATGTCGTTGTCGATCGCCGTAGTATATCTAGTAGATAAGCTTTCACGTTGTAGGCCATCCAAAGAGCAACCCTCAGGGATAAGCAACCATGGTTAACAACCGTATACGAAATGGAGTGATTCCATGAATTGAGAACGGGTGGCGGGATTTTCGGGACAGAACGGTGCACAAATATGTGCTATTTTTCGGGAACAAGATATCAAAGATTTCAATTCCAACAATCATTTAAGCCGCTTAAAAAAAAACTAATATCTAAGTTGAAACACTGAAAATTTAACTTTCATCCACTATCGCACACGCACAAAACACCGAGTATCATCCACTGAAGACCAACTCCACAGCCTGCCTGCTCACGTATAGATAATTGCAACAATATCACACTAAATATATTCCAAATTAAACGAGTTTTGTTCCTCCCAACCCAGAATCGTTAAATCCCCCCAGTCTAAAACATGAACTCCCCCAACACAAGCTTATTTGAGCAGGAGAATTTGAACAATTTCGAGCACGAATTTTAATACGAAATCCTAACGCGCTGACGATGTTCAGGCCTGTTACCCACGTTACATGGATTGTATGCAAATGCACACATACCTTCCGTAAATTGAATTCAATCGTTGAAATCGCTGCATTTCCAAGTTGGTTCCAACCTCGTGTGAAGCATTCTATCGCGTAGGAATTGCCTCTAAGGCATCCCCCGCGGCAACGATAAATTGGAAAACTTTAATCCCTTTAGAACTTCCTTCCCTTTCTTGGCTCACAAGACTCGAAAGTCACTACGATGCGATAGTTTATGTACCACTAAGAAGATTAGCAAAACTTGCCTCGCTCGATGCTCCTAAAGTCCTATGCGCTGCATATTTTGTGCTGCAAATAGGGCCAATTCCCGACGAACACATTACTTGCTTGCAAACTTGGTCCACGAATGCGTTCATGCACACATAGAAATAATTAATTTCACTGGTGACGGAGTATGTAAAAGATGAGTGACATACTCCACGAATAATTCGATTGAGCTGAATTTCACGTCTGTTGAGGCTCAATTCTCTGTCAAAACTGACACTCGGATAGATCAGTCTCAGAGGCACCAAAATTTACAAGAATTTTTCCAAGTGTGTGGAGGAGAAGAATTTGCACCGCAAAACTTTTCGCCCTGTGGTCTACATGCGACCTCCAACCAGAACAGCCAGAGCTCAGTGATAAACTCGTTTCCTTGCTCGATGGCCGGAACATCCACCTCCGGGCCTGTTGATGTATGCACATCTGGCCAAAGGCGATTATGTTGCTCTTTTGTTTTTACAGGCTCCTATTCTCTCGGGGAAGACTTTCCACGGAATGGTCCTCGAGGTATCAATTTATAAACAGGGGCTTCCTGGTGCATCGAAAAGGATGTTGAGTTAGTTGACTGAGAATGGTAAACTTTTATAGAGGGTGTGGAAGTAGCAGAAAATGTGTGTTTGTGTTTTTTTTAGTCAGGAGAAACAAAGCTTCAAGAGCGAGGGGTATTATAAATGAACAATATGGTCTACAATTATCCCCTGGACACGATGTTCCCCAACGCTAGCGCCACTAGTGACATGAAAGGTAACTAGTACACTGTAAATTGAGCTCTTAGCAGTTGACAGCTAAATATCAACATGGCTATCGAAAACAACTCACAGTTGAGAAAAATTTTACTCAGCACTCTGGAGTGATTTTTGAGCAGGTCGTATGTTACAAACGCTAACAAATTGATGCTACCAGACTGCTTACTCTCACTAAAGGCAAAACTTGGGCCCGCTACCTTGTTTATGTTTCATTTTCTCATAAAAAAACAGACAGACAGACAGACAGACAGACAGACAGACAGACAGACAGACAGACAGACAGACAGACAGACAGACAGACAGACAGACAGACAGACAGACAGACAGACAGACAGACAGACAGACAGACAGACAGACAGACAGACAGACAGACAGACAGACAGACAGACAGACAGACAGACAGACAGACAGACAGACAGACAGACAGACAGACAGACAGACAGACAGACAGACAGACAGACAGACAGACAGACAGACAGACAGACAGACAGACAGACAGACAGACAGACAGACAGACAGACAGACAGACAGACAGACAGACAGACAGACAGACAGACAGACAGACAGACAGACAGACAGACAGACAGACAGACAGACAGACAGACAGACAGACAGACAGACAGACAGACAGACAGACAGACAGACAGACAGACAGACAGACAGACAGACAGACAGACAGACAGACAGACAGACAGACAGACAGACAGACAGACAGACAGACAGACAGACAGACAGACAGACAGACAGACAGACAGACAGACAGACAGACAGACAGACAGACAGACAGACAGACAGACAGACAGACAGACAGACAGACAGACAGACAGACAGACAGACAGACAGACAGACAGACAGACAGACAGACAGACAGACAGACAGACAGACAGACAGACAGACAGACAGACAGACAGACAGACAGACAGACAGACAGACAGACAGACAGACAGACAGACAGACAGACAGACAGACAGACAGACAGACAGACAGACAGACAGACAGACAGACAGACAGACAGACAGACAGACAGACAGACAGACAGACAGACAGACAGACAGACAGACAGACAGACAGACAGACAGACAGACAGACAGACAGACAGACAGACAGACAGACAGACAGACAGACAGACAGACAGACAGACAGACAGACAGACAGACAGACAGACAGACAGACAGACAGACAGACAGACAGACAGACAGACAGACAGACAGACAGACAGACAGACAGACAGACAGACAGACAGACAGACAGACAGACAGACAGACAGACAGACAGACAGACAGACAGACAGACAGACAGACAGACAGACAGACAGACAGACAGACAGACAGACAGACAGACAGACAGACAGACAGACAGACAGACAGACAGACAGACAGACAGACAGACAGACAGACAGACAGACAGACAGACAGACAGACAGACAGACAGACAGACAGACAGACAGACAGACAGACAGACAGACAGACAGACAGACAGACAGACAGACAGACAGACAGACAGACAGACAGACAGACAGACAGACAGACAGACAGACAGACAGACAGACAGACAGACAGACAGACAGACAGACAGACAGACAGACAGACAGACAGACAGACAGACAGACAGACAGACAGACAGACAGACAGACAGACAGACAGACAGACAGACAGACAGACAGACAGACAGACAGACAGACAGACAGACAGACAGACAGACAGACAGACAGACAGACAGACAGACAGACAGACAGACAGACAGACAGACAGACAGACAGACAGACAGACAGACAGACAGACAGACAGACAGACAGACAGACAGACAGACAGACAGACAGACAGACAGACAGACAGACAGACAGACAGACAGACAGACAGACAGACAGACAGACAGACAGACAGACAGACAGACAGACAGACAGACAGACAGACAGACAGACAGACAGACAGACAGACAGACAGACAGACAGACAGACAGACAGACAGACAGACAGACAGACAGACAGACAGACAGACAGACAGACAGACAGACAGACAGACAGACAGACAGACAGACAGACAGACAGACAGACAGACAGACAGACAGACAGACAGACAGACAGACAGACAGACAGACAGACAGACAGACAGACAGACAGACAGACAGACAGACAGACAGACAGACAGACAGACAGACAGACAGACAGACAGACAGACAGACAGACAGACAGACAGACAGACAGACAGACAGACAGACAGACAGACAGACAGACAGACAGACAGACAGACAGACAGACAGACAGACAGACAGACAGACAGACAGACAGACAGACAGACAGACAGACAGACAGACAGACAGACAGACAGACAGACAGACAGACAGACAGACAGACAGACAGACAGACAGACAGACAGACAGACAGACAGACAGACAGACAGACAGACAGACAGACAGACAGACAGACAGAATCCAAAACGGAAACAACACAACACAACAGCGAAGCGAATCGTTCATTGCTATTGTATCCGAGATCGAGAAGCTCAACCTGATGTTATCACAACCGTTATCAAGAAGACGGCATCACTATAGATCAAAAATTTCGATCGTTAAGGTGCGAGATTTGAATCACCTGATCGACCTGAACTATCGTATCGACGCTGCGGATCATCAGCTACATCAACAGACGAACGACACTCTCGTTCGAAGACCAATCAACCAAATCGATGCCGAAGATGAAACCAGCAATGACGAAACAGAGCAGTCAACAGCTGTGAACATGATTAGAAGGAAGCAGACGAGGAACGGACCACCGATGAACCGATCGAATATCGAGACTAGTCAGCAAAAGCATAATTAGATTTCTGCTAGAGACCGGAGACTTAGGTCGTTGATGGTTAGTGGCAGGCAAGTTCTGTGATGGTCCCTGCGCTGAGAAAATTAGAGGTATGTTATTTTTAAAAGTCGTATAAAATCATTTTGAATTTCTTTAATTTTTTACTATAATTGGGTATATATTTTTTATTGAAAGCGATATAGACAGCAATTGTATAAAACGTGCATCTAAAAGAGCTTTAGAAGTCTCTCAAAGATGGCTTTCATGAGAAATTTGAAATAAAATAGTACGTGCAAAAAAACTATTTGTTCCACGAACACCCTAAGTCAATTCCGAAAAATTACTCTAAAACGAGTACGTTATCAGATAAAAATAAAATATATTCGACAAAGTTGCTTGAAATAAACTCAGGTACAACTTGCAGGTGCAAATTTTATTTAAATTTGTCATTAGAGTGGTCCTATGAAAACCATTTTTTGTCAACACCGTTTTTAGTTCATCTTACTCTGAGGCAAATAAACTTAAGAATTTCATCCGGCTCGACTTCTGAATGACTTTTGAATTTCATTAGCGTGACTTATGAATGATTTTCGTCTAACAAGAGGTAGTTCATTTCATTTTCCCAAGCGCCAGTTACAGCTTGCTCCAATTTATTGCTTTTTTGTCAACGTAATTTTTCTAGGGCTAATCGATGAAAGGAAACCAATTTTTTGTGGCTAAAACTCATAAGTGGTTCTTATGGAATTCTGATATTCTTTTGCCTCAGTCAGGGCTGGAAAGCACTTCAGAGCGTTAGTAAAGCAACTTTGTGCATGCATCTCACAGCACTCGACAAAGAGTGTGTGGTTCTCCCAATTACTTCGCACACTCTTTTCCAACTAATCTGTGAGAAAGCGATCCACACAATGAGTGGTACACTACGTGCGGTGAAGGGAGCGAATATAATACAACAAGCGCTAATGTCTTCTTTGAATTCTTCGCAGGCTTTGCTTACCACGACTGCATGCATGGGAGATGAAGAAGGGCATAACGAAGAAGAATTTTGTCTTTTTGCTGGGTTTCTCATATGCAACCCTACACTGAGTGACGCTCTTTGCGTCGCAGCCGTCGGAGCGATGGCTACACATTGAGCTTTCGTTATTTCTTTGTGTGTGCCTGTCTTCTCTCCTCCGCTGCTTTATACAAACTTTAGAATATTTCAGAAAATCAGTAAATTGCGCGCATTGACTTCTTGCCGCAAGATATCACCAATACAACTTTGCTAGTATAACCGTGTAATGTCGATTTGTTTATAATTTTAAACCACGAAATCAGCTGTCAAAGTGTTCGACTTGACAGCTGTTTTTTTTTTCAATCAGTAAAACGCTTGTATTAGTGAAACTGCTCACTAATACTAACGGTGGTAGAGAACTCTATTGAGTGATAAAATGACAGCCCTGGCCTCAGTGTATACTAAGAAACGGCTTGATATGCCCCGCCTCCATTGGAAAAAAAAATCCAGGAAATTTAAATTGAGGTGGAGCATAGCAAGCCGTTCCACGGGAGGAACTTAAAATGCTAATCGAAAAACATAAATAAAGTTATGTACCAACTGATTATTTCAGTGATTTAAATTAAAATATGTTATCTGTGATAGGGAAATCAGTAATAGAAATATTGTACTAACTGAAGGGTGACCAGTGAATCGGGAAATAGGAAAACCTGGAAAAGTCCAAGAATTTCGATGAAAAACCAGATTTTTTTTTTAAAAGTCTGGATTAAAAACCCTTGGACTCTGTAATGTTCGACTAATAGAGGCAAAGTGAATTCGTTGAGAAACCGTGATGATTTCAATTAAGAGAACATTTTCTAGTTGATGTTTCAAAGTAGACTGAAGCCCAGCATCAGCTGTTGTTTATTTATCTCTATCTTTTTGTTGTTACAGAGTTATGCTTTTCTTCTGCTCTGCACACTACATTTGTATTACTTAAAATAAATATAATTTATACTCAGTCAACTAGAGAAGTTTTTCGAAACTATCCAATTCGGATACCACAGACTCGATTTGCAGTCAATTTGAAATCTGGAGTTAACAACAATGTTTTCATAGAAACATTCCAATAGATTTATTTGAAGAACGCTAAAGCGATTTCACTAGAACTCCAAGTCAATAGTATGAGTTCAGAGTAGGATCTTTAGATAGTTCTGTGGAAAATAGCATGAAAAAAAAAAAATTCCAGCGATAAATACCAAGGAGATCTACCAAAGCAATTCTGAGAAGAGTTTTCTGAAAATACCGAGAATAATTCCAAGGGCATTTCGTTAAGAATTTCTATGTGAATTTAGAGGAGAGCTCCAGAATAATTATGAGCAAAATTGCAAGACAACTCTAAGGAGGATTCAGGCTGATTTTAAATATAATTATAAAAGGAAGCTTCAGTGCATTTTATCGAAGTGAATATTAGGATGCATTCCTCGAAATTTATGAAGTGTTCTGAAACGTTTAAACAATAATGTTAAATTGACTCTCAGAGAGAATCTAAAATTTATTTTAGACAAACTCTATAGGAAATTTGGGAGCATTTCAGGTAAAGAGAGCGAGATTAGTAATTTCCATTTAATTCCACTACCTTATTTGCTTATCCTTGGCAGATACGCGTATTTCGCCTACAATGTGCAGACTTCTTCAGTGTCTTGTACTAATACTCGACTGTGGAATTAAAAGGAAATTACTTATCTTTCTCTCTCTTTTTAAACAGGTATTCCACTAAGACGCCCACATTCATCAGGATTCAACATTTCATAAATATCCTGTACAGAGCTCTGAGTGAACTTTTTCATGGTAGTTACAATATTAACACATTCTGACGATATCGAACGCATAAACAAACGGTTTTTCCATTCATTTTGGTTATTTTCCCGGCTGTACGATAAACATTTCAATTCAATATATAACCGAATGCGATACTTAAGATTTATTTCAGGCTGAAAAAAAAACCGGAATGTAATTTGAAACATAAGATAAGGGGTAGGGGGTAGTTAATAATTTATTACAAGCTTTTAATGGGAGTGGTGCTGTTAATATCAGTTGTTACGTAACGTTGATAAAGTAAAAAGTACAATTTTTACAGGCGAAAATTTTCCTGTTACTGGTTATGACAAGGGGTTGAAGGGTAAGATAAAATGAAGAATTTTACTCTTTCTGTACATATGTGTGGTCCTGAGTCCTGAGAGGGTAACACGACATCGTTCTTAAACTTAGTCTCCTTCCACATCTGCTCGATATCATCCGATCGACTGTCCACTAATGAGAGAGCGAGATATAGAAAATCGCCAGTTAGATCGGATGATATAAGTTAGGTGCAGATTGAGCATAATGCAAAAACAGCTCGTTGAAGAGGTGAGTCTTCTACCCCATCGCTGGTTGTCAAGGTGATCCACTCATTACGCCGTCCGCCGCAAATAATGAGCGGTGGTGTTGTAGTAGTAGTAAAGTTATATTTATTTCTGTTGATTATGATACTACAGTGATTGAACATTTTAATTGATTAGCCTACCTGGCGCTTCATCTTTGTTTGATTTGATATTCTAATTTAATATTTGCGTTTTTTACTAGTTTAAAGAATACCCCTTAGGGGGAGTGTTTTGATTGAATTTAAAAAAAAATGATAAACTACCTATTTAATCTAAAGCTTCACCAAACGTGCCAGATTCCTAATGATCAGTTGATCGGATTGCTTACAGCAATCTCTGAACCTTTGGATGGTAGCTGTTCTCCGTAACTCCAGCGTCTGAAGACCAGCCAGGCGATGGACCTCAGAGTTCCTCATTCGTGGAGGACTGTTGAGGATCATTCTCAAAAACTTGTTTTGGATCCTTTGTAATTTGAGGTGATGGAAATTTACGCTACACTCCCAGATTGGCACCCCGTATTCTATTACAGGAAGGATTATTGGCTTATAGTCAGCAAGCTTGTTTTTCAGGGACAGAGTGGATCGCCTGGGAGAGCCGGCATATCGGAGGTGAACAGGTTGAATAAGATGGGGTCAAAGATGCTTCCCTGTGGGACACCCGCACCAATGTGGAAAGCATCCGATGTGATGCCATTGAGGGAAACTCTGAATGTTCTGTCCGAAAGGTATTTTTTCATTATCTTCACTAGGCAGATTGGAAGACCGTATCGCTGCAATTTGTAGACCAGGCCATCATGCAAAACATTGTCGAACGCTTTTTCAATGTCCAACAATGCCATGGCAGATGTCTTAGATATAGACTTGTTCCGTCTGAGAATGCTTGTTACTCGAGTGAGCTGGTGAACATTCGAGCGACCTTTACGGAAGCCAAACTGTTTCTCGAGCAATACGTTGTTTTCCTCGGCAGATATCAGGAGTCGATGGTAGACTGCTCTTTCGAACAGCTTGGATAACCCCGAGAGAAGGCTGATAGGTCGGTAGTTTGAAGGAGAGGAAGGATCTTTCCCAGGTACCCGGATGGGGATGACTTTAGCTGACTTCCAGCACGAGGGGAAGTTGCCAAGATTAAAAATCAGTGACAGATGGTTGAAGAATCTGAAACTCAGAAACTGAGTTCCAGATTCAGGATTTGGTTGAAACCTGGGGCCTTCATATGTTTAGATGATTTGGTGTAGGCCAACAGTTCGTCAGTCTTAAACTCGGATTCCACAGGAAAGTTGTTAGGAATTAGATGGAGGTTGGTTGCATTTACCCCAACTGCAGTATAGTATGGACTAGGCATGTTCAGTCCGAGATTATGTGAGCTGACAAAATGTTGACCTATAGCATCAGACTTCTCTTCAGGGGTTATCAGATGAGCAGCTGAATCATTGGGTTGATTCAACGGCACAAGTAGGGGAATGGGTCTTGGCTTATTTTTAAGGATTTTGGTTAGGATTTTAGGAGGCTTAGCACAATCTGGGAGGGAGCTCTTTTTTTTTTTACTAAAGTCCTTATTTCTGAGGTTCATCATCCTGGCTTGGATTATTTTTGTTAGACGGTTGCAATCGGTCTTCACGGCAGGCAGTCCAGTACGTTGGTACTGCCTACGCATGGTGTTAAGGGGAAGCTTACCGGCCCGAAAATAAAAAAATATTTTCGGTACATTTTTATTTCTTTAAAAATATTGGGAAAAAATAACAAAAATCAAAGCAAATCAGTTTGTTCCTTAGATTTTCGTCAAAAATTACATGTAAAATTTTTTTTCTATCTCATCATGAAAAAAAAAATGGACTCTCAGCAAAACCGAAAAGTCGATGTTTTGTGGTTTTTTGAGTCCAACTTTATGCCATAATGACTTATAAAAAATGTTTTTGCACGTGAATTTTCTTTGAAAAATTAAAAAATGTGTGATTTTCTTAGAATTTTGATATCTTTTTCCAATATTTTTAGAAAATTAAAACGTAATTTTTTTTTTCGGAGCGGTGAGCTTCCCCTTAAGGAGTGGTGGTGTGACAGCAGTGCTCTTTTAAAGCTTTACAGGTGCAAGCAGAATGATGCCAACCAAATGGTACTCGGTTATGACAACTGGGTTCGGGGAAAACGTTTATTTAATAAAAACAGCGATAACACTATCACTTTTGATATGCACATTTTTCAAAACTTTTTAAATTAAAAATTGTAAAATCATTTAATTGAGCAGATTTGTAGAGTTATTTCCTATCGATTGATGCATTGGATTTTAATTTTATCTACAAATGACAAAGTTATAAGTGTTAAATACCTAACACCTTTTCGTGGCTGCAATTTTAGATTTTCGATTGACTCCCTGTACCTTCCCGTAGGACATAGTATACATCAAAACTCTGCACACTCTCGTTGAAAACCCAACGTTGTCAGGAGGAATTATAGCAAAGGTTCTCAAATTTCAAAAATCGACTGTAAATACCGTGTTTAAACGCTACCGGGAATCACTAACGTTGGGTCGTGTAAAATCAAACAAACGTAGAAGTGGAACATATGACCGGAAATTACGAGCGTAGATCATTAGGGCAGTCCAAAAGATTGATTTGATTATTCGTCTTTGTATTTCATTAATAACTCAGCGGCAAACACATTCCTTGATGCGGTTGCTATCCTGCATGACAGAAGATAACCTCCTTTATCAAACTATATAGCAGAAATAGTGTGACATCTGTTGGTAAAGCCGTGATTATCAAGCAGTTGCATACAGGACTTTCGCAAAGTAGGTCGTCAAATTGTTTGTTGAAAAACGATATAATGCTTGTAAAATCTATTGGCTCGTGTCGTAATTTTCGGTTCTCTACTTTACCGTTACTCTACGTTACTATTCGAATGATGTTTTTATTATTTGTTTGTTTTCCGTCACCAGGGAGGCAGCTCCTACACCTGGACCCTACCTATCTATTTATTTATTTCCATTTCGTCAAGCCAGTGTAGACTACATACAATGATAATTACAATGTTTACTTACATACTATGCATTAATTCTATTCTGTTTTAGCTTAGTTTTTATTTGCTGCTTGGACATAGTGATGTCAATAGTTCCGCAATGCAAATTATATAGGCGCATCATTCGATTGATTGGGCTATTTTTTGCATAGTTTGTTCTGTACGATGTTTCTGAAAATAAATTCCGTGTTCTAAGATATCGACAAGGTGTGTAAAAATTTAATTGTGCGAGAATTTCTGCCGAATCTATGCGCATTGAAATAATGTCGTTGATGAAGAAAAGCATTGCAAATTGGCGGCGCTCCTTAAGTGTTTGTATATTGATGAGCATGCAGCGCGCTTCATAAGATGGTAATGGAAATGCAGTCCAATTCAATTTACGTAAAGCATATAAAAGGAATTGTTTTTGGACAGATTCTATGCGTTCTTCGTGTATGGAAATGTATGGATTCCATACTAGGTGGCAGTATTCCAGAATTGGCCTTATATATGTGGTATATAAAAGCTTAATAGTGTATGGGTCTTCGAAATTATGACTGAACCTTTTGATGAAGCCTAGCATTCTGTTTGCTTTACTAATGATAGTATTATAATGTTCTATAAAAGTTAGTTTGGAGTCTAGGATTACACCTAGATCTCTTACAATTTTGCTTTTTTCTACTATTTGGTTGCCTAATGATAATTCAATATGCGGTGTTTCAATTTTTCTGCTAAATGCTATTGCAGTACATTTTTTTACGTTCAGTTGAAGTAGACTTTTACTACACCAGGTGTGGAATATATTGATTTCATTCTGGAATTCTTCTGCATCGCTAGAATTACTTATTTCCATAAAGAGCTTCATGTCGTCTGCATATACAAGCAATTTTATTTTTTTAAGTATGTAGGAAATGTCGTTTATGTTTTCGTTATCGACCCATCAACTCATGACCCGGGGACCAACGGCTTTACTTCCCTTCCGAAGGAAGGCGTGATCAGAGATGTTATGCCTCAGAACATCCCGGCGGGGCCGACTGGGATTGAACCCAGGCCTGCTGGGGTGAGAGGTAATCACGCTTACTACTGCACCACCGGCGCCGCTGTAGTAATTCCCATATAAACTTTAAATGATTTATGCGTACAGGCATATTTCAATTAAACGAGTTAAAATTTGGGAGGATGATCAGGAATTATTTGAGCACTGAGGAGCGAAAATTTCAAATTTTGCATCACTCTAATGTGCAGTGTACTCAACATATCGCATTGAACGCAACCCTTCCTTAAATCAACACCTCTTTGCAGCAGTCAACGTCAACAAGCTTTCCACAAATGCATATCAGTTCTGTTTGTTCAGCAATAATGCTCCGGATTTAAGGCTGCGATGATGGCACTTCCGAATGGCAAAGGAAAAAAAAACAAATCTGCATCTATGGGCAGACGAGTTCCAAAAACGCAATCTGGCTTTTTTTTATTCCTTTCCATGTCTTCAAATGAATGGTATTGTTAGCAGTGAGTATGCTGTCACCATGGGAATATCTCCTGACCAAAGCTTTCCGTCGAATTGGATCGATCTTTCAGCACACAGACCCAGAGCAGTGGATGAACGTTGCTCCGCCAGTAGTGCCATGGCTGAGTGGATCGAAGCATATACCTACCAATAATATGGAAATTGCCTAACGAGTGAACTGGTGCGATAACAACATTCGAATCGTCGAAAGACCCTCACCACCCACCCTTCCGTCATGTCAGAAGGGAAAGCGAAAAATCTGAATCATATCGAAAGGCAAAAAAAGGGAAGGAGAGCACACACGCGCGAGCGATGTGTGTCGACCAATAAAGTGGGTCCGAGAGCAGCACGTAGCTAGCTACATTAGGGTGATAGGCTGTAGTCCGTAATATTTGAATCTGCGATGAACATTCGACTTGCTTGCTGTCCATACGGCCGCTCAAGTTTACAGTTTACAGTTAGTATCTTTGCGAAAATACTTTAAGTTTTTGGGTCACCCTAACCTTCATAAAAAAACGGCTCACGGTCGAGTCGTTCATGTAGGAACGAATATAAAGGTACACGAGCATTTACAGAAGCATGCCAACTGGAACGGAATATTGCAAATTGAGGAAATATGTGAATCCCCCGACGGACGACGACGACGACGGGCAAGGTGTTTGCATACAATCAGAACATTTTGGGGATCTAAATGGATTTTATTGGACGGTCATTGTTCGGGTCGGTGCGTGTGGCTCGGCAGGCAAGATACAAGAAAATCGGACGCAGTCAAGGGCATTTATTTTTGCAAGTGCCTTCTCGAGCTAACCGTTTCCAATACATGACGCTTGCTGTAGGATTTTTCCTATGGAAATGAAAGGACTTTCATGCCATCTGCTACCTTATTCGCTGGAATCACCTCTACTGATGGGAACGGGCTATTTTTAATCCCTATGAATATTCTTTCAATTTTAATTCTTACAGCAAAAAAAAAAAGAGCCACTGTTCCGAGTGCCCAACCTTCGGACAACCAGAGCCAATGGATGAGGGAAGGCTAATTGCAAAAAGTTTTAATCATCACGTCTAATTTGCTCCGGAGTTCAAAAGTTAAATTGGCGCCGCACTTACAGTGATTGAACCAGCGAAGTGAAAATTGGTCATCTTGAACACTCGCTCAGCCAGCCACGTCCACGTCCGGTACAGTGCGCGTAGGTATCGGATCCACTTCAGCAGCGCACATTTTCCCACCAAGTTCTGGAAAGTCATTCTATATTCCCTTACAATAGGGATCAGGGTGGATTGGTGGAATATTTAATTTTCTCCGATATTGTCATGCAACGCCTGGGGGGGGGGGATGAGATTGAACATTTGTCGCTTCTCTTCTTCCGGAAACAAATGCAATCCATTTCTGCATGATTACACTGCTGGGTTCGGTTCAGCAGCGGATGGATTGGTGTTTGTTTTCGAAAGTTTCCTGTTTGGGTAAAGAAAGGAATAGAGGAAAAAAGGAATTTCATCAGAATCGAACAATCGAATGTACGCTTCATTTAGTATTAATCAAAATCGATGACGAGCACCGATGCTTTGACACGTTGCGAATAATGGTAGGTGAAGATACCAAGAAGGACGAACTCACGCCGTTTTAGTCAATTTGATTCCTTTTGGAAGCTAGCAATGCACAATGGTCCCAAAGCTGTATTTAGGAAAACAAAAATATTTGCGCTAAAACCGTTGGTTATAGTTATAGGCATAATGGTGTCTTCGGAACATTTTCTTCAAATTTTTTTTTTTGGTCGATCTTTTCATGTTAGTGAAATTAGGGTAATCCATAAATAGACCAATGCAGTGTTCTAAAAAGTTGCGAAACAACTAATTTGCACTAAACATTAAATTTCCATCTCTTATGGTTCATGAGTTATGATTTTTTAACAAGCAGGTTAAGGAGGCTCCTGAAAAATTGATTTTCTATAAATTTCTTTTCATACGTTCATTTCTCGTAAAAAAAGATGTTCCAGACACTTTTAGAACTTTTAATGACAAATACTTTTGCTGAAGCATCCACGTTGCTATATTCAAAAAAAAAATGGCATTTTTCAATTGTCGATAACTCTAAAAGGAGCCAACCGATTTTCAAACGTTTAATTCCATTTGAAAGATCCTTGTTTTGTCCAAATTAAATTAAATACTTAAATAAAAAATCACTCTCGCAGTTTTCCCACTATAAACTACAAGAGTGATTATGGTTTAAAGCATTTTTTTTAATTCAAATTTTTATGCAAAAACCTGCTATCCCAAGTAACATTGCAGGTTTTATCGCGGTTTTATAGCATTCTACAAATCTAAATCATGGTCTACAGAACCCTCATAAAACCAAAATTGTTACTTGGAATTTCTCGTCATATGAAGGAGATAGTATCTTAATTGCTTCAGCAAAAATGTGTCAAAAGTTCTAAAAGTGTCTTGAACAAAGTTTTTGCGATACATGGATGAAAAGATAATGGGGAAAAGTGATTTTTATGTGAGGTTTTGACAGATTATTCCAAAGCATACTACAGCATTTTTGAATCTTAGCCTCCATATAAAGCAGTGATGATAGCAAGCTATGGTATGTCCAGTTCATCGCCGTCTACTGCCCTCGACAGTGTGCCGCCAGCAGTGGACTAGCGGCTAAATTTAAGAAGGACCTGTCCACCATCACCCGTACCGGTTCCCGCTTCGTAGTTGGAGGAGATCTGAATGCTCGCCATGAGGCCTGGCGGAACTACCAGCAGAACCAGAACAGTCGTCTCCTGTTCGACCACTCACAGCATGGGCTGTACTCCGTTTGGTTTTCGGATGAACCAACATTCATGTCACCGGCGGGCAACCCATCGACGCTAGACCTGTTCCTGACAAATATCGGCTTGTCCAAGCCGGTAGCCTTGAACGAACTCAGCTCCGACCACCAACCGGTGGTGTCTGAGCTGGGCTGCAACGTGGCTCCTGCTTCAAGCTTGCGCAAGGACTATCATCACGTAAACGGGGCCCAGTTTGGACGCGTGGTAGACAGGCACATCATCGACAACCCGCCGCTTGACACCGTGGAGGACATCGACCGAGCGTTGGAGGGACTCCACCAAGCCATAACCGTGGCTGACGAGACGTGCGTCCGACGAGTTCCTGTGAGGGGTAAGTTTATTGCTATTGATTCCCACACCCAACTCTTAATTCGCCTGAGAAATGTTCGTAGACGCCAGTTTCAGAGGACTGGAGATCAAGCGAGGAAACGTGAAATGGCCGATCTGAACAAGGAGATTGCTTCCAGAATGGTCTCACTCCGAAACGAAAGTTTCGGGCGGCTTGTCCAGAATCTGGACGACCGCTCCAGACCATTCTGGAAAGTTGCCAAGGTCTTAAAGACGCACCCTAAACCCATTCCGCCACTAAAAGATGAAAATGATGACGATCGGCTCATAATCACCCCTCAGGAGAAAGCAAATGCGATTGGTGAGCATATTGCCAAATCGCACATGCTTGGCTCCAACATCCAAAGTCCGCTCGAAGTTCAGGTTGAGCAATGCGTACTCAACCTTGATTCCTCCCCTTGTGTCATCCCTCCGGAGGATAGAATCACAGTGGAACAGATTTGCTCAGCGCTGAAATGCACCAAAAACATGAAGACCCCCGGGTTTGACGGAATATTCAACCTAGTGTTGAAAAATCTCAGCATGAAGGTTCACTCTCTGCTGGCTGCTGTCTTCAACAGATGCTTGGTACTGCACTACTTTCCAAGTATCTGGAAGACAGCGAAAATCATACCTATCCGCAAACCCGGGAAGGACCCAACGCTAGCTTCAAGCTACAGACCAATCAGCCTCCTTTCAGCGCTGAGCAAATTGTTCGAGAAACTCATTCTCAATCGTTTGCTCAAGTTTGTCGAGGAAAATAACATTCTCCTTCCGGAACAGTTTGGGTTCAGAAAGGGGCACTCCACCAATCACCAGCTAGTACGGGTGTTGAATAACATCCGAAGTAACAAAGCTGTATCCAAGTCCACAGCCATGGCCTTGTTAGACGTTGAAAAGGCGTTTGACAATGTTTGGCATGATGGACTTGTGTACAAGCTTTGTAACTTCAACTTTCCTTTACATCTTATTAAAATCACCCGTAACTACCTCCAGCAAAGGTCGTTTAAGGTATCGTTGAATGGTTGTCTTTCAGACACGTTTTCCATCCCAGCAGGAGTCCCGCAAGGCAGTCTGCTGGGCCCCTTGCTTTACAGCATTTATACTTCCGACATTCCTCCCCTTGGAGACGGTTGCGTGTTTTTCCTGTTCGCAGATGATACCGCAATAGCCGTCAAAGGAAGGATGCCTCGCGAAATAACGAACAAACTTCAACGATACCTTGACGCCTTTGCTGATTATGCCACCACGTGGAAAATCAAAATCAATTCCTCCAAAACACAAACAATCATGTTCCTCCATCGGCAATCACCCAAACTAAAACCGGCTCCCTCTTGTACTGTAATCATGGATGGCACAAGGGTTGAGTGGTCCGCCGAAGTAACCTATCTCGGGATGTTGTTTGACGAAAAGCTCCTATTCCGCTCGCATGTGGAGAAAACCGTAGTCAAGTGTTCCGCCTTGGTTAGGTGTCTGTATCCGCTGATTTGCCGCAGATCCTGCCTCTCAAGGGTGAACAAACTGGCCGTCTACAAACAAATCATAGCACCTGCGATCCTCTACGCAGCTCCGGTGTGGGAATCATGTGCACAGACTCACAGGAACAAAATCCAGGTCGCTCAGAATAGAGTGCTCAGGATGGTTCTTGATCGTCCTTTCGACACTAGAATAACAAATTTACATGAAGAGGCAGGCATTGCCAAAATAGATTCCGAAATTGACGAAATTAAGACTAAATTTGCACAAAAATGTAATTTATCAGAACATGCTTTGATAAGCAATTTGTATATAGTAGATTAGGTGTATATAGTAGTTGTAGGTTAGTTGTAGTTGTAAATAGTAGTTATAAGTAGTCTCCTTTTTCAAATTTTCAAACAAACCAATCCCACCAAGGTGGTCATTTTCTAAAACAGGCCTGATAGGACTAGGAACTGTAAATAATAATTAAAATCTCAAATGTACTAAAGTTGAAAAGACGCATCTGTGTCACTTGAAAATTCATACATGTAAACCACACAATCACAAGAAATAAAGATCATTTAAATCGCCAAAAAATGGCAAGCTATGGTATTTTTGAAACCGCTTCTTTTTTTCCTCCTTGATTTTGTTTTCCGTGCTGGGCACCAATGCTACCGACGCACAGGGGGGAATAATCGACCCTAAATCTCACTTAATTAGACGGCGCACGGTAGGAATCCTGCCAAATAGCCTATCTTATGTGAAAAAAATCGGAGAATCGATTGGTGATGGGAAATGGTCCGTTTTGACCGATTTGCCCCTGATTTTGGAAGAAAAATATAATTATCATCCAGAAAATGAACTTGGTGCGCTTATATTGAGCCAACGTAAACTTTATCCTTGTAAAAAGAGCTGGGGAGTTGAATGGAACTAGTTTTACTTTAATCAGACGTCAATAAGTGGTCAATTTTACCCAATTTCCCCTTGGCCTATAAAAACAAGATTAAACACTCGGAAAGCAGAATTTAACGGACAAAATATTGAACTTTATGCATTTAACTATTGTACAATTCCCCGGACAAGTCACGAATGACCCAAGAGCGTTAAAGTGACTAAAAAAAAAAAAAAAAAAATTGTGCGATTATCCGAGGAATCAAATGCTGCAAAGTTCGTCATGTGACGACCACTGTAAAACCCCATTTCACCCTATATTCCCCTCAAACTTGAACATGTTGTTTTATAGATTGGCGTCATTAATATTATACGCACTTGCACTATAGTTATGTAAAAATGTCCGGAAAATCGAATGATGATGGTCTATTATAGGGTTGAATTCTGGAAATGGTATGTTTTGCCCGATCTTCACTCAAATTAAAAAATCTAGATTATTGTGAATTTCGCTCTAAAGAGGACTCCTGCGCTGAAAAAAAATCCCCAGAATTGTTTTCGCTCATATCAGAAAATTTAAAAACTAATAATGTTCAAAATTCTATCACTGTTTGCATGCCAATATGATATCGTATTGCAAAATTTAGTGGTGAGAGAGACATTTAAAACTTCAAGGAAGCTCAAATATTACCGGATAAATTTTGAGAACTTTAGGTAATTTAGAAGATCTTCAGGGTAGCCCGAGAGCCTACAAAGGAATTTACAAAACTTCAGAGAAGTTTGCAAATCTACTGAGCAATTTATTAAGCCTCAACGTTTTTTTTTCGTAGATCTTGGGAATAGAACTGCGGAGCACTCGAGCCATTCAAAATGTTCGTTATTTTATAAATTGCTGTTATGGCTCGAGTGACACTTGCCTTTGATAAAAAAAAACACGTCTACTAAGGATTCATATTTATGAAAAAAAAATCATATATCAATGAAACAGTCATCGGTCGTCATTGAAAAGCAATGCAACTCTGATTCCCTAGTTTGAAGTTGTCACGACTAGGGTTCGGTGGTAGATCTTATACCAGTAACACACCACAAAAAGGTGATCTCCCAACGTTACTGGTTTGAAAAGATAAAATTTTACAAGATGGAACGAACTCACCAAGTTTAGCTAATTGAACCTGAAGGCTGCCTGGCATGTGTTGATGTAGAAGTCCAAATTGTAGACGAAGCTTGACGAGGATCAACATGAACTAGTCCGATTTATGATAGTTGCGCGGAATGTCTTCCTTCGATTTGAGATAAAAATGTTTGGATGTATGTAGCCGATTTTTGATGCGCAGTGGCAAGCCTTTTCGTGGCCAATAGTTAGGTTCAACGCTACGACTCAACGAATTATGGAACTAATGATGGGACGAATGATGGGACACCTCGTGGAGGTTCTACTTGGCTTCGGAACAACTTCTCAGTGGCAAATAATAGGAACCTAGAATGAGGAACTAGAAATTGTCTCCTGGGCCTGCCCGCATAGAACCTGAACATACGTGAACAGTACCACTAATGGTTTATCATCCACCAGTTTACCATATCGTTAATGGTTTACAAACTTTATCCCAACTACAGATTTTATGATTTTAACCATATCTACAATTGTTTTTTTTCAGAATCAACCATAAAATCAATAGGTTGTTAAGTATAATTACCATACGCAGAATGAAGAATTCCCATACAATTTTTTGTAGAGAACCTTTCGTGAACCATTTATTCTAAGTATTGGAAAGAGGTAGTTTAGAATCATGGATTTTAACGTTCGAATGTAGTTTTAGATGGTATTTTGGACGATTAATTTTAATTTTATTTTAAGGTTTGGAAATTAAAGAGAGAAGATAGATGAAATAGTTTATCAATGGTTTCATAAAATTGTGCTACCATACATTGTGATGTTCTACTAATTTACTTTTACGTTTAGCTTCGAATAAAAAGAAATGTTTTATTCACTTTTCACCTTCGCACGTAAAAAGTATGAACTTTAACAATACTTATGAAATCTTTTACTGGATTTTTACAACGAATTTTGCTCTTTTGATTTTGTTTCCATTGGGCAAGATTATAAAAAAAGGAACGTAACGAAATCCAGGATTTCAGTTTTGATTCGTACGTATAAATGAACTAAAAGTAATATGATAATAGCATACATCAGGAAGCGTAGATCGTTCTATTGTGGTGTCTCTTGGACTCGTTTAGCATCAGCCTAATTCAAGTTACTGATTTTTTGTGCGATACATTGTCTCACAAATCGGTCGTTTGATAAAAATGAGACCTCTTTAACTTTGTGAACTCCAACCTGCATTACCACGCGTTCGGTAAGCTTCTCTGTAAAGGAAAAATAAATGTACTGATATGCATTGATAATCAATAGCCTTCACTTACCTTGAATGAACTTGAATATCTTTTCCCTAGCGGGGTACTTCAGGGATCCATCAGGATTTAGCTGCTTAATAAATCGTGGCGTTGGTTTCCCGGTACAGCTCATTCCTTTAAGCCTGTCGGTCCCATAGAAAAAATATTGATATATTAGCAAAAAAAAAGGCTGTCGGTCGTGGACTCATTGTTCATTTCCACAAGCTGCTCGTATGTAATATTTAATCCTGGTTCCGTCGTGAACCCCATCTGGAATAATTAAATAATTGTTGTTAGTAGTGTTTTCAATTTTAGCTTACCGTTGGAATTTTCTGGCGATCCTTTAGATCTTGCAGTTCGCGGGAAAGGAATAACGCCAGATCGTCGATCTGAGCTTTGGCTAGCTCGGCCTCTTCAGCCCTCTTTCGAAGTCTTTTTATTTCCTTGCCTGCGGCTTTGACCTTTTTTTCAGCCTCTTGGATCATTTCCTTAGCTAGTGGCACGCAAGCGGCACACAGCTTGTTTGGTGGTAAAATTTCAGCATCCAAGATGGAATCATGATCCAGAATATTCACCAATATAACTTGGGATGCTTCGTTATTGGTTGAGTATAGGACAGCAGTCTTTGAAGGGCCTGCCAAAAACTCCACGAAAAAACAAGCGTCAGGTTCGAAAACACGCACAGCCTACTCCGTTTCATATTCACTTCCAACTGAAGCTTTGGCGCTTATTTGTAAAAACACATTTTCTAAAAGTCAATACAAAGACATCCGTGCATCGAGCCTGCAGAAAGGATGTAATTTATATCCTTCCTACCAAAGGTTTTTGGAGGAAAAAAACACTTACGTATCCTAGGTGCTTTGTGTTTGAGTTATGTTTAGTATAATAATTAATGTATTGTGTTTGAATTACAGGTATAACGATAAAGCCATCGGCAGCTGAAGTTTCGCTCCAAGCTTTAGTAGATCACACTAATGTGGGTCTGCTCGAAAGCCAAAAGAGCATTCTAACTGGTTTGTCATTGGATGAATACGAGCTCAGGTATAAATGGGGTTGTGACAGCAGCAGTAACCATTCTCGTTCTAAACAGAATTTCGTTGATGAAAATGAGGACGGTGAATTAGTTGACTACAATGATTCACGCATATTTTCTATTACTCTGGTTCCTCTTCAGCTTTCCGCAAGGATTTCAGAACATGAACATAAGGTTCTACAAAAAGGCTCTACAACCAACCGAAACTACAACCCTGGTCCAGCATCCAGCATTACCAATACAACCGAACCGTAAGACTGGGTGGTCCTTATTTCGCATTGCTTGGCTGTTCGATTGCTGCAATAGATGGGATAGCACACCGACGAAGATCACGAGTGGGAGATCCAAACTCTCGCAAAGAATATCATCCTATACCTATTGCAGTGGTGAATTTCTGCTGGAGAGGATAACGGCGGGAGAGGACTGATCGAACATCATCGCAGGCGGCGATCCCAGGCTGGATGATGACCGTTCGTGGAAGACCTCTGTCGTGGCCGGACCGAGGTTTCCAGCCTTGGTCACGGCTACACGAATTAGCGATGCAGCTCCCACGAGTCATTTATATATGCTGCTGCTGCTGTTTCTGTTGCTGTTGTTTCTGCTGTTTCTGTTGCTGCTGTTTCTGCTGCTGGTGGTGGTCCGTCACCTCCAAAATTCGTTACAAGAATGACTTCAACGAGTTTAGTTTAAATGATCTTTATTTTAGTTTAACTTGGACGATTACCATATAAATTTTTACTAAGTGATTTAATTGCTTTCTTCATCTTTAGGTATGGGCAAAATTCAAAATTTGTTTTACAGAATTAGTCCTAGACTTAGTACACGGTCGACCACCTTGGTGGGATTGGTTTGTTTTGTTTTTAGAAATTGAAGAGAAACTACTTAATACTACTATTGACAGCTTAAAACTAACCTACTCTACTATATACACTTAACCTACTATGTACAAATTGCTTATTAAAGCATGTTCAGAAAGATTGCATTTTTGAATAAATTTAGTTGTCATATCATCAATTTTGGAATCTACTTTGGGAATTTCTGCCTCTTGATGGAGGTCTGCTATTCTTGTGTCGAATGGACGATCTAGGATCATCCTCAACACTCTATTTTGTGCAACCTGGATTTTGTTCCTGTGGGTCTGAGCGCACGATTCCCACACCGGGGCGGCATAGAAGATCGCGGGGGCTATGATCTGTTTGTAGACAGCCAGTTTGTTTTGCCTTGAGAGGCGGGATCTGCGGCAAATGAGCGGATACAAACACCTAACCAAGGCGGAGCACTTAACTAGGGTTTTCTCTATGTGCGAGCGGAACAGGAGCTTCTCATCGAACAACATCCCGAGATAAGTAACATCAGTGGACCACTCGACCCTTGTACCATCCATTATTACGGTACAGGAGGGAGACGGTTTAAGTTTTAATGATTGTCTGTGAAGGAACATGATCGCTTGGGTTTTCGAGGCGTTGATTTTGATTTTCCACGTGGTGGCATAATCAGTAAAGGTGTCAAGGCATCGTTGGAGCTTGTTCGTAATTTCACGAGGCATCCTACCCTTGACGGCTATCGCGGTGTCATCTGCAAACAGAAAGAACACGCAACCGTCTCCTAGAGGAGGGATGTCCGACGTGTAGATGCTGTAAAGCAGTGGTCCCAGCAGACTCCCTTGCGGAACACCTGCTGGGATCGGAAATTGTCCCGAAAGGGAACTATTCAACGACACCCTGAACGACCTTTGCTGGAGATAGTTACGGGTGATTTTCACAAGGTATGGTGGAAAGTTGGAGTTACAAAGCTTGTATATAAGTCCGTCGTGCCAGACATTGTCAAACGCCTTTTCGACGTCTAACAAGGCCATGGCTGTGGACTTGGATACAGCTTTGTTACTTCGGATGTTATTCATCACCCGCACTAGCTGATGATTGGTGGAATGCCCCTTGCGGAACCCGAACTGTTCCGGAAGAAGAATGTCATGTTCCTCCACAAACTTGTTTAGTCGGCTGAGGATCAATTTTTCGAACAGCTTGCTCAGCGCTGAGAGCAGGCTAATCGGTCTGTAGCTTGACGGTAGTGAAGGGTCTTTCCCAGGTTTGCGGATCGGGATGATTTTTGCCACCTTCCAGATGCTTGGAAAGTAGTGCAGCTCCAAGCATCTGTTGAGGATGGCAGCCAGCAGCGAGTGCACCCTCGCGCTGAGATTTTTCAACTCTAGGTTGAATATTCCGTCAAACCCGGGAGCCTTCATGTTCGTACTGTGTTTCAGCGCTGAGCAAATTTGTTCCTCTGTAATCCGTTCTTCTGGAGGGACGGCACAAGGGGAGGCATCTAACGTCTGGACGCACTGCACAACCTGGTTCTCGAGTGGACTTGGGATTGTAGAGCCAAGCAAATGCGACTGGGCAATGTGCTCCCCAATTGCATTGGCCTTCTCTTCGTTGGTGATAAGCCGTTCGTCATTGACTCTAAGTGGTGGAATGGGCTTGGGGTGAGACTTCAGCACCTTGGCAACCTTCCAGAATGGTCTGGAACGGTCGTCCAGGTTCTGAACGAGCCGCCCGAAACTCTCGTTCCGGATTGAGACCATTCTGGAAGCGATCTGCCGATTCAGATCGACCATTTCGTATTTACGCTGCAGATCCCCAGTCCGCTGAAACTGGCGTCTACGAACATTTCTGAGCCGAATCAAAAGTTTGGTGTGGGAATCAATTGCTTGAAACTTACCCCTCACAGGAACTCGTCGAACGCACTCTTCGTCAGCCACGGATATGGCTTGATGGAGACCCTCCAGGGCCCGGTCGATGTCCTCCACTGTGTCGAGCGGTGGGTTGTCGTCGATGTGGCGGTCGACCACGCGTCGAAACTGGACCCAGTGGACTCGATGGTAGTCCTTCCGCTGGCACGGTGCAGGGGCCACGTTGTAGCCCAGCTCGGTCAGCACCGGTTGGTGGTCCGAACTCAGGTCGTTGACGGCAACCGGCTTGGCTAATCTGGTGTTTGCCAAGAACAGGTCCAGCGTCGATGGGTTGCCCGTCGGTGATGTGAAGGTTGGTTCGTCCGGAAACCAGACGGAATAGAGACCATGCTGGGAATGGTCGAATAGCAGGCGGCCGTTCTGGTTCTGCTGGTAGTTCCGCCAGGCCTCGTGCCGGGCGTTCAGGTCCCCTCCGATTACAAAGCGGGCATTGGTGTGGGTTATGATGGCAAGGTCGTTCTTGAACTGCTGTGCTGTACCATTGCTAACGGTACATTGCCGAGGGCAGTAGACAACGATGAACCGGACGTTTCCGGTCGATGTTTCCACCTCAACGCCGACGGCCTCGATGATGGAAGTGCGGTAGTGGGGTAGGGTGATGACTTCAACGAGCTTAGGTACTTCATATTTATACCTGCTAACCTATCAAAATTCTCTAACCAATGAGATTCCGTTTACATACGGACTATCACGCTTCACGCTCACTCAATTCTACTCATTATTTATTCAACTCTAACTCTATCTACTACAACCTCGTCAGTTGGTTGTTTGTGCATCTGAGGTCGAACACGTCGGGAGACCTTACGCGTTTTAGAATTAAAATTCTCTGTTTAGTGTTGAGTGTAGCATAAATGTGGTGATTGTCGTTAGTGTTTCATACAATCACGAGTGTGTTTTTTACTGAATTCGCTGGAACCATTTACCCTGGATGGATTCAAAAGCCCAAGAATACAGGCTAGCAGAAGGCAAACTAAGAGAAATCTATACAATCCCAATCACCTTGGAAAGGCACGGAAAAGGCTCGAGTGTTGGACGAACATTGGCGGTTGTATCGAAGTAAGTACTCCGTTCCTCAACACTGGGTACAAACTAAATGTCCCATCGATCAAACACTACCTCACCCGGAAACGTTGTGAGTATTTTACTCACGATGTAGCCGCCTCGAAGCCATACAAAGTACTGCTTCTAGGTTTTCCGGGCATGGTGTTGGACGAGCTAAAAAAGCAACTGGAAAAAAAATCAATCTGAAGATGGGGAATCGTCAAATCAATCGTCATGATGTCTCCAACCCGAGCAGGAGAAAATAATGTATTAATACCAAAATTCTGGTATGAAAATAGCATAACTGGCTACCTAAATATGATATTTGAAGCGGCTGACATATGAGGTGAAATACCATGAATAATAATTTAAATATGTACTACGAATAACGAACTGCTTAAAAATTTAGTTATTATAATAACTGACGGATAACATACACTATTTTAATGCCAGAACCCGATCAGCAACGAACATCTTGATACCTTAAATTGGTATGGATGAGCCTGACATAAGAGCTAAGATACCAAAAAATAACACCAGAAAAATGTTCCCACAATGCTATTCAAATACCAAATTATGATAATTCAATACCAAAACAATACCACACAGGTAGCCGTTGGTATCCAAACATCAATTTTTGTTACTTACAAAGTATTTTGCATGCAAATTTTGGTATTATTCTTTGATATTTTACCTCTTATGTCATACTGGTCAATATCAAATTTTGGTATCAGGGCAGAATTAGGTATTCATTTGTTATTTTCTCCTACTCGGGAATACAATACATTGACGTATAGACGGTCTTCTAATACCAATCAAATAACACCTTTAGGGGGGACAACCCTCACCATCCCTCTCCAAAGGGGGAGTTTGGTAAAGAGAGATGAAAAAACCGATTTGTACCTTCCTTAAAAGTTGTCCTAGCTCGCTATTCTAATATCTATATGCAATCTTCACACTGCCGTACTCTAACGGAACTATCAACTCTATGCTTTCATCTACTCCATCTATCGTATAAAAATTACCACTACAGTCTGTTATTTGAAATTAGCATCTTCAACTATGTAAATCGTTGACTTCACGTAGAAGTAATACTAAAACATATAGTCAAAGTACTTTTTTAATTTATTTTCTAAAAGTTCCGTTCAAGTTCCGCCAGAGGCTGCTTAGAATGCTCTTCAATTATGGCACGGGAACTTTCAGGTTCTTATAACGACTTAAAAATGAGGCTGCTTAGAATTCTATAGACCACCTTCAACCAAGGTGCTTAAGCCATAAATAGCCTTTTATCAGAACTTTTGGTTACTTGGGAGGTTTCATACCACAAGCATACCAATATAAGGTATCATACCTCATCAAAATATTCATATGTTATCGGTTAGTTATCGGTTCTTACTCACGAAGCGATATCGGGACCAACTGAATTTGGTACATCTTGAGAGGCATTCTGCCACTCTTAAAGATCTACAAATCCACCAAGCATGGTTAAACATTGGGAAAAATACAAGCCAGTGCACCACAAAGAACTACAGTGTATGGATTGTCTCGATTTTAGGCATGTGCCTGGAACTGTCACATCAAGAACAGTTGTTTTAAGTGCAGAGGAAACCACAAGTCATCGGATTGCATCGAAGACGTAAAAAAGGAGTACTTACTTCATTCCTTTATTTAACGTCGGTCTCTGTTCCGCAATCTAGTGCCAATCACCGACGGACATCGATTGCCATCCATTGACGTCAATCGAATGTGCAGGAAGGCAGCTTACACACCTGCGTAGGATATCACACCCATCCAACACACATGCATGCAGCCGAAGAAACGAGTTTTCCAGCTATATTAAAACGATTTCCCTGAGATGACAACACCAAGGTCTCCAGTGCCCAATTAGTGCTAGTGACCTGTATGCAACAATCAGCCCACTGGTAACGGCCACAACAACAATTGGTCTCCTGCATCACCTCCGGGATCCGCCAACTTCGCTCAGCGTGCTGGCAACAGTCAACTGACACACATGCTCTACAGCAATTTTTTTTTCTACAGGGGGAATCTGCTCCCAGACACCTGAGAAGATAACTCAGGGTGTGGGGATGGGAGAAGTAGCACTCCCGACCCACTAAACCTTACCCTGTACTCTTGGCCCTTGCCCTCACCGGAACCGCCCGAAAGCATTGCATCATGGGAGGGGGCCGGTTGCGCTATGGCGCATCACTAGTGGCGCATCACAGACGTGACTGCACAGTTCACCGTTAACTGTTCGCCTGAGTTCTAGAGCAGCCGTGGCAGCAAGCCAGCTGTCCACGGCGGGACAGGACAGACGTGATTGCGTACCAGCTGCGTATGCTGCAACTTGGTCAGAGTCGTCTACACTCTAAGAACCCGGTGTCACTCCTGCCTTTGCACAACGAGGGCTTGTGCAGGGTTTATCGACCTCCTGGGACAAGCTGGATGGGGCTTCAGCGTCCTTACTCTGTTGTAATTCGTTTAGCCGCAATATCTCTCCCTTGGGTTCGATAATCAACGTTTCCAGGGCACACCACGAGGAGGCGAACTACTTCATGCCCCCTCTACAGTATGGATCAACTTGCTTAATAAACAGACCAAGGCCTGTAGTAACTGCCAGGAACAAGTCACTGTAATTTTGACGTTACGTTCACATCCTCACTCCAGGTCCTTAATTGGAACGCTCGCTCCAGAGCTTCCATAAATCTTAAACTCTCCGAGTTTCTTCGAAACCAACAAATAGACGTTGCCATGACCACCGAAACTCTCTTTCGCTTACCGGAACATATTGCCATCAGGTATGACAGAACAATGACGGTTGATGATGGTGTTGCCATCGCCGTGAAACGAGGACTTACCTTCAAAACTCTTCCAAGCTTTTGAACTACCTTTGTTGAAAGCCTGGGGGAGTTGAAATCCAATCGAACCTTGGCCCGGTGATCTTCATTGCAGCATATTTCCCAAAACAAAGTCGAACCTCAAATGACACATATCGGCAACTTAAAAGCAGCCTCCAACGGATCACCCGACGGAATGGAAAGTTTCTCCTTGCCGGTGACCTAAATGCCCGGAATACCGTCTGGAGAGACTTGATCAGCAACATAAATGGGCGTATTCTCTCGCCCAGACAACCAGAATGCACGTATATTGAAAGTTGTTTCTGTGATATACAAACATATTTACACACAATCAAATCGTATATAATGCAAACAAAGGGCTTATACCTACAAAAGTGGAGGCCATATACGTGCAAATTTTAATTTCTTATTAAACGAGTTGATTTGACATCATATACGATTTAATCTGTCATAACAAATTCAATTTGAAAAGTCTTACGATGTAATCCGATTTAGTTTGTGGTACAGTACGATGGAAAAATGATTCATCGCATATAAGTCGGAAATTTGCATTCTATACGATTTCACTTAAACACAATGCGAGGTATATCATACTTATATGCGATGTTGACTTAAACTGTAGTTATTTACGATACTTTCTGTACATCGTTATACGACTTCTGGTTGTCTGGGCGGACACTACATCGTACACCATCCAGAAACAGTCACCTTCCTGTAGCGGTCTATCTTGTGATCATCTACTATTGCTGACTAAAGTTGGTGCATCTGGTCTGCGGCACCATCAGCAGCGTAGGAAGAACTTCCACCGGGCGAACTGGAATCACTTCGAACAGTACGTCAAAAATAACGTCAACGAAGACCTCAACTTGAACACCAAGGAAGACATCGACCAAGTACTGAACTCACTCCAGGAGACCCTCCAACAAGCCAAGCCGAGGACAGGTACAGGGGGCAGACAAAATGATTAAGACAGGCATAATTTTATCAAAATTGTAATGATCATAACATTTTGAAAAATGGTCCAAATTGTATGGTTCCAATTTCATTCGACAGGAAATTTATCGAAGTTTGAATAAACTATTAGATAGGTTCCGGTTGTTTTGGTTTATTCGGAGGCTATCAAAAAATAATTTATTGCTTATTCTTGGGCGTAATTTTTTCCTGAACTTTGTATTTATTTCCTGATGCTAGAAGAGTTTTGAATTCAATGGTGGCAAAAGATCCTTGATTGATTTATAATCAACCGAGATTGGATGTGAATCTCTTGAATAACGTCAACACGGGTATCGATCCCGACCAGGAGAAAATAACTAATGAATACCTAATTCTGATCTTATACCAAAAGTTGGTGTTGATCAGCAGGTATTATTTTTTGGTATTTTACTTCTTATGTCAGGCTCATCCATACCAATTTAAGGTATCGAGATATTCGTTCCTGATCGGGATCGTCATGATATTGCAGCTTGTTATCTCCAGAAGCATTTTCAGATACACATCTTACTATGGTTACCCTGGAGCAGGACTGAGTGCCACAAGGAAGTGGAAAATTGGAGACAAGACCGAGACCATATGAATGGATCAATGAAAATGCGGAAGCTTAAACAGAACCGTGCTGTGAACTACCACAGTATCCAGATGCAGTAGTGCCAAAAGCAAACTGCGGTGGGTTCAAAACTCAGTCACTGAAGAAGCTGACATATTAGCAGACATGGGATCACCTCAACATTTCATATGACCTTTATGTGCAGTTTCTGCTTGTTCTCTTGAAATGGAGATCAATAAATGGTAAAAAATTAAACTGGAGACCAACTGTAAGAACAATTTTGTTGCTAGGCAATCGTAATGGTTCATAAATCCTTCTCGTAAAATTAATGAATTGTTAAATAATGAATTCAGTGTCTATACTGGTTTAATAATTAAACATTGTCCTTGTAAATTTCACTTGAAATTAATAGGAAAACTTCAAGCAGATATGTGTCGATTGTGTTGCATAGAAAAGGACTACTCAGAACACCTGCTATTCTCTTGTACAGCAATCTTCAATAGAAGTCGTATTATTCTGATGAAGGCTGGCTGCTGTTTGAAACGCAGCTTCTAGCCAAGTAAAAAAAATTCATTCGAAATGTAATACCTTGCTGGTAAAATGCTTTTGGTCGGCCGCTTCGCATAATAGTGATACGACATGCTGACAAAGAGATATTAGAACGGGGAATTTATCACAATAGATCAAAGGAAGGGTTGCAGTGATGAATATTCCCAACACGGAGAAAAAACGCGATGGTCTTTCAGTGTCGAGTTGTGATTATTGGTTCTAGTTCTTCTCAATTTAAGCTGGGTTTAGACTAGGCAAGTCAAATGAACAACTCAGTTGAATTCAATCGACTTGAAAAGTTGAGCCTGTTTCAACTTTTTTTTTCAATTCAAGTGAGTTGATCTAGTCAGTTTAATGACATGGTTGAATTCAACTGACTTGATCAATTGGCTTGCCTAGTCTAAACTCAGCATTACGTTCAATGCTTTCACTTGCTTCTGCACATGAACCGGACATCGTTTTCACATTCCTTCTATTTTTCTTCTGTTTCGTTCTACTGATCGCAAATTTTTTAGTACTGTCCTTTACTGGATGGAGAAGACAATCCTTTATTCGAGTCTTTGGAAATCGAGGAAGGGGATTTTATTTCAGAAGCGATTGAGCGTGTGAATACATTTATTCACGCCCGAACACACCGTTATGACGATAATTGTGATTGTGTGTTTACGTCAGTTTCATGAAGTTCGAATACATTAGCAAAATTCACACTTGAAGCATTTCAGCTGAATAATATCAAGTTGCTTCACTGCATCGCCTAATGGCCTCATGATTTGTGACATTTTCGTTCACAAATTGCAAAGCACCTCCCACTCTTTGATCTTCTGTGCTGCACTATAAGCTACATCGTTACTTACCGACACTCCGCATTCCACTAATCCCCCGTAAACCACTCTTCTTTCAGAGCTTTCCTCCACTGAATCGGCTACCAATCTCACCGAAGACAGGATAAAATTAAATAGCCGTAAATTTTTACCACTGCCGCAGTTCAGCACATATACATACAGCTATGAAGCCCTTTTTCCCCCACCAATTTTGGCTAGCAGACTCATCAGAGATATCCTTCGCTTTGGCTGATGCTACTGGAGCCGGAGCCGGAGCCAGTCTACAACGGGACATACACAATCATATAAGCTCCACTCCTACGCTTCTTCCACATCGAAGTTGGAATTGGAAAGGCGGCTATGCAGCGCAACAGCCATGGCCCAGTCCCGGCCTCAGTCTTAGATCGTTTGAACCTGTTGGCTACCGGTCGGTAGGTCGGTCGCTCGGTCGTCGCTTTTCTGCCGGTGCTGTTGAATTTATCTCGTTCGACTTGAAAATAAATTGCGGGGATTGCAATATAATTGACACGAAAGGATTTCCCAGCCAAGAAACGGTTTTTGTCCGTCTATCTTCTAGGGTCCAGTCCCATCGAGGGATTTCACACGACTGGGTGGGTTGTTAACACTCCGAACACGATGCCTCCGGTAAAATGTGTAACGGAAAACTTTCAATGTTTGAAAAATCATTGCTCCGCTATTTATTGACGAATTTCAAATCTATTGACGCCATTTGAAACTGCATGCTTTAAAGATGTATTCGGTATCAATAGATTTAAAATCCGGAACCGGAGGCATCGTGTTTTGAGTGTTAAATATGCTCCGCTAGGAGAATGGTTAATTGGATGTGCCCAAGAGGTGTTCTAAGATTGCTCTGTTGAGTAAGGGTGAACTGTTAATTAACAGCTTGACAGCGGCAGACATCATGCACAATTCTCATGCCGGGTAGAGAAGAGTTTCAATCAATCCAGCGAAGACCGACAGGTGTCAATCCACTTCAAGGTGACACTCCGTTCGAATCATGTCAAAACGATGTAAGCATAGGCGTTGAAGGAGTCAGGTTTGCGTCAAGGTAAACACCGTGAAATAATTACCATAATTAAATATTCCTCAACACGTGAAAAGCGATCATCTATTCTAGTGCTCTTTGCGGGCGTGCCGAGCACGTTTCCTTGCTTTGATATATTAACACGCGATGCCCAACCAAAGGTTTCCTTGTCACTTTCCACCATCCTGACATCGGGACGATGATGACAGCGGGCTCATCTACATAAACACACATTACCTTTGACTGCGAACGTGTGCAGCCTCAGCCACTTGGGGGTATCAGTGGTGCTACTCCAAGCACGCTATAATCAAAGTTGACATGTGCTAATTAGTACTAATTTTAATCATTTCTCGGTAGACAAGGATTTGCGTTCAAGCGAGCGTGCCAAAGGTGACGCGTAACGGATGATTATTCAAAACAGCGTCTTTTGCCGCATCGCCAATAACACAGGGGGTGTTTCAAAAACATACCGCACACGAGTTGATTATTAGATTTGCTTACCGCCCACCATTTATGCAGGCCGGCATGACACAGCCAACCGTCCTTGTCGGTTGTGAGGAAACGGACACTCGAGACCAAAGCAATCGATCATCGTCTTATTGGTTGAAGTGGAGAATTTTCAAGAGCACATATTTGGGAGCTTTCAAGAATGTGATTTCTAGCAGTTAACCATTTGCTGCACTACATCTTTCCTTACCCTAAATCGTAACTATTAGCGACTGATTGTGTCCTGATTAGTATTGGAAGACATTTTTAAGGTAATCAGGTAAATTCTACGGCTTTTGGAAAATTCACGGAACAGAAGTATTTTGGGAACTGCTGAAACTCCTGGAGAACCCTAGGGCTAATGAATAGTCCTTAGCATCCTGAAATACCCAGTTTGCCGTCACTGTGTTACGATAGATAGGGTATATATCCCTAATCTTGGTCTAACAAGAAGCCGTCAATTAAATTTTATGCCATATTTTATTTACAAATTGAGCTGCAAACAATATTTCACTTTGACTATATGTTTTAGTATTACTTCTACGTGAAGTAAACGATTTACATAGTTGAAGATGCTAATTTCAAATAACAGACTGTAGTGGTAATTTTTATACGATAGATGGAGTAGATGAAAGCATAGAGTTGATAGTTCCGTTAGAGTACGGCAGTGTGAAGATTGTATATAGATATTAGAATAGCGAACTAGGACAACTTTTAAGGAAGGTACAAATCGGTTTTTTTCCTCTCTCTTTACCAAACTCCCCCTTTGGAGAGGGATGGTGAGGGGTGTCCCCCCCCCCCCCCAGTGGTGGCGGGGGAATATCTATATGCAATCTTCACACTGCCGTACTCTAACGGAACTATCAACTCTATGCTTTCATCTACTCCATATATCGTATAAAAATTACCACTACAGTCTGTTATTTGAAATAAGCATCTTCAACAAAATATTTCACTGTCAACATGCAAGAACATATCATTTGTGGATCTTCGAACAACATGACCTGTTCTATGTTTAATTAGACATTGAAATTTTAAATTAAGCAAGTGAACTAAAACTTAATTCATTGAAATGAAAGTAGGAAATTATTTGATTGTCTGGAAAAGTTACGGTCAGGCAAGCTTATAAAGGGTGATACGGTCAAAATTTGGTCAATATCAACTTGACGTATTTCTTTCAATTTTGCATTTAAAAAACCTGAACACCCCTCATTTTGAAGGTGTGTGTGTGTGTAGAATGTTGCTCCTATTTTGATTTTGGAATTCACTCTTCAGTTGTCAAAATGCCGTCCAAGCAAGAAGAGCAGCGTATCAAAATTTTGCTCGCGCATCGCGAAAATCCGAGCTACTCGCACGCAAAGTTGGCAAAATCGCTAAAAGTTGCCAAATCAACCGTTACAAATGTAATTAAAGTGTTTGGGGAACGTTTGTCGACAGCCAGAAAGTCTGGATCGGGGGGAAATCGAAAACCGGAAGCCGCTGAGACGACAAAGAGAGTTGCCGGTAGTTTCAAGCGAAACCCTAACCTCTCTCTCCGAGATGCCGCAAATAAGCTGGGTGTATCGTCTACAACCGTGCATCGAGCCAAAAAACGAGCCGGACTATCGACTTACAAGAAGGTAGTGACTCCAAATCGCGATGATAAACAAAATACGACGGCCAAAGCGCGATCCCGGAGGCTGTACACGACGATGCTGACGAAGTTTGACTGCGTGGTAATGGACGACGAAACCTACGTCAAAGCCGACTACAAGCAGCTTCCGGGACAGGAGTTTTATACGGCAAAAGGAAGGGGAAAGGTAGCAGATGTTTTCAAGCACATGAAACTGTCAAAGTTCGCAAAGAAATATCTGGTTTGGCAAGCCATCTGTACCTGTGGCTTGAAAAGCAGCATTTTCATAGCTTCCGGGACTGTCAACCAAGAAATTTACGTGAAAGAGTGTTTGAATAAACGTCTGCTGCCTTTCCTGAAGAAACACGGTTGTTCCGTACTGTTTTGGCCGGATTTGGCATCTTGCCATTACGGTAAAAAGGCCATGGAGTGGTACGCCGCCAACAACGTGCAGGTGGTTCCTAAGGACAAGAACCATCCCAACACGCCAGAGCTCCGCCCAATTGAGAAATACTGGGCTATTGTCAAGCGGAACCTAAAGAAGACCAAAAAAACTGCTAAGGGCGAGCAGCAGTTCAAGGCAAACTGGCTTTCTGCGGCGAAGAAGGTGGACAAGGTGGCTGTACAAAATCTGATGGCAGGGGTCAAGCGTAAGGCCCGGCAATTCGGATTTGGAAAAGCGGAAGCCTAACTGAATATTTTTCCTGAATTTTATACTAATTGAACTTGAAAAAGAAATTTAATTTGATTTTTTAAATAAACGATTTCACCGATTTACACGCGTTTTCCCTTGACCAAATTTTGACCGTATCACCCTTTAATAAGTCGGGTTTTAGTACTGGCAGCTCTAAGTATGCACCTTTATAATTGATAAAACGTTCCATAAAATATTGAAAAACGTTCCAAATGATCCATAAAACACCACAGGAAATCTCTTAAAATGTTTGAATGATGCTTAAAAAATATCAATATGATCCATAATTTATGTAAAATTTAGCACAATTATAAAAATGTACCGCTAAATTTCTAAAGAATGAGCATTGAGATTGCATGAATTACCCATAAACATATTGCAAATGATCCACAAACATTCAGCAATGAACCTTAAACTAATTAAAGTGATTCATAGAAAATCAAGCTTGCGCACTTAAAAATATAGCGACGATCCATAAATTAGACATACATTGTTCATGTTTTTGACACTATATTTTTAAAATTTGTTACATTAACCTTTGAAAATTGCCCCATTACTGCGTAGCTACTGTAGTTTACTGTTAAAAGAAGCTTCTTAAAAAATATTCCGTAGGATGCTTCTTCACACTCCGAACACGATACAACCGGTAAAATGTGTAACGGCAAATTGGTAATGTTTAAAAAATCATCTCAGCAATTTATCAATAGATCTTAAACCTATTCATACCGAATAAATCTTAAAGTCTTAAGTTTCAAGTAGTACCCATAGATTGGTTATTCGTCAATAGATAGCTGAGCTATGATTTTTCAAACATTGTAAGTTTGCCATTACACTTTTGAACAGAGGCATCGTGTTCAGAAAGCTAAGAAGATTATTGTAGAAGCTTTTATGGATGCTAATTCTAGACGCTTACCCGTCGCTTCGCACTTCTAACTCAAAAAACAATGGAACATCATTTCAAGGTTTATGGAACAATATCAAAAAATTAGTGTCCAAAACATGAACAGTATATGTCTAATTTATGGATCATACCTATATTTTTAAGAGCGTCAACTTTATTTTCTATGGATCAATTTCATTAGTTTGAGGTTCATTTGCAATATGTGTATGGGTAATTCTTACAATTTCAATGCTCATTCATTAGATATTTAGCGGTACATTTTTTCAATTGAGTTGATAAATTTTACTGAAAATATGGATCATATTTGTTATGTATCATTCACATATTTTAAGGGATTTTCACTGGAGTTTAATGGATCATTTGGGTGTTTTTTAAGGAGCGTTTTTAAATTTTTTTATGCATCATTTATTGGTATTTATATTCAAAAGTATGTTTGCCTTTAGTACCGGTAATACCGGTACTGGCATGAGAAAATACATTGTGAGCTAACATGCTGCACAGAACAGAAATGAAAGTGCAAAAATATAGACGAACCAAAAAGTGAAAAGTAGGTTATGTGATCAACACTGACATTCCACAAGCACTCACATCAACGATGTCAATCGTATGAACTGCAGACTGCTGGTAAAAGTGTTATTTCTACCTTTAGCTTTGCTAATGTTCACTATTAAAAATGCTTCACTTTCAGGATATGAGAAAATTGAAATGAGGACGAGGACGTGATAGATAACCCAAGTAACATTGCAAGTTTCATCGTGGTTTTAATGCATTCTACAAGTCTAAATCATGGTCTACAAAACCATGATAAACCATAATTGTTACTTGGGAAGTCATTATCAAACTTGGATAATGGAGATGACGATGTTTTCGATAATCTTATAATATAGGAATCATTCGTAAGAAAGCAAAGTAGTTACAAGTTTGCAAAATTTGAACTATTTCTGTGTCTGGAAATTTAATAACACAAATTCGTTCTCATATGAGCGACGATACGTTGAATTTACTTCGAATATTATGAAATTAAATAATCAAGATAATAGGATGTTCAGGAGATTCAATAAATAAATGATTTCATTTTAAAGCCGTTTTAACAATTTAAGATTTTTCGTGACTGGGAAAAAGGATTTAGAAAAGCGTGGACGTGAGAGGAATAGACACGGATCGCCACACCAGGACGGGCTCTTTTAAATAAATTATTTGTCTTGGTACCGATAATTTACCGGTATTACCGGTACTGAACCTCTCAGTACTGAAATACCGGTACTTGCAAAAAGGATCCGTTACTGACAACCCTAATAGTAAGGGACCATCAAGGAAATTGTTTGATTCTGTTAATTATGCTATCAATTACATGTGTACTTTGATTCATACAGAACATTACTCTGATAGAGTAACGATCCTGAAGGCTGGACAGAGGAGTTCAATGAAGATGATGTGGAAAGCTAAAAAGTCTAAATTATTACCTTTTTTCTGTGCAGCGCCAGTCGACGTAGAGGTTGTTATCATCCTTCCACGGGTTAATCGAATTGTGGAACTGTAGTGGATTCAAACCATCGCAGGTTTAAAAATGGAAATTTAGAAACCATCGTGTACAATCCTGCTGGTAAAGATTCAAAGTGTGTTTTTTTGTAACTGCTTCCGAGGTTTACGAGTTTCAGAGTTGGGAACAAGTGCTATACTAATATCAACATTAAGCTTTTGATGGGATTTAGCAATGGATTGTCCCTCACCATATTGCATCGGTTTACCCCTCACGGAGGTAAGTTTTGCCACATGGGAAGCTGTCAGACATCCACAAGCGAGACGGCGCAAAAATAGAGAGAAGGGGAGGTAATATATCTTTTTTTATGAAGAGCCAGGCTCTTTAGTTTTTTATCATCATAACCATATTTCAAGAGCAAATTTTCATTACGTCGAATGTAACAAAGGTAAACAAAGTCGAGCTATCAGTGTCAATCGATGCTCCTGCTATTACACTATATACTGTCCGAATATATGATCACATCCCATTTTTAAATTTATTTACCAGTCGAATTGCTTTTTGACGTAATCACCTTCCGATCAAAATAGTTTTCGATGTTACTTAAGTCACCCGATTTCTATGGAGATGCCGTTTGCCTTAAGTAACAGCACTGAGAAACCCGTGAAAAGTGTACTTTAGTCGGTCCGCTTTCTCATTATTAAAGTGAATAAATCGAACTGTTTGTTGCTAAGATGATTTCGGTGGTCCTAAAATGATGAATGGGCTGCACGTAAGGAGACGTAATTGATAATTCTCCCGAATATCCTGGTAAATACACTTTGACTTAAGTAACAATAGGGGCCACCAAACGACGTATAATAACTTTTGACTCAAAAACCAGTATATATTAGCATGAAAGCTAGCGATTTGCATTTGTATGATTAAAACCCTGCTAAATATGTTAAACATTGCTATCACTATGAGATTATATGTGTTTAATTGGAAATAGGAATAACTTTTCGGTCATCAAAACAAAACTTTATTTTTCTCGGATCGATGCTAATGTTACTTACGACATAATGAAAATTTGCTCTTGATTTGTCAAACCGAATCAAGACGTGAATACAAGTGCTTTGTATCCGTAAAAGTGTCCTTGTTTATTAATTTATTCTTCCGAAGTTCTCAACGCAGATTTACACTGTCTGCCCACAGCTTTAGCATAGGGGTAACTCTTAGACCAGAAACTCTCGAAGAAACGTGCTCAACTTTTTGGCTAAGCTCTGGTACTATCTTCGGTCCCAAGCTAAACGATGCACCCCTTGAAACATAGGAAAATCCACGAACCCCTCATTTTATCTGTCAAACTTTCATAGCAAATCAAAACAATCATAGTGTAGTACCAACGGCGCCGGTGGTGTAGTAGTAAGCGTGATTACCTCTCACCCAAGCAGGCCTGGGTTCAATCCCAGTCGGCGCCGCCGGGATGTTCTGAGGCATAACATCTCTGATCACGCCTTCCTTCGGATGAGAAGCAAAGCCGTTGGTCCCCGGTTCATGAGTTGATGGGTCGATAGGTAGGGTCCAAATGTGGGAACTGCCTTCCTGGCACGTCGGTAGCATTGGTGCTCAGCACGGAAAACAAGATCGACGGAAAAAACAAACCAAAGGAAAAAAAAATAGTGAAGTACTAGAATTTCGACTAGGGGTACGTTAATCGATTTGCTTGGGACCAATAGGCTAATCAAATAGTGAGCCAATTTTAAATCGTTCGTTTCCATCGGTTGGCTTTAGTGCTATAATTTGTTAGCTAGAGGAAGTTCTGAAGAGGATAGATGGATAGTTAGGCTTGAATAGGGCAGTGTGAAAATTGAACAGAAGTTGAAATGGAGTGAAAGGTCATCAATGCGATAGAACCATAGAGGTAACTCTAAGACCACTGGGTCCCGAAGAAAATCATTATTATTTTTGGCTCACTCAGTACCAGAACAACGGTCCCAAGCAGTTCCAAGCTATTTCACTCACCCCTGCATGTTCTGCATGAATCCACACACTCCTGATGTTATCTGTCAAACTTTCATAGCGAATCAAAACAAACATAGTGTAGTAATAGAATTTCAACTAGAATAGGGTACGTTAATCGTTTGCTTGGGACCAATAGGCTACTAAAGTGGTGAGCCAATTTAAAATCGTTAGTTTCGTATTGATTGTTGATAGAACCAACCGGTGGCAACTAACGATTTAAAATTGGCTCACTACTTGACTAGCCTATTGGTCCCAAGAAAATCGATTAACGTACCCCCATTTTAGTCAAAATTCTAGTACTGTTTTGATTCGTTATGAATAATGAGGGGTTCATGGATTTTCCTATGCTTCGAACGCACACTCGCTTACCTCGCTCATACATTAATGGATTATGGGACTTGAGGTATTTAAAAAGGTGAACGTTTGACTTGCATTTGTAAACAAACCGTTCTAAAGCTCTTTCATTACAAACCGAAGGCCGCCTACACAAACTAACAACATCATCGGGTAGGAGAAATCTTCCCCTATCAATGGAGATGTTGCTTTGTATGGGTGGCCTTCGCTTTGCGGGGAAAAGGCTTTAGAACATTTTATTTACAAATGCTGATAGGCCTTTTTAAATTGTTGCCTTAATAGGATTTGTAATGCACGGTCCATGAGATTGACTCTAAATTGAGTGGTTCACCAAAAATTGCCAAAACAAAGGTCAGTGATAGACTTCATTCATTGAAAATACACAAATCAATATTGAAAGATACCATCATTAAAGTTTTTTTTTTTGTCAACATATTTAGTGGCATAATAAACAAAAAATTACATTTTCTCACTGCACACTGGACAATCTCAAACAAGCACTAAACGCTCAATGCAAAACAGGCTGTTTTCCTGCGCCTATTTTTAATTGATTTCAATTGTAAAAATAAACTAATGACAAGAAGAACAAGCTAAGCAATAAATTCCGTGTGTGCCTAAGAAGAAGAGGAGACAAAACGGGGGCGAAAATAAAACTCATTCAGAGAAGATGGCAACAGTGTTTGTAAGTTGTCATTAGTTTTCCAATCCAGGAATGTGAACAAAATTGAATGCAGTGTGCACGCTATTCTGAATCTACCCAGTGACTTTGTGGATGGCACCCATTCTTGTATCCAGTATGGAGTTGGCGAAATCTGGGTTAACTAGTCTTGTTTTGATGAGTAGAATCTATTATTATTTATCTTTATTAGGGAGGCTTTCAGCCTTGGGCTGGTTCGCCTGAGTAGAATCTACCCAGATTCTGGCTAAATAGTTCTAATCTAAATTTTTCCAATTAAAAAATGGCGCAGGTATAAGGAGACTGTTGCGCTCCCACAGGGAAAAAAATCCTATCTCCAAAATGAGAAAAATTACTCATGATTTCATGAACACAGCGAGTTTTCATCTTATGCAAATACACCATGAATAATATTCATGATATCATGAGTAACTTTTCCGTAACGCAGCAAACATTGCCAAAATCATGAGTCTTCCGAGTTGAAATCAAACCAAGAACCTTGAGATCATTAAACCCATACTTTAACCACTAGACTATCAGACTACTTAAGGGGGTTGTGAAAGTGGAACTTAATGAAGGCCGAGTTGCTTTTTCGTAGCTTTAAGTTTTCGGATTTGAAGATCGTCGGTTGCATTGGCTTGCTTCCTGGGCAGAAAAACGCGGTCTCAGGTCCAACCGTGTACGTACTGGAGAAAAAAAATTACCAACACCCACAAGCAGAACAATAAACTGCAGTAGGACAATTAGTTTAATAAAAACCCTTGTTTATCGTCAAAGTAATTCTTTCAATGCACACTACACAGTATCTCTAGTCAGGTGACCGTACGCTGCCCATATTGTCCGCTAAGCTCCTCGTAATTACCAAGTAGTAAGCCGATCTTGAGACCCAGCTCGAAGGGTCTCTTGCTACTGAACTTGCCGGGATAAACGAACAGTTACAAAGGATTCCGTCAATCGTATCATTAACGGTATATGTCTGTGGTATATGAATAATAGCATTCACCATAAAATTCTACATTCTAGTGGAAATCAGATAAAGTTTATAAGGTTTGCCTCACTTAGCTCCAGGTCCACTTTTCGCAGTATAACATATCTTAAAACTATATCAGAGATTTATGGTTGAATCGCTTGTTTATCGTGTATTTTGCGTCATCGTCGTCGGTGCCAGGTTTGAATGGTTATAGCAACTTGTGATAAGAGGGGCTCGGTGGTGTTAGAGCGACCGTTTTTGGTTACTGAGTAGAACATCATGAATCTAATCTCAGGCCCATCCACATTCAAAATTTGTCAATCACTTTATTTGTTGCTATGACTACATGGTAATAACAACTTGTATAACTCTTTCGCGTTATACGATCGTTAGGACATCAATTCAACTTATCGTTTACCAAAACGAACCCTGCTGAAATCCTACCCCTTTTATCCAATATTCCAGTGATTCCTCATGGATGTGCAGAGGTGTACTCGGCTTTCATCAGCGTTTGGGTGCTGCTGGCGCTAATATTGCCTAGTTTGAGATCACCAGTTTTTACACATTGAGGATGATTGCTAGTCTCAAGCATCGTCTATTGGTTCTCTATTTAATTACAGCTGATCTGGCAATAAGAGAGTAGCAACTGTGGACGGTCAATCATGCTCATGCTAATAATTATATTTTGAAAAAAAGTTTTTTTTTAATTACCTTTCATTTTGTATTTGGATCTTTAAATTCGTCCCACTGGTTCAAAGCTATAAATTTAAAAAAAAGTAAGTTTTGGGTTAAAAACGATTTTTTGGACCACTTGGAAATGGTCACCCTAATGACAAATTAAAAATTACGTATCTAATATTTTGCGATAAGGAACAAAACAAGCAATTTTTTTCAAAATTATGAGAACCACTATATCGTTTTGCAATCGAATAGAGACTTGAATAATGCAAATCTGAAAGGACTCTCCAAATAATCGACATAGGAAAAAAACGAATAGATTTAGAACATCCGAGGCGAGCCAATATAAAGTCAGGTGTTCTTAATTTCAATCCCTCCGGAACAGCGCTGCCAGTATTCCAGATTTATCTGGATTTTCCAGATTTTTAGTCGTCTTGCCAGATACACAGGCAGACCACGTATATTTCCAGATTTTTTTTTTAAATATGTTCCAGATTTTCCCATTTTTTTCCTTGATTTGTTTTCCGTCAATCTTGTTTTTCATACTGAGCACCAATGCTACCGACGCCAGGGAGGCAGCTCCCACACCTGGACCCTACCTATCGACCCATCAACTCATGAACCGGGGACCAACGGCTTTACTTCCCTTCCAAAGGAAGGCGTGATCAGAGATGTTATGCCTCAGAACATCCCGGCGGCGCCGACTGGTATTGAACCCAGGCCTGCTGGGGTGAGAGGCAATCACGCTCAGCACTACACCACCGGCGCCGCTATTTTCCCAAATTTTTTAAATATGTTGCTTTAAAAATTTCACAGTAATTGATTTACCCTCTAATCAAAAAATAAATATCCAAACTTGCTACTTTAATTATTAAAGGCCATCAACGATGGACATTATTGGAATTTTAAGGTTATTCTGAAAATACAAGTTATAACCCGATGCTCCCAATTCATCGACACACTGGACAACCGAGCGCCCGCGAGACGCTGACGCTGCACCACAACGAGGTGATTGACTTGTGAGCTGTTGTCAACGAGTAGCTGCTGCTTAGGTTAGCATGTTATAGTTAGTTCATAATTACAATTGAAGAAAGAAGGCACTTTTGTTTCGACCGTCGAAGAGCTCGCGTGTTTTTTTTTTTCAAAAACCCGAAAAGACCCTTCAGGTTTTAACTTACATAGTTCACAGTGAAGTGTGAGGCGAATTCCTTGTGAAATCAAACGAGAATTTCAAGCTAGTCACCCGTCATTCTGGCGTATTGTGAGTGCCACGAAGTGAAGGTTCGATTCCCGCTGGTGCAATTTTTGGCAACTTGAAAATTTCCCTATTGGTCTACTGGGTGTGGTGTGTTGTCCGTTGTTTAGTGTTAATAAATGGAATTCTGTCCAATGTTTCTATGGAGATTCATTTTAATAAAATTTTAAGATATTTAAACGGAATTATGCGCAATTTCTGGGATACTTACAAAACCATTTTGGCAAAGTACTTGAGTAATTAGGAAATACTGACGAGGATTTCAAAGGAATCCTAACCTTACCTACTACGCAAATCCTAGGGAATTATCGGATGAGTCTGAGAAGAGCATTAAGGCCATCCTGAAGAGTGTACCAAAGAAATTGGACAGTGACTTATAAGAGATTACAAGAGAAAAACCCTTAGAATGTTACTGGAAAAGTTTGGATATTATCAAGATTATTTTAGGGTGATATAGAAAAGAAGTATGATGGAATTCTAGGATGATTCAAATGGATCTAAAAAAAAAGGGGAACATATCCTGTGAAGAGTTTCAAGTAAATTCAGACTTACAAACAATGTCATGATCTGAGACTCAGGAAAAATATAAATTCTGGAATTGATCAGTCTTTCATTTTAATAATATGATTGAATTATTCTTTGGCATAAAATTATTCGTAATGGTCATGCGAATAGTGGAGTTACCCGTAGTTCAGGTAAACTGTATGTGAGTACCACAATGCTAGGCTTTGATTCCCACTTCAGCCATGTGAATTTTGTTTCAAATTAAAATTGCCTACTGGTCTACTGAGTGTTGTGTGATGTCAAAAATTAAATTGTAAATCTGATCAACCTCAAGGTAGTATTAGAATTATTTAGAACTAATAAAATATTTAAATTTCGGTACTGCATAATATAGTAAGCACTACATCGACTATTAGTTGAAAAAAAATCATTGTATCAAATTTGCTTGATTCTTTGCTTCTAATTCTTTTTAAAAAAAAGTTACGGTTTGAAAAACAATTCTATAAATATTTTCTGAAGTATTTTACCCACATTGAACTCAATTTTTGAAATGCTGCGTAATGGATATTTAAACTTTTTGGGCACACTGTGTCAATACTTTTCAACTTTTGGATGAGTTTAGCAATGCTTACAAGTTATTTGCTATAAATAATTTATTTAAACATATATTCCATCACAATTCTTTACTTACCTACCACAGACCGATTTTTACGGGAGATTGACACATCACTTTAATTTCGATAGCATTATGTTAAAAACTGGATTTTTTGAGCATTCAAGATTTTTCCAGATTTTATATTTTAACTGGTCCAGATTTTTCTGAAAGTGACTTGGCAACGCTGCTCCGGAATATGAATCAAATTTGCAATGTCAGAAAACCATCATTTGCTAATTCCATCAACCTTAAGCAGCACCCATGCCCGAACCATGAAGCATTTCGGCTCAAGTAGAACGATGCCAAACGACAACTCGGACAAAAACTCCAATCAGAAAACATCATCCATAAGTTCTATTGTCATCACCAGGGCAATCTCCCGTAGCGTTGATGATTGTTTCGTTTGACACACCTATCTGGTGGTACTTATCTGTAGATAGGTATGTTGTAGGTCCGATCGAACCATTGAGCGTTCACCACTTTTGCATACTCACGTCCAGCTGAGTGTACTTTCAAAATCGGTCGGATGTTTGTTGAGCTGCTCTGGCGCCTGGAGGCGAACTCCCGTGGTGTTTATTTTCGGTCCATTCGGCGGTGCACATTTGCATTCCCACTGGTTGGTAGAGAACAATTTCGATCATCAGTCTGGCCTTGCACCATGGACCATTTTCCGTGGGGTATCGTTTTGTGAGGTTTATTCGATTTATTAACTCATAGCTGTGAGGGATTGATCCTTCGGAACGGCTCATTCAGTTAATTGGAAAACGCTGGTATGTAAAGCAATCGATTGAAACAACATGTTATGTGCGAAATTTTGAACTGGATTCCAATGAAATGAAAAAAATGGCAATTTACTTAACTTTTCTCGTCATCTCATTACGAACACCTGCCTGTAAGATTTTTTTTGTTTTCTCTCGGGCAGAAGCGTGTGAAGGGAATCGACAAAAAGTACCAGCAAACCGGAAAACCTCCAACCACTCACTGCCATCGCTTCTGTCATCGTCATGCCTACTTAGGACCACGGTAAACAGAAGTGAAAATGCAAAAATTGAGTTGCTGATAGACTTCAACTTTCATCGCTCTTCTGCTTTGCCTTCCGTTCGTTTATCTCCGGAAACTCTCAAGTTAGAAAAAAAAAAAATGCTTCGCGTCTTTCACCGGCAACCCAACTAAATATTCTATCTCGCAGCCATCTCGTGCCTGAAGATGAGCAAGTAGGTATCTACCCACGTACCAAGTACTCCAACCATGACTCCCCGTGTCGATCCGAACAAGCGGTAATTTATCAATTTCCTTTTAATAATCTCTTAACATGCATTGTCGGCCGCCGCCCGCCTCCCCGGGGTGGAGATTGAGGAATTTTCCAGTGCCTCTCTTCCGTCGGATTGTGCTCCGCTCTTCCTATGGAGGCACTCGGAACACGATACCACCGATGGATGAAGCCTCTGCTATAGCAGAAAACTTGGGCAAGATTTTCTAGTCTAGTGGCTCCTCCCGGAGCTAGATGGGGATTGTTCGGCACTACAACACCATACCGAGAGAATCATCATCGTATCGAAGCTTATGTATTGGATCACAGAGCAGTGTAACGAATTGCGAGTGGCTCGATGGTAGGTTTCGATCTTTTATACTTTTCGCTTTCAGTGGCCGGATTATGTTACCCCGATAGTGTTGTGATGTTTCGTGAAATATTGACTCTATACAACTGAGGAGGGGGGGGGGGGGGAAATGTGATACCGATAAAGTTGTATGGAAGCACGCTATTGGAGTGCAGTTGAAAAAGAAGCCATGTTCGATGTTTTCCTGGATTGATGGATCAATTGCTAATGGAGAAAGCAATCTGATACTGTTCCAAGGATATCGAGAATGTTAGTTCTCTGGCTCAGTTTGAGCGGAAAAATGTGTGTAAATCGTGTATTAAAGTGCAATGTGAGCAACTGCAGAAAGCAGAACCAGCATTCTGTGCTTCGAAAATAAGCTAAATATAAGTAAGGCAAACAATTGTTACCGGATGGATTGTTGATGATGATTTTGGAGAGCTTTAATAAGCATAATTGGTGTGGATTACCATCTTCAAGAAGGGGTGATAAGCCAGAATTAGTAAGGTGTACGTGAGAGCGAGGAGTCTGGTATTCTAAACTGTGTAAAATGAAACTGAGGATGAGGAATCGTTCAAGAACTCATATGCGACAAACTCGGTTTTGATAAGGAGTCAAATCTGCCGGGTGACAGCAATGTGAATTAGCCAAAATTGAAATTGTTCAGGGGAAGCTTTTTTCTGTTAGGGAAATATAAACAGGCACATTTGCGCTGCAGTTTGATTTAAATCGATGATTATAACCCTAATTGATAACCGTATGCAACAAGATTTCAGGAAAAAGCTTTTGACGTAGGACGACGTCTTTGATTTCTCTATGGGGGTACACTTTGTGAAAACCGAAAATGGAACATGTAACAAATTAAGAAAGATTTTGAACGTTAATAACTCAGCTGTCCCTGGTCCAATTTCAATAATTTTATCACCAATCAATCAGAAATATGGCTACGCATCGATGACAATGCTTCCGAATGTTGATTTTCAACAAGAAAATATTAAAAAACTGGTAAATGTTCAGCATTGTCCAAAAGCGTCGAATTAACTAACAAATCCACCAATTACCTACATGCATCTGCTGCTTCCCCAGCACAGTCGTCAGAAAGTAGTAAGTAGACGAAACAAGTCGAAGTGGCATTCGCCTCTGATCCTCGGGCACGTGCGAATAGGGAGGATGGAATTGCGTGATATTTTGCACACTCATCGCCATATTCAGAACCAGACGCAAATTCTTCGAGATAACCATCATCCGTCGACTGGCTCGCCGTGGCGGTGTCTGACGTATCTCCGGTCTGATTTACGAGGTGTACTGAAGGAGTTCCTGAAAAATGAGATCGGTGATGCTGTCACCTACACTAAACACGCCAAGCGTAAGCGGCCATGGGTGTCATCTACGTTTTGAAGTGACAGAGACGCACTCTGTTTGGTTTCGGAGGTTAAATCATCACCAACTTTGACAACAAAACGGGTTTTTTCAGGGCCACCAAGCTTATTACAGTAACGAGTAGGAATATAACTCATCTGCCTGTTTGTCCATATTTAGAACCAACGACCACACAAAATGCTCATGTAATCAAACTGGAAGCAGGGGTACAAATTATTTTGATCAACCTTGATCAACTTTGAATCGCCACGGCCGGATATTTTCGATGGAAAAAGCAACAATCTAGCATCTTATTCGACGAAGACGGCAGGAAACATTTGTGAAGCCGAATTATTTACGAAAGAGAGTGTCGATGAAGAGAATCGATCAATGTAGATAGGACCTATTGAAAAGTGACGCGAGATTTGTTTTCCGTACTGAGCTCCAATGCTACCGACGCCAGGGGACCAACGGCTTTACTTCCAGAAGGAAGGCGTGATCAGAGATGCCTTAGAACATGCTGGTGGCGCCGACTGAGATTGGACCCAGGCCTGCTGGGGTGAGAGGTAATCACGCTAACCACCGGCGCCGATATCTTTCAAGGTGTCAAGGTGCCGTTCTCACGGCGAATGAGATCGACCCAAATTTGAGTTTAGTTATCTCAGAAATAAGAAATAAAGTGCAGGAACTCAGCAATGAGTAAATTTGCCTCTTGTTTTATCAGGTTTTTCCAGGATTTTCCAGGGAAAAATTCCCGAATTTGAGAAAAGTAAAGATTGGATTCACTCAGTCTATTGGTACTACTCCGAGACTGAATAAAATTTTCGTCAATTTCTTCATTTTCTTGCAGATTTTTTAGGATTTCCACAGGAAACCATGAGACAAATTAACTCATCGCTGAGTTCCTGCACTTTTGGCGATTATGAGTGAACTAAACTCAAATTTGGGTCGTTCTCATTCGCCGTATACGCAAAAGGAAAAGAGCCAGTGTCGCTACTTGATAACAAACTACTCATAATGGGAGGAGTCTTTGTAGCTTTTATACCACTTGGTTGCACATCATTCTGCTTTAACCTGAAAAGATATAAAAGAGCGCTGCTGTATGGCATTAGCTCATTTTCGCTTCGGACGGCGTGGTGAACAGCAATAGCAGCAGTAGGAAGGTGGTGGCTAGTCCACTCCTTCACACATAACAAGCAACAATTGACTGGTCGTGGCAAAGGAGGAAAAGGTCTGGTAAAGGGAGGCGCCAAGCGTCATCGCAAAGTTCTTCGAGATAACCGCCATCGGTCGTCTGGCTCGCCGTGGTGGTGTCAAACGTATCTCCGGTCTGATCTACGAGGTGTGCTGAAGGTGTTTCCTGGAAATGAGGTCCGTGATGCTGTCACCTACAATAAACACGCCAAGCGTAAGTGGCCATGGATGTCCTCTTCAATAAAACGGCCCTTGTCAGGGCCATCAAGCTTACATCAGTAAAGAGTTGGAATAGAATTTATCTGTGCTTGTTTGTCCATATTCAGAACCACAAGCCCCCAACGACCACACAAAATGCTCTCCATAGTTGTAATCTTGTAACCAAACTTGGAAGCAGGTGTGCAAGTGATTTTGATTGATTCTCTTATTCAACTTTCTCTTTGAAAAAAACTACTACAAATTTGGTACACCTACAATTCAGAAACGGAAAGAGTTGAGATAATAGATAATTGATCAATTAAAAGAACTAAATACTCTTCACATTTATTCCGTCCCCTAGCGGTCCTACGTCAAGCTTCCGTTCGTGCCCCTAGGCACAGTCCATTCTACTTTTTTTTTTTTTAATTTCAGTTCTACGAACGTCGCTTTGTTGCAAAAACGATATTTCAAATCAACATTTTGCAACAAAGATACGTTCGTAGAACGAACTTCCTTATGGTAAATAATGCTCTAAATTCAAGATTTTGGCGAACAGGAGCACTGAATATGAAAATGCAAAACTGCCGACCACGAAGCCTTCCGAAAAACGTTTAACGGAATTTTTGCAATGACTTGACTTAGCCATTTCTTGATGAATTTCTAGGGTCTCTACATTATTTTTATTGTAAAAAGATTGAAAATAGGGTCGTCTTCTCTTTTCAAATTGAATATAGAGTTTAACGTAGTACTACGCCTGTGATTTCTTTGTGAAAACCAAAAATGGAACATGTAACAAAATTATGAAAGATTTTGAACATTAATATCTCAGCTGCCCCTGGACCACTTTGTATAATTGTATCACCAATGGATCACAATAATTTCCATGAAATGGAAGCATTTGATGGTTTTCAACAAGAAACTATTGAAAAATTTGTAATGTCTAGCCTTTGTCCAATGTACAAATAAAAAGGTGATAATTGGATTACTGTTTTCATGGAATAATCGTTCTTCCCAAACCCAGTCGTCATAAGCGAGTACCACTTGGTTGCACATAATTCTGCTTTAACCTGAAAAGATATAAAAAAAGCGCTGCTGTCTAGCCTCAACTCATCATCAGATAATTCGTTGCTAGACCGTCAAGCAGTATAGTTCGTTCGTTCGTTCGCTTCGCTATCGAGTTTTTTCTAGATCGTTTTATTGCTACGTTCGCGTCGTGGAAGTCTAATTGCACTTGCCAATAAACAAAGCATGGTACACTTGCGTACTGCTGCTCCTGCATCGGAGGACCCTAGCAAGAAGGCCCAAACGGATCCCAGTGCTGCTTCGGATGACGCAGCAAATCGGCTGCTACAGAGCAACCAAATTTCGGTGCTCGCAGTAGAAAATTTTGATCGTAACGCCGCTGAAATTGCGAAAAAGGAGCGGATTCCACCGCTGTTTACCCCGATGAAGGACGTCGCCCAGCTTACGGATGAGCTAGCAAAACTCAAATTGTTCCCGTGATTCAATATCTGTAGCATTGGAACAAAGATCATATGCTCCAGCCTACAGCAGTACAAGTCGGTCGGTGACCTGCTGAAAAACAGCACAGTGAAGTTTTACACTCACGATTTGCCTTCGATGAAACCACTGAAGGTTGTTTTACGAGGTCTACCGTCGTACGAAGCGGCTACCGTAAAAGATGAACTGGTGAGGCTCAGATTGAAACCAGAGGCAGTCCACCCAATGAATCGACTGCCTATGGTCCACCTCACGAAGGGCTCCACCACCCTTGCTGCGCTCAAGAGTAACATACGTGACCTGTTTCAGGTCATTATCGACTGGGAATACTACAAGCCGCAACACCGTGATGTGATCCAATGCACAAGTTGCCTCTCCTTCGGCCATGGCACGAAGAACTGTCATATGAAACCACGCTGCGACAAGTGTGCCACTCGACGGCGACCTGTGCTCAAGCTGATGACACCGACCCAAAGTGCGTGAATTGCGGCGGAACTCACCGTGCCACTACTCGGGACTGCCCCAAGCGAACGGAATTCATCACCATGAGGAAGAAGGTGGCTACTAGCAACCAGCCAGGCCGGCATCAAAATAAACGTGCACCACCAGCCATCACGGACGACCATCCTCGTCGTCTGGTCCCAAATCTTCCACCGCTACCTCTCAACAACAGCCAACGAGCCACCCCCTCAGCTCAGCATCGCCTCCCTGCTGCTGCAGCTCTGCCAAATCAAGCTTCTGCCTCGGCGCCTGGACTATCGTATGCCCGTGTTGCCTCAGGTGACTCAGTTGACGAATCTCCGTTAACATCAGAGGAACTAGTAACGCTGGTTGCAGAGGTGATCGTCATTCTGCGCACCTGCAAGATTCGATCTGAACAGCTTCATACTGCCTTGTCACTCGTCACCAAGTATGAACCGTGAAGCTATAAAAATTGCAAATTGGAACCAAGGTTTCAAAGACTCATTTCAGCTAAAACAATGTTTTTCTAAATTATGAAATAATTAGATGCCATGATCAAATTTTGAATTGGTAGGATACAAGAAGAGGTTGCAAAGAATGTGTTTGACATATTAAACCTGTTTATTTCACTTCATGAGAGTCACAATCAGCGATTTTTCACAAACTCACTCACTCACTCACTCACTCACTCAGCGATCAGCAAATCGCTGATTGTGACTCATAGAAAGCAAAATTTACAGGTTTTATGTTTCCAACGCATACTTTGTAACCTCTTCTTGTAAGTTACAAGTAAAACATGCCATCATACCATCTTTTGGTTTTATTATTCCGAAAAACATTATTTTAGCTTAAATGAGTCTTTGCAACCTTGATTGGAACGCTTGCTCAGTGACGAACAAGTATAGAGAGCTACTCTATTTCCTCAACACCAAGGAGGTCGACATTGCTATCATCACCGAGACGCACTTGAAGTCCAAACTGAACGTATTCCTTCCCGACTTCCGGCTCGTCAGACTTGATCGCACCTTCTCTGGAGGTTGAGGAGTGGCCATCGCTGCAAGACGGAACATCAGTTGCCGGCTGCTACCAAACTTCCAGCTGAAAACAATTGAAGCCATCGGAGTGGAGGTGAGCACATCACTTGGCCCAATCACCATCATCGCGGCCTACTGCCCCAAGCAAACCAACATCAGAGACGGGTCGTCAGTGGCCCTCCGGAAAGACATCATCAAACTCACCCGGAGGAGCGGGAACTTTATCATCGCTGGCAATCTGAACGCAAAACACCAAGCTTGGGGCAACGGTCGGAGCAATCGAAACGGCACCATCCTGAATGAAGACCTGCAAGAGGGCCACTATACCATCTTGGCCCCGAACTCTCGCACCCGGTTGAGTCGGTCTGGGGTCCATGCGACCATCGACAACTTCGTAAGCAACATGGGACACAACATCTCGCAACCTGTGGCATTCCAGGAGCTGAGCTCGGACAACTACCCGGTGGTGGCCGAAGTTGGATCCTCTGTAAACCGATTCGAAGCTTCCCGGCACAACTACCATCGAGTCAACTGGGCGCAATATCAACACTGCGTCGACACAAACATCGACTACGATGTCCAACCGGGAACGTCCGAAGATGTTGACCGGTGTCTACAAACCATCGAGGAGGCGGTTTCCCGGGCCAGGGAACAACACGTGCCAGTATCCAGACAGGTGAGTAACACTCTGAACTTTGACAGCCCTACCAAAGATCTCATTAGACTCCGCAACACCATCTGTAGGCAGTACCAGCGTACTGGCCTGCCTAACTTGAAGTACAATTGTAATCGATTAACATAGATCATTCAGGTCAGGATTGTGGATCTCAGAAATAACGATTTTGCTAGTAAGATCTGCTCTCTCCCAGATTGTGCTAAGCCCTTTTGGAAACATACAAAAATTCTTAAGAACAAGCCAAGGCCCATTCCACCACTGACCCCACTGGAGCGTCCCAGCGACCCAGTGGTTCATCTGATAACTCCTGAAGAGAAGGCTGCCGCGATAAGTCAACACTTCGTCAGCTCCCATAATCTCGGACAAAACATCGTCAGCCCTCATGAATCTGAGGTTGCTGAAAATGCAACCAATCTTGAGCTCCAGATTCTACAACCATCTGGCACTGATTTTTAATCAGTGCCTCAGACTTGGCTACTTCCCCTCGTGTTGGAAGTCAGCTAAAGTCATACCCATCCGGAAACCTGGGAAGGATCCGTCCTCTCCTTCAAGTTATCGACCAATCGAAAGAGCAGTATACCACCGGCTCCTAACATCTGCCGATGAAAACAACTTGTTACTCGAGGAACAGTTTGGTTTTCGGAAAGGTTGTTCGTAACACATATTCTCAGATGGAACAAGTCTGTTTCGAAAACATCTGCCATGGCGTTGTTGGGCATTGAAAAAGCGTTCGACAATGTCTGGCATGATGACCTGGTGTTCAAATTGCAGCAGTACGGTCTTTCAATCTTCCTAGTGAAGATAATAAACAACTATCTATCAGACAGGACGTTCCGAGTCTCTCTGAATGGCATCACATCGGATGCTTTCAACATCGGTGCCGGTGTTCCACAAGGAAGCATCCTTGGCCCCATCCTATTCAACCTGTTCACCTCCGATATGCTGGCTCTCCCTGATTGTGGATCGTTGTCTCTGTTCGCAGATGACACATCCATCGTCTACAAGGGTAGGGTCATCGGAGCTCTGACTGCCAAACTTCAGTGGTGGAATGGTCCAAACCGGTCGTGTACCTCGGGCTAACACTAGACAGCAAGCTTCTTTTCAGGGAGCACGTTGACAAAACGAAAACCAAGTGCAACATCTTGATAAGACCGTTGCATCCACTTATCAACAGGAAGTCAACCCTGTCCCTGAAAAATAAGCTTGCTGTCTACAAACAAATCATCCTTCCTGTAATCGAGTACGGTATGCCAATCTGGGAGAGTTGCGCAAAATGCCATCACCTTAAACTCCAAAGGATCCAGAACAAGATCCTTAGGATACTTTTAAACAGTCCCTCGCAAACTAGAAATTCTGAGATCCACCTCCTGGCTGGAATTCAAACATCGGAGAGTTTTGATCCTGGAAAGGTTCAGAGACACTTGTCTGAGATCAAGTCACCAGGTTATACGTGATCTAGCACGTTAGGTTAAGTTATGCTTGTAGTTAGGTAGGTTATCACTTTTTTCCAACTCAAACAAAACACACCCCTTAAGGGGTATGCTGTAAACTAGTTGCAAAACAAAAATACTAAATAAGGATAGCAAATTAAACAAAGATGAAGAGCCGGGAAAGCTAATCAATTAAAATGTAAAAGCAATGTCCAATCATAAACAAACAGAAATAAACATAATTTTAGTAGTAGTAGTAGTAGCCTCAACTCATTTATGCTTCGGACGGCGTGATGAGCAGCAGTAGGAAGGTGGTGGTAGGTTAGGTAGTCCACTATTCTACCTAACAAGCAACAATGTCTGTTCGTGGCAAAGGAGGTTAAGGTTTTCGCCAGAGTTGCAACTTATCACAATCACGATCGTCAAACAGCTGATGGTAGTAACCCTTTGTACATTCCTATCAATGTGCTCGTCGAAGCTCTCTCCATGATCATCCATCAAGTTGACGAAAGAAGTAAAAAGCAACTGGTGAATGTCGTCTTCGGTTGTGATCCATCACCGATCTGGTCATTCCCGACAATCACGAAACTAATCTGTGCTCGTTTTGAAGCAGTTACTGCTTTGCTTGCTTATGTGAGTGTGTTGGTGAGTGACCCCAACAGCTACATTTTAATGTTACCTGTTTTGTTTGTAACACTCACACAGTCGCGCCTGCCGAGACGAACTTGGAATGCGTAGGCTATGTTTTCATTTTCTTCTGTCGTTTTGCTTTTCCTCATGATCGTACTGCAGAAGTCTTCACTGCTTTCGTTGTGCTTTTTATCATCAGCAGAACGTTTTGCTTGTGAGCAGCGACCATGATTGTTGTCTGCCATGGCTCTACCTCTCACTGCGTGACAAAACGTTCTGTCAGCGATAATCGGTTGATGCGAAGACGAGTGTCACGTGAGTTTCATGATATTTTGCATCACTGGGTGTATTTAGTAGTTGTAGTATTGTTGTAGTTGTAAATAGTAGTTTTAAATCGACAGTGAGCATTCATAAGGGCCTATACGCGAAGATCGATTCTCTTCGTCGATTTTCTCTTTTGTTAATAACTCGCTAGATTTAACGTTTCTCGGTGCGTTTGCTGTTGCTTTTGATAGCCAATACAACCTGTTACAGCTCTGCATTGAACACATTCTAGAAAATTGTTTCGCTTAGCTGCAGCAATGCAAAGAGAAAATCGATGAAGAGAATCGATCATCGCGTATTCGCCCTTATGCATGCTCACTGTCGAAATAGTCTCCTTTTTCAAATTTATAACAACGAAATCCCACCAAGGTGGTAAAGAAGGCGCCAAGCGTCATCGTAAGGTTCTTCGTGATAAGCGCCATCCGTCGTCGTAAGGGTCCAGACTAGAGTTCGCCGTAGCGATGTCAACTTCAAAGTGGTGTCTTTCTGTTCTGGTCAACTTCAAATTGGTGTCTTTCTGTTAGAAATGCATAAAAAAAACCTGAAATGCTGCATTTGGAAGTTGAGTGTATATACAATGGTTGCTATGATGAGTTTTCACCGTTTGCTATCCAGTTTTCAAAATGACGTCCAAGCAAGAGGAGCAGCGTGTCACAATTTTGCTCGCCTAGCAAGAGAATCCGACGTTCTCACACGCCAAGTTGGCAAAATTGCTGGATGTGGCCAAATCGACCGTGACAAACGTTTTAAAAGTGTTCGGGGAGCGTCTTTTGACCGCCAGGAAGCCTGGAAGCGGCGGCATTCGTAATCCGGACGTGGCAGCGACGACGAAGAAGGTGGCGGTGAAATATAAGCGGAATCCTAACCTCTCCATCCGGGACGTCGCTGGCAAGCTCAATGTCTCCCATACTACTGTGCAGCAGGCCAAGAAACGAGCCGGGTTGTCGACGTTTAAGAAGGAGAAGGTGACGAACCGAGATTACAAACAAAACACGTCGGCAAAGCAGCGCTCCCTAAAGCTGTATACAAATCTGCTCACAAAGTTCGATTGTGTCGTCATGGACGACGAAACTTATGTGAAGGCAGATTTCAAGTAGCTTCCGGGACAGGAGTTTTATACCGCTTCAGGAAAAGGGAAGGTTGGTGAAATGTTCAAAACCATCAAACTTTGGAAGTTCCCGAAAAATATCTCGTCTGGAAGGCCACATGCACGTGTGGTCTAAAAAGCGGCATTGTCATTACTACGGGAACCATCAATCAAGAGATCTACGTCAGGGAGTGCCTGGAAAAGCGGCTGCTACCATTCCTAAAGCAACATAATAGACCTGTGCTGTTCTGGCCGGACTTGGCGAGCTGCCACTATGGGAAAAAGGCAATCGAGTGGTACGATGCTTACAACGTGGTTGTGGTACCCAAAGACCACAACCCTCCCAACATCCCAGAACTCTACCCTTTCGAACGATATTGGACCTTGGTCAAACAGAATATCAAAAAAAAAAAAAACTAAAAGATCCATGGAAAACGAGCAGCAGTTTAAATCTAACTGGCGTTCGGCGGCGAATAAGGTCGATGAGACCACTGTGCAAAATTTAATGAAAGGGGTTTTTTTTTCCTGTGTTGGGGACAAAATACCACCGCGACCATAACTTTGATCTATTGTCGTGTATCCTCTTTTGATTTTGCCGTAACGCAATGGCAAGATGCTATTTATATGAGCAACCACCACTACTGTTGTTGGCAATTATCCCAAACAGGTAATGCATTCCTTATGAAATGTATAACTTGATTGGGAGAAGCAGCCCAGATTTCCCAGGGTTCCATAAGCCCCTTATCTAGATATATACGTCGTTTGTGAAATAGTGCAACGCAGTCACACAGCAAATGTTTAGAGCTCTCACTCTCTAGTTTACAAAAACGGCATCTGTCTTCATCAACTTTTCCGATAAGTTTAAGGTGATATTTACTAGGACAGTGTCCTGTAATCAAACCAGTATATGTACTCAAATCGTGTTTCGATAAGGTCAGCAGTTTTTGTGTGTGCAAAGCGTTGGGCTCTATGAAACGTTTTGATTGCCGGGCATTTAGGGTATTATTCCAGTTGCACTGTACCTTTATTCTTTCCCAGTTATTGAACTCCATTTTAAGAGCACAAAAAGATAATCCTAAAAATGGTTCAGGTCCAATAAATTGCATTGATGAACCCACTTTAGCCAATTTATCAGCTTTTTCGTTCCCTTCGATTCCGCAATGACCAGGAACCTAGTATAGGTTTACCTGGGTGCATTCCGAAACCAGTTTTGAAGTGCAAGTTTTGGACTTTAGAGCATTCAACTCTGCTTGGCTATCTGAACAAATACATATGTTTGCATTTTTATAATTTCTTTTTAAGCAAATCGTGGCACATTCTAGGATGGCATATATTTCAGCTTGAAATACTGTTGGCCATTTTCCCATCGGCACCGATAGGCTGATCCCAGGACCACTTATTCCAGCCCCAACCATATTATCTTGTTTCGATCCATCCATATAGAATACTATTGACCCAGGACGAAAATATGGCCCTCCTGTATTCCAATCATAACGAGTCATTTCAGGAACTTTGAATTGGTGATTGATACGCTTTAACATCCAGTCTTCATTCATTAAAATTAGTGGACGTATTTGAAACTCTTTTAAAATGCTCAGATGTCCAATAAGATCTCCATCAAAGAAATTCATGGACCGTTTGAGCCTCAGAGCACTTTTCATTGCATCCATTTGAATAAATTGATGTAAAGGAAGAATATTGAGTGGAGCATCTAATGCCTTCGAAGGAGTACTACGCATTGCTCCAGTAATGGAAAGAGTAGCAAGTCTTTGTAACTTGTTCAATTTAACTTGTGCCGTTTGTTGTCTGGTTTTCGGCCACCAGATTAGTGATGCATAAGTGATTCTGGGTTTAACAATAGCCGAGTAGATCCAATGTATCATCTTCGGCTTTAGACCCCATTTTTTACCAAATGATCTTTTACAGACCCAAAAAGCATTTGTTGTTTTTTCTATTTGCTGTTTCATATGTCTGTTCCAGCAGAGTTTACTATCAAGGATAACTCCCAAATACTTAACTTCTGACGACAGTGATAATTTAACATCTCCTAGTTTAAGATCAGTGGTAGAGACTCTACGTCTTTTGGTAAAGGGTACAATTGATGTTTTCGTAGGATTTATGTTCAGTCCTTCTTGTGTGCACAATGATAGTGTGAATTTTAATGCTTTTTGCATTCTATCAAATACAATTTTATCAAATTTTCCGCGAACTATAATAACAATGTCGTCAGCAAATCCGATTACTTCAAATCCTTGATGCTTTAACTTTAAAAGAAGATCATCAACTACCAGAGACCACAGAAGTGGAGAAAGAACTCCTCCTTGAGGACATCCTTTTACAGCTGTTACTTTTACTAGTGCATCTCCAAGATTAGCTGATATTTCTCTTTTGGATAGCATCTCCACAATCCATTTAATTATGTTTTCATTAAAGCCACGATTTCTCATGGCGTTTATCATTGACGAAAAAGACGCATTGTCAAATGCACCTTCAATATCCAGAAACGCTGCTAATAGAATTTCCTTTGCTGTGAAGGTTTTTTCTATTTTAGTTACTAGCATATGAAGAGCTGTTATGGTGGATTTGCCTGACTGATAGGCGAATTGGGCTCTACATAGTGGGTTACCATGAAGAACATCTGATTTGACATATTCATCTATAAGTTTTTCTATTAACTTCAAAAATATTGATGAAAGACTTATTGGTCTAAATGATTTCGGTGAAGTTTTGTCTTTTTTGTTTGCCTTAGGTATGAACACCACCCGGACTTGCCTCCATATTTTTGGTATGTACCCTAGAAGAAAGCTCGATTTGAAGAGCTTGATTAAAATAGGAATTATTAAAGTTTTGCACTTTTGGATATGTGCTGGAAAATTCCATCTACACCTGGGGATTTGAATGGGCTGAAAGAGTCTATTGCCCATTCAATCCTAGAGTCTGTAAATAGAATGTTTGCTAGATTGACAGTCTCCTTGTTGAACACTACTAGTTCACAAGAGTTATTCATTCTAGTAGTACCATTTTGTTCTTCACATCTTAGAGATGTATCTTGTATGCAGTCAGTAGTAGGACTAGACCCTGGAAAATGAGAATGCATCATCATTTCCAACGTTTCTGTTGCATTTATAGTAAAAGAGTCATCAGCTTTTTTAAGAGCTCCCAGGCCGTTAGAATGGTCCTTTGAGAGAACTTTATGAAGCCTTGCAGTTTCAGGAGTGCTTTCTATGTTTTCACACATGTGCCTCCAGTCTTTTCGCTTGGATCTTCTTATTTCTCTGTTATACTCACTTAGAGCCTCTTTATACTGAGACCAGTTTGCTGTGCATTTGGCAGAATTGAATAGTTTCCTAGGCCTTTTCCTTAGTTTTTCTAATCTATCATTCCACCATGGCACATTTCTGTTAGTCGTGCGCACTTTTGCAGGGCAACTAATATTATAAGCCTGATTTATATTGCTTATTAAGCAATTAGCAGCTTTTTCTAGCTTAGTAATTGAATCAAAATCCTGTAAAATAGGCTCATTTTGACTCTGAAGACTGAAGCTGTATAGCTCCCAATTTGTTTTACGAGGATCTCTGTAAGTTTCCTTTAATGCATCATTAACCGTGAATTCAAACATAATTTGCAATGATTGCAATGATCAGATAAAGAAATTTCATCCGATACATGCCAATTTACTATACGATCTGAGATTGTTGAACTGCAAAGTGTTAGATCCAACACCTCTTCCCTTATTGAATTAATGAATGTTGGCGAATTACCCTTATTACATATATCAATATTTCGCTGAGAAATGAAATCAAAAAGTGACTCACCCCTTTTGTTGATCCCCGAACTCAACGTCGCCAGGAAAATAAGCGGATGCAATGAAAATCTCCGTTTTTCCTTTCGTAGTTGGCACCTCTAACGAAATTGCAGCAATATCTCTGTTGATAAATTCTGTAATAGGTGTAATTTTAGCATTACTGTTCACAAGAATTGCAGCTCTTGGTACAAGCTGAGTATTGTCATAGATTAACTTACACGATTGTGTAGGCATTCCTAAAATCCTACTGTTATATGTGCAAGGCTCTTGAAGAAGCGCTACCGTCCAGTTTGCCTTTGATGAATGTCTTACATAGAATTGCGGAAGCTGCCTTTGCATGATGAAGGTTTTTTTGTATAAATTTGATACTTGTTCCGGTCATTTCTATTTCTGTGAGTTACTATTTTTACCAAAACTGGCATTATTGTCTGCCTTTATTACAAAATCAGGTCGATTACCCAGAGGATCCGTGAACTTGAAGCAAGAGGTGGGCAACACAGAATTTCCATTATTTGTTGCTCCACTAGTTCCAGGAGGGCACTGATCAGCGTTTTGCAAACTAAACTCAACATCTGCAGAAGCATTGCAGCTTTCACCGCTAGCTTCTGTTCTTTGTTGGCTAGTATCACGCATCTCAGCGTCCTCAGTATTTACACAGATTGTAGAACTTGAACAGGACTGTTCTGCATCGCCCTTACCCTTATTGTCATCAGGTTTTTCCTCTTTGAGACCTTGTTTATCTCTTGTATCATCTGATTTCGTGGAGGATTTTTTCCTTATATAGGCAACTCCAAATTTGTAATCCACAGTAAATTTGCAGTCTTCCAGAGTCTTCATAGAAACAGCATCAACAGTGAAGACAAGCTCCACGTGATGCTGTTTGACCGTGTATCTCTTAATAATTCTCCAGGAATCAACCATTAACCCTTCATTTTGACTTTCCACATATGCAAGGATGTCCTCATTTGTGTCCTCAACACTGCGTGGAAAGAAGCCAAGTAGTATTTCAGGCCGAGGAATATCTTTCTCATCGACTGCAATGAGACGAGCTTCTTCCCATGGCTTAATACTGTGAATTGTAGCCTTTAACCACTTGGCGGTGTCGTGATTCTTACAGATGATAATCATGTGACCCGACCGGAACAGGCAGCTTCCGAACTTTGGTTTTATTCTTTCCTTCCTTTGTCCAGCTACTTTTGTTAAGATTGCCTTTTGGGTGGCAACTAATTGTTGTGTGGTTAACTCAATGCTTGGATAGCCATCGGGTAGAATTCCAATCATAACAAAGTTTAATGCCTCACTGTAAGCCGGTTTTGGGGAGCCATTGTTACTTGTTGACTCCTTTGTGTTTGACGATTCTCCGTTACCTTGTCTGGCTTTCTCCAGCAGAGACTGAACCGAGGACTTTGCATTTCCTCTATCAGCGTTTAGAGCAATCCTTTTAGGTGGATTGGTATCGCTACAATTGGATTCGCTTAGCTCTGCATTTCTGCGACGCTTGTTTGGATCCGAATACGGTACTTTGAAAGGCTTCTCAGCCAATACACGAGCATCATCATAGGAATGACCATGAGCTACCAAGTATTTGAGCCTCTTTTTAGCAGCTCCATTCAGACGCTTGGCCTTTTTTGGGACTGTAGTCTCAATCGGTGATTCGGTATCAACTTCAGCAGAGTTACCGCTAGCAGCAAGCATAAGAGAAGCATTTACCTCCTTTTCCGTCTTCTTGATTCCAACATTTTCCTCGTTGGATTCAGTAGTAGCAGCTGTCGACAACAGAGTCACATTTATGCCGTCCTCATAATCGTCATCATCATCGTAGATGTCATCGTCATCTCCATGTCCGGAGGAGTTAAGGATCGAAGAGGAACATGAATTAACTTCCTCCAACGAATTATCTCGCAGCTGATCCTCAACTTCCATCAATTCTCTATTAGTCTCCATCACAATACGTACTTAAAGCCTATAATAAAGGGAATAAAACAGTTTTTGACACCCTTAGATCTTGGCATAAAGCAATCAAGGTTGCTTTATATGTTTATATTAAGTGATCTCAATTATTTAAGTGAGATTCAAAAATGATAAAGATAATACCAAAAAGGTGAGAGGCCAATTGGGTAGATATTTTATTCAGAAATAAAATTATAATATAGCAAGAACTTATTTTCTAACTATATTCAGCGTGACTATACGTCTAGGCGTAGACCATAAAAAAAAATAAAAATCACTGAAAGCACTACTTTCAGTAATAAATTTGTCTGCCTACTGCATACCATCACATTTCTAAACCAAACAACATTTCAGCGGTGAATTGTTTATTAACAGTAGCATGCAGTCCCTGTGTGAGAGAGAATTCCAGAGCGATTGACTAACACCACTTCCAGAGATCTGTATCTCATTAGGTATATAAACAACGCACTTTGTTTTCTTCTCTATATACGCAAACTAGTCATGCATATTCAATTTGTGCCACGGGAACATACAATTCCTTTCACAACAATATATCTACGGTAATAAACACAATAACAGCTGCACGAGATAGCAGATCGTATAAACCAACAGGATCTTGCATGCAAGGCGGGCTTGATATCAGAAACGATATCGATCCGCTTATTTAATTGTTCCTTTGTGGCACTTTTGTAGTAACTAATTAATGATAATTATCACCAAATATATGCACGCCCCTACCTTACTGCACTCGTTTTATAGACTAAACCACTTAGTCGCACCGTTAAGCAATCACTCGTGAATATACGTAGCGTTTTCAATTTAAACTTGCGAAAGATGTGGGACAATCTAAAAACCACTTGCAAGGTATACCAGGGTTGCCAGAACCAGGGGTTAAGCGGAAGGCAAACCAAAATAATAAACGAACATTTTTTTCCTTTAAATAAGAATTGAACTACCAAAAGAAAAATAAGAAGGTTTTTGTGATATAAATTTTGACTGAAAGAAACGATTTTATTTTTGTCGACCAATTTTTGCGCGTTCCAGTCTTTAGGGGAAACACTGGCGTGCACAGAGTGGGGCATGGTGGGGTAATTGCCCCACCTTTTATAAATAAATATATTGCCTAAAAATTTCACCACAAAGGCAAACTTCAATGAAATTTTTTGGTGCAAAATTTGCATCGCTTTGATTAATGAAATGAACAGAAAACTTGCACTAGTCTGGTAAATGAAAGCACAAGCTTTATTTAAAATTAAGCTAAATTGAAAATTTATGGTGGAAAATCTGCACCGTTCTGGTGAACGGATGGGCAAGATTTTCGGGATTTTTTTGGTTTTAACTTTGCATTCTTCTGCTGAATAGAGAAACAAATTTTAAAAATAATTTCTGGTGTAACAAAATCCGAAAATAGGAGCAAACTTTATTTGGTGGAAAACCTGCAACATTCTGATGATAGGAGAAGCCAGCTACATATATTGAAAATGTTTGGTGGAAAATGGAAAAAAAGGAAATCTGCACCAATCAGAAAACTGGAGAAGCAATTTTTATTGAACATTAACGGTGGAAAATTTGCATCGTTCTGGTCAATTGAAATTTTCTAGTGTAAAATTTTCTGGTGGCAGTTTGTATTGAAAGTTTCTGGTGTAAGATTTGCAACATTCTTCTGCATGGAGGGGCAAGCTGAATTGAAAATTCCTGATATAAAAATTGCACAGTTCTGGTGAATGGAGGCTTTATTGAACATTTCTGGTAGAAAAACTACGACGTTTTGGTGAATTAGCGGGCAACTTAAATTTGACTTCCGAGAAGAGCCTCATGGGTATTGAATTCGGAGGACAGTTCCAAAAAAAAAAAAGATTTCTGGGGATGATTTCAAGCAAATTCTGTGAATAATTTCTAGTGTATCCTACAGATAGTTCCAAGATAATTTCGAAAAGAATACCGAGAGAATCAAATTTTTAATGAAATTCTAAAGGAATGTTGAGGTAAATTTCAAGGGTAATCCGAGGATAATTTTAAGCTCATTCTGGGACGAATTTCTGGAGAATACAGAGGAAATTCTTCTGAAAGTTTACGGCAATTTCAGTTCCAAGGTGTTCAAAGAAAAAAAAAACTAAAATATTCAGAGAAGAACCCCAAGGATTCTTAGGAAATTTCCAAAATATTTCTGGAAAGAATTCAAAGAAAATTCTACGGATAATTTGTAGTGCATCCTGCAGATAGTTCCAACATAATTTCGAAAAGAATACCGACAAAATCAAATTTTGAGTGAAATTCCAAAGGGAACTCCAAAGAACTCCGAGGATAATTTCTATCTTATTCCGGGAAAAAATTCTGAAACTCTAAAGGAATTTGAGTTCCAAAGTGTTCTGAGAAAAAATCATGAAGAGTTCTAAGCGTAATTCCAGTGGACTTCTGAGAAGAATTTCAAAAGAGCTCATAGAGTTCTAAAAATTTCGAAAAGAACCTCAAGGAATTCTGAGGATGGACTTTTTCGCAACTGTACAAAGTTTAAAGACAGCTTTTTTGATTCCTTAATTGAAAAGTGGGTATTAGTTTGTCATTGAACCTTGGTCTATTTTTGTCTTACACACTTTGCAAAGGTGCCGACCTCTTCGTAAACATTCGGAAGGAGCGAAAAGTGTGCCACCCAGTTGGTGACTAACTACGATCCTGTGCTGGAAAAACACTTGGCGGAAGGTGCCAAAAATTGCCAGTACACAAGTAACCGTATTCAAAATGACATTATTACATCGTTGCACAATGTAATGTTGCAGAACATTGCGAAATCCTTGCGATGAAAACCAGTGGTAATCATTGCAGATGAGACGAGCGATTGTGGCCACCACGAGCAGTTGGGGATTGTCATCAGGTATATTGATAATGATCGGCCGACGGAAACATTCGTGGGTGTGGGTGTTAAAAACAGACGCGACGACCATCTTCAATAATATTACTGAGGTCCTGACAGCGATGCAGATTTCTTGGGAGCAGGTGTTGACAGTATATTTTGACGGTGCCAGCCCAATGGCTGGCAGCACTGCTGGAGTATAAGCCAAGTGCAAGCACGAAAACAGCAATATACTTTTATGAAGAGCTTTGAGTGTGTTGGTTTATTTTCTTTTGACAGATACGCGTATTTCGTCTACTACTTGCAGACTTCATCAGTGCCAAGTACTCAACACCACTGATCATGATTGGATTGATCAAGAGCAATATACTGTTTGTTCACTGTTATGCTGTTCGAACCTTGTACTTGTCGACGAAGTGTGCATACGAAAGGAGAATGCGATTCTTATTGGTCATTCATGTCGGTTTGTAGGTGCTATCACCACCATCTGAAGTGACTTCAGCTGAATCCAATCACCAAGGCAACAAAATTGCAGCAAATGTATCATTTCGGTTAAAGCCCTACTATTGCAACTATTTGGTGAACTGATCCTCATCGACATTGTCGATGGGATTAAATTGCCAATTCCATTGGCTGTCTGAAAGCAGTTTCCATTGAAGATGATGAACCACCACCGGAGTTAAAAATGAATAAAATTAGTCAAATTGAACAGTAGGGAAACAGCGGTGGGTGGACATCACCATCTCCCACGCACTTTGGAGTACTTCTCATCCCCAGATTAAATGCACCATAGAACAAACAATTGCCCCTCCTTCACAAAATTCCTGTGCACGCTAGTGAGGGGAAATGGCTCTTTTGTTGGCCTATGGATCTAAAGATTAGGTCTATCGATGATAAATCTCTTGTTCTAAAATTTTTGTTGAGCTATGCGACATATGGACAATACATATTCATATTTTCGGTTGCCTTGTCTGAAAATTGATTCCATAAAAATGTATGTAAGGGCCCCTAAAATGTTCGGTCTAAAGAATCGTCTAGCATTCACTGCATAACCGTATCGGTATTCCACTAAAATTTTCCTTAAATATACTCACCTTTTCAAACAAAAGCGACGCTCTTAACATCACACGGCCCATTTTCGGATATTCAATAAAACACCAACCAACAATCAATTTTTAACTATTTTAAATAGAATTTATTTCACCTTCGTCCGTTTCACTTACTCTCGAATTTCACTAATAATCTCACAAAATTCCAAGATCCTAGATCCTTGTTTGACTCGATTTTCTCACTTTCCATGCTTTGATGTACAGCTTTAACCTAGTTTTTTTTTTCTTTTAATTAAATTCTCATCATCTGTCAGTTTCGTGCTCTTAATTTCTCTTTGAATTATTTACCTCCACTGTCAACCTCTTGCCACTGCCGGTGAGCCATTTACATTTCCCACCCTGCTGCTGTAACCTCGTTTTAATATGTGCTAGTCAAACTGTGTCATTTTCTGGACTTTATCTCCGTGGTGATCGAAACGGTTACGGGCGGGGAAAGGCCATCCAAACAGTCAGCAGCCGCACGCCGAGGCCATCAATTTAAACACACTAATGATAATCGTCACGGAATAAACGATCGCAATCATCATAATGGTAATTTATTTTAATGGCCTGCACTCACACTGACACGCTCACACACAAACAAACAATCACAATCAAACGCATACAAACACACCCAAGTGGGTTGGTTGAAGAGAAGTGACCTCTACCTGCGCTGGCCTATAATTCATGCCCCTCTCGGCGAACGGTTTCGCTTTTGGGGTTAGCTCGCCATTAATCTGGCTTTTAAGTAGCTGTCGTTACGGAAAGGATTCTTCACAGCGGAGAGCAAGGACGAAAAACAACTGCATGGAGCAAGCATTCACAGTTAATCCTATACCTTTTTTCCCCCCCTAGTACAGGAAAGCAGCGAGATCCGGTTTTGTTTTCCCTAAGCCGCCTTGTTGTTGGTGCTTAATTTCTGCTCTGAAAAATGGGTTTCGCGAGGGAAGGAAACGGAAGGAAGTGGATGCTGGAAAACTGTCCCGATTTGGTGGTGAAGGTACGTCTTTCGTCTAATTTAATTTATTACCCTCTGTGATTTACATTTATTGCAATACTTTTCTCATTTTCCTTTCACGTCGCCGGGACCGGTTCGGAGTGAGTTGGTGGGAAGCGCGAGCCTGCAACGTTTTGTTCTAATCATTCGATCGTGTACCTTACCTGGACGGTGAGCGAATTGCGAAAATAGACGGGTTCGAAAAAAAGATTCGTAGGACGAGTTGAATCGCATGTAGGGTAGAGCGCTACTTCGGCATAAGCGCCCATTTTCGTCATATCAAAGAGAAGCATCAAATATATCAATGATTTCGACGTGAACGAATCAATCATCCGTTCGGTACGATAGTGTGGTTCAAAAGCTACGAAACAAAAGAAGCGCTTATAATAAATCAATTTTTTCTCCCTTCATTCGTATGCCGTTGTTGCGGAATTGAAACTCGTTTGACGGAATTGAAATCAAGAAGCGATGCTAAATTTTTAACATTATCTCAACAAGTTGTTAGTCTTTATAAAATTTAACGGTATGGAAAGATAAATACATTTAGAAGCCATCTTTGATAGAAACATTCCATAATTTGTTCAAACTCGATCGTAAGAAAAAGGTAAAGTGTGAGTTGTGCTTTGTATGACGGAAATTAGATCTTGTCCCTAGCTATCGATTAAATGTTAATTTTTCCCTGAATTATTTTAAAAATGGTTGAATTTTAATTATATGTGAAAAAGCATTCTATTCTGGTATCCACATCAGGATAATTTCAGGAACTTCAAGAAACTCCAGAAACCTTAACGGGTATGATTAAAGAAAGGTCTGAGATGATCACTGCAGTTGTATAAACATCTGAAAACTTTTGGGAACTTTATGGAAGTATTGAAAATCTCCGGAAAATTTTGAGAAATTCAGAGCATTAAAAAATGCAGGAGCTACACAGATATTAAAAAATATATATTCCAGAAACCTTCAAAAAATTTGGAAGTCAACTGATCGTCACAAAAATTGCGAGAACTTCAATGAAGTTCCGAAAACATTAGTTCCATTTACATCACTGCCGGTAATCGAAAGTCAGTCCCATCTGCATTTTTATCAATTTTGAGTTAGCATCGTTATTCAGTTTATCTTTCTATGTTTTTTTGAGATGTGCTATTGAAAAAAGATGGTTTATTCAAGAAAAATGAAAAACAATACCAAGTCAAATTGTCTCACAGCGAAATGAAGCCGCAAGTCAGTCCCATTAGAAAAACGTATGTTAGAAATGTCAGACAACACATCGGATTATGAGATTTGTCTTAAGACAGATTTTGTCCACTTCCCCTAGGGTATCTGGAACATATCCAGATGTGGTCAATATAGTTCATACAATACTCAGTTTGACCGCCAATGGATATGGCTTTGGATTCTCATGTAATTTGATGTATCGCTTGATGGATTTTGATCTAAAAACGATTTACCACTTCCCCGGGGATTCCCGGAACGTTTCCGGGTGTGGCCAACATGGTGCTGGTCACTCATCATGGCTCTTATTGATCTTATCTTTGAATTCTCCTGTGAATTGATTTATCGTGTGGTGGGTTTGGCACGTTTTTGAAAAGCTCTGGTCTGATGAAGATCCATACTCACCGGAATATGTTCCGGCCATTGCTCTGAAACCAGCGGAACAAATCCAGAAACATTCAATAACGTTCTATGGGGCCATGATATCTTTCAACTATTCAATGCTGTGCTAAACTAATGCAGCATCGTCATGGAATTGTGACTAACTTGCGGTTATTTTTCTCATTGACGTTAAATGTAATTGCAAGTCAGTCCCACTCAGATTTTGGCCATGCAATAAAAATTTCATGATATTTTCCCAATATTTTTTGGTAAACATACATGCATTCTATCGCATTGTACGTTTATTTTTAAATTTATCCCTCCAAAATAAGTGTCGAATAAGAAAACTTGTAAAATCTATGAACACCGTTTTCTCATTTCTAGTTTTTTTTTACAGATGGAACTGACTTGCGATTATGTGCAGATCTGTACCTTCACAAACCTTTGAAAGATTTAAATGTCAATGAAGTACCGATAACTTCAGGGTAGTTCCACCTACTTAAAAAACGTTCAGTCTTTTAGAATTGGCTACGATAGCATAAAGGCAGTTCCATCAACCGGTGGAAACTAACAATTTTAAATTAGATCACTACTTGACTAGCCTGTAGGTCCCAAGCAAATCGATTAACTTACCCCATTCTAGTCAAAATTCTAGTACTACACTATGTTTGTTTTGATTCGCTATGAACTCTTGACAGATTACATGAGGGGTTCGTGGATTTTCCTATGTTTCGAGGGGTGCATCGAACGGCTTGAGACCGAAGAGAGTACCAGAGCTGAGCCAAAAAGTTGATTACGTTTCTTTGGGACCATGGCAGTTCCTTTTACTTCAGGAAAGCTGCAGGAACTCCAGTTGAGTTCAGTTATGTTGAAAAATCTAAAGGGAAGTCACGTGAATTAAGGGCAGATCCTGAATATCAGGAAAATAGCGCGTACTTCAGTAAAGTTCCGAGAATTTCAGACATATTACGAGAACTTAATAGCGCCCATTTTCAAAAAGATCATGAAGTAACAGATAATCAGGTAAGTTAAGTGAACTGGAGACAAGGGGTAATTAACTCTGCACACTGTGCCGAAACATAGCATGGCACACTACTCGGCACTTTGGGACAAACGTTGATAAGTAGGATACAATCAACACAATATAAATCGGCATCACTGTCGAGAGTTGACGTTTTGCCAATCGTTTCTAAGGTTGACTTCTTTGTTTACTGCATTGGGCTTTACATCATTCCAAGGAAAAATGCTGTGAGTACTGCCTGCACCTGTATGCACCATGAAACTAAGTTTATCTTATCCGATTCGTAGCGAAAATTCCAGCGGCTCGTGGTTTCTTCCAGCGTCACGCCAACAGAGTTTTTCCACACCATGGTCGGTCGAGAGGGTCGTTACAACAGTCAAGATGGCCAAAATGGGTTCCCTCCAGCAACGGTTAGTCAAATGCCTGTAAGATCATCCAATACGAGGCTACGGTGCGAAATGCAATCGACGAATTGAATGGACAATTATCATTTGAACGACGACGGATTTTTGTTTTGTCTTACAAGGTTGTTATGCAGAACGAACGATAAAGAAAAAAAAACTACAAGGGACAGCCCTATGGGGCTGTACGCAATGGTGACGTAGGACTACGTAGTCTTATATAATAAATCTTATTTGTTAACTGCAGCAAGAGCTTGTGTTTTGTGTAGGAATAGGAATTTGAGCGGGTTTCTCTCTGTTTATAAAAAAAATCATGTATCGTGTGGCATGACAAGACAGGTTAAGAGCTTGAGCTCGTGAGAGAAAATGTTCGCTCTTGGATTTGAATTTTTAGCTCTCTTAGAATTGCTTTTAAATCTTAGAAAATGTTTGAGAAAATACTGTTTTTATTTAATTGTAGCTTGTTTAACAATAATATCTGGGAAGAAACTGAACGACAAAGTCCCTGACTGATTTATTTTGGTTGTCGTTCACTTTTTTCGACCTGAATATACATCTAAAGCGAATAATTCCCACTTCTCCAAATGTCTATATGGAGATTTTTATTAATTCCTACCAACGGAACAGCGCCATCTCTGTGGGAATTGGCTTGACGATATGATTTTTTGATAACCATCAGTTTTGGAACTTCGCGAACGAAATGAAACATGACGAATGTTTCCCAAAATGTTAAAATTCCAAACCAGTCTAAGGAAGAAAAAAATCTCATTAATACTAAAGTGGCACAGTTCAAAGTGCATGCAAGTGAAAAAAAATTAATTCATTGAACTTTTACCTCCAGTTCTTCCTCGGGGTTCTCCAGCAGACCTGTGTGAAAGCGGATTAAGAGACGGAAGATTTCCAAGCACTCTTAGGGCACACAGGTACACCGTAATATTGTAATCCTGCTCACAAACTGGTGCCGTTATGAATAGGAGCGTTGGCAAAATAAACCCGGAACGAGCAGCTATTTCCCCTCCTCGATGGTTCGCTTATTTTTTCGCGCTACGTGGCTCAAGTGGAAAAGTTTTCAAGCAATTTCCGCACTGAAAGTTCGCTTTGCTGTAACTACAACTACTTTTAACTAAACAAGTTATGCGTTCCTCTTTCAATCATCCAATCCATTCATGCCACCCTTTCTCCGTATCACCATTTCCCCGAATTCGTTAGTCCTACTCGTTTGCTCACACCACCTTCCCGTACCAAGAGTATGTTTGTCTTAGAAAAATGTCCTTAAACCTTATTGTAAGTGATTTTTACTGTTCTTAACTTCTAATTTATACAATTTCACTAATCGATTAATCTGCTAGTCTTCCTTTCTATTTACACTTCACGTGCTTAAGATTCTGTTCTCCTGTTTGCTGCTCATGTCTAGTAGAAGTAGTCTCGCCTCTAACTTTCGTTAATAAGTATCACACGTTTGATTTGTTGATTTGATTCTCGGACTGGGCTGCGTGCTGATGGTAAGTTCGTTTGCGTGGTTTCATCGGTAAATGAGTTATTGAATCCATGTTTGTTTCTATTTACACTACCGGCTATGTGCTCACATCGGGTAACGTTGTTCGAGTTTGAGTCGAAAGCATCTACCTACTCTAATAATGGCATTGGTCGTTTAAACGGAAGGAGGGGGAATTCGGTTGTTCCCCGCTATTAAATTATTGACACAAATCCACCTGCCGGCCTGCGGGCTCCTTCGGGAACGGGAAGTATTTGAGTGCACCTGGACTGGTGGAAAGGTCCGAACGAGAGCAATCCATTCAGTCACCCACCGGACCCGCATTAATAATTTGTTTACGCAAAAGTTTCTCTACTCTCGGTTGCTCGCTACTGGGGATTCGTGCTCGTCCGGGAAGGAAACGGTATAAAATCCCCATGGATTGAGGATGGTAAGTGGATCGGGATTGGGTAAACCTTGGTCAGTATCTAATGGGAATCATTTCATTGTGGCTTGGAAATTATCGGGATATTGTGAACGGTTGGCGTAAACTTGGCTGAGCAAACTTTCTGGGAGCTCGCCCAGTGGACCCAACTGGTGGTTTACTATTTGGAGAAACTGTTCTGAAGGACATTTTGCATAAAACCTGCAAGGGTGAATCTCAACCGGATAATTGTTTACCAATGGATCCGGTGATTTGTGGGAAATTCGGCCTTGCATTAGGAATGTATAGCTAGTAGAGTGAGTCGTGTTTAAGCCAATTCTGCTTAAGAAAATATACATGACCATAATATTTGTATTTAGGAGGCACAGGTTTCATCAGAAACGAACATTTATTTTCGAGTTCTGTGAACCAGTGATGGAATTCTCACCAAAATATCATTTTCGCTTGCGATACGTTTTCTCTTGGGAACTTTCCCTCACTAGTTTCACACTCCAATATTTCCTGAGCGAACTTTCTGGGATGAGAGAATGAGATATCGCGAACTTTTTTAACTCGAATCACCAACGTGAGGATACGAAAAATATCAGATCATTTTTTCTCTCTATCTCTTTACACCACATTCGTTCTTGAAAATTGCACTGCACATTTCACAAGGGAAATATTATAGACAGAAAGCTATCCCGAGTAAATCAATACAATCTCTAAAGACTGATAAGTCTGGTACCTGGCTGTCTACTGGCACCTGTTGTTTAAAGTAGCCGTTATCAGGATGATGTGAACAGTTTTGTGCAACTGATTGATTGGTGCATTGGTTTCTGGCAAAAAAATGAATGAATCAGCACAAGTGTCAACGCGACATTAACGAGGAACGGGGAGGGTAGTGTAAGATTTTGTGACTAGCAATTTTTATATTAAAACCGTTCCTCAGGATAGGGGGTTGCGGAAGGAGGAGCGCCTAATGTATCCTCATTTTCACGAAATACAGTTAATGCATGGCTCCTCTCATCACTAGTGTTCGTAATATCGCTCCTGTAAGCTCTTATGCAATAATTATATGCAGGGGGATGGTTGGGAATATACGTGGTGGTGAACTTTTTCACTGTGCTATTACCAGTGCTGTAAATTCTCAAAATCATTTGAACATTTTTGATGAAAATGAGAAAAGTAGCTATTCGCTATCAAAGGGGACCTCCTCCGAATGGGTGATATCAGTTGCTTAGTCATTTGACGAAGGCATGGATCATTCTCATTTGAGAAACGCTATATATCATTCGATTGAGTGTAACCTACACACAAACGGAGCTCTGGTCGACATTCCGGCGAAAAAGCTAAGCCAACCCGACACCAACCTGACTTCTATCAAACCCCAACCCGATGTTGACCCGACATTGACCCGACATAAACCCAAAATTGACCCGACATTAACACGACATTGGGTCGACATCGACCTTAAATTAGCCTTACATTGATCAGACATCGGGTAGACTTGTCTGTTCGGGACCATTTTCCTGGATTTCTTCCATACTCCACTGTCGTATATCAAATGATACTGAGTGACTCAATTGACAGTGACAATGAGCTTCGAATGAGAAAGGGGCTCTTCAAATTATGGTCATGTGGTTCATCTTCAATCGAATGATATGAAAATTTACAGCACTGGCTATTACTGTCCTCTCCCATGACTGGGAATCCTGTAAAACAATGTAAAACTAGAAAGGGTCTAGACCCTCCCTATGTAAAACCATAAGGTATGCGGGACTGCTGCACTGCTGAACTTCAAAACGCTTTATTTGCTGACCAAGGATCTGACAAAAACATCTTTTTAGTGTGCAATTTAGGATGATAAAAAATTTAAACAGGTTATTCAATGTCCATTAAAACTGTAAAAAATATAGGCAGAAAAAAAAAGAAAACAAAAAATTATTACCAGTTGGCTGGAAATGAACACAAAATTAATCAAAGTACCATGTACCTTGAGCTTTTGATATAGTGACAGATTGAGAACGATCTAAATTTTCCATCCACAAGTATTGCAAGACTTGAAATTAACAGACAATCTCAAAATACTTTCAACTTGCGAAGTGATAGATTCCCAAGTGAATACACCTGCTGAATAAAAATTATCTAGTAAACTATTTTTTTAGAATCGATGTTTAATAGATTTTTTTTTGCAGTTTGAGATCCATGAAAAAAGGTACAGTAGCTTTATGGCACCAGTGACCAGCAAATTTAATATTTTCATTCAAGGTTGTGTGGAAATTCAAGCTACCGGGCGAGCTACTGGGTTACATTGCTGTCCTCTACCTAATGCAGTCGAGTGATCAAATCAGAAATTTAGCAGATTAGAAATCAATTAATAACTAATTTCCTCAACGTTCAATTAAAAAGTGGTCTTTAGAAAAAAAAAATGTAGCTGAGAAAAATTTCCTATGAGTACACAAGGCTAATTTATTGGTAGATCATTATGGCGAAATTTAAAGACGAGGTGAACAAAATAATCACTTTTCCCATAGTAATACCTTTATAAATTTTAGATGGCCATTGCAGAATGAGATCACAACCCAATAAGCTCAAATTTTGGGAGAATTATCTGGACCTGATTAAAAATCGATTGAAATTAGTGAAGCAAAGCCGATATTTTGAACCACCCTAATAAGTATGTTCTCAATGCAGTAAGACTAATCAACAGAATGCTTGCTAGCTAACACTAAACATTTCTAAACGCCAATCTCAGTGGTCTAACTGTACTTCGCACTAATAGCATAGTTCTTCTTGTCGAAGAGTACAGCCACAAATGATGATTTGGTCAGCAAAGATTAGACTCTTGGTGAATAGTTACAAGTATCTACTATTAGCTGGTTGCATTGAGAACTAAAACTATAAATAAATCCGGAAAACTTTGAGATTAGGGCGTAATTTCTTTTGTAAACACACACTTAATTCGCCGATTTCTCGTGAATTAAAGTTCAATCTAAGAAACTAACAACACGGACAGGTAGAGGAATGATTCATTTGGTATAGTATAGTTCGCTAGATTGTGCTTTGATTCGTGAGAAATCGCTGAATGACGCGTTTGTTTACAAAAGCAATTACGCCCAAATCTCAAAGTTCTCTGGAAATGGTATTTAATGTGAAGGATGCGAAAAATATCGGAGAACGAGAAGAAAACAAACAGATACTCTCGCGTGATCATCGCCTACCTTTACTCGCTGGAAAAAAAAGAACAAAGCTGAGGGGATATTTGGTTGGTTCGAATCACGAGTACGTGTGAAATGATGTGAGATGGAGAGACGAAAGATCTTTCGCGATACGAAATGAAAATTTCTCCCGCTCTACGCTTTCATGAACTTTTTATCATCTCTCGTTCGCGAACTTTTTGTGAGAAGTTCCTTTGGGATTTATCTCTGCAATGAGCTGTGATAGAACTTTTTTTGAAAATGATTTTTCCAACACTGCTGTGAACTTTTCAAAAAATCCTAAAACTCTCATAACATGTCTTTATTGACAGCTGAAGCTAATCCAAGCAGGGGTTGAAACCTAGAAGGACTCGATTGGGGTATAGATATGGATTCAGTTTTTGATCTAGTTTGTTTTTTTTTTTTAATGTGTACAAAATTACTGCTATAAGTGTTTGCGGCAAACAACTGCGGATTATATTGCAAGCTATGATATTGTAGCAACGAATATCAAGCAAACAATTTTAACCAAACCGTGGTGAGTTTGAGTTTGAAGCTGTTCATTAACTACGAAGACAGTTTTTTGGATTATAGCCCCCCTCACCCTGCGTAGACAATTGTCCTTACACATTTTTTTTTTAAATTTGTATGGGCGTGGATAATTGCACATAACATATGTGGAACTTCATGCATTGCCTCATTGGTATTGTATTATGGTATAGTTGGTCATCGATCTGTCCAAATAAAATATTCATGATATCGACAGTGAGCGTTCACAAGGACCAATGTTGAAAGCGTAAACGGAGTGGTTTTCGCGGAAAAAATAATTGTTTACGTTTTCGACATTGGCTCTTATGAAAGATAAGAAGATATATGGTTGCATGCTCAGTATGCATTGACGTTTTTCGACGACTCTACATTGCAACTCTTTACTCCTATGGTAAAATATCATAATCATCTGGAAATCTATGCATGAATCTAGCGAACTTTGTATTATCTCTTCACTCCACCATGGTACCAGTGAAGCGCCGTCTCTTCACCATGTCCACCATGTTTCACGCACAGACTGACGTTTGTTGAAGGGGAAATACCATAGGAGTAAAGAGTTACAGAGTAGCCGAATATGCGATTTGTATGTTATCAAGGTAATGCGGCCATTCTTTTTTCGACTTGCTCTACAGGATTTTTTTACTAGTATTTTCAAGTCGCTCAGAAGCGAATCAAAAGCGTTATTAACCAGTATTTTTCTTTTCACTGTGCTTTTAGTAAGTGAATTTATGACTGTTATGATTTCAGCACGAAATATTCTGTTGATGGATATTAACGTTTATATAAAAAAAGTCGAAATTTTTCTGAAAAAGGAATAAAACTAGGGTAAGTGGGCCAGTTTTAGGCCCTAGTAGTGTTCGAATTGGCCTTATCTTAAAATCCCACATTCATCAGGTTTAAATTACACATTTTTGTATTATTTTCATTTTTTTTTAAATACAAAGTTTATAACATATGTTTATTTTGCCCTAAGGAAAAAAACAGGACCACTATTGTCAAAACTAGTAAACTAACCCTAGGTAAAAAAGATCCAAACGATTACTTTCATTTGTAAACCCAAGTAAAATTGCAAGTTTTATCGTGGTTTTAAAGCATGCTACAAGTCTAAATCATGGTCTACAAAACCCTCATAAAACCAATATTTTTAATTGGGGATAGTGCTTAATCTTGATAGGAAAAATAGCCGTAACTTTGAAACAGCTAGCTGGAAGTCTTATTCTTTTTTAGGCATAGTGGTCGGACAATGTTTGTTAGGATCCTGATTCGTCCCTCCTTTCCCTTTTAGATCAATCTTTCCAAGTTTTTCTGTACAAAGTAATTGGAGTAGATCTTTGTGTTGCGGTTTGAGCAAAAGTTTGCAATTGGCCGCAGTTGAGAGAAACATATGGAGGGTTGAATCCTTGGGTATTGCAGGTATCGAAGCGCTCGATTTGATTTATCGTCCTGCTTACGAAATTCTTGCGAATGGAACGATGGTCACCTTAAAAGCCTGCATATTTTCAGCTTAAACCGGGCCACTTGTTGCAAAATTAAGCTGCTTCTCTCTGGACTTCAAAATGTATGCAGTAAACTACTAATTTGCGCAGTTAGTTTTTTCCTCCTACAAATCCAAATGAATTCAAAGGTTGATGCAATTGGTTTCAACCAGTTAAAAAAAGTTTAACAATAAAAAATGGTACATACATTCCTCTTCTAAGTTTACAGAAATAAAATAGAAAAAATATCCGCGCAAATTTAGAATGAGAAGAATTAAACAAGCATTCGCGTGGAGTTTCTCCACGTTTTTGCCATAACCACAGAGAAACAGTACCAGGTTATTATTATTTTGATATAATTGACTACCCCCTTGATTCCCTTTCTCATTTAACAGCTGGTATAATCAATTTGACCGATCGATGTCTTTCTATACCACTTGAAATCACTGAAATGGGGTCGATTTTTGATGATCGAGTTCCACATATGTTATTTGATGTTATGTATGCATTATGGTAGTTTTTCTTCATGGAATTTCCCAAGAAATACAATTAGAAGCACAAAAACCAGTTTTTTTGTGAATCGGTTAATTTTACCAATTCAAGTCTGAACCGGTAACGGTCAATCTATAGAGGACATTCCACGCCAGGTGATCAATAAACAATACAACAGTGTAATTGATTTGGCCCAAATTTGGAGGAGAAGTTTGTTGTAGTCCAACTTTAAGGAACTCCAATTTTTAGGATGATTTCCTCAATGTATTCAGTTGGAAAATTAAACATTATTTTGGCAGCACTGCATTTTTTTCCCGAAATCATGTTTTTTTTTCATAATAAAGGTTGTACCGTTTAAAATCCACACACACTCAAATTGCTCTAACTTTTAATCCGTTGGGTAAAATTTATTGAAATTTTGCGTAGACATAGTGTGTATTGTTTACACTCTGTGAGTTGATTTCATCAGGTGCGCAAATGTTTTCAAAACGGCGCCGAAAGAACAGTACGTGCGCGAAAAAGTTTTGCATGAGTACTGTCGCATCGAGCCATCGGAAAAAAAAATTGGGAATCGCGAATTCCACGGTGTCTGGTATCATAAAACGGTTCAAAGAACGTCTGACTGTTGATCGGAAGCGAAGATCCTCGAAAAAAAACCGTCAGGTCAACGGGGACGATCACAAACGCGTGGTTGGGGCCTTTAAACGGAAACCGAACGACTCAGTTCGAGATGTGGCTAAAAAGTTGAAGAAATATGAGCAAGACTTTCGTTCAGAATACCAAAACTCGAGCTAGACTACGTACGTTTAAGGTTCAGAAGTCCCCAAACCATGCAGGTGAGAAACAGAATACGGTCGCGAAAATCCGTGCCGGGAAGTTGTACGACCAGAAGTTAACGAAACGACACTGCTGCGTAATGGATGACGAGACATATGTGAAGGCGGACTTCAACCAGATTCCAGGAAACCTGTATGTGACTGCCAAGGATAAGTGACCCGAGGACCTCCGGACACAGAAGATGTCGAAGTTCGCCAAGAAGTTTTTAATTTGGCAAACAATTTTCACTTGCGGAAAGCGGAGTACACCTTTCGTTACCGCAAGCACCATGAATGGACAGGTGTATTTGGAAGAGTGTCTCCAAAAGCGGCTTCTCCCTCCCCTGAAGGCTCACGACGGTCCAACGATCTTCTGGCCGGATTTGTCATCATGCCATTACACAAAGAACGTGCTAGAGTGATATAAGACGAATGATGTCGATTTCGTGCCGAAAGATCTGAACCCCTCAAACACTCCGGAACTGCGCCCAATAGAAAAATGCTGGGCCATTATGGAGGAGCACCTTCTAAACCGAAGGTGAAGAATATAGAAGAAATAAAGAAAGCATGGGGGGCCTCCCTTAGCTCAGTCGGTAAAGGCGCAGGTACAAAGCAAGACCATGCTGGAGGTGGCTGGGTTCGATTCCCGGACTAGTCTAGGAATATTTCGGGTTGGAAAATTTCTCGACTTCCCTGGGCATAGAAGTATGATTGGACTTGCCACACAATCATATAAATGCAAAAATGGTACAGCATCGAAAGCTCTCAATTAATAACTGTGGAAGTGCATGTAGAACACTAAGTTGAGAGCACGCAATAAGCTAATATGCGATATACAATAAGCTTGAAATGCGAAGAAGAAGAAGAAAAAAAAGAAGAAAGCATGGGTTAATATGCAAAATACTGTCGATTCTGAGGTCGTGCAGAACCTTAAGGCTTGGGTTAAGGCCAAGGTTCGCGCATTCGGATATAAAGGCGAAATAACTCTATAAAATCATACCTGTGTCATTTCTGAACCGATTATGGATCTTGAGATCTCGCAAGAACCGGAAGCTCTCAAAATTTTGATTTATTTCAGAAGAACTGGAACTGTCGGTCTAATTCTGGAGTTATTTTGGATATGAATGGGGTATATTTTATTTTGTTTATTTTATTTTTAAAGAGGTGGAATACAAATATTTCCCAAAAACAAAGTCTTACAAATGGATTATATCATATTATTTTTGAATAAAACAACAAAATAACATGTCCATAGAGCATTGGGAGCTTTGGTCACTCACACTCAGAACTCCGGTTTCAAAAACCACTCTTCCTCCCAAAAGAACATGGGCGTGTGCAAGGGGTAAACAGTCACTCGGCACATTAGATTCGGCACAGCGTGGGCACATCCATTGGTACACCTTCGGCACAATCTCGTAGGCATTCGATTGTTGTAAATAAAATGGGAGAACTTCAGGACAACATTATATCCAGGAACATCCTCTAATTGAATATAACAGAGGAACTAAGACCAGCAGTTCACTTCTCGATTCACTTATAGACCTAGAGTGGGCTCAAGAGAAAGAGGCAGTTAATCAGACCCCATTAGTACCCTTAACTCATATAATGCTGCAAATCACACACACAAAAATTACTCATACTCATCATCCTCTATAGTCGGTCTCCAACAATGTTCCCCACCGGTTCCAACTCATTTCGGCCACTGATAGACCGTTGTTTTACACATCACGAAAGGCTACGTTTCTGGTATGATTTTGAGGGCATTTTAAAACCCTAAAAATACAGGGGCCCTTATTACCGATGTCACTTAGTCTGGGTGAAGTGTCAACTTATCACTCACGATGAAATGATTCCCATTTGATTCACACGGCAATCACTTCACCGTGAGTGACAACTGGTCACTTCACTTCGTTTTCACCATGAAGTGACACTCGTTATAAGAGCCAGAAATTTTACTATCCTATGAACACAAAACACCAAAATTTTGCACACCCGCCACTACACGCGTCATCCTCAATCCGATTTATCCTTGCGATTTCAAACCAAAACATTCAAGGTGTCAGAAATACCGGGTTGCCGGGATGGGTATTTTAAAAACAATCGCAGCTTGCTCTATGACCCGCACAATCGGCACACCTGCGGCACGCTGACAAAAAATATGACCCAAGATTGGTGTGCGAAGTGACCTACGTTAATTTTAAAAGACGAGTACGATGGAGCACCAGAGATCCCTTCTGGACATAATCTGGCTATGGTGGCCCGTGTCCGGTTCTTCTGAAATGGTCATGCGATACATCAATTTTCGCTAATGTTCAAAAGCAAGTATGGTGTAGTCCCAGAGAATCCTTCTAGTCGTAGTGTGGCCACAGTGACCATCCAAGTAACGCATATTCAAAGAATAATGTTGAGTAAACTTATTTACAACCAAAGCCAGCCATTCAAAGGTTTTATAAACTATTATAGAACATGTGCGTTGCTTGGGCAGTACCCGGATCTTCTAGAATCCGGTACCACGGACCACTTTTCGTTCTGACAGAACATAGACATGTTCATTTTCTGCTATTTTTCAATGGCGAGTACTATAGAGTGCCAGCGATCTTTCCTAGACGTAACGGTTCCCAGTATCTGAATATTCCAGAACCACTTTTCTTCCCGACAGAACATGGGAATGCCACACATCAATTTACGCTAATTTTCAAAGACGAGGACGGTGGAATATCAGAGATCCCTCCTTGAAATAATCTGGCCACAGTGGCCTGTGTTAAGATTTTCAGAAATCCAAATTCGAGGATCACTTTTCTCATCGCCACCTCACGGGCATGCAACAATTCAATTTACACAAATTTTTATTGATGAGTATGATGGAGTACCAGAGAAGCTTCATAGACGTAATCTGGCCACAGTGGTCAGGATCCGAATCTTCTGAAATCCAGTTTCTACTCCGAATGAATTTCGGCATGCGACCTATCAATTTTTAGCAGTAAGTGTAATATAGTACGCAAGGACCTTCCTAGATGTAATCTGGCCACAGTGAGCAGTATATAATCTTCTGAAATCCGGTTCCAAGGACCACTTTTCTTTCTGCCATAACATGGGCATGGGACACATACATTTGCGCTAAATTTCATAGGTGATTGTGCTGCACTACATAATGTGACCACGGTGGCAGTATACGGACCTTCTGAAAACCGGTTCCAAGGATCACTTTTCTTCCCGCCAGAACAAGAGCATGTGACACAAACGGCGCCGGTGGTGTAGTGGTAAGCGTGATTAACTCTCACCCCAGCAGGCCTGGTTTCAATCCCAGTCGGCGCCGCCGGGATGTTCTGAGGCATAACATCCCTGATCACGCCTTCCTTCGGATGGGAAGTAAAGCCGTTGGTCCCCGGTTCATGAGTTGATGGGTCGATAGGTAGGGTCCAGGTGTGGGAGCTGCCTTCCTGGCACGTCGGTAGCATTGGTGCTCAGCACGGAAAACAAGATCGACGGAAAAAACAAACCAAAGGAAAAAAAAAAGCATGTGACACATCGTTGCACGCCAAGGCGAGTATCATATTGGGGAAATGGATGTAAAGTCGGCCTTAATGCCCCTAATTTGGACCCATACATAAATTCAGCGATCGACTAAATTTTCAATAGCTACGAAAAATATCCATTAGTACCGTCGCAATGACGCGTTCATCTAGATAAAATTGATTAATAGCAGAGTTTTAGCGATGGGCCCAATGTTAGATCCATGGGCCAACATTAGAGCCATTTCCCATATTAATTGCTTTGAAAATATTTTGTTTTAAACGCGTTGGATTGTTGTTTGTGTAGTATTCATATTGCTGATTGGCACTTGTTATCTTGAAGTTATTATTTGGTGTTACCTGTTTATAACTCATTTACAACCAGCCCCGCCTACAGTGGTTACAGAATACTGATGGTGATGTATTTCTGGCTGGAACGTCAACTCCAGCAAGTACTGCTTTGATCGACGGAATGTATTTTTTGAATATGATTCAAGCTAATTGGTTTCGTAGCCAACCTGATCGTACTCTGGATCTTGTGTATTGCTCGAACAACTATGCGGCAACCGTCAATGTGACTGCGGTTGCACTGTTGCCGGTAGATTTGGACCATCTTCTGTTGGAAATATCTCGGGTGCCAGACCGATGACTTACAACGTGTTTTCAATAAGCATTGAATTTGGCATGATTGACTACGCCATACTTTAGGATTACCTTTCCACTATTGGATGGGCATGCCTAAATAATTGCCAGGATGTTATTGAAATGTCCTGTGTTATCATGCAACAATGGTTGCAGAGGGATATTCCACCCAGAAGACGTCCATTTTCGCCTGCCATTGCTTCGAAAGCTGAAACACGAAAATAATGCCAAACAACGGAAGCGTCGCCGTCTGGCAGCAAGCACGGGCTCAAACGTTCTAGTAATGCGTATCACACATTGGATTCAGTTTTATACAAGGGTTATGTCATGAGAGTGCAGACACAATTTTGGAAGTTCGTCAATAGTAAGAGAAAAAGTTCATCTGTACCAAGCAACGTGGTTTTTGACGACGTTGAAGCGAAATTGTCTGCTGAAAGTTGCGAAATCTTTGCCAAATTTTTCGCTTCTGTAGTTTTCCAAAGTCCTGCTTCTGAAGCCAAACAAACTGAGTCTGCATTCTAAGACGTTAACTTGGACTTTAATAATCTGACGCATTGGTGGTTACTCCTGCAATGGTCATCTCTGCTGAAAAAAAGGTGTAAAGTTTGCTATCTCCAGGTCTCGACAGTATCCCATCGGTTTTGTTCTACCCCTGTGAAACGCGGTTGAAATAAGAACACCACATTGCTTGACTTGTGCTTCACAGAATTCATTACATTATAAAGGAATAAATGTTTTCAATTCGATGCCTAGACATATCAAACGTTCAGCAACACTTACAGAATTTAAAAGACACTGCATTTCACACGTTAAAACTGTCTTTTGAACAGTTATCCAGTGATTTTTTTATGAATTGACAAATTATGTATCTTTACGAAGTTATCTCTAACGGATTTTTTTATATGGATAGCTGTCATAACGACTTTTTAATAATTATTGTAGCACTGCAAAAACTATTTCTGTTCACCACGAGGGTGATGATGTATTTTTAATATTTGATTTAATAGTAGATTAATTAAAAAAAAAAAGTAGTCTACAAAGGTTTGAGCCTCGCGCGCGTATTACGGATATAGAGGACTGAATTTAACATTTGATAAAAAAAAAATGCAATTTTGAAGCTTATTTGAAAGATACCTTGAGTTAGTAATAAGTTTTCTGGCAAATGTTGGGGGTTCGTGAGCATTCCTGACATTGCTGAAAATTATGATAGCATCAGATTGCGGGTTTGCTAGTGTAATAGGATGCTTTGTTGATTGTTCATTAACTCTTGATTGCATGTAATACTCATGAATATTTTAGGTGGACAAAAAGGCGAACTAAGAGGTAGACGCCTGAGCTTTTCCACATTTATATCACTGTGAAGCAACTGTAAACTCTAGAGGGAATTTATATCTGTAACTGAAACCAGTTCGATTTTGTTTGCCAACCTGGTTAAAATGTCATATACAATTATCTTAAAGATAAACGTCCAGTTCAAACCTTTGTAGGGGTAAGAGGTGGGACCATCATCATCATCATCATCATCATCAACTGATTTAGCTTAGCCGCTCTCTGCCATTTACACCCGGTCACTGGATGATGGAGTATTTTCTAAGGTTTGGAAGTCATTTATGTATTCTTCAACGAGAAACATCAGGATTTGTCAAGGAATAGCGAGCTTATTAGCTGCGTCGAAACTATTTGAAATAATCGTCAGCAAAGTGATTCTACGCCAGTCGTATAGTTACATTTCTACCTTAATGCCTGTAGCTTTATATGTTCCGAAGATAAGGTGGCTGTACCAGCTAGTGTAAATTGATATGAAGGTCGGTCACCACGAATTTATTAGGCTTTACTAACACTTGCATAACTGTTATGAAGGGCAAGGCTCAAGTCGATGCCTCTGTACCAATCTGAAGGCGGAAGGAAGGCAACTCCGCGTAAAAATCGACTCATGCATTTCCTCGACCTTCTGCATTTCATCCGCTTCACCCCAAGGAAGCAACTTGAGCCCACTGCTGTTTACACCGGCAAAATTTGCTAAACCTGTTTGTGGACTGGTGCCATCGGAACAAGTTAGTTATTAGTATACCGTAGTGTTCTGTTATGACGTTTCATCGTTCTGAATCGGTACTGTTCGATTATTGCATCAACGGTACTTCTCTTCAAAGGCTTGATCTCAGAATTTTGCTGGATCAAAAATTGACATTCAAGTCTCATTAAACTTCGATAATTTCGGAGGCAAATCGACAGCTTGGCATTATTTCAAAAATTGCGAAGGATTTTGTCTGATATTTACTGCTTGAAATCAATATATTGTGCGCTGGTGCGACCAATTCTTGAAACCACTTCTGTTGTATGGACTCCAAATGATGTCACCAGGACCTTAAGGATTAAACGTGTTCAGCAAAGATTTATCCGGTCGGCCCTGCGTCATTTACCTTGGCGTGATCCGATAAATCTTCCAGCCTATTCCAAGTATCTATTTAAACTTGAGCGAAGCATCTAGCCGCTTTAAAAATATAATTACTAGTGCGTTGATTTTGTCACTGTTTAACTATTGCGACAAACTCAAATTTGTAATTATTAGGACCACAGATGTCAGATGAATAACAGTGAAATAAATAAATAACTGATTGAATTTGGTGAAAACTTGCTAGCCTTATATACAACTTGTTTAATATGTAAGAAACGAACCAGCTAAAGGCTAAAAGTCTCTATAATAAAGCAAAAAAAAAATGTGTCATATGTCAATTTTTATTAACATGCGCAAACATGAATACATCTTTAATATAACTTATTTATAAAAATTTATTATTAAATTACATTTCACTTGTACTCATGTTTCCAAATATGACATATGAAAGTATGGTGTATTAGGCTGGGACACGGATATATGAAAAAAAAAATCTCGTTCCAGTATGATTTTCGGCGGCCTTTTGGGCCCTTTACTGCCGATACTCGCATAATTGTCCCATCTTTGCTTGATTTCCTATTCGTATGGGACAGTTATGCTTTTATGGGCAGTATTATAACTGTGTAAAATTTCAGATTTTCTATAGGAAAATTTACTTTTTCAAATAAAAATCTGGTGAGGTCACCCATTGTCATCTAAAAATTAATCAATCAAATAACTTTCTAGTAAATTTTACAAGGAAACTATTCTTCAAAGATCGCACATCAATCCGACATTTGGGGAAAAAGTTATTGAGCCATTACTGTTTGCTAACCAAACGAACTGCTCATTATTCTTTTTTTTCTAGCAGCACTGCCAGCTGCCGCCAGCTGCTGTCTGCGCGAGACAGTCATGTGGGGGTTCACTCAGCATGGAGAAAAGCCTGATTTCATGCACAAAGAATCTTCGATTTGGATGAAATTTTGCACAGGGTCATTTGGAAACAATCGTAATTTTTCACAAGGGTGTATTAACTTTGACACACAATTTTTTTCAATCAATCCTACTTGGAAAAACCCCCATACACAACGTAACTATCTCGCACAGGCATGGGCAAATTCACCATAAATTTGCAACCACACACAATTTGTTCAAAATAATAGGTTCCGTTATAGTCATACATAAGTTGCGCAAGTCAATCATATATAACTAAACATGTGTTATGCATAGATCCCACCTCTTGCAGTTTTTCGTTATAACTTAATTGAATTTAAGTGACTATACGAGCATTTTTACAGCTGAGATTGTCATTGGTGGCTGCCGGTTTTGCTTACTGAGCACAAGATCGTGGGTTTACTCCCAAGTTCATCGAGAACAAAACAATTACTATGGTCTGCTTAAGCGAATCCTGACCCACCTCCTACCAAACTTTCCAGCACCTTAGCATCTATAAGGGCGTCGGTGAGTAGATGCTACATCAACCATATCCTTCCTTTCCCCGTAACGGCAATGATAATTGTCATGCTTTTCCTGTTCTGAACTTTGATTGGAGAACTATTCACTCCCAAATAGTTTTCCTTAAGCAATCAGAAAAGGAACGTTAAAGTTGATACATGACAGTTGCCAGTATGCAATCTAAGAATTACTTCGTTACACACGCAACGCAACGCAATATCTATACTTTGCCTTAAAGATTAAATAATCTTAAAAACCATAAGGTCTAAACACTGATCGCCGTGACCAAAATACAACTTATAGCAAACCCTGGAACTCAATCGATATCATCTTTGAAAAGCAGGAAGGAAAGTTGTCTCTGGAACTGGATTCTGGAGGATCCGCAAACTAATCACTGTGAAGAAATTACATCTCTATTACTCAGCGGCACTCGAATTTCAGAATAAAATTGAATTTCAAGGCTTTTATGCTTGAATTGGACTCTCCATAGTGCCACTCATGTACGTCAGTCTCAAAGATTTTTTGTGGTGTATAAACTGCTATGCAAAGTTTTTTGGCTCACCATTTAAACCAGAAATTTTACCTACACACTTAGTTCATTGCTCAGGTTTTAGAATTGCTGAAAAAGTCAGTAGAAATTCAAATGACCGTTACCCGTAACGAATCAATGAAATTGATAAATTTAATTTTCCATCATTAAAGGGTGATACGGTCAAAATTTGGTCAATATCAACTTGACGTATTTCTTTCAATTTTGCATTTAAAAAACCTGAACACCCCTCATTTTGAAGGTGTGTGTGTGTAGAATGTTGCTCCTATTTTGATTTTGGAATTCACTCTTCAGTTGTCAAAATGCCGTCCAAGCAAGAAGAGCAGCGTATCAAAATTTTGCTCGCGCATCGCGAAAATCCGAGCTACTCGCACGCAAAGTTGGCAAAATCGCTAAAAGTTGTCAAATCAACCGTTACAAATGTAATTTAGTGTTTGGGGAACGTTTGTCGACAGCCAGGAAGTCTGGATCGGGGGGAAATCGAAAACCGGAAGCCGCTGAGACGACAAAGAGAGTTGCCGGTAGTTTCAAGCGAAACCCTTACCTCTCTCTCCGAGATGCCGCAAATAAGCTGGGTGTATCGTCTACAACCGTGCATCGAGCCAAAAAACGAGCCGGACTATCGACTTACAAGAAGGTAGTGACTCCAAATCGCGATGATAAACAAAATACGACGGCCAAAGTGCGATCCCGGAGGCTGTACACGACGATGCTGACGAAGTTTTACTGCGTGGTAATGGACGACGAAACCTACGTCAAAGCCGACTACAAGCAGCTTCCGGGACAGGAGTTTTATACGGCAAAAGGAAGGGGAAAGGTAGCAGATGTTTTCAAGCACATGAAACTGTCAAAGTTCGCAAAGAAATATCTGGTTTGGCAAGCCATCTGTACCTGTGGCTTGAAAAGCAGCATTTTCATAGCTTCCGGGACTGTCAACCAAGAAATTTACGTGAAAGAGTGTTTGAATAAACGTCTGCTGCCTTTCCTGAAGAAACACGGTTGTTCCGTACTGTTTTGGCCGGATTTGGCATCTTGCCATTACGGTAAAAAGGTCATGGAGTGGTACGCCGCCAACAACGTGCAGGTGGTTCCCAAGGACAAGAACCCTCCCAACACGCCAGAGCTCCGCCCAATTGAGAAATACTGGGCTATTGTCAAGCGGAACCTAACGAAGACCAAAAAACTGCTAAGGGCGAGCAGCAGTTCAAGGCAAACTGGCTTTCTGCGGCGAAGAAGGTGGACAAGGTGGCTGTACAAAATCTGATGGCAGGGGTCAAGCGTAAGGCCCGGAAATTCGGATTTGGAAAAGCGGAAGCCTAACTGAATATTTTTCCTGAATTTTATACTAATTGAACTTGAAAAAGAAATTTAATTTGATTTTTTAAATAAACGATTTCACCGATTTACACGCGTTTTCCCTTGACCAAATTTTGACCGTATCACCCTTTAAATGGGGTTAACAGAACTATGTCTGTACAAGTTAGGAATTAATTTTCTGATCTTTAAATTTTTCACAGATTTTTAAACTTCTACGGAACAGTTTGGCAATTCAAAAACCCAATAAAACCTTAATGCTGGATTATTGTGTACCCAAGAATTCCTGAAATACTAAAAGTCATATTACCAAAGAATGTTGGGGGCCTCAGATAGCCTAGTCAGTAAAGATATGGTATTACCAAGTGATGAGTTCTATTACCAGCCCGGTTGAGTAAATCTTTCGGCTAGGCTTCCCTGGGCATGGAGTTATTAATGTACTAGTCGCGCAATATACAAATTCATGCATTTGCTGGCATAAAAAGCTCTCGATGAATAACCGTGGAAGTGCTTCAAACAGTGTTGGGAAAATATCAAAAAATCAAATCTCACCAATGCCCAAGATCACGCTTGATTTTCGTAGACAAAAATCAACAAGCATACAGCTGCGGTTGATTTTGCTAGCTGTGATATCGCAGCTCGGAATATCAAGCTAACGAAACTCACCAGCTGCAAATCTCAGCAAACTGTGGTGAGATTGAGTTTAATGATTTTTGATTTACACCCGAACGCAACCAAAACTTCCATAACGGCTGGCGACAGTCACTACGTGTCTGCCATCGGTGAAGAGTAAAAAGAGATAGCAAACTATACTTTCTCTTTCTAAGAAAACGATGTGCAACAAGGAATGATTGTTGTGTCTAGTCAACTCTCCGCTTGATTTGTGCAGGCTGTATATAGTCTCGCAATATCAAAGGAGCTTGTAAAATCAATATCAACCATTATATTTTGTTCCAATATCACGCGTAATATTGATGATTTTGCCAACACTGGCTTCAAAGACACTAAGAAAATGATTTTTTCCACTGTGTTGGTTATTGGAATTTTCAAGATCTACTTATGGGATATGCGAAAGATCAGCTGCTCTTGACGATGCTGTTGTTCATTATTTTTTTACCATCATTAAAATGAAGTTCATAAGCGTAAGAATTTTTATACGAAAATGCATTCAGCTCAGTAGCTTTCCCGCATAGCGATTATAGTGAGACATCAGCTATGCACGTTCCCAGACTGCTCATAATCTTCTTCCACTAACCCACGCAAGTCGCTGGCAGGGACACAATTATATTCCAGTCTTTTTACGAGCATAATCAAATTTGCGAAATAAAACATCAGCTCGCAAGAAGATTCACGCCAAGAACCTCTAAAGGCGAACAAGAGAGAACAACATCCAGACAGGTTGCATTAGACCGTAATACCTTATTCTGCTGGCAGCTACGGGTGGGTACGAAAGCGCGATGTGCTACATGTGTGTTCGGAATAATTCCGGAACGACCGACGAACAAGGAACCTAGTGATAATGCATGCGATGCACTTTTTTTTCCACGCTCCCGGAGACTATCATAAAATAAGTGCCGCCCTCCCACAACGACAACGACGACGTGTGAGTGCCATCGGTGAAGATGAGCGTGAAGGATCCGAGGCAGCTTCAGCTCCAGCCACCGCCAGTACAGGACATCGAGGAGGGAAAAAAAAGTTCCAAATTAAATTGAATACGTGCTGGAATGCAGACGGGGAGAAACGGAAAACACTCAAATTTTCCCGCCCAGCTAAGGGTCTGTTCATAAACTACGTAGACAGTTTTTTGGGATTTTTGACCCCCCCCCTCCCCCTGCGTAGACAATTGTCCATACAAAATTTTTAAAATTTGTATGGGCCGTGGATAATTCTCAACCCCCCCCCCCCCTAAACTGTCTACGTAGTTTATGAACAGCCCCTAACTGCCACCGACCGGTATATACAGTCTACAAGAGGCTTAAACAAGTGAGCAACCGGGCGAGAATGAAGAAATTCGCAAGATTGGGCGCGATGCAATTTTGGGTGGGTGGATGTTTTGCTTATTTCGAAGCAAAATTGCAGCTTCACTTTGGAACGAATTCATCTTCTTTTATTTTATTTTATTTTTTTGGCGATCACCCTCTTCACAGTGAATGGAAATTTTTGCACGAACGGATTTGATGAATTTATTTCTGGCGGGGGAGTACATTGAAAAGAATTTGCTTACGTTCATGAAAAATCCAACAGCCAATGTGCCGGAGTGGCTTCTCGCCCTACAATAAAGCACTTCATTAGGGTTGCACAGTAATTAATATTTGATTTCCAATGCAAAACCGATGGCTACGGTTCAATGGATGGTCCGATCATGGCAGGGAGTCGGCAAAACTTGTTCTTTCGAAAGTGAAGCGAGAATCCAGTTTTACCACTCACACCTCAAGTAGATAATTAAATCTTTATTAATGCTGCCCCGGAGCGAATCAGCTCCGAACTGCTGCTGCCGTTGCATCATCACCATTCACCATTGAACCGTGAAAGGAAAACTTTGCTACTGCTACTAACCCTTGTGTTTGGTTCTTAATCAATTTATGGTACACTTTGGCTCCGAGCACAAATCCAATTCAGTGGAAGTATAAACAAACCATGTAGCCAAGTTAAAGTTTGTGGCCTGATGTGGGCGGGTGCGGGTGCTGATGGCTGATCGAATGGGATAAATGACTTGAGGAAATCTCCCCGGTCAGGATCTGCATTGAGCACATGCCATACATGCCACACCGTGTGTGTGTGAGTAATGGCTGCCTTCCTGTGTGAATGAATGATGAAGGTGGGCAAATCGATTAGCACCCGCCAATCGCAGTGCAGCTATTGTGCTTGCTTTTTCTCTCCCTTCTCGTTGATCAGCTCTAAGAGGAAATGCGATTACGTTGATTGGTGGTAAAGTTTGAAAGAAAACCATTTGTCAAACCGACAGAATCCTGGTAATTGCGGGATCGATTTACTCGTTTGTTTTAATCCGAGTGGAAAGCGGAAAGGTTTTTCTTGTTTGGATTGCTGGTGAATCGATTGGTTTTAGGTTTTCGATTGATGAAATGGTGAAGTGGCCAGTGGACAAAAAAGTCAAGCTTCAATGAGTGCTTTTCGTATGAATTTGATAGAAACCTGCCTACACATTCACTTCATCGTAAAAGTCTGAATAATTGGGAAGTAAACAAGTCACTGCCAGCTCAATCAGCACGTTCATTCTTCAATGTTTCTACCTACTCTTTATGATTGCCATGAATGGTTGAGCATACATTTTCCATGGAAAAAGCCTGGAACTGAGAGTAGAAAAACCAACCCACGGCTTAAAGTCTCGTAAATAAAGAAAACTAAACCAACCAAACTGCCTCAATTGGGTTCTTTAATTTTGAAAAATATATCGGTTTCTATACATCATCAGGAAGGGCTTCGTTTTCTGAGCACAACGATATTCTTTTCGGTCCTATTTACTTCTATCCTGATTTTTAAATCAAGATTTAAAGCAAACTAATAACTTCATTGTTTGACACAAAACCAACAAATTGACAGCTTACTCCCATACAAAGTACCACCGAGGGGCACTAAGAGGGTGATTTTTGTTTATGTAATCGCACTAATTTAAAACAGTTCCAGTGCTCCAAAATTGATGAAATTTTGGATGTCGGTTCCATTTGGTGATGCAGAATACGAATATCCAATTACCTTAAAACCCCTAAAGAACCCAATTGAGTGATAGTTTTTTTTCTTATTTTTGTTTCTGCAACAACAGACTCGTGGCCCCAATGATGGTTAGTTTACACTACTAACTGTCATTTTCATAATAAAACATAAAGTAAAATCTAAAAACTACTCGTTACGATTTGTTTTCCAAGAAAAGAGAGCGGTAAATTTTCGTCGCAGGCGAAAGTCAAACACAGATGCAACTCGGTTGAAGACCGATGATAGCGCTATGCAAGCCGTAGTTAGTTCTAATAAGTGGCAATCGAAGCATCTGGTTGTTTCTCAAGGTCCTAGGCTGCACATTGATGTTCATTTGTTCCAATACAGCTGGACAATCAATTCGATTCTGCAGAGCATCAGCGACAAACGTAGCTCTTAGAGTGTCGCGACGAGTGTTGAGAGGTTCTAGGTGTATTAATGAACAACGTTCCTCATAGAGGGGAGCGAGGGGCAGCATAAAAGGATTACTCCACGGTAATCGCTAAAGTGCGTAGTGTTGAACTGACTCGAATCGCTCAACTCCATTATGATAAAACAACCTACTAGACCACCGACAGCACGCTTTCCGTCCTGGCCACGAAACTGGTACATACTTTAACAGCTTTGGCCAGATAGAACATGAGGCACTCCGTAAGGACCAGCACGTCGAGGTGGCCTCCCTGGATCTGGCCAAAGCTTACAACAGAGCCTGGACACCCCAAGTACTACAGCAGCTAGCCAGATGGGTCCTCGGAGGAAATATCCTCTACTTTTTGAAGAATTTCCTGCAGGGCAGAACCTTCCAGGTGACCGTCGGAAACCACCGCTCCAGCACCAGAAGGGAAGAGACCGGGGTTCCCCAGGGTTCTGTAATTGCAGTGACCATCTTCCTGGTGGCAAAGATCAGAATCTTTATGGGGCTCCCTAAGGAGATTTACATTCTGGTCTATGCGGATGACATTTTTCTACTGATCATAGGGTAACGCTCCAAGCTACGGTCTCCGCTGTTGGCCGATGGGTCGCTAGGACCGGCTTTGAGATATCTGCCGAAAAGAGATCAATCTCCCACGTCTGCCGCCTTGGCCACCGACCACTTCCGACACCAATCAAAATTAACAGTCACACTATCCCTAGAAAGAAGACCATAACCATCCTCGGGGTCACGATTGACCGGAACTTTCGGTTCGGCACCCACCTTAATGATGTCAGTACTAATTGTAGATCACGATTGAACATCCTCCGCTTCCTCTCCGGGCAGCATAAAACGAGCAACAGGGCCATCGTACTCAATACCGCCAGAGCCATTGTTCATAGCCGACTGACCTACGGAATTGAGCTCCCCTGTGCGTTCAGCGGTTCGGTCGTCGCCCGACTAGCGCCGATATATAACCAGGCAACACGAATTGCGGCTGGAATTCTGTCCTCAACACCAGCCGATACCGCCTGTATTGAAATCGGAGTGCTCCCTTTCCGATATTACATTGCGGAAACAATCTGTACCAGAGCCGTGAGCCTCGACGAAAAATTAAGCGGAGACGGAGAATTCTATCTCCTCACAGAAGGGAAACGAATCCTCCAGGAAACCGCTCATCAGGAGCTCGCACCGGTGACCCAGCTCCACTGGAACGGAGCCAGAGAGTGGGATTCTTCCCCCATCCGAGTGGACAAGTCCATGGCCAAGCAGCTCCGAGCAGGAGACAACTCTACGGCAATGAGATCCTAACTCACCGAATTACTAAAAACACGGTACCACAATTACGAACTCCGTTTCACCGACGGCTCCAAGGCAGGAGGCAGGCTCGGCTTTGGAGTAACTGATGGACTGACCTAACACTTCTGGAGACTCCCCGATCAATGCTCGGTGTTCTCGGCCGAGACTACAGCCCTTCATTACGCAGCTTCCCTACCATCCTCCTCTCCGCTATGTGTACTAAACGACTCTGCTAGCGCCCTCGCGGCACTGGAATCCGCTACCGCCCGCCACCCCTGGATTCAGGCCATACAAAACCACACCTCCCCCCCCCCCCCCCTGGCACCACTTTCATGTGGATACCGGGACACTGCGGAAACACAGAAGCAGACCACCTCGCAGCCATTGGACGAAGTGGCCGACTCGCCAACACTTCGGTCCCCAGACAGGACCTGAAAATTTGGATCCAGTCAACCCTCAGGACGGCATGGGACCGCGAATGGTTCGCCAGGAGAGACCTCTTCATCCGGAAGTCCAAAGGGGTAAGACCAAAGATGCAACACCTGCAGAACAGCAATGACGGTCGAGCACATTCTAATAAACTGTCCTTGCTTCCATGGACCACGAGAACTCTAAGAGATCCCGGGCAACATCCGAGACGCCCTTCAGAACGACCCGGTAGCGGAGGCACAACTTATATGTTTCGCGAAGGAGGCCGGAATCTACAAGAGAACCAGTATATTATTACAGTAGGCCCGACATTCTCTGCCGGTAGCGGGTGCCAGGTCTCTCCTAAAGATAAACCCCAAAGATCTGGAGGCTTTGTCTACCATGAATGAAAGGTGCTGTTTGAACGTCAGTCGTGACTTACTCGTTGACTGGGTGATTCAGGAGTGTGTAATTGAACTGTAAGGGCTCTTTTTTTTGCGAAAGAAGGTGATTATCGAGCACTTGTTAGGATTTACTGTCATGCGGTTCAAGTCACACCTGTAACTGAATCAATCAATCTAATTTTGTAGCAACATAGCGTCAGCATGCGTTTGAATCTTAAGAAAGATCTTGTGATCATCAGCGAATGGCAAACGAGGTGTCCCTAGCACAAAGTTCACATCGTTGAAATAAATTGAGAAAGTGATTGGCCCGAGGTGACTTCCTTGAGGAATACCTGAAGTTGCTGGGAAAGCGATCGAACTGCAATCCTCAATAGACACACTGAATTGGCGTTCGATAAGATACGACTGGAACCAAGATAGTAGACATCCATTAATCCCTTCCCGTTCTAATTTAGCGATGGTGATAGCGTGATTGATCTTGTCAAATGCTGCTGATCGGTCGGTGTAGATTGCATCGGACTGATGCCGCTCAACTAGGCTACTTGTAACGTACGTGCTATGCTTCACTAGCAGGTCGGTTGGAAACGAATCCGTGTTGGTCTTCATGGAGATACCATAGAGGTAACTCTAAGACCAGAACGTCCCGAAGAAACGAGCTCAACTTTTTGGCTCAACTCTGGTACTATTTTCGGTCCCAAGCTAATCGATGCACCCCTCGAAACATAGGAAAATCCAAGAACCCCTCATTTTATCTGTCAAACTTTCAATGCGAATCAAAACAAATATACACCTCTATTCCCGTTTTCGTACGAATCGTTCGTTCGTACGAACGACTCGATTCGAATGAGTTTGAAAACGGCATTCTAGTTTTCGTACGAACCCGTTCGAACGCAAGCTTTTTCGAAAATAAACAGTGTTAGTGGTACCAGATGCATTTTGACATTTCTTAACAATTCGAAGCATAGACCGCGTACGAAATTGACATTATTCGGTCAAGTGGACTGTCAAACGATGTCAACAAAACAATAACATTGTTGAAATTTTTTGGTTGAAAATTTGAAAATCTCACTGATTTGAAAAGATAACTTCCTGATGTCTTCTGAGAAGTTGTTAAGCAGAAAGTTGGCCACCTTTTGGGACGATTCAGTTTCCGGTAGGATACAAGTCTGATCCTGTGGATGATCTAGAATATCCGTAAAAGTGGTCAATTCATGAAACTGATCCTAGAACTCCGCGTTATTTAGAAACCACTCATAAACGTCTTATCAGAATGAATTCGGAGTTGTGACCGAAATATGGACACTGGGGACTACAGGATGGTCCACTAAAAGAACCGGAACATCCGTAAAAGTGGTCAATTCATGAAACTGATCTTAGAGCTCCGTGGATTTTTCAAACCACTTATAGACGTCTTATCAGAATGTATTCGGAGGGACTACATGATGGTCCACCGGAAGATCCGGAACATCCGTAAAAGTGGTCAATTCATTAAACTGATCCTAGAGCTCTACGGATTTTTCGAAACCACTCTAAACGTCTTGTCGGAATGTATTCGGAGTTGTGTTCAGAAATAAGAATATGGAGACTACAGAATGGTCCACTGGAAGATCCGGAACATCCCTAAAAGTGCTCAATTCATGAAATTGATCCTTGAGCTCCACGATTTTTTAGAAAGCACTCGATGTCTATCACAACAAAATCGGAGTTTTGACCAGACAGTTTATACTGGGGACCACGGGATGGTCCTTTTAAAGATCCGGAAGATCATCAAAAATTCCGTTAAAAGTGTCTAGAAGTTATTAATTACTTTAATACCACCTAGAAATCATCCATGATAATAAATTTAAAAAAATGTGTCTATGAGCAGTTCTAAAAAACCATAGAGTGCTTAGATCAGTTTTCTTGACCTATCCACTTTAATGGATGTTCCGGATATTCCGAAGGACCATCCAATGGACCCTTGGGTCCATTTTCCAGTCACAACTCCGAGTTCATTCTGATGAGTTGTCTATTATTTTCCAGAGAGGCGTTCATGGTCTTCAGGGTCTGTTTTCCAATCATAACTCAGAATTCATAATTATAAGACGTCTATGAGAGTTTACGAAAAAAACGGAGTTCTTGGATCAGTTCCATCGATTGAGCCTTTTTACGGATGTTTCGGATCTTTCGGAGGACAATCCACTGCACAATGGTCCCAAAGCCGTATTTAGGAAGACAAAAATGTTTGCGCCCAAACCGTCAGCTTTAGGTATATAGTGTCTTCGGGAAAGTTTCTTCATATTGTTTGGCCGATCTTTTTATGTTAGTGAAATTAGGGTGGTCCACAAAATTGGAGATTTGAAAACACATACTTTTTTTTAATTATTTGAGATAGACCAATGCAATTGTAGAGCAATCAATTCGAAGCAATTTTGCTCAAGACACCAAATTTTTATCTCTTAAGGTTCATGAGTTATGATTTTTTAAACAAGCAGGTTAGAATGGCCCATAGAAAACAGATTTCTTCGAATATCTTTTCATTAGTTCATTTCTCGTAAAAAACTTGTTTTGGTTACATTTAGAACTTATGATGACGCATATTTTTGCTCAAGCAACCAGGCTGCCATTTTTTTTTTTTATAAAATGAATGGAGATTTTCTTTGAAAAAATGGTTCTTTTAAAATGACAATGTCTCTAAATGGAGCGAACCGATTTTCAAACTTTCGATTTCATTTAAAAGATCGTGTTTTTTTTTCAGTATTTGTGGAAAAACTGTGAGAGCGTTTTTTGTTTAAAGTATTTAATTTAATTTAAAAAAAAATCTTTTTTGTTATCAAAAATTAGGCATAACTTTTAAATAAAGGAGATTCAAATTAGTGACTTCTGCAAAAATATGCGCCATAAAAAGTTCTAAAAGTATTTAGAATAATGTTTTTACGAGAGGTTAGGGTGGCCCCTAGAAAATCGGGTTTCTTTAAATATTGTTTATACGTTGATTACCAATAAAAATATTTAAAGAAAGATTTTCCAGGGGTCACTCCAACCTTCTTGTTTAAAATAACCATAAGTCATGAACCATAAGAGATAAAAATTTGATGCCATGAGCAAAGTTGGTTCAAATTGATTGTTCTACAACTTAAAAAAAAACTGCATTAGTCTATATCAAGTAATAAAAAAGGTTGAATTTTCAATTCACCAATTTTAAGGACCACCCTAATTTCAAATCGGCTAAAAATACGAATAAGCTTTCCCCAAGACACCATATACCTAAAAGTGATGGTTTCGGTGCTAATATTTTTGTCTTCAAAAAAATCAATCAATCAACCCCGAACACATCGTTAAGCAAATTAACCATAACATTTTTATTAGAGACTAGCTGAGTGTGTCCGGTCTTGCTCGGGATTCAATATTAGCTTGAGTTTATGCGCCGATTTAAAAAAAAGCATGCTATATTGTACGTAGCCCCCCCTCCCCTATTATCTAAGGGGCTACCCCCCATGATTATCTCCTTATACCCCCACACTCGCCCCCACATGCCTAATTTGGTTCCATTTGCTTGATTAGTTCTCGAGTTATGCAGAAATTTCTGTTTCATTTGTATGGGGGGAGGGGTCTCGAACCATCATAAGAACCTTCCACGGCCCCAAAAACCCCTGTATACAAATTTTCACGCCAATCGGTTCAGTAGTTTCCGAGTCTATAAGGGTCAGACAGACAGACAGAAATTCATTTTTATATATATAGATTACAAAAAATTTCCGAGAATTTCAAAGTTTTTATCCCCTGGCTGTCTCGCGATTCGCGAGTTTGGAGTGACGTTTGGAAAGCGGACAAAAAAACGCATTCGTACGAAAATGGGAATAGCACAACATCGTTCGAACGAACGATGTTCGAAAGTTAGAATTGCTTCGAACGAAAACGGGAATGGGAAATTGCTTTCGTTTCGAACGAATCCGGTTCGTACGAAAACGGGAATAGAGGTGATAGTGTAGTACTGGAATTTATACTAGAATGGGGAACGTTAATCGATTTACTTGGGATCAATAGGCTAGTCAAGTAGTGAGCCAATTTAAAATCTTTAGTTTCATATTGATTGTTGGAAATACTGCTTACAGTGCGATAACAGTGGCTCCATAACAACTAGTTCGAAGAGTTTTGACATAGCGCACCGCGAGGTGATCCCACGGTAGTTGTCTACATCCTTCCTGTCCCCTTTCTTATGAACTGGATACATTTGTGCGTTCTTCCAGCAAATTGGGGAGCTTCTAGTGGTCAAAGACAATCCGTAGAGATGACTCAGAGGCTTCAGTAAACACGTTAAGTGTTCCTTCAGGAAAACGGACGGTATTCCTTCTGGTCCAGGATTGTAAGGCGATTTCAGCCTGGGTGCTACCGATGAGATGATAGCTTCATCATCCGGGATTTCGTTCAGTACGTGATTGTAGACGGGTACATTGGAAGCAGCTATAGCAACTTACAACATCAAATCCGGCCGGTGTCACTAGTGGTGGAAAAACCTGTTTTGCAGTATGGAAATCTTTGAAAAATCGACGATTTCTCTTCAAACATTGCTTCCAACAGTGAGAAAATTTCTGAATTTTGTTCTTTTGAATAATAGGGTAGAGCACTACTTCGGCCTAATCAGCCATTTTGAACCTACCGAGCGGAAAACATCAAATAAATCCATTGTTTCCGAGTTAAAAAGTCAATTATGCATTTGGTACGATCAAGGAATCAAAAATATCTCCAAATGACAAAATAACAAGCGATCAACGAACCGAATAATAACGCTATGTCAGAAGTGGAAAACAATAAAGATATAATCTTCACCGTTCTTTTTCATGACAACCAGCTCGTGCGACCCAACTCATTCGGGGCGGTAGAAGGAAACGAGCAAATTGTTGGCAAGCTGCTTCACGAAGTAAAGCCGAAGATGATACACGTGTGTTAATGGGAATTTTTTTGTTATGTCTTTTCCCGATTCATATCAAGCTATGTCCTCATCCGTGTATATTGCAACAAAGCAGGCAAGCAATATATCATTATCCTTTTACCACTCGGATCGAGCTTTGTTACAGAGCGAGTTTGTCATGGTAGTCGTAGCAACCGTTTTGTCTGTATCGTTGATTGCTTTATGTGTTTGGATTCGCTGGGTACGATACATTAGTTCAAAAGCTACCGAAAGAAGTCAATGAGAACACGTGATATGAATGTTTACATCACTTTTTTTTTTCTCAAAAACAAAAGAAGCGCTCATTTTTTTTTTTTCTTTTATTTAACGTCGGTCTCTGTTCCGCAATCTAGTGCCAATCACCGACGGACATCGATTGCCATCAATTGACAGCAATCGAATGTGCAGGAAGGCAACTTCCACACCTGCGTAGGATATCGCACCCATTCAACACACATGGGCCGGGACCAATGGCTTTACTTCCCTTCCGAAGGAAGACGTGACCAGAGATTTTTATGCATTAGAAAAATCCCACCGACCTTGGCTGAGATTGAACCCAGAACCCATTGGGGTGAGAAAGCAGTCTTGCTTACCACTACACCATCGGCACCGGCCTAATTAAGAATCCGTAGGCCGAGTTGGGGGTCAAGAAGCAGTGTTAGATTTTTAACAACATATCAACAATTGGTTTCTCTTTATCACATATTACGGTACGTACGAAAAGATAAACAATTTTTCAAATCATCTGCATTCCATTGTGTGAAAAAAACCGCTAAAAAATAGAGTCAAAGTGCAGGTTGTGCTTTTTAGGCTCAAAATTAAATCTTAGCCCTAGTGACATTATGTAGAAATAAAATGTGAATTTCGCCATACAATCTCAAGTCGATTTTCCACCTCTGGTGTTGATAACTGTCAGCATGCTTGGCATGTAGAGTTGTACACAACTGCTCATTTGTTAATAACTTTTTACTCAGTTGTTTAAATTTGTTTTTCTTTAAAGTAATTGCTAGATTAAGATCATAGTTTACTATAGATATACAAATAGTAGGTAAATCTGAACATTTGAATCAACACCAATGATTTTTTACACATACAGTCCGAGATATGCAGCGATCATTTCTCACTTAATTTCTTCACCCACTTCCCCCACAGCATAGAATTGGTACTCAGTATGGAAAAGAAGATGGACGAAAAAAAAAGATCTATTATGGTAAGTGCCGATAGCTTTCAGGAAAATTTTGAGAACTTTACTGAAGATGCCAAAGATTCAGTTGAGTTGAAAGATAAAAGTTATATTACTTCGGGCAGTTCTGAGAACTCAGTGCAGGTTCTCATTAGGAAAATTGCGGGAACTTCAGGGAAGTTCCGAGAACTTCAGATAAATTTCGAATACTATAAGGCAGATCTATTAAGTTCTGAAAATAGCGAGTGCCTTTTATGAGTTCCAAAATTAAAGATAGTATTAAGAAAAGCAAAAAAGTTTAAAGAACTAAAGAATAATATATGTTCGCCTTATTTATGCAACACTGCATCGGTAATCATCGTTCATACACATCATCAATCATACGCGAGATGGAATGAGGTCATCAAGTGGATGCTATCGACACCGATCTTTCCGCTGCTTTTGATAAAATCAATCACGAGATTGCAGTGGCCAAACTAGAGCGACTTGGTTTTTGCGTTCCCTTCTTGATTGGCTTCGCCCATACCTCACCGGTTGACGTATGTCAAAGAAGATTGGAGATCATTTTTCTCAACCATTCACTGTTTCTTCTGGTGTACCTCTAGGCAGTCATCTGGCACCGTTCTTATTTTTGTTGTATCTGAATGACGTTCACTTTTCTATCTGTTGCCTGAAGGTGTCTTATGCTGATGATTTCAAACTATACTTTGTCATCGAAGATCGAAGTGATGCATTGCTTCTTCAGCAGCAGCTGACCGTTTCTGCTGTTTGGTGTGACAAGAACAGGATGGTATTAAATGCTTCTAAATGTGCCATTATAACGTTTTCCAGGAAAAAAAATCACCTATCTGTTATGCTTATAGCCTGCAGGAACAAATATTAAGCCGTGAGTCTATCATAAAAGACTTTGGTGTCAAACTTGATTCACACCTCACCTTCAAGGATTATATGGCTTATGTTTCCTATTCTCAACTTGGTTTCATTTTTTGTTTCGCCAAAGACTTTAGGGACATTTTCTGTTTAGAAACACTCTATTGTTCGCAAGTCCGCTCCACATTAGAATACTGTTCCTTAGTGTGGGCTCCAACTTACAGCAGCGGGGTGAATCGTATTGAGGCCATTAAGTGAAGATTTGTCCGTTTCGACCTTAAACCTCCTAGTTATGAAAGTCGCTGTATTGTGATATACCTGCAATTACATAGTGTTCGCCGAGGCGTCTCTAAGGCTACCTTCATCGCTGATCTCCTACGTTCGGACATTAATTGCGGCTCACTTCTGCAGCAGTTGAATGTCAACTGACAAAATCAGATGATTAAATTTACGTTCTTATTATTTTTTCAACATCCCGGCTTTTTGCACAAACTACGGCGCTAATGAGCCGTTAACTAGCTTGTGCAAGGTTTTCAACAAATGTTAAAACTGCTTAATATCTTCCATGTTAGGCTAAATTATCTGTTTTATAATGCACTTTTAATTTCCTGGAGATTTCTGTTTTCTGCATTTTAATTAATTTAATTATGTTACCATTAATATAGTGTTATTTGTTTAGGCCTTGGTTCAAGCAAATGCATCTGTAGAATTCCATGTTATTTGTGTGGGATTTTGTCTCCAAATAAATAAATTAATAAACTTTTAAATAACATTTCTTCATGTTCGTTTTTAAGGTGATTTGAAAAATACCGCGTTTTCTTCACTTAAATTTTCAAAAAAGAGCTGTTTGTTATGTCAATTTTAGAAACCTCGCACTTTTCAAACAATGTTACACGGTTCGTGTCCCACTCCATGTATCAATATGGGATTTATGAGGGTCCTGCAGACCATTATTTAGATTTGTAGAATGCTTTGAAACCACGATAAAACTTTCAATGATGCTTGGGACCCGTCATAAACCCCTGCATGTGTTATGCCATCATCATTCCCCGTAAACGAATCCAATTTGATTAACAAACCTGAAAACAACAGATGTACTGAAATACATCCTTGTTATTGTAATGCCGAAATTAATTTCATCAGATTAAGAAGAAACATTTATTCTCCATTTTCAAATTACCCTTTCTGCACTCTCACCTCCCTTCTTCCACAACCACCCGATGTTAGCACATATTTCACTGGCGAGCACACACACACACACACTTCTGATACTTTCTCTCAGCATTCACCCTTCCCACACCACCGCCACCGTCTCTCTAACCACACACATAAAAGAATCAAACTTATTCGTCTCAATTTGCTAAAATTGTTGCTACCTTTCTTCCAGCTACTCAATCTGATGTCTTCGCAACGATATTACGCTATTAAACTTTCGTGTACAAATTAAACGCAAAAATGGCTTCTCGTTGCTAGGAGAAGTTGTCTTTCTTGGTTCCGGTGACTTAAGTGTGTATGTGTGTGTGTGTGGGTGTGCTATGCTTCTTGTTTGTGTTTCTTAACAGTTACAATGACCATTACTCTTACAGCTCGTTTGGTCGACGTTTTTCGCCTGCTGCAATCTGAATCTGGTATTGTGTGTCCCGTTTTTTTTTGCGGTCTGCTCGTGTGTTTGTGAATGTGTGCCTTTGTGAGTGCTCTCTACAGTTTGGTTTTATATTACGACTAGATCTTGTTTTGATTGTTTCTTGTATCTAAATTTTCTTTTGTTTCTGCACTCTTCTCGTTTGTCCACTTATTCCCTGTCTCGTGCATACCTTTTCTAGCATCTCGAGCACTAAGCAAACTCTACAGTGTTTCTTTTTCTGGTTTTTGGAGGAAAAATTCGTTCATAAACATTCACTCGTATTTGTACAAAGGAAGATTTTTTGTTCATTCTGTTTTTTTTTTTTTTTTTTTTTTTTTTTCTTTGCATCTCCTGTGTAAGATTGTGATTTTATCCGCAAACACCCATTACCCTCTTACCTCCTAGGCGCCCCCAAATAAGCTCCACCACCGTCCGACTCGGTTCAGTTCGTGTTGTAGCACCAGCACCGCCGCAAAAAGCACGAACCGGAGTTCCGTTCCGAGTTACCACCTCCACCAGCACCACCAGAGCCGCCGGTGGCCATTGTCGGTAGCACTCCACCAGTCCCACCACCGCCAGCTCGACTCGACGCGGCGGGAAGATGTCACTTCGCCACAGCAACTATCACCATCGGAACGTCCATCCGAAGGACTCCACCACCACCGCCGCCGTCGTCTGCAGCAGGAGCCTGGTCGCGATGGCAAACAGCAGAGCTGCTCACGGTGGGAGCCGCTGGGCCAATTTCATCTCGGATCGTGATTGTGCCATATTTTAAACTGCTTACTCACAACAATATGCACTAAAAGTGTCACATATAATAATAAAATACTCGTGAGCGATAGAACCGGTCGGATGGCTGCGTTGTGTTGCATCGCTGCCGGATGTTCACCTGTGGGAATAGACAAAGAAAGGAGACATCGGTTTGAACATGGTTATATCTGATGCGGGTGGCACGGGATGGGGAGGAAAGAAGGGGGGTATTCTGGAACAAATGGGATTTCCTTTCGCTGACACCCCCTGCTGAGGGATAAATAGTTTTGGCTAGGGTGAACATTTTTGCGGCAACGTGGCGTGCACAGGGTCTTCCGGAAATTCAACGGTGTTTTATGACATTCCGGTTAAAGTGAGGGGTAAATATTCAGTAATTTTAATAACGCATATGCATACTCAGATTATTATAAATTCTTGATACAGTACAAAAAAAAAACTAGTGCAGAAGACAAAGTTATATTGGACAAATAAGTCTAAACTTCAAGTTGCATTATTTCAAAAATCTATTATTAACCAAACGATCCACCTCTATTCACACAATTAACAATTCTTTATTTTACAAAATAATCTATCACCATTGCATGATTCAATAGTGAGGGGTAAGGTTTGCCTTTCATTTATCAAGTGGCTGAGACGTATTTCAATTGTCAAAATAGTTTATGTCAAATCAGTACATAGTACATCTCCCAAGTAACAATTTGGGTTTTATGAACGTTCTGTAGACCATGATTTGTACTTGTAGAATGCTTTAAAACCTCGTTAAAACTTGCAATGCTACTTGGGCTATGTGTGCCTGACATTATCTGACAATTTGACGTTGCCTCTTGCCATGTTATGACAAATGCTAATCCTTTAGCTGAGATTTGTTGCAGTTAAAAACAACATGGGAATAAAACATGTACCGTAAATAGTTGGAAAAAGTAGAGTTAATATCTATTTCATGGTGTGTTCGGAAACATCAAGAACGTCTAGAACTACGGGAAAGTTTGAGGATCTTTAAAAGTAAGTTCCGATAATTTCAGGACAATCCCGTAGAAAATATATGGAAAATACACTTTAGTGATAAACTAAGAGCTTCAAAGCAGTTTCATTTACTTCAGGAAAATTGTTAGAACTTTACCGAAGTTGCCATAACTTAAGTTAAGCTGAAAGATCTTAAGGGTTGTTTTTATGAACTTCAGGGCAGTTCTGAAAATTTTAGGGCAGTTTCACGAGTATCAGGGAAATTGTGAGAGCTTCAGGGAAGTTCTATGAACTTCTGATCAATTTTGATCGCAGTTTAATTAATTTCAGGAAAATAGTGAGAACCTTCAACGAGTTCCGAAAACTTAAGGATAGTCCAAAGAACTTCAGGGACGTTTTGTAAACTTAGGGATAAAAAATCGAGCTTTTAAGAAATTCACGGAAGTCCAGAGCACATCAGGGAGCTTTGGAAATCTTTACGGCCGTTTCGTTAATTTCACGGCAATTCCAGAAACATCAACAGTAGATTAGCGAAATCTTCATGTAAGTACTGTGAACAGGTAAGATGAGAGAAAGTCAATCCAATTAATAACATACAATTGTTAAACAAATTTCAGGAGAACAGAGGAAGAAAACAAAATGCCGAGATTTTTAGGAAAGCTTCACGAACAAACCTGCAGGAAGATTAGGCATGATCCAAAAGCTTCTGGAATACGGAACTTCAGTGAAGCTTAAATAACTTCGATTTTATTAGCTTCAGCAAATAGTTATTTGTTAACTGAGTCTCGGCAAATATTTTACTGAATCTCAGCAAAATAAATTGCAGAACTACTCGGCTGTTGGAATCTCGGCGAAAAAAATTAAGTGTGTTGAACTTACTGATTAATTCTACATAATATAAAATTTGGTTGAACATATCTTTCCTTTCGATTAATATTAATTTTTGGAATCAACATCACTGCTACTGTTACCCAGTGAGTGGCAATAATAAGAGGAAAATGGATTAGTATGTGTGAGCGTGAGGTCCAAAAAAAAAAACTGCGCGGAAAATCACGGACAAACTACCGGGAAACTTTCAGAAAAAGGGATAAAAAAACAACGTGCTACTTCTAACAATTCAATACTTGCTATATATTTTCTCTTCAGTGTGGGGTTTATATAACCCATTACTACAAAAGGCAGAAGGCCCAGAAGATTCCCTTTACAATACGGTAAGGGAGAGATACACACATTTTATTGTTGAGTAATGTGTTAGTTGATTGACCCTGTCCGTGCGATGCAAATAGTTCAAAAGGTTGCGGTTGCAACGAATAGGGTAGCGCTCCTAATTCTCGCGCCAACATAATCCGCCCACCAAATTACGAGTAGGAATTTCCGACCCATGTCTGCCTGAAACGTACTCGTCACTGTCGATTGGGAATCGTCGAAGCGCCCTGACGTCTCGACGGAAAACACCCTTGGCTGTCTTGACCGAGACAACCCTGACGAGTCCATCGTTCCCGGGGAAGAGCTCCACAACACGTCCCAAGGGCCACTGCTGCGATTTTTCGTTTTCATCGACGAGGAGCACAAAATCACCTTCTGCGAAATTAGGGGATGATGCTTGCCATTTCGCTAGCCGTTGGAGCGATAGCACGTACTCGGACTGCCACCGAGATCGAAAATCTTGAGTGACACGCTGCACATAGTTCCACCTCGACAGAGAGCCTATCTGTTGTTCCAAATGGTTGACCTCCGGGAGAGCGTCAAGAGGTCGCCCGATTAAGAAGTGTGCGGGCGTAAGGGGTTGTGGATCGGTGGGGTCGTCCGAGATCGCAGAAATCGGACGCGAGTTCATACAGGCAGCTACCTGGGCGAGAAGAGTGCTTAATTCTTCAAATGTGTTTTTGTAATTACCTCCAATTTTACTGAGAAATCCCTTTGCAACCTTGATACCAGCCTCTCACAATCCACCATGGTGTGTAGAACGAGCGGGTATAAAGAGCCATTGCACCCGTCTGTTGGTCAGGAAGTCGTTGACCTCGTCGCTGTGTTCTGTGGCATCTATCTGCTGGTAGAGTTCCAGAAGTGTTCTCGCTGCTGCTCGTAGATTCGTAGCGTTGTCGGAGTACATCTTGCTGGGTACGCCGTACCGACTGGTGAACCGTGTGAAGGCGGCGAGATAGGATGACGCACTTAGATCAGAAACTGCTTCCAGATGCACAGCTCGCGTTCCAAGGCAAACGAACAGGGCAATGTTACCCTTCGACGGTACTGCTCCACTAATTCTTGGACCGACGATATTCACCGGACCGGCGTAGTCTACGCCCGTGATGGAAAATGGTGGAAGTGGCTTCAAACGGTCTGCTGGCAACTGTCCCATTTGCTGTGTTACACGTGCTGGCCGAGCTCGATTGCACTTTACACAATCACGGCATACTTTGCGGGTGGCGCTGCTACCTCGTAGTATCCAGAACCTGGTCCGTGAAGCTGCAAGTAACGACTGAGGTCCACTGTGGAGACGTTCTTGGTGTTCGTGGAGAAGAATTAGCGAAGTCAATATCGAATGACGGGGCAACAAGATCGGATGTTTGGTGTCGTAACTCAAATCCGATTGCTGCAGCCGTCCGCCCACCCTGACGAGACCGTTTACATCCAGGAACGGATTGAGTTGATGTAGCGGACTACTGCGTTCGACGCCGAGATCTCTTTTCAGTCGACGGAGTTCTTCGGGAAAATGTTGCTGTTGTGTGTGTTGCAGATACTTTCTCAAAGCGAAATCGATTTCATCTGGAGAGAGGCGAGATGTGCATCGGAACTCAGAGTGTCCAAAACGAAGCATTCGGGCAGTTATACGAAGTAGAAGCTGGAGATTCGGGTAGTACCTGGTCATCATGTCATCCAAGAAATTGTTCTCATACACAGTGAAACAAACCACGGCTGTGGCTCGCTGCTCTCTATCTATTTGCCGTCGCTCAATAGTGTCAAGATCGCCGTTCGGTGATGATCCGTTGTTCGTCTTCGATGGTTCCCAGGTGGGTCCATGCTCCAGAGAGGGTTATCTTGAACTTGATCAGGAAATGCTCCACGAGATACCAGATCTGCGGGATTGTAATGAGTGCCCACGTGATACCAGTTGATGGAGGGCAGATGAGTGGAAATCTCCGCAACGCGATTGGCCACAAATGTCTTCCACCTTGCAGCGCCGCCAGCCAGCCATGCCAAGACGACTTTGGAATCGGAGAACGCTCGAACCTCGTAAAAAATCGTCGTAGAAAGAGCAGCTCTCACGCTAGAGATAAGTCGTGCGAGAATAACCGCTGCACACAATTCCAGACGGTGTGCAGTCGTTCTGCCGTTGCCTATAGGTGCCAGTTTCGATTTAGCGCAGAGAAGATGGGACGAAGTATTGCCGTCGTCGTTCACCGCTCGAATGTAGATGCAAGCACCCATTGCCACATCGGATGCGTCGCAGTAGCCGTGCAGGTAGAGACGAGACCAGTTCCTCATGTCGATCACCTTTCGGGGAATCTGAAACGAATTGAGAAGCGAGAACTTTTGCACCAAAACTAACCAATCGTTGGTTAGCTCACCGGGAGGTGTTGCATCCCAGGCCGCCTTCAGCTCCCACATCCGCTGCATCACCAGCTTTGCCTTCACGATGATTGGGGCAAGAAGGCCAAGCGGGTCGAAAAGGCTGGCGATTTGCGATAGGATGATTCGTTTTGTGAGCTGAAGGATCTCGGTAGGCTGGTAGGAGAAATGGAACTCGTCACTGCACGGCTGCCATTGCAATCCGAGGGCCTTGATGGTACTGCTTCCGTTCTCTTCGATAGGAATTTTCACCCCCAAATCTGCATCAGGAACTCCTTCTAATACCGCAGCGCTGTTCGAGGCCCATTTCCGAAGGTGGAATCCACCTGCCGCAAACATTTCGGTGAGTTGTTCCCGTTGCACCTTTGCTTCTTCTTCGGACGACGCACCAGTAAGAATGTCGTCGACGTAGATGCCCTTTTCCGCCTTCTCAACAGCTACCGGATATTGCTGCCTGTAGGACTCTAACAGCTGCTGCACACATTTTGTAGCCAAGTAGGATGCGCTTTTAGTCCCAAAAGTGACCGTATTTAGACGATACTCCCTCATGACCTCGTCCTTGATCCACCTCCACATGACCTTGTGAAAGTCACGATCACGCTCGTTCAACCAAACCATGCGATACATTTGCTTCGCGTCACCAACAAGAACGATTGGTGGGAAGCGAAATCGGATCAAAATATTGACCAATGAATCTTGAACGACAGGGCCGCACATGAGCACGTCATTCAATGAGAGACCACTAGTAGTCTTTGCCGAAGCATCGAAAACAACTCGACATTTGGTGGTCGAACTTGTTGTTTTGACCACGCAGTGGTGTGGGAGATAAACCGATTTGTTTGCTGTGGTAGTATCATCGACGAGCGACATGTGATCGAGATCGATATACTCACGAATAAACGCATGGTACTCATTTTTAAGCTGTGGGTTTCGGTCAAGCTTTCTCTCGATGTGGTGAAGCCTTTTCTCCGCAATTTGCTTCGACTCGCCTAGTTGATTTGGGTCGAGCAAAAACGGGAGACGGACAACGAATTTTCCAGACTCATCTCGCACGGTGTGGTCAGTAAAGTGTTTCTCGCATCGTTGCTCTTCTTCGGTGAGATGGTTGGATGCTGTGGCGTATTCCTCAAGCTCCCAAAACTTTCACAACTGCTGAGAGAGATCATCGTCGGTAGAGGTCAATAAGCAGGTCGAAGCGTGAGATCCAATCGAAGTATTTGTCTCGTGACAACGGCCTGCAACTACCTAGCCGAGCTTGGTGTTTTGTAGTGTTGGTAAGCTGTCGTCGGGACTGAGGGCAATTTTGCCAGGCACGAGCAGCTGAAAGAAAAGTTCAATGCCCAGTAAAACTTCTACTTTACCCGGGCGATGGAAGAGTGGATCGGCCAGATGTATTGATCCTGGAATAGGCCAATTTTCGATATTCGCTGGCTTGCAGGGAAGCGTTTTGGTGATTTTCTCCAACACCATGCAAGGTACGGAGGTACGATAATCCGTGCAGCACGAGGAGATGATGATTTCGGCACACTTGTCAGCGTGGGCTGGTGTAGAAGAAATGCCTTTAAGGTCCATGTCGACTGCTAGTGTTTTGAGGCCGAGTTGCTAGCAGAAACTACCGCTGATAAAGCTGACTTGGCTATCCAAAACATTGATGGCTACGGTGGCAAGGAGAACACTAGACGCATCGAGGCATGTTCGTGAATCGAGGGCCGAAATCAAAGACTGGGCTGGTGGTCCTGGATTAGCCTGGGCTATGACTGATGATGATGATGCTGGTTGTAAGTTTGCTGGTGTCAACACCGGGTGTAGCAAGGTGTGGTTAGGTAAGTTGCACTTCCTACACGTACCTGATTTGCAGTTTTCACCGGGATGTACTTTCAGGCAATTGTTGCACAGCTTCATCTTGTTGACGTGAGCGAGTCGATCGTCATGGTTCATGTGAATGAACTTACCACATTGGTAGAGATGGTGGTTTTGTTTGGTGCACATGTTGCAGAACGGAGGGTTCGTGGCGACGAATGCGGTAGCACCTCTGGGTTGAGGTTTCAAAGGTTACTTGAAGGGCACGCTGACTTTCGGCTTTGTTGGTTGCGTTGACTGTAGAGCGAAACTGCGGGATTCGAAGAACTTCAGGAAGCACTGCAGGGTGATGTCAGCTTCTTCCATTTCTGCAATCTTCTGGCACCACAGCTGTTTTGTGTTGGGATCCACCTTTTCGCTGAGAATGAGCAGGAGCCACGTGTCACGATCTTCCCTATCCATTGCTTGGAGAGCTCGGATAACCTCATCTGACACTTCATGCAGCGATCGCAAGCCATGTGAAGAGGATGACGTCAGCAGCGTTGGCTGTGCTAAGAATCGCTTAATATGCTGGTTAGCAATCTCACGTGGCTTGTCGTACCTGGATTTCAGCTTCTCCAGGGCAGATCGGTAATTGGCATCCTCGATTTTCAGATGCGAAATCAACGACGCTGCCTCACTAGCGAGATTCGTTTTCAAAAAGTACAGCTTTTGGCTGTCCTTCGGCATCGGATTTTGGTGAACCAAACTGTCTAACAAGTCATAAAAAGAATGCCACTCAAGAAAATTACCACTGAAGACAGGCATGTTCAGCCTCGGTAACTTGAGGTCCGAGAGAGGGGATACAGCGGCGTTATTGCGGACGACGGAAGAAGTGGTGGAAGTGGCGGCCATGTTAGTGGACATTATTCGTAAAAACTCAGCTTGTTGGTCGGCGAGCTGCCTGATGACGTAATGTGACGGGATCTGTTGAGCAGTAGCACTATCACGATCTTTCACCACTTTTAGAGTTTTCAATAAACGGTTCTTCAGTGCGATGTAGCACGCTTCGAATTTCCCCTGACGTTGCACCGCATCATCATAGGCTTTGTCATCCTCACTCACATCCAAAATCTTCTTATGTACGGAACAAAAGGCTGCCCAAACCTCACTCAAAGCGTCCAGCTCGATTTGAATATCGATTTCTTCAACCGCTTCTAGGCTAATTTTGTCCACTGTCTCCGAAATGCGTTTTAATCGCGGTTCGAGCGATTTTCGTCCGCGGACGAGTTTATCCATCTTTGTGGATTTCGCGCACTTATTGTCCAAAAAGTCACTGGTACTTTAACACTGCTCACACCTTTTGTTTCTGCTCCACTGAGATGCCGATCAGCAGAAGCACTCGGGGCCAGTAGGCGGCGACGGGGCAAATTCACGGGCTCTAGCGGTAACAGAATACGCGGTTCGCGGCGAAATGTTCGCTATCCGGCTCGAAGGACCATATCCCGTGAGGTCAAAAAAAAACTGCGCGGAAAATCACAAGAAGAGGCGGACAAACTACCGGGAAACTTTCACAAAACGGGATAAAAAAACGATGTGCTACTTTTAACATGTGCACATTGCTGCTCAGGTGGACATCGCGGTTAAAAGCGGGATGGCAGACATTAGAATAAATGTAAATGGTCTTGAAAATTTAATTTGTGAGAAATTGGATAATATGAAAAGTTAATTTTTTAAAATTGATGCGGAAAACCAATTAGCTGTAAAGAATGATCATCGCAGTTCATCTAGGACGATTCATTCAGAATCGGACCAAAATACCAGACGCAAAAAAACGTAAATTAGTAATTAGTAATAGTGATCATGATGATGATGTTGTTTTTCAAGAAAATGCGAGTTTTGCAGATGTTGTAAAAAGACATAGTCGTGCTAGTCAAAGTAAAACTAATAGTAACAGTAATAGTAAAAGTATCAAACCAGATAATCGTAAGACTCGTCCGGTCATTGTGATTAAACCGAAAGAGTCCAAACAACCTTGCGAAGATACTCGTAAGTTTTTGAAAACTCAGTTGGATCCAAAAACACACAAAATCAGTAATTTTAGGAATGGTAAAGATGGCTCCATTATTGTTGAGTGTGCAACAGGAGCAAACGTACGTGATGTAAAAAAATGGTATTGAAAGCAATTTGGGTGAAAAATATAGTGCTGTTGTTCCCACTTTGGTGCCAAGATTAAAAATAGTGGGCATGAGCGATCAGTTTTCCTCCGATGTCTTTATTGACTACTTAAAAAGTCAAAATGAAGACATCGCTATTAATGATGTAAAAGTAGTGAACATGTTTGAAAATCCACGCTTCACTTATAACAAGTTTAGTGCTGTAATTGAAGTCGTTGTCGATACTTATAAATGTTTGTTATGTGCGAAAAAAGTAAATGTAGGGTTTGATCGGTGCTCGATAGTTCCCGCGATTAATGTGTTGAGATGCTTCAAATGTGGAGAATTTGGGCACAAGAGCATGGATTGCAAAAATTGTGATAGATGCTCTAGGTGCAGCCAACAACACAAAACGTCAGAGTGTACGTCAACTGTATTGAAATGTATTAATTGTTTGAAAACGAATAAAGAACGAAAAATGAACTTGAACGTCAACCATGCCGCATTTAGCTCGGAATGTTTGCTTTATAAAAGACTTTTTGATCAGAAGAAAAGCAGCTTGCGTTTCAATAAATAGCAGCCAAGTTCCAGGAATGTGAATCAATTCGATTTTTTATACTTGAATATTGCGGGGTTGTCAACAAACTACGTAGCATTACGTCAGATTGTTGAGGAAAAACGTCCTCTTTTAGTTTTACTATCTGAAACTCATATTGTAGAAACTGAAGCTTTTGATCAGTATAGTATTCCGGGATATATTGTTGCTGCTTGTTTATCACATTCTAGACACACTGGCGGTGTTGCTATTTATGTCAAAGAATCAGTTCAATTCAACCTTCGTACCAACGAAGTTATTGATGGCAACTGGTTCTTGGGCATTACAGTTGTACGTGGCATGAAGATGGGTAATTATGGTGTTTTGTATCATTCTCCCAGTTCTAGTGACCAGCGTTTTGTTGAAGTTTTAGAGAACTGGTTTGAGACATTCCTTGATTCTAGTAAATTAAATATATTGGCTGGTGATTTTAATATTAATTGGCGTGATAACCATAATCCGAATCATTTGAAGCGTTTAGCTGAGTTTTTTTTAATTTAAAGCAAACGGTAAATGAATATACGCGTATTTCCAGGCACAGTAGAACTTTAATTGACCACGTTTATTCCAATTTTGATTCCATTTGTTCAGTTACGGATACTGATTTGAAAATAACCGATCATGAGACTTTAGTGATTAATGTCTTAGACCATGTTAACGATAACGATAATTTTGTAAAATTGAAGTGCTGGAGGAAATATTCGAATCAAGCTGTTTCAAACCTTGTTGAGAGAAGCCTGGATTTTCCATTCGCGGACGGTAACTTAGATGAATCTACAGCTGTTCTTAATAACGCTTTGAAAACGTGTACCAATCAACTAGTTGAGCAAAAGTTTGTTTCTTTGAAAAACTCAAACAGCTGGTACAATTTGGATCTTTTGCGTCTTAAACGGAAAAGGGACAAATGGTACAAAAAGTTTTGTAGATCTAATAATGACAATCATTGGACTAGGTACACAATCGCGCGTAATAAGTATTCACAATTGATAAAGAAAACTCTTTGTGAATATGTTCAAAGGAAGATTGATCAGCATCAAAACAACAGCAAAGAGTTATGGAAAATTTTGAAATCTTTATTAAAACCTAGTAATTGCAAACCGCAGTCCATAACATTTAATGGCACATTAGAACAGTCAGAATAAGTAATTGCATCTAAGTTTAATGATTATTTCGTAGACAGTGTTTCATTGATTAATCAATCTATTGAATTGGTCGATGAACCTGACGAAATAAAACAGCCAGTTAATAGTAGTTGCAGATTTGAAGTTTTTCACCCAATCACATTAGATGAACTTAGAGTTATTTGTTTTTCATTAGGAAAATCGGCTGGAGTAGATAATGTTAATGCTAGAGTTATTCAAGATTGCTTTCATGTCATTGGCCACATCTTTCTGGACCTTATTAATAAATCATTGCAGAATGGACATGTACCACAAATTTGGAAGGAATCCTTAGTGGTTCCTATTCAAAAAGTTGCTGGAACGATTAAAGCCGAAGAGTTTCGTCCCATCAACATGTTGCACACTTTAGACAAAATCTTAGAACTTGTTGTTAAAGGCCAGCTGTTGGAGTATTTGAATAGCAACTCTTTGTTGATACCAGAACAATCGGGATATCGGGAAGGGCATTCTTGTGAAACTGCATTGAATTTGGTGTTAGCAAAGTGGAAAGCCAACTTGGAGCGTAAAGATACGATTGTTGCTGTTTTTTTTTTTTGATCTGAAACGCGCTTTTGAAACAATTTCTAGGCCCTTACTGTTAAGTACAATCAAGCGCTTTGGAATTACGAGTACTGCATATAAATGGTTTGAAAGCTATTTGTCTGACAGAACTCAACGGACTGTTTTTAATGATTCTGTTTCCAGTCCCGTGGGGAACAACCTTGGAGTGCCCCAGGGAAGTGTATTAGGGCCCCTTTTATTTATTATGTATATTAATGACTTGCAACGTGTTTTACGGTTTTGCGACATTAATCTTTTTGCAGATGATACTGTACTGTACAGATGATTCATTGCAGCTAAGCATTTAGAAGTTGCCGTCTCACACTTGAATGAAGATTTGCAGTATCTAAGTAGATGGTTGAAGTGTAAGCAGTTAAACTGGAATACAAGTAAAACTAAATTTATGGTGATTTCGCGGAATCGATTAAATGAGAACGTCTCTGCTGTAATTGATGATGAGACTACTGATCGCGTTCAGGAGATTAAATATCTTGGCGTGATTATTGATGACAAACTTAAGTTCAACTCTCACATTGACAATGTCATCAAGAAAATTGCCAAGAAGTATGGAATTCTATGTCGATTGAAAAACGATTTAAATATTGCCAGTAAAATACAGCTATACAAATCAATCATCTCTCCTCATCTAGACTTTTGCCCATCCATTTTATTTCTATCCAATGAAACACAAATATCGAGATTGCAGCGCTTGCAGAGTAAAATAATGCGTTTGATTTTGAGATGCAATCGATTCACTTCCTCAACTTTGATGCTAGACGCCTTACAATGGTTGTCGGTGAAGCAAAGAATTGTATATTTGACTATGGTGTTCATTTTTAAAGTAGTTAACGGTTTGCTGCCTCGATATTTGTGTGATCGAATTGAAAGAGGAAGTGATTATCATAGATATAATACTAGAAACGCGGATGAAATAAGAACACCACATTTCTTGACTTGTGCTTCACAGAATTTATTATTTTTCAAAGGAATAAATGTTTTCAATTCGATGCCTAGACACATTAAACGTTCAACAACATTAGCAGAATTTAAGAAACATTGCATTTCACATGTTAAAACTGTCTTTTGAGTGATTTTTTTTATGAATTGACAAATTATGTATCTTGACGAAGTTATTTTTAACGGATTATTTTGTATGAATAGCTGTTATTACGACTTTTTAATAATTATTGTAGCACTGCAAAAACTATTTTGTTCGCCATGATGGTGATGATGGATTTTTGATATATGATTTAATAGTAGTAGTAAAAAAAAATGGTAGTCTACAAAGGTTTGAGCCTCGCGCGCGTATTACGGATATAGAGGACTGAATTTAACATTTGATAAAAAAAAATGCAATTTTGAAGCTTATTTGGAAGATGCCTTGAGTTAGTAGTGAGTTTTCTGGCAAATGTTGGGGGTTCGTGAGCATTCCTGACATTGCTGAAAATTATGATAGCATCAGATTGCGGGGTTGCTAGTGTAATAGGATGCTTTGTTGATTGTTCATTAACTCTTGATTGCTTGTAATACTTATGAATATTTTAGGTGGACAAAAAGGCGAACTAAGAGGTGGACGCCTGAGCTTTTCCACATTTATATCGCTGTGAAGCAACTGTAAACTTTAGAGGGAATTTATATCTGTAACTGAAACCAGTTCGATTTTGTTTGCCAACCTGGTTAAAATGTCATATTCAATTATCTTAAAGATAAATCGTCCAGCTCAAACCTTTGTAGGGGTAAGAGGTGGGACCATCATCATCATCATTTATCTAACAATTCAATACTTGCTATATATTTTCTCTTCAGTGTGGGGTTTATATAACCCATTACTACAAAAGGCAGAAGGCCCAGAAGATTCCCTTTACAATACGGTAAGGGAGAGATACACACATTTTATTGTTGAGTAATGTGTTAGTTGATTGACCCTGTCCGTGCGATGCAAATAGTTCAATAGAATGCGGTTGCAACGAATAGGGTAGCGCTCCTAATTCTCGCGCCAACAGTATGTTTTAACAGAAAGTTAATCATTCTGTCCTTCAGAACTTACCGGGCTCTTTTGAACAGCAATAACATACTGCGACACTCTCTAACACTCTTCCACCAGTGTTGATTACTACAGATACACAAGGAATTAAAGTCATTAGGTTTAGTTCATTTTACGCAATGACAGCAGCCATTTTGCCTGACATAACTGATAATACTGTTGTTAATTCTCTCATCAGGTAGGTACCTTCATTAATGAATTGAAAAAAAAAATCAGTTCATGATAAACGTTTCGTAAAATGGTCTTTTTCCCCAAACCTATGAACAGAATCATGTTTCAGTTAATTAGCAAAACATTGCATCACTTTCTACAGCGCATTTTAGCAATTCGTAGCTTGTAGCAAATATCACAATTTCAATCAATTCAGGAACCACTGCAATGAATGTTTGCATTAGTTGGTCGGACGGAAGATTCAATCAGCTGCATGCATGCATACATGACAAATGTAAACATTGGTGTTAGCTATAAACAGCAGAGTTATTTACTCACTGGCTGCTTTGTATTTCTTAACATACTAATATAAAATAACACAACTGTTGAATAGTTTTGTTTTTTTGTGTACGGGTATACACCCTTTTAGAAAACTAGTTCACTTACGGACGTGGCATTTTCACGCAAATGTTGACACTTGACTACGGGATTTTTCGGTAGAGCGACCGAATATGAAAATGTTTCACACATCCAGTTGCGTTTGCTTATGGGATTTCCGCATTTGTCCTGAGACTATTTCAATCAGAAGTAACGTTTTCGTACTTAAATGTAAAGATGCCATTTTGAAAAAAAAAACAAAACATCCAAAATGGCCGAACTTTTTTAAATCTTTTAATGATTGTCTATTGATTATGCAGAGTTTGTTGGCAAATCGGAGAAGTTCGAGTTTTCCCGATTCTTCATTTGGCGTGGAACTGCTCCCATACTAAGTAAAGGAAGAACTTGCACCCAATGGAATACATTGCTGAACAATAATGAGCGTTTTTCTCTAAGAGGAAGAGGTGACAATTGGCTTCTTACTCTTTAATTTCTATCTCTATCTCTATCTTTATCTATGTCCATCTCTATCTTACACACATCAAATCAGCCAATCACGAGCTGGTTCACGTTTGACAGAAAAGTGGTTCATTTTTGCCCCCGTATTGTCACCTCTTATCTTAGGTTTTTCTGATCGCCTCTTCGCGAAGAGTGAAGAGCGAAGAGGGTGAGATAAATTACAAAATCGCTTATTGCGACTCTCATGTAGCAAAATTTTCAGGTACTATGTGTCAAACACACACTTAACAATCTTTTCTTGTTGTTTACATAATCAAAAAAATTTCATAATATCTTATTATTCCATTATTTCTTAAAACATTTTTTTAGTCAAAATGAATGCAAGGCACCCTGGTTGTGAATTTGATGTAAATAGCTAAAATAGCTTCTAGGGGCAGGCATGGAAAATCATTTGCATTCATTTCGTGCATTCATTTACATTCATTTGCCTTTAACTTTTTTCTTCAACATCAATTCACAAAATGTTGTATAAAGCTTTTGTAGGTTTTGTTATTAGCTACAACTTTTGTTAAAAAGTCAAATCCATATCTCTTATGCATGACGAAGCAGAGTGAACAGAAACCACTACTGTTTTTCAGTGAATGTATTTTACATTCACTGAAAAACAGTAACAAGTTCTGCCCGCTCTAGTTCGTGATGCATAAGAGATACAGATTTAAGTTATGACCAAAACTTGTAGCTAATAACAAAACCTACAAAAGCTCTATACATCATTTTGCGGAATACTGTTGATGAAACAAGTTAGAGGCAAATGAATGTAAATGAATGTATGAAATGAATGCAAATGATTTTCCATGCCTGTCTAGGGGATCCATAATAGATAAACTAACCCTACATAAAATAAAACTTGGAGCTTATTGACGTTGATGGTGAATCTGTAGCTCTTTACTCCTATGGTAAAATCCACGTCAGACTGTGCGTGAAACATGGCGGACTTCGTACTATCCTTTCACTCCACCGAAAAATCCCATAAGAAACCGTCAATCTTTTCTATAAGAGACGATTTTTCGACGGTGCCGTCAACGCCAATGAGACATGATTTTATTACAATTTCAAATTGTAATTATACTCTCTGTTATACCTGGCCTCACCATATTATTCTTCTGAACATTTTCACGACTGTTAATTGGAAGTTTACTAAGTCTTCCTCATCATGACTTTGTAAATAATTTGTCAATCGTAATGATCTCCTGTGCCCAGCAAAGACAAGTTCAAATTAGCAACAATCCTTGAACCCGGAATTTAACCTGACTTCAGCATGAAGTAATTTACGATCATATCACTTTACGCTCCTGGCTATTGTGGCCCTCTTTCAATTTTTCTACATTTAATAACTGAATATCTGTCAAACAAGTAACCAAAAACCACAACAACATCCTTTCCTGATCAGGAAACGTTTCCTTCCCAGATAGTGGAGTTCCAATTTCCAACAAAGCCTTAGCAGCAACCTGGGAATGCCAGGACAGCAACCACATACGGCACCGTGTTGGCCATCAATGTTGGGGGAGCAGCATCCAGCAGGAAGATATATGCGTTTTTTTTTTTCGGGCTCAACCCTGGGAAGACGTCGCCCTGAAATTGTCAGGAGAATAAATAGCTCTCTGAATCGGTATTGTTTCGTCGGTGGTGGCAGCAGCCAGCAGCGGCACTAGGAAAAAAAAGCTGCCACGCGTGGGATCCTCCCAGAGATAACGTTACGATTTGTGATCGTCTTCCCACGGGTAGTGAAAAGCGCAACATTCTCCCCCGGCGGATGAGGAAGACCCAATTGTGCAAAGTTTTTTTTTTTTTCCTTTTCCGCTCCGAAGCGCTATCAGTTGCTGTTTTGTGCAAACGGGCAGCAAAATGGGAAACTGATCTGACAGAAAAGTTATTTAGATTGTTTTCCTTTATGTATTTATTTTCCGCTTCCACGGTGGAGTTGGCCTCATTGAGCTGTGCGACTGGGTGGTGAGAGGGGGGTTGGGGGAAGCGGACTTTCCACTGTCGTATTTCAATCCAAAAGTGGCATTCAACTCGCGCTCCTGCATACCTCCCGTAGGCGTATATAACGTATCAGCTCAACTTGCCAAATCGTCGAAATGCTGAATTATGGGCTGGTTAAAATATTTACGGCCTTTTATTATTGCTGTTATTGCCACTAAAATGGGTTAAGCCCACACCCATATGTTGACTGCGAGGTGATGAAGGTAGTGTGAATAAATGTATGGGTACAGGAATCACCCGAATAGCCGCAATTTTCCAATTGGGGTGATTTTTTGTACGTGATTAGGGTCAACCTTAAACTTGACACCATCGTGCTATTCGGGGGATGCCTGTATGTATACAAAAAGATAAACTGATGCCGGTGAGATACGGGACGCAAGTTTGACACCTTTGAAATGAGCAAAGTTGCTTGATGATGGAGTTGCTCGGTTATTGGATCGGTGTTTTATGGAGACCGTGAGTGTTTTATGGCTATTTTGTACATATATGGGTTGTATGCGAGGAATTGTGTATCCACATTATTGTAGCCAGGCTGTGCACTAGGGTGGGTCAACTTATCGACGCCCTACAACCCACAGCTCTTTCGATTCGAAATCGACGTCCCCAACAACTTTGTCCAATTTGAGCGATTGTTGTTACAATCTGTATTTTCAGGAGAGCTTTCAAATTTGTATGGGAAAATTTATGGAAAACGGACCACAACTGTTCAATTGCTTGCCTTAAATTAAAAATCCGCTCAATTTTAAACAAATTTGTATCGTAGATTGAAAAAATCAATACAGAACAACTTCGTGAAGGGCTGCAAATAGATTCGCCTCCTTTAGGTCAGTCGGTTTAGACGCAGCTACACGGCAAGATCATGCTGGAGGTGGTTGGGTTCGATTCCCGGTCCGGTCTAGAAATTTTTTGGGTTGCAAAATTTATATTTTATGATTGTACATGCCACATAATTATACTAATGCAAAAATGGTACAGACATCGAAAGCTCTCAATTAATAACTGAGGCAGTGCATCTAGAACACTAAGTTCAGAGCACGCAATAAGCTAAAATGCGAAAAGCAATACGTTTGAAATACGAATAAGAAGAAGAAGCAAATCGATTCGGCATCTGTGACAAATTTTAAATTTATTTTATATTTATAGCCATGTGACCCGCACATACCTAGTGGGGTGCATATAAGCTTATAGGTATAGGCGGAACACTAGGCCAACAGTAAAAAAATAATAACCGATTTGCGATAACTTGGACGAAGATGTTCTGTGAAGTTTTCAAAATATAAGTTCTAGGCTAGGTTTGGTAGAAATTGAGCGATTAGCGATTCAAGTAATAGTTTTGATCCGTTTTCCATACGTTTACCGATACAAACTTTAAATCTCCAAAGATTGTGATTCACCATATAAACTTGACCCACCCTACCGTGCACCGATGGGAAAATTGGAGTTGGTTCACCGCAGGAGGCATTCTAGGTATTGGGTAGGGGACAATTTCATCGTTGTTTTGAAATAGCTTGTTGTTACTTGGAACAGGCATGTTTCATTAGCTCGATATCGATGGAGGTAAAACACTCCAGAAAGTGAGTATAAAGACGTTTGCGTCTCCAGTGTCTGTAAGAGTTAGGATTCACAGTGCTATCCAAAAAGTGCTCCTTCGGGTGTCAGGAAATAAAACATCTTGGACGTTTATTCGATCAGCATCTAGCCAATATCGAAGCCATCACGGATGAGGTGGATGTTCGGTCATTTGTCTTTAACTTCAATGTTAAATTTGCAGAGGAACTGGGAGGTAAGGCACCCTATTTATTGTTATTGTTTTATCGTAAATAAATACAGCATTCTGCTGGTAATTTCGGTATTCTATCGGTAAACCATCCTTGTGCATTGGGGTCTTTTGACGTAGGATTACGTCTTTCAGGAAGGGTGCCAATCCAGGGAAATGCAACGAAAATTTGACAGACTTTTTTTTATTATTATTAATTTATTTGATAAGGCTCAACCGAATTAACTTTACAGAACCGAGAATTCTTGTTCACTAAACAATAAATACATCTTAAAACTATAGTTTAAAGGTACAATACAATAAACATTTTATCTTCCGCAATCCAATGACCCTCCTCTACCAGAACGTTAACCGCTTCCAGTGGTTTACTTGTATGGCAGATTCGCCAACGAAGGTCATACCGCTTCCATTGTAGCAATGGACGCAAAACGTGGTCAGCACTCACAAATTCATCACGAAACGGTTGCTTTGCAAAGTCGACGACGCATCGACTGAAAGAACTGCTGATGAAGAACAATGAGGAGGACCACACAATGGTTGCTGCCGAGTAAACAGACGAGAACAATGAGGAGGACCACACAATGGTTGCTGCCGAGTAAACAGACGATCGCGTGACACACATTGAGAGTGGTCTGCTTCTGTCGACAGCCGAGTGAACACTGAGGTCAGACTTTAAATGCTAATAACTTCAATAATCCAATAATCAATGGATTTTGATGATTTGTATGTCGATAGATTTGACAGTTTTATAAGATTTGTGTGGTTTGTCACACATTATAAATGTTCGATACTTAAATAACTAAAAATTATGAAATGTGGAACCATTCAAATTTCTCATACATTTACTTCGACCGCAAGGTGCTTACCGCTAACACAGTCATCAGAAAATTGATCCCTAACAACACAAGCCGAAGCCGCATAATCATTCAGCGTTGCACATTGGACGGGTGGACCTCGAACTTGTTCGCTGCAGCGTGGAATGTTTTCTATTCATTCACCTACATCAGCTAAATACAGAAAAAGAGGGGCATAGAATGATAATCCAAATGCTTAAGTAAGCGAAACGTAAAACGTGTGATTAACGAGTGATTAACAGAAGTGTTCGTTGCGTTGCACACTGAAAACGAAACTAACTCAGAGAGTGAATAACTTTTACTCAGTTGTGAGTCACTTTTACTCATTCGTATGAAATAAATTTTTAAAGCGTAGGTTATTCAACGCATGAGTAACCTATGATTTAAAAAAAAAATCTTCATACGAATCAGTAAAAGAGACTCATTATCTGACTAAAATGAACCATGCCCATTTTGTTATGGCAAGTTTGCTATAAGAAATGCTCCTCGTGTTTATTAGCGAAATTCACATCAAAGATTGAATAATTGCGTAGGAAATCAATTTGGCACGGCATTTGTGACCAGCATACACCTTCCGGTCGGTTTCAAAAACTGTCCAAATCCGCAAATAAAATTTTTTGTTTTGAATTTCTGTACGGCAAAATAGTGAATTTTTCGTGAACATTAACGGCAAAGAACTCACCAACACTGGTAGACCGTGAGTTCCTGCCAATATGTCATTTCCCATCTCGATTCGGATGGACAATACCTATCGCATGATTGGCCTCTCAGTCCAGAATTCACTCACCATGCAGCGCTAGTAACATTTGGGTTGCTTAAGCGCTAGTAACAAAAGGCTTGCTTAAGCAGTCAACATTCACCGAAAACCGAATCTTATTCAGAGAGTGAGTCACTCTTACGTAGGTCACTCATGCGCTGAGTGACCAACGCTTTAAGAAATGTATTCTTACGAATCAACAAAAGTTATTCGCTCTCAGAGTTAGTTTTGTTTTCTGTGTTTCGACTAGATAGGAGATTGCTATCTCTAGTAATGTTATTCAGATGGATAAGACCTATTGTATACTGGGCACAGGGTGACCAGTGAACCGGAAAATCGGAATAAAGCTGGAAATTCTAAATCACCGGAAGAAGTCCGTGAATTTCGATGATGAACCGGGAAAAAATATACTTCGTCTTTGGAAAATAATAATCTTCTCAACTACTAGATTTTACGGATTTCATAAATTTTAAGAATTTATTCGATAATTTTGATAAAGTTGGAGTTTTTGGCAGTATTTTTAGCCAAGTCAATTATTTAAGTTCAAAGTAGAATTATTAGGTGGTTTGTGTGGAATTACATTACGATTGTAAAGAGGATAACAGATTAATTTCTTATGAATATTCTAAATAAAAGCCAAGAAGAATGTAAAAAAAGTACTTATGAGAACTTCAAAAAAACTCCACGAGTATTGAATTCTGAGGGAATTAGAAAGATAATTTCAAGTGAATTCTTTTGAAAGTTCCAAGCGACATTCGTGAAAAATATCAAGGGTTTTGAATTTTGAATTAAATGCCAAAACCATTTATTTTGTCGTTTACATTATTATTGAATGGAATAGCAAAATAATTTCATAGTTCTACGTTAACTACACGAAACGACGTTAAAGAATCTTGATCACCGAGGCCTCGCTCGTATCTCTGCAGAAGAACTGCGTGTGTTTAGATTAGCCCTCGCAAATCCAGAACATTTCTCGCGTCGTCAGGTGTTCCTCAAGGAAGTCATCTTGAACCGCTAATTTTCATATTATTTACCAACGATCTGTGCTCGCTACTCCATTCCGATTAACTCTAGACTAACATTTGAAAAGGGCGTAGCTTCAAAATGTAAACAAACCATATTTGGCCACATATAGAGAGAACAGTTCACAAACTATTCGATAAACACGAAAAAGTAGAAGAAAATATGACTTAAAATCATCAAAACCTTTCTTCTTACAAGGTGTATTTCCAACTTTCCACTCTATGATGCATCTGCTTGTTACGCCTTGCACCAGAACTACGAATTACATTGTTTTAATACGCCAAACGTACTGATTTTGTAGTATCAAATCACACCCGCTTCATTTGAAACCCGTCTCGAATGAACTAAATTCTCCTCTTGTAGGGGAACAGTTTAAAGAGACGTTAATAGACTTATCCACAGCTTCATTTGAAATGCATCCGATTGATATTTCACCTTTACCCACCTTTTTTCATATTATTGAGCATAATATACGCCCTTTCAAAGGCCGTATTTTTTTTTGCCTCAACCAGAGATATTAACATTTGAAAAGGGCATATTTTTAGTAGCAAAACGTCAATAACTCTTGATTGGTGAAGATATCGACAAGCTCTGTGCAGCAAAAATTAGCGCCTTGAAATGATCTAAAAGTTATTTCAAGACATCTTTGCTGAGAAATTTGAAATAAGTAAACTAGAGCAATTGTTGTTCTAGAGACACCCTAACTCAGTTCAAGAAAATTGCTATAAATCAGTCAATTAAAGAGATACAACAAAGTTTATGCGTACAAAGTTGCTTGAAATTATCTCAGCTATAACATTTCCGGAAAATGTAGACCTTAATTTCTTCAAACAAAAAAGTTAGATTTTTTATTTCAATGATAATAAGAACCACCCTAGAACTTATTGCCATGAAAATGAGGGAACAACTTTGTACAATAACATTTTAGTCAATTTCAGTCTCAAAACATACTCTTGCACCTAAATCTGCATTCTGAACCACTGTGCATTGTGCATGAGTGGAAAAAATAAGATTTTGGGCTGAAAATTTCCTAAAATAGAGCTAACATGTTGCTTAATAGCATACTGAAAACCCGAAGTGATTGCATTTATTCTAACGTTCTAAAAAATTAAAAAAAAACACCAAAGATCTCAGCAGGTGTCCCCCCTTAAGGTTCTGTTTATGAACCACGTAGACACTTTAGGGATGGAGATGCGTTTGGTTTGATAACTATTATCAGCTCGCTTAAAAAAGGACAATTACTTCATTCATCACTACACGTCAACCAAAAAAAATTACTTTTTTCCGTCCATTCATAGTGCAACAATGTATGGCAAATTTCATCACACTTCCATTCCAACGACTCCGTTAACGGCGCTAGTGAGCATGTCGCACGATCTTCGTCATTACCTAGATTTCAAAAGATCCCATTCAATGTCCTGCGTAAAGAAAACCGGGCCATCACCCAACTGACGGTACGCAATCCTGCATGATGATTTGCTGCCATTGGTTGCTAGGGACCATTGAGTGTCAGCGTGCATCTGCAAAGTTTTTAATTACTTTTTACGACCTAGGACGTAAAAGTTTTCGAATTTACGACAATCGGGCGCTGCCATGCTGTGAACGAGAGAAAGTGCAGTTCTCTGTTTCCGGTTGCTCCTCAGCAGGCAGTCTCCCGAAATGAGTCCCAATCGACAGCGTTCTTATCTAGGTAGCTACGTGGCATTAGAGTGAGTGTGTTCTAGTTAGGTAAAACTTTGACCTCGTTTTGCGGAGACAAATAAGTTTGCTAGGAGAGAAAATTATTACTCATTAATTGGTAATGCCTTTAATCGCGTAAAACTTCTTCCAAGATAAGTATTCGCCATATCCGAAGATGATAAAACATTCAAACAGAAATGAGCTGGCTTAGTTTATGCTCTTACTGAAACGATCAGAGAAAACCATTTGGACCGGGTTTGAAATGTGAATACTGCTTCATTCTTTTTGCGCTAAATTGTTTCCAAATGCCAACAACCACAACAACTTCGTATCTGACTTCCGAATGTCGCACAGTGGTATTGTTTTTAATTATCATAATTTGAAAAACCTTTTTCCCCCGCCCGGACAACCAACAACTGTAGCAAATTGTCGAGGTCCTTCCGTTCTCACTTGGAAAAGGGTTTGGTCGATGGTACCCACAGCATCCATACCAAAAGTGTGCACCCACATCCGTAGGACTTCTTCCGACCGAGCGGTCAATGGTCGTTTAGTGCGCAAAAGTTGTTGAACGCAAAATGAAACTCATGTTAATTTTATTTTTATGGAATAGATTAAATTTGCTGCTCATTTAGTCTCCCTCGCTCTTCGTTCTGAGGCGACCTTGGTTGGTGCTGTAGTGATTCCAAATATAGAACACATGGATGGGCGCCGAGTTGGCTCTCCTACTACCGCCGCCGCCACCGCCAATAATAGGCACTCCTTAAATAACACTCTGGCTTAAGCGTCTTGCCCGGTCCGTCGTATCCCGGATTCTGTTCCTATTTAGACGACGACGACGACGATGTGTGGTTACAGGCAGGACTAGTGCTAGATAATCGCTTTATCGTACCATTTCCGGGCACTACTTCGAACGATTCTCTCCAAGCTTGACTCGGTGCTGGATCCGGAAATGGATGGAATATTAGATTTTTCGGTGGTTGTTCCATATCGTGCCACACGAACGGACGCCGGGACGCTTTGGGAACGGGAATGTGCGCTTTTCGAATTGGTTAGATTTTATTATTTCATAAGCGTAAGCGAGTGGTTTCAGTTTAAATGGTATGGGTGTTGTACAGATACTGGCTGCGGAAATGTTTCGCTCTGTAAATATGCACGATATTGTGCCAGAGCTAAGGGGGGATGGGTCATAAAAAAGGTCGTGGAATAACTTTTTTATTGGGTTTTGAAAAGTTTTCAGTCGGCATGTGTTCCCGTTGGTGGATTGCACAGAGCTTCGCGTTACATCACTTGCGTTTATTTTTTTGACAGCGCGAGATTAACCTTTTTCTCCCAGAAGGGTTTCCATTGGTTTGATATACAAAATTTCATAAAGAACTTTTACGTTATAATCATTTATGAAATGACAAACATAGATATTTCAGATAGCATGGTCTTTAATGATGTCTGTGTATCCCTTTTTCTGTATCTTGGGGTGTATATAATTTTTTTTTTAATCCTATTCAAAACGATTTTTTCTTGGACATTTTTACATTGCCTTCTTGTTGTACCTGCCTCTTAGTTCAGACAAATTTCATATTTTATTTAGTACACTAGCGAATCCAAACACATAAAGCAACCAACGATAGAGACAAAACGCTTGCTACTACTGACAGGATAAACATCGTCTGTAATATAGCTTGATCGGAGTGGTGAAGGATAATGATTTATTGCTTGCCTGCTTTGTTGCAATCTACACGGTTGAGGACATTGCTTGATCGGAATCGAGAAAAGACATAACACAAAAACTCTCTCATCTCTCTCACGTGTATCATCTTCGGCGTTCTTCGTGAAGCAACTTGCCAACAATTTGGTCGTTTTATTCTACCGACCTGAGCGAGCTGTAGGCCGTTTAACATGAAATAAAAGGATTGTATCATTATTTCTTTCCATTGCTATGCGTTATAATTTAGCTCGTTGATCGCTTGTCATTTTAATTTTTGTCATTTGGCAGCTTCCAGTTTCCGAAAAAGTGGGAAATACCATCAAATTACCTTTCTATATGGATATTTTCAGAATCGGGATGTCGTCTAGAGACTGTAAATCGATGTCAGACGATATCTTCTGATATCAGAAAAACTGAGAAATACTGTTAAATACCCTTTTGTAAAATTGTATTTTTGGAATCGGAATGACCTATTAAGACCGGAGATAGCTATCTGACGCCGTTTTGAAATCCAAGAAGATGGCTTTTGATTTCAGAAAAATGGAAAATTTTATCAAATACACCTCAATATACTTATAATAAGTGTATCAGTGTTTGAAGTTTTCACTGTTCACTTCTTCTTCTTCTTCTTCTTCTTCTTCTTCTTCGCATTTCAAGCTTATTGCTTATGGCATATTAGCTTATTTCGTGCTCTCAACTTAGTGTTCTAGATGCACTTCAAAAGTTATTAATTGAGAGCTTTCGATGCCTGCTACCATTTTTGCATTGGTATAATTGTGTGGCAAGTACAATCATACTCTATTGCCCAGGGAGTCGAAAAAATTTCCAATTCGAAAAATTCCTAGACCGGACCGGAAATCGAACCCAGTCACCTCCAGCATGGTCTTGCTTTGTAGCTGTGCCTTTACCGACTGAGCTAAGGGATGCCCCTTCACTGTTCACTGAATAATTCACGTAAATTTCCGTATCGTTGATTTCCGTATCTTTGAGACGACGGATCATAGCACATAATGAAATAGAGACAAATAAATCCTGCTTCATCGATGATCAAATACGAACACACAAACGATTTACTACTGACGGTATCATCAAAAGCATCTTTATATTCGTGTCAGTGTTGTCAAAGTCATCAATCATATGACATTTTTTTGCTCTCATGCGCCCTTAATATCACGCGTGATATCTCAACAACATATCATGCTTGATATTGATTTTACAAGCTCCTTTGATATTGCTAGACTATTCACAACACGCAAAAATCAAGCTGAGAGTTGAGTCGACACAAAAATGATTCCGTGTTGCACATCGTTTTCTTAGAAAGAGAAAGTATTGTTTGCTGTCTCTTTTTACTGTTCAACGATGGCAGACACGAAGTGACTGCTGTCAGCCGTTATGGAAGTTTCGGTTGCGTTCGGGTCTAAAGCAAAAATCATGAAACTCAATCTCACCACAGTTTGTTGAGATTTGAAGCTGGTGATTTTTTTTTAGTTTGATATTTGATGTTTGATGTTCATATTCAGCACCATGTAATGAGACTGAATATGGCTGGTCAGAAGCTGTTGCATAAAGTCTTCTTTCCTTTATTTAACGTCAGTCTCTGTTCCGCAATCTTGTGCCAATCACCGACTTACATCGATTGCCATCCATTGACGGTAATCGAATGTACAGGAGAGCAGCTTCCACACCTGCGTAGGATATCGCACCCACTGAAACACCATGGGCCGGGACCAACTTCTTTACTTCCCTTCCGAAGGAAGACGGGATCAGAGATATGTATGCCTCAGAAAAATCCCACCGACCTCGGCTGGGATTGAACCCAGACCCATTGGGGTGAGAAAGCAGTCACGCTTTCCATTACACCACCGGCGCCGGGAAGTTGCATAAAGTGAACATTAACTTTTCACTTCGAATTACGTAGGTTATTGGGGGAAATTTTGTATTGCCAGGTTCCTAATTTTGTATACATATTGTTAAGAAGTATAACCATTGAAATACTATTTTCCTGAAATCTTCATCATAGGATTTCCAACAGATCTTAAACATAAAGCCTAGAGTCCATAATCTGGCCTTAATGCCAAATTCTTTCTGAAAATACATCAACAAGTGCTTGCGCAAAAAAAGATGGAGCTCTAGGACCAGTTTCATGAATTGAGCACTTTTACAGAAGTTTGGAATTTTCCGAAGGACCACTCTGTCATTTTTTGCCACATTGTTCAATAAATTTCTTAAAAATCATCAACAAATGCTTTTGCAAAAAAAAACCAGTCAGCTCTACGACCAGTTTCGTGATTTGAAAACTTTTACTGATGCTACGGAGGACCAGTATGTGGCTCCCAGGGTGTTTATGGTGGCCATAACGTCAAATTAATTCTTGAAACTTATCAATAAGTGCATTCACAAAAATAAACACACAACTCTAGGACCAGTTTCATGAATTGATCACTTTTACGGTTGCTCCTGATTACAAGATTATGGCCTTCAAGGAGCATAAATCTGGCCATAAAACAACGCCAAATTCTTTCTTATAACTCATCTACAAATACATACGGAAAAAAATACCCTTCAGCTCTAGGACCAGCTTCATTAATTTACCACCTTTACGGATGTTCCGGATCTTCCAGAGGAGCAGTCTGTGGTCTCCAGGGTTCATATTCTAGACACAATGTCAAATTTATTCTAAAAATACATCAACAAGTGTGTTCGTAAAAAAACCACGGAGCTCTAGGACCAGTTCAACCAGTTTCCGGATCTTTTCAGGTGATTCGCTGTGCCATCCTTATTCTCGGAACCACCTTGAAACATTAAGTGCACAAATACAGTCAGGAATCCTTATTGCCGGGGTTACAGGGGCGTGAATAAGGAACCGCGAAAAAGGATACTCACAGCTTATGGGATTTTCACTAATAGGGGCTGTGGTGGATTATCTTATTTGTTTCAATATACAATACATCTTATATAGACAAGCTTTCCAGACATAACATATTAAGGAAGTTCATGTGTACACTAGCGCCGCGTAGTGAGAGAGTTCTTAAATAATATGACCACTATCTAAAAGGACTTGGTCAGCTGAACAACTTTGTTGAAAACAGCAACGTTCTATATGGCCAGGTTCTCGAGATACAGTTTATATAGGAAGTTCACATGCACACTAGCGCTGCGTAGTGAGATAGTTCTGAAATAATATGAACACCATACAAAAGGACATGATCACCTGAACAATTTTGCTGAAGACAGTAATTTTCTATATGACCAGGATTTTGAGATACAGCTTATATTGCAAGCTCATAGGCACACTAGCGCTGCGTAGTGAGAGAGTTCTGAACTAATTTTGTCACCATTCGAAAGGACTTGGTCATTTGAACAACTTTGCTGGAGACAGTAACCTTCTATACGGCCAGGATCACAAAATATTCTATGTTGGACCTATGATCCATATTGGTCATATAGTGTCCATCATAAGTAACATAAAAGTGAAGCGCCTCTAGCGGTGTAGTTCCCAATTAAACCTGAATCCAACGACACAGGCTTGTTGGTATATCTCAGTACAACAACTTTGCCGAAGACAGTATAGCTCTATATATTGAAAAAAATAAGATAATCCACCACAGCCCTATTAGTGAAAATCCCATAAGCTGTGGGTATCCTTATTCACGGATAGCCCGGCAATAAGGGATCTGGCAATAAGGGTTCCTGACTATATAAGGTTCAACGACACGTGCAGCATTTAAATTGTTACTCCACGTTTGCTGAACTGCAGCATACATGAAGTAGCAATTTCAAATGAAATGGGACACTGAGTTCCGATATTTGTAAAATTGAAAATTGAAATTGGAAGTGCATGTATAGCCTACGTGGCTTCCATTTGTGGACTCTACAAGGAATCTCCTTATTGAACCAGTCTTAGCCCTCCAGCGTACATTTTCGGGCCACAATTCCATATTCTTTTTTAAAACTCACAAATAAGTGCTTTCGCTAAAAACAGCGCTAAAAACAGCGAATATACGTTGTATACGAGTACCCCTTATGCAACGTATAGTTCGTCTAATTTTACATGGCAAATTCTGTGCAAAATTAGACGAGTCATACGTTGTATTCGGGGTACTCGTATACAACGTATATTCGTTATAAGTTAGGTAACACAGTAGCTCCAATTACATAAATTTACTGTTTTTACGGAGGTTCCGGATCGTCCAGAAGAGCAGTCTGTGGCGGTAGAAAGATGACGTTTGCGTTTCCTTACCCTAATATAAAAATACCATAAACGAACGATAACCCAAATGATTGAACTCTTCCATAAATGGTTTGGATGATAGCCCGAACACGTTAGCTAATTAACCATAACATTGTTATTGGGGTATGTATCATTCACTGCTTTGCATTTCACTGTGGATTCAATCATTGATCGTGTTATTTGATGAACTGTTGAGATCATTTTGTCATTTTTCGACCGAAGAACGTTCCGTTCATTCATTTAGTGCTACAAAACTGAATACTATTATTCAGCAAAGGTATCTGACACTTCACTCATTTGTGAATATCTATTCATGAACAGTTACTAACCTGACACACGGTAGGTCCATGGCATGTTGACAGATTTCCAAACACTGCCGGATATCGATGTCTAAAGCCATATTGAAATCCAAAGTGGCGGCTTCCAGTTTCATAAAAAAGTAGGAAAAACTGTCAAATACTCTTCAATATGAGTATTTTTGGAATCTGGCTGATGTCTAGAGATCGGAAATGGATGGCTTGACTGTCCTACCCATATTGAAATCCAAGATGTTGGCTTGCAGTCAAAATGGGCACGATATGTAGACGCCAAAAACCGATGACCGAAGCAATTATAGACGACGCAATGTTTCTAGAAAACTGTCAAATACCCTACACTAGACGGGAAATCGAAATATGACGCCATTTTGCAATTCGATATTTTAGCATTACGATTTTTGACATCTACACGTTATCTTCGTTCCCAAAATATCCATATTTTAGGGCAGGGCGTCACAATATCAGATTCAATCGACCAAATCGATGCGACGAAGGGACTGCTGGCTTTCTTTTTCTGTTAAGGTTCAATTTACTTTGATGTATTTTTTAAAAATTCAAAAGCAGTTTTTTTCGACGCATTATTTTGGATTGCAAAAAGCTTGCGTCATTTTAAAATATCAAAAGGAATCGAATAGTGCGAGCTTTTTGTAATCTGAAATAATGCGTCGGAAAAAACTGCTTATGAAATTTTCCAAAAAGCATCAAAGTAAATTGAACCTTAAAGTCGAACAGTTTCGCAGCATTCTAGAACCTCAGTCGGCGTGCACAAACAAATGTTCAATCGCTTGTCTCTCTTTCTCCCGTCGCTCCATAGGTCTTCCTTTCAAGCTTCGGTGAAACGGATGAGCGAAAGAGCGCTCGACTTTGATAGTTTTCTCTTTCATGAAACACATCAACAGAGGTTTCATGACGTATATGACGGAAAAAGAAATAAGACATTTAAAGCATTTCTCACGTGAAACACTTGAAGATTACACGTAATATGTTTAATTTATCTTCCATCCACATATTTATCTAAAAAAAATGAACGAAAACGGGACATAACGCATTTTAAACAAATTGAAAGAGCGGCGATAGAGTGTTCGTGAAAGGGGATTGAAAGCCATAATGAGGTTTCGTTTAACTAGAAAAACGACGTTACTTACATTGAAAGCGATGAACAAAGCAACGACGAGAAGATCCACAGCCAGCGTTTCCTTCTAAGCGTGCTTCTTTTTCTTTATCATTTCTTGCTGATAGTCAAGCTAGGCGTTATAGAAATGAAGCGTTGAACATGTTTGTATGAGAGAAACAAAACTCGAGTGCATTTTAGAGCTTCGAAAATGTAGAGCCCTGTTCTAGGGTATTTGAGAGTTTTTCTGAAACCAATGGTCGCCAACTTGGATTATTATTTTTTTCCTTGATTTGTTTTCCATCGATCTTTTTTTCCGTACTGAGTACCAATGCTATCGACGCCAGGGAGACAGCTCCCGCACCTGGGCTCTACCAATCGACTCATGAACTCATGAACCGAGGACCTACGGCTTTACTTCCCTTCTGAAGGAAGGCGTGCTCAGAGATTTTATGCCTCAGAAAATCCGGGCAGCGCCTACTGGGATTGAACCCAGGATTTTGCAGTGAGAGGCAATCACGCTTACCACTACACCACCGGCGCCACTGAAGCGACTGAAGTTGTTGGTGGCTATTTCCACCAACTCAATCCCACTTTTTGATGATCATCATTAATGGCACTTTCTGAGACTGACAGTAAGTTGCCTCTTAAGACTACAAAAGTTTGATCAAGATTAATAAATAAACAATAAACGCGGCGCTTGAATGTTGTGCTTGAATTTGTGATTTCCTTGTTCGTGTTATATCTTGAAATTCTTGCCATCTAGAAAGTTTCTGTCTTCAGCGAAGTTATTCAATGGACCAAGAGCTAATGATAAGTATATAGAATTTCGGAATTTTCTCACTACGCGGCGCTAGTGTGCCTTTATTTGTGAATTCCTTGTTTAGGTGATATTTTGAAATCCTTGTCATCTAGAAAACTGTTGTCTAGGGCAAAGTTGTTCATTGAATCAAGACCTAATGATTGGTGACCAAACGTTTGGAATTCTCTTACTACGCGGCGCTAGTGTGCATGAAGTTATATCTTGAAATCCTTGCCATCTAGAAAGTTGCTGGCTTCGGGGAAGCTGTTTAGTGGATCAAGACCTAATAGTTGGTGAACAAAAGTTTGGAATTTTCTCACTACGCGGCACTAGTGTGCTTGAATTTGTGATTTCCTTGAACAACTTTGTCGAAGACAGCAACTTTCTAGATCGAAAGAATATCAAGATGTGATATAAACAAGGGAATCAAAATTCAAGCAGACTAGCACCATAGAGGTAACTCTAAGACTAGTAGGTCCCGAAGAAACGTGCTCAGCTTTTTGGCTCAGCTCTGGTACTCTCTTCGGTCCCAAGCTAATTGATGCACCCCTCGAAACATGGGAAAATCCAATAACCCCTCATTTTATCTGTCGAACTTTCATAACGAATCAAAACAAACATTGTGTAGTACTAGAATTTTGACTAGAATGGGGTACGTTGATCGATTTGCTTGGGACCAATAGGCTAGTCAAGTAGTGAGCCAATTTAAAATCGTTAGTTTCGTATTGATTGTTGCTAGCACCACGTTGTGGTAAATTCCGAAGTTCTGTCCACCAACCATTAGGTCTTGATCTAATGATCAACTTTGCCAAAGACAGCAACTTCCTAGATGGCAAGGATTTGGATGGCTTGGACGCCACGTAGTTGGAAAATTCCGAATTTCTGTCCATTAACGATAAGGTTTTGGTCCACTGTAAAAGTTTGCCCAAGACAACAACTTTCTAGATGGCAAGGATTTCAAGATATGACACAAACAAATAACCAAAAATTCAAGTACACTAGCACCGCGTAGAGAGAAAATTACAAACTTCTGTCCACAACCATTAGGACTCGATCCACTGAACAACTTCGCACAAGACAGCAACTTTCTAGATGGCAAGGATTTCTAGATTTCACGTAAAATATGAAATCATCAATACATTTACACTAGCGCCACTTTGTGAGAGAATACTGATGTTCTGTCTACCAACCGTTAGGTCGTGATCCACTAAACAAATTTGCCCAAAGCAGCGATCTCCTAAATGGAAAGGATTTTAAGATATCGACAAAAACAAGTACATCACTATTACATGCACACTAGTGCCACGTAGTGAGAAAAAAATCCTATTTTCTGTCCATTAATTATGAGGTCTAGGTCCACTGAAAAACTTTGCCCAAGACAGCAACTTCCTAGATAGCAAAAATTTCAAGATATCACATAAACAAGGAAATAACAAATACATGCATACTAGCACCGGGTAGTGAGAAAATTCCAAACTTATGTACATTAAACATTAGGTCTTGATCTACTGAACAACTTTGCCCAAGACAGGAACTTCCTAGATGACAAGGATTTCAACATATTGCTTTAAAAAGGAAATCACAAATTCATGCACACTAGCACCGCGTAGTGAGAAAATTCCGAACTTTTTTAAACCAACGATAAGGTTTGGATCCAATGAACAATTTCGCCGAAGAATGCAACTTCCTAGATGATAAGGATTTCAAAATATGAAAAACAAGAAGGGCATCATTACTTCATGCACACTAGCGCCGCATAGTGAGAAAATTCCGAATTTCTGTCCACCAACAATAAGGTCTTGATCCACTGAACAACTTCACCGAAGAAAGCAACCTCCTAGATGGCAGGAAATCAGTAATTCAAGCAAACTAGCGCCGCGTAGTGAGAAAATTTCGAATTTCTGTCCATCAATCTTTAGGTCTTGATCTACTGAACAACTTTTCCCAGGACAGTAACCTTCTATATGTCCAGGATCGCGAGATACTTCATGTTGGTCCCTATTAGGTCAAATCCCATATGCTATCGCACTAACATTATTTTACAGAAATCTGTGAAATTTTACCGAAATCTCAACAGCTGAACGTTCGGTAAACAGTTTGGTGGTTTTTCAGTTTTCCTGTAATTGTCAACGAATATCTGTGAAAAATTACAGAAAATCTGTGAAAAATCACCGAACTGTTTACCGAACGTTTAGCTGTTGAGATTTCGGTAAAATTTCACAGATTTCGATAAAATAATCTTAGTGTGACGTGTACTCCATTTACGCGAATTCGATTTATTCGATAAGTGTATTCTGAAACTGGTTTTATACCATTTCCCCTTCTTTGAAAGCTGCACGTTCTTTAAAATTGGGTTTTTATTGATTATCATCATTCCTTTATTTAACGTCGGTCACTGTTTCGCAATCTAGTGCCAATCACCGACGGACATCGACTGCCATTTTTTTTTTAATTCTTTATTAAAGAGATTTCTAGCCTTAGGCTAGTTCATCTCTATCACATCGACTGCCATCCATTGACGTCAATCGAATGTGCAGGAAGGCAGCTCCACACCTGCGTAGGATATCGCACCCATTCAACACACATGGGTCGGGACCTGTCGGTTTTGTTCCCTTCCAATAGAAGACGTGACCAAAGATTTTTATACCTCAGAATAATCCCATCGACCACGGCTGGGATTGAACCCAGACCCATTGGGGTGAGAGATCAGTCACGCTTACCACTAGCGCCACTGGCGCCATTACGACAAAAGGGTTTCATTGATTTTCTTGCAATAAAAATTATTATCTGTTCAACATACCGTTATTCTAAAGTTTAAGTTGAGAATTATTTGAAATACTATAATTGAAATTGGCACTTAAGACTATGAGTTTAAAAATGTACACTTCGGGCTTTGGAAAACTTGTGAGTTTGAGGATTTGAAAAATTGATAAGAAATCGATATATAATTTGTTTTAGATTTTTCCTTCTTTTATACATGATCAGTTCTTTCTAATTATTCTGAAAAACTAAGATGAGATATAAGAATCTCATATCTTTCATAGGTTATTCCTTCTTCCATACGTTAGTAGTACTTTAATATATAAAATATGCATTCAATTACCGTGCCGATTCAAATTTCGGACACTTAAACTCGAATTTCGGACACTTTTTAAAGTTGATTATCTCGGTCGAATATGATCCACATGTCTTGTAAATTTTAAATTTTTTTGACTAGTGCCCTCCACGATCATCTAACATTATTACTTTGTTTCTAACTGGATGTAATATTTAATTAAAAATGAAAGTGTCCGAAATTTGAATCGTCCGAAATTTGAATCGGAACGGTACCTCTTCTTCATATATATTAAACACATCCTCAAAAAAAAATAGTGTTCACTCGGCTGTCGACAAAAGCAGGCCACTCTCGATGTGTGCCACGCGATCGTCTGTTTTCTCGGCAGCAACCATTGTTCTTCATTAGCAGTTCTTTCGGTCGATGCGTCGTCGACTTTGGAAAGCAACCGTTTCGTGATGAGTGTTTGAGTGCTGACCACGTTTTGCGTCCATTGCTGCAATGGACGCGCTCTGACCCTCGTTGGCGTAACCGCCATACAATGAAACTACTAGAAGCGGCTCCAGTTATGATAGAGGAGGCTTTTTGGATAGCAGAAGATAAAGTGTTTATCGTGTTCTGTTGACTATAGTATTAAGATGTATTGTATAGAGACCAAGAATCCTCGGCTCTGTAAAGTTAATTCATTTGAGCCTTATCAAATAAATTAATGAAAACAAAAAATCAGTTGTTGAATTTTGAAATTTTGTCCTTTAGACTTTTTGTATTAGATTCCAAGGTATGAATGTGATTTGTTTTTAACAATTTGATGCTAATAACATGAGATTTTTCACAACAGGTCAAATCCTTAGGGACGTCGTAGCAACAAAAGTAATTAAGATGAACTGTTGATTTGGATTTGGATTCATTATTTTGCACTTCAAATGTTCCCAATCTACAACTGATGCTTTACATGTTTCAATATGATGGTAAATTTCGAAACTAATTTATAGTCTTCTCTACCTCTCAAGCAGTAGACATGTTCCAAGAACTATCTCTGGATAATCCTACATGAACCTTCGGTTCAGTAGACCCCTCACCCGAACATTCCAACTGATTTCCCCTGTTCATATTAAAATGAGAATTCAATTTTCTTTCCTGTTATCGATCGATAGAACCAATTTCACCATAGTAGTAATGCAGCAAAAACCACTTACTTGCTTTCTGAATAATCACATCTTCCACTTGCTGTTCCTCCCTGCAACAAGACAAACTATTCCCCATGCTCTGTCCTATGCTCCAGCACCGTAACTTCCTGTGCTTCGCATCGATAAGAAGTTCACTCGAGCAAGTTCTCGGAAAGTCCCACCCGCATAACGTACCTCCCAGGGCCAAGGCACACCCGAAAAAGTCGGAAAACACTTCGGTAGGTATTACTTGCATGGGAAGCTGGAAGACCCGTGTTGCATTGCTCGAATAGTTAGTAGTGGTCCAGGGAAGGGAGTCATAAATATTGTTTGTTAATTAAAATCTAGGAGAGATAACTTACCACTAATTACATGTGCATACACACTGGATGATATGGCCATTGTCGGCACACACGTGTAGTTGCCGGTGTCGCTCTGCACCGCTCGCCTTATCTTTAACCTGCTTTTCGGAATACCCAGGATCAGCCCAGGGTTGGAGGACGTCGGATTGTTGTTATTATTATTATTATTAGTATTATTCACGTTTCAGCAAATTTCCATTTCCCAGACGCAGCAGACGACCAGTTCCGGATCCCGTGCCGTCGGTCGTCGGGTTGGCAGGATGTTAGACAATACCATTTCGGAAAATTATAGAGAGAAGAAGATGTATGCATACGGGATGAGACATATAAATAGAAGAAGAAAAAGAACAAAATGCTACATTAGAAAGCGACAACGGTCGGAATGAACAATTCGAATAAGAAACCCACCAAACCAACCACCACGACCAAGTGGTGTCGTCGGGGGTGTCGAACACGCTTTGCATACGAACAACGTACAATTTTTGCAGTCCGCAGCGAAAGGAAACGATGCTTGCTTGCATTATGAACGGAAATGTTACTCTGCGTGGTGAGTGGGGGTGTTCCTTTGCATTGGGTTTCCTTTTTGTTTTAAAGAAGAGGCGAGCTCTGTGTGTGTGTGGGTGTGAGAGTGTGTTGGATCCGGAGGGTTGGTGACGGAAGAAGAACTCTATCCTTTTCGGCGACGTCGATGAGGACGCCGAGAAGTTGAATTCGTAGGATGTTTCTCATTTCGTTTAGTGCTTTCGGATACAGCCGTGCTGAGTTGGGATTTTGAATGTTTTATGAGTTACAGAATGAGGTTGGTGAGTTTTATTGAAATGGATATGCGGAATTGGACGCACTAGATGATTCAATGGTCGGAGGTGGTAAATTATGATTTTATCTAACGAAATTTAATCTGTGTAGTTTGTTGGTGGGTTGGTTTTAAGTTAAATTGGATTCAACTGATGGAGTGTAATAAACAATATTTGCAAGAAAATAAGTCTAAACTGTATCTCTATATCAGGACGATGGTGAACACATACACAATTATATCAATTTAGGAAGAAATACACTTCTAGGCTTCTTCATTGAACCCTTACAAGATATTTACAAGACGTTCAACGATATCGTCAACTGATTTGATTTCAACAGCTCTGCAACTACGCTGCAAATCCATCTCAATAATAATTAACGACAATGGATTGAACAGAAATGCAATTGTCACCTTACATTGTTTTTATTGATTTACTTACTTTCATTTTCCAGTAATGTTTCATTTATTTTGTTTATACCATGCAATACTTTAATTGCATATAATGCCTTAATTGCATGGTAAAATGTTTTGTGAAAATATATGGGATTTTCACTCCATTTTGAATGAATTGTGCTCAAGTATAACTCAAAAAGGCTTTTCTCCATCCCATATGTCATTGAAACTCAAAATAAGATGGAATTATAATGAATAAATTAATTAATATATACCACGATTAGAAGTAACTCAATAGAATTTGTTTGGTAAAAATATGTTATAGCAGAATGCCATTTGGACTGGGTTATCATTGACCACCAAATATAAACCTTAAGAAAATCTATGAGTATTGTTTGAAAAGCTTCAAATTATTGAAACTCGCGCCGAAAAGTTTTATATGATCTACAAAGTAAACATTGAGCAACTAAGGGACGCCGGTGTTGGCCAGGAGTACGCGCAGAACCTGAAAGCTGCACTACCTACGGAAGAGCAGCTTTGCGCAGCTACTCTTGAAGATGACTGGCGGGACAACCGTTCCGTCATAGACGAATTTCACGCTAACTCGACAAATGGTTCGCAGCACCCTCTCAGATGTCAATGAAACTTTGTAAGTGTATAGATTTCGTCTACTTAAGCAACTTTGCCTACTCATTTTCTTAAAAAAAATCTAGACCAACATTTGGAAAGGGCAGAACTTTTTTGTCATCATTTTCTTCAAAAAATTATAACTCAATAATGTCAAGTCCTACAAAATTTTCCCAAAGGATAATTTGTAGAGAAATAAATGAGCTTTTGAAAAAAAAAATAAAAAAAAATCTAAGTCTTTTTTATACACTATTTGAAGAAAGTGGTAAAGAAGATGTAATTTTTCAACAGTGGCTAACTACGGATCGTTGTAACTTGGAGAACATTATGAAACCTGCAGATGAGTTTGCCACGTACTTTCGTAGATAAAATTGATAAGTTAATCACTCATGACTTTATTTGTAAAGAACAGTCTTTATTTCTAAGGAACAGATTGTACCGTGGCGGGCGTCGGCACCGAATGTTTAGGCAACGGAATGTTTTTGGCGCACCTTAACCATAGAAGGCAGTGGTCCGAATCGATGTTTGCACCGCGATAGGTCCTGACGTCGATAATGTCCGAGAAGTGCCTTCCGTCGATCAAAATGCGGTCGATTTGCGATTCTGTCTGCTGCGGTGATCTCCAGGTGTACCGATATGGGAGGCTTTGCTAGAAGTAGATACTACGTATTGCCATGTTCTTAGAGGCGGCGAAATCGATGAGTCTGAGACCGTTGACGTTTGGTGCGCTGAACTAACAGTTAGCGCTCAACTTCCGAGCCGAGCAGTCGATGTTTTTGGACAACCAAGTTCTGGAAGTCGTTCACGGACTATTGTACGTTTTTGTATCGATTATTTTCTACCGTCGCTTCAAGTATCGCGTTCGCGTTCGCCGCGACGTCATATTCCGCGATGCCGCGCCGCAAAAATACGTTTCGCGTTGACTATTCGCAGTTTCCGAAGATCCTCTCTCATGACGAGATTCATAAGTTCGTCGGGAAAGAACTCGGTCTAACGCGCGAAAACGTGCTTCTACTCCAACCAAGCAGACGGCTTGGATGTACCTTCGTGAAGGTCAACAACCTCGAACTTGCCGAGAAGATCGTGGAGCAACACGATAGCAAGCACGAGTTCGTGTTTGATGGCAAGTCCTACAAACTACGGATTACGATGGAGGACGGTGCGGTGGAGGTAAAGTTGCTCGAACTACCCGAAAGCATCACCAACGACCAGATCGCAGTTTTCCTCGCCGACTACGGAGAAGTTATTAGTGTTCGTGACCTAATGTGGGATGACCGATACAGTGATTTTGGTGGTGTTAATACCGGTGTTCGTGTTGCTCGAATGGTAGTAACGAAGAACATTCCTTCACTCGTGACAATCCAGGGCGAAGAAACTGCGGTGGGATACAAGGGGCAGCGGCAAACCTGCTTGCACTGCCATGAATTTGCACACATCGGCATCCCATGTGTTCAAAACAAAAAACTGCTAGTGCAGAAGCTCGTAGCAGATCAATCCTACGCTAACGTAACGAAGGGAAAACCGTCCAAACCTCAACCGATGAAACAGCTATCGGATCCACGAAAACCATCATCGAACTCGACTTCAGGAACTTCGGGTTTGAAGGCAAGTCTCCTTGGAGCAAGTGAGACACGAGTTGCAGCAGCACAGCGGAAAAACACAATGCCGCCACCGGCTGCACCATCTACAGCAAAACCCTCTGCAATGCAAGCTGTTGTCCAACTCTCGCCGCTGTCAATCCCGATCGGTACATCCGTATCTCATCGGAGGACCGATGGCAACGACACGGACAGCTCACAAACATCTCTTGCTTCGAACAACAGCCGACGCACGCGTAGGCAACCACCGGGTAAGAAAATGCGACACTCCGGAGATGATATCACCTCCGAACACGAACACATCAGAGTTTCCGATGAAGAAATGCAGCAATAATGGAGTACGTCAGCTGTAATATCGGAACCATAAATATAAGCACCATCACCAACCAAACCAAGCTAAATGCCCTCTGTACGTTCGTTCGCACAATGGAGCTAGACATTGTGTTTCTGCAGGAGGTTGAAAATGAACAGCTTGCATTACCCGGCTATATCGTTGTCTGCAATGTCGACCATGCGAGAAGAGGAACGGCAATTGCTCTAAAAGAACATATTAAATTCTCCCACGTAGAGAAGAGCCTGGACGGGAGATTGCTCGCCCTTCGTGTTCACAACACTACGTTTTGTAATGTGTATGCTCCATCGGGTTCCGTGCTTCGTTCCGAACGAGAGCGGTTTTTTAACAACACCATCGCGTATTATCTTCGTCATCGCACCGATCACATCATCCTTGGAGGCGACTTCAACTGCGTGATTCGACAATGCGATGCGACGGGGCACAACTCGAGTCCCGCTCTTCAAGCCACCGTTCAGCAGCTACATTTGCATGACGTGTGGCAGCAGCTCCGTCCACGAGAGATGGAATACACTTACATCACACACAACTCCTCGTCCAGGCTCGATCGGCTATATGTAAGCGCCGGTCTCCGAGAACAGCTGAGATCAACAGCTGTCCATGTGTGCTGCTTCTCGGACCACAAAGCCGTCACCGTGAGAATTTGCCTTCCTCTCCCCGACAGAGCACATGGTCGTGGTTTCTGGGCGCTTCGTCCCCACCTCCTGACCACAGAAAATATAGACGAGTTTCAAATACGGTGGCAATATGGGACTCGTCAACGCCGAAATTATTCGTCGTGGATGGAATGGTGGCTGTCGTGCGCAAAGCCTAAAATAAAGTCCTTCTTCTGTTGGAAGTCAAAAATAGCATTCGACGAATTCAATCGTGAACAGCAACGGCTCCACGATCTACTACGGCATGCGTACGATGGCTACCAAAACAACCGTGCCATGCTCACCACCATCAACCGGGTAAAAGCCGAAATGCTTTCAAATCAACGAAGTTTCTCCGAAATGTTTGTGCGGACAAACGAAACCTACGTTGCTGGTGAGCCGTTGTCGACCTACCAGCTAGGCGAGAGACGGCGCCGAAGGACCACCATCGAGCAACTGCGAAACGAGAGAGACGAGATCATCGGTGATTCTGCTGCGATACAGGATCATATGGTCCAATTCTTCTCCGATCTATACGCACGCGGTCATGTGGACGAAGAAGAAGAACAAGATGGACCCTTTCAGTGCGAGAGAGTCATCCCCGAGCACGATGCCGTAAACGAAGACTGCATGAATGAGGTAACAACGGCTGAAATACTTTCTGCCATCCGCACAAGCGCATCCAGAAAATCACCAGGCTCTGATGGGCTGCCGAAAGAGTTTTATCTGCGTACTTTCGATGTGATACATCGTGAACTGAACCTGATTTTGAACGAAGCTATCAGGTCAAATTTCCCGAGTCAGTTCGTCGATGGAGTGATCGTGCTGGTGAAGAAACGAGGTGCGGGGGACACCGCACGTTCATACAGGCCAATTAGTCTAGTCAATTATGACTATAAAATTCTCTCGCGTGTCCTAAAACAGCGGCTTGAAAATGTATTCCGTGCCCATGGTGTTTTGACTGACTCGCAAAAATGCTCAAATACTGGACGCAATATCTTCCAGGCCACGTTAGGTTTGAAAGATAAAATTGCACAGCTGAAAGCGAACAGGCAAAATGGGAAACTGATCTCTTTCGATCTCGATCATGCATTCGATCGTGTGGACCAACGCTTCTTATTCGATACGATGCGAGCTATGGGATTCAACCCGGCGCTTGTGGATTTGCTCTCCCGTATATCAGCAGCTTCTTCATCTCGCTTGCTTATCAACGGACACCTCTCTGTACCCTTCCAAATCGAACGTTCGGTCCGCCAAGGGGACCCTCTCTCGATGCATCTTTTTGTACTCTATCTGCACCCACTCTTGCGGCGTTTAGAACAAGTGTGTGGAGCAGATCTAATCGTCGCATACGCAGATGACATCAGTGCCATCGTCACCAGCGTCGATAAGCTCGATGCGATGCGGGATTTGTTCCGACGTTTTGAAAGAGTAGCAGGGGCGCGCTTGAATGAAGCTAAAACAACGGCAATCGACGTCGGCCTCATTAACAATCCGTTAACTGTGTTCTCGGAGTTATTTTCGCCAACTCGGTGCGGGTAATGACCAAGTTGAATTGGGACCTACTCGTGACAAACTTCGCTCGGCAAGTGTGGCTACACTCGTTACGCAGCTTATCCTTACATCAAAAGGTAACGCTGCTGAATACATTCCTATCATCGAAGATGTGGTACATAGCAGCAAACTTGAATCCAACGGCGGCACACGTGGCGAAGCTGACGGCTACCATGCGGAGCTACCTATTCCGTGGTGCATGTGCGACCATTCCGATGGAGCAGCTAGCGCGAAAACGGGAGGATGGCGGTCTCAACTTACAACTACCAGCGTTCAAGTGTAAGGCATTGCTAATTAATCGGCACTTGCAAGAAATGATCTCCCTTCCTTATTATAGTTCTTTCCTCAACCAAGTAAACTCCCCCCCTACAGACTCTCCCTGCCTGAAGATAATCCTAAACCATTTTCCAAACTTCCCCTTCCAAATCCGACAACACCCTTCCGCTGAGCTCATCCATCGTTTTTTCGTCGAACGTACATCCAGACCGAAAGTCGAAACAGCAAATCCAGCAATCAACTGGCCCCGTGTGTGGAAGAATATAGCTACTCGTGATTTATTGCCTTCGCAGCGCAGCTCTCTCTACATGTGGACGAATCAAAAATTCTCAAATCGGCGACTGATGTTTACCATGAGAAGAGCGGATGGAGAAAATTGCCTTCACTGCATTACGTGTATTGAAACAATACAGCACAAATTCTTCGGCTGCCCCAGAGTACGGGCTGCTTACGATTTGCTACAACAAAAGCTGCTGGTTGTGACTGGCAGGCGATGATCTCTTCACTTCGATGATCTTCTCCGGCCCTCACTGGAGGGGGTAGCAGCGAATAATAGAACATTGATAATGAAAACTTTGTTAACTTATATCACCTTCATTGATAGCTGTAATGGCAGGATTGATATAGATCAACTGAAATTTAATTTTGAAATCGAGGTTTAAATAATTATGTGAATAATTTTTACTAAACAAACAAACAACAAATAAACGTACTTTTACAAAAAAAAAAAAAACTTTTATATAACCGGTCTGAACTCCTCCTCCTGGTCAAGGTGAGTGTTAAGATCTCCGATAATGAATTTGATGTCATGGCTTGGGCAGTTGTCGTATTCCCGTTCCAACTGCGCGTAAAAAGCGTATTTATCGTCATCGTCACTTGCTAAGTGAGGACTGTGCACGTTGATTATGCTAACATTGAAGAAACGGCCTTTGATTCTCAACTTGCACATTCTGCTTCGATTGGCCACCACGCGCTTCTGCATTTCGCCCATCACGATGAAAGCTGTACCCAGCTCATGTGTATTTTTGCAGCTCTGGTAATTGGTATAACCATCTCTATACGTATGTACCGACGATCCCTTCCCGCAAATCTCCTGCATCGCTACAAAGTTGAACTTGCGACCCTCAATAAACCGCAAAGTATGCGGGTACTTCCCAAGAAACTGAGAGACTTGCAGTTCCATGTTCCGAGTTTCCAATCGTTAGTCCGTTTTCGTTGGCTGGGTCTATGGCGATTGTTCCGGTCCGTATTTACATTGCTTGCTTCCTATATTTCAGTTTGTTTTACAGCTGGCTTGTGGGGTCTGCACCAACCCCCATTTTCTCGTGCACAGTACTGTTTAGAGTCCCACTCTGGCACCAGGACGTTGATCAGCCGCTCCTAACATGGAGAACAGACGCCGTTTTGAGCCGCACCTCCATGGTGAACAGACGCTCGAAGACTGCACTCTCCGGAGAGAAGATTCCCCCCCCCCCTTACCTGTCAGCATACAACCAAGGTCCCACCGGGGTTGGTTACTCGATCTTTCCTATGGTTACTCGTACCCCAGCCGGCACTGCGGGAAGGTAGGGATAGGAGTAACTGGACAAGAGGCTAAATGACCACGCCCACAAAGGTTTGAGGTCATTTTATACCTGCAGATACGCGAAGTATCGATGTCACGCATTGTCCAGCCGTTTACCAGCCGTCAGGGTTGCCATGCTCAATTTTTCGCACAAGATGCTCATTTGTTAATAGCTCTGTACAAACTTTTTTTGGTTCCATTTCAAGTCCCAAACAACTGTGCAAAGTTTGGAGACGATTGATTGGAGCCCAGCTGTCCGCATTGCGGGTGAAATTTGTATGGAAATTAGTGTAGGAAAACCAACTTTTAAGCATTTTCATCCCTAGAAACAACAATGCAACTAACCTCTATATTTTTGTCCAGGAAGGTCTCAACACCTTTGCCCAAAGAAGTAAGGTGTTAAAATGTCTCTAAAAAAAAAAGTTATAGCTGTTGAAAATTAGTGGTTTGAAGTAAATGCCAAAAGTCACTTTTCCTGCCAAGAGTGCCCAATTAAAGTGACGGTCCAAACTGAAATAATTTTGGAGTTTCTTATCTTATCGATTTGGGATGTTCAGATGAATTATTCAAAAACAATTGCTTGAGATAGAGCATAGTTAGAGAGTAAGGGGGGGGGCTTGCTATACCCACCTTCTCTCTCATATTAATGGAAGTAGAGCTTCAAACTGAAATAACTTCTCATCTTGTCGAATCGGTATGTTCATAAAACACACCTTCTCCCATCCTCCCTATCTAAGTAGTTCATGGATAGCCTTAATCTACAAATATTCTCAAGTATCAAAGTTTTGATAACTTTTTAAGTTCAAGATCTCAAAAGCTCAACGGTGATGTAGCAGAAAACGAAGGTGGCACGGCAACAGACCTTAGAACGCACGCGGAAGATGACAGGCTACCTGCCCGTGATCTTCAATAAGTTGAGGAGGAGATCGGTTGGCTGAAGAACAATCAAGCAACTGGTGTAGATCAACTACCAAGTGAGCTATTAAAATGCGGTGGTGAAGCACTGGCTAGAGCGCTGCACTGGGTAATTGCCAAGATTTGGGAGGAGGAGATAATACCGGAGGGGGGGGGGGGGGTTCCCGCGCTACCACGGACCAATTTTTTTTCGGTTCGGTAGGTTCTGCAGAAATGCGGCGAATACAACGTGTCCACACAACTGTTCATCGATTTCAAATCCACATACGACACAATCGATCGAGATGAGCTATGGTTGATTATGTTCGAGTACGGATTTCCGGATAAACTGACGCGATTGGTCAAGGCGACGATGGATCGAGTGATGTGCGGTGTGATGTGTATCGGGGACACTCTCGAGACCCTTTGAATCTCGAAAGGGATTACGACAAGGTGGTGGACTTTTGTGTCTGCTAATCAACATGGCATTAGAAAGTGTGATCAGATGAGCTGGGATAGACACGAGTGGCACGATCTTAAGGAAGTCCATCCAGTTTCTTGGCTTCGCCGATGACATTGACATCATGGCATGGAACATTGAGATGGGCGGAAACGTACATCAGACTGAAGGCTGAAGCTAGGCAGATTGGACTTGCCATCAACGCATCAAAGACAAAATACATGAAAGGAAGAGGTTCTAGGGAAGACAATGTTAGCCTCCCACCTCGAGTTCAGATTGACGGTGACGAAATCGAGGGGGTCGATGTGTTCGTGTATTTGGGCTCACTGCAGGGTATCGAGCCTACTTTAAACTCCAGAGGACGCTTCGGTCAAATAAAATTCGCCGCCGCACGAAGGTGACTATCTACATCCTCTACGGCCACAAGAATGCAATTAAATATAAAAAAAATCTCGGATCTCCAGGTCTATTTTCAGGAATTGACCATTTTCTTTGAGATTCCGAAAATCCAGAGGGCTGTTTTTTGACCACTCGGTAGCATGATCGATATGGGGATGGCACATTTCCTCTATGCTCATGAATGTATGTAATTTAGAAAACAGCGCTGATCTCCAAGTCTACTCTCAGGAATTGACCATTTTCCCGGTGATTCCGGATACCCAAGGAACCGTTTTCTGGCCACTCGGTAGCATGATCGATATGGTGATGAACATGTTCCCTCTATGCTCATGAATGTAAGAATTAAAAAAAAACTCAGTTCTCCAGGTCTCCAGGTCTACTATCAGGAATCGACCGTTTTTCTGGTGAATCTGAATTACCATAGAGCCACCTCTCACTTCTCGTTCCGACTGGCCAACAACAAGTCCTATCAGTTATCTATCTATTGCAGTCGAAAGCAGATAGTCATACCTCTCAAATAGTGGCTCAATACTAAAATTAAAATTAAATATTTTGCTCGGGATTTTCCGGGTTTTTTTCGTTCCGGCTGGTCAACCACAGGTCCAATCGGGTTTCTACCTGTTCAAAATTAAAGTAGATAGCCAATTATTTGGAATGATGGCAGAGTCATAACGATTGATCGTCGCATTGTCGACTCGCTGCACACTGGGCAAAAATGACAAAACCGCGACTAAATTGAATATCTCGGCTGCCAAACGGTAAACTCTCATAAATCGATTGGTGGTGGTTTCATTGGCCTGAGACTTTTTCTAGATAGTGGGCTGGGATCAACCCTAGTTCTCGGTAAAGTAGAAAATGCCACTATCTGTTAGGATGGGTCATTATGATCATTTTTTCAGAAAAATGTTTTTTTGGTTCCATTTGGGGTTTCAAACAACTGTGCAAAATTTGGGGACGATTGGTTGTAACCCGGCTTTCCGCATTGCGTTTGAAATTTGTATGGAAATTAGTATGGGAAAACCTGCTTTTTTGCATCTTTATTACTAGGGACCACAATTTTGCACAAACCACGCATCGTTTAAGTATAGTCCAGAAAGTGCCTAACAACTTTGCTAGAGGATGGTGCTAGAATGTATCTAAAAAAAAAGTTATAGCTGTTCAAAGATCAATGGTTCGAATTAAATGCCAAAAATCCCTTTTTCTGCCTACACTGCCGGTGTGCCAATGACTCCAAACTGAAATAACTTCGGAGTTTCTTATCTTATCGATTTGGTATGTTCAGATGAATTATTCAAAAACCATTTTTCAATCTCATAAGCATATTAAGTGATGAGGGGAGGGTTTACAATACCCCCGCCCCTCACTCATTTAAATGGAAGTAAAGCTTCAAACTGCAATAAATCCGGTGTTTCTGATCTTTTCAAGTTGCTATCATATGTATTAAAAAACATGTGCTCCATTTAATAGGCGTTGTTAGATATGGGGGGGGGGGCTTACTGTATCCTTTACGCCCCTCACTTATACCAATGAAAGTAAAGATAAAGACTAAAATAACTTCGGAGTTTCCCATCTCTCGAGTTGTTCGGATGCGTTATTCAAAAACATTTGCTCAATCTCATAAGAGTTGTTGTAAAGCGAGTACCCCTAGTCCCTTCCCTACTCTTTTGGTGCAATGTACAACGTCGGATATATTCAAACAAATGTCATTGGATTGTAATGATTATATTTCATTTTAATATATTCAACGATTTCTCAGGGTACTTTTTTCGATGCTGTTTTATCCCCTGAAGCAATATTGCTGTTGAACTAGGTCTCGGGTGGATTTCTTGTTAAGTCAAAAATTAGCTTCACCTCTCATTCGGCTACCATCAAGGAAGCAACACGTTGTATCGCATTAGAAATGACGTTTGACTTGGGAGCCCAATTGAAACGTAGCTCACTTAAAGATAGCCCAACAAGCGAAATCCAACTGTACTTGTGTCTGAGACGAAACTGGTGAAGACAGTTTTCGTTTTCTCCTGTTATTTTATTTTTTTTATTTTCGATGTACGACTACTTCTGTGTTTTCTATATGCGTGTGGCCTCAATGGCAGTTTAATATTTAAAATAAAAGCTTTATTAAGGAATTTAATATTTTCCAACTGCTAATAATTCAAACAACATCTCCTCACTAGCAAATAAACGGACAAGTGGATATTAAATATTTACGCTACAACGTGATGGCGTTTTACAATAAACTGCGAATCCATTGACTTTTCAATGTCTCAGCATAATTTAAAACAATATTTTAACTCCATACGGAATCATAACTCGTAAGAAGTAAAAATAAAATAGCAGACCATTTTTTTATATATTCTTAAGAAAAACAAATGTGAACATGTATTTGTACTAGTCTACATCGGTTGTTAAAATTAAATAAACAACAATTTTTGTTTTAAAAACTGCATGTAGTAAGCCCCCCCCCGGCTCTCTAACTACGCTTATGAGATTGAGCAAATGTTTTTGAATAATTCAACCTGAACATACCAAATCGATAAGATAAGAAACTCCGAAGTTATTTTAGTTTGAAACTATTGAAACAAATGTACTAGCACATTTTATATAAATTTGTCACTAGAGTGGTCCTATGAAATCCATCTTTTGCCAATAACTTTTTTATTTCAAATTTCTCATGAAAGTCATCCTTTAGAAACTTTTAAAACTCTCCAAGACGAATGTTCTATAGCGAAATTTGTTGTCTGTATATCTTCTTATAAAAAAGATATACCCAAATATAGTAATAAATATGAATAAATTCAAATTGATTTTATACGAGTTTAAAAAATACCATACCTCCGTTTTTTTTTCAGATTATTTAGAATAACATACGGTCTTTCAAATGCCGTATGAAAACTTTTTTTTTTGTTCGCCCCAACCAGAGATATTAACATTTGAAAAGTGCATATTTTTAGTACAAAAACGTCAATAACTCTTGATCAGCGAAAGATATTGACAAGCTTTCTGCAGCAAAACTTTGCGCCTTTTAAAGATCTAAAAGTTATTTGAATACACCTTTGCTGAGAAATTTTAAATAAGAAAACTAGAGCAAAATGACTGTTTTTTTAGCGCCACCCTAACTCAGTTCAGGAAAATAGCTTTAAATTGGCCAATTTAAGAGATACAACAAAGTTGCTTGAAATTAGCTCAGCTATAACTTTGCCGAAGAATATTTTTGATCAATATTTTGATTTTAATGATAATAAGAACCACCCTAGAATTCATTGTCAGCGGAGACGAGCCAGCCAACGGCTGAAAGTCTCCTTAATAAAGATATAAAAAAAAAAATTCATTGTCATAAAAATGAGGGCCTTACTATATGGAACAACTTTGTAGAAGAGACTTTTAGTCTAAAGTTTCAATTTCAGTCTCAAAACATATCATTCCACCTAAATCTGCATTCTGGACCACTGTGCATTGGTACACCGGCAGTGTTGGCAGAAAAAGGGATTTTGGTGTTTAATTCAAACCATAAATATTTGCATTGTTATAACTTTTTTTAAGTACATTCTAGCATCGTACTTCCTTTGGCAAAGTTGTTGGGCACTTCCTCGATTATATTAGTACATTCTTAGTTGCATTGTTTATGCTGAATTTTGGTCTCTAGGGATAAAGATGTAAAAAAGTTGGTTTTCCCATACTAATTTCCATACAAATTTCAAACGCAATGCGGAAAGCCGAGTTACAACCAATCGTCCCCAAATTTTGTACAGTTGTTTGGGACTCCAAATGGAACCAAAAAAGGGTTGTTCTCGATTGATGAGGTAAAGTTTGCGTTTTTCCATATAACGATGACCCACTCTACTATCGATCGACATAGATTTACACTTCACTTAACGTATATTAATGGAAATTGATAGTACTAAGTATATATGGTGTAAAGACACCATAAACGTCATCAAGGAAACTCTACTGGCCTAAAGGAGGATCCGGAATGAGCGATAAAGTGGCCACCGTGAATACCATTTTTTTGGAGGCCCGGATGGACCTAGAAAAGTCTTATAATTTTACACGTATCACAATACCTAAATTGAATTTTTTTCCCAACTTGTGCGATCGACAAATGCTGAAGAGTTTAGATTATATGATCTACTTTATCGGTCTACCCGGATTATTCGGAGGACCAAGATATGGTAATTTGATCCCAAACTATAAATTCCATATTAAACACGCTTTCATCATGTGATTTTGAACAAACAACGGTTCTAGAACAATTTTTATAATGTGGCTACTTTATTGGTCAATCCAGATTATCCGGAGAACCAGGATATGGCCACTTTACACCAAAATTTAAATTCTTTATTAAATTTGCTTTGATCTCATCATTCTGAACAAACATAGAAAAAATCGCAAGGTTCTAGGATCATTTTTATTATGTGGCCACTTTATCGGTCGATTCAGATTATCCGGTGAACCAGGATATGGCCACTATATTCCAAAAATATGTATTCCAAGTTAAAAACGCTTTGATCTCTTGATTCTGAACAACATAGAAAAAATCATAAGGTTCTAGGACATTTTTTTATAATGTGGCCACTTTATCAGTTGTTTCGGATCCTGAGGGCGTATATGGTGTCTTTCCGCTATATATAGTTACTTAGTACTATTAATTTCCAGGAATATACGTTAATTGAAGTGTAAAATTATGTCGATCGATAGCGGCATTTCCTACTTTACCTGGAACTTGGGTTGATCTCGGCCCTCTATCTCGGTACGCAAAAGCTCCGGCCAATGAGATCCCCATCAATCGATTTAGCAGAATTTTTCCTTTGAGAATATGTATAACATGTTGATTGAAACCGTTTAGCAACCGAAATATTCAATTTAGTCGCGGTTTTGTAAATGCGCTGTTTGCAGCCTTGGTAATTTGAGGAAGTTTTTATGACTTAGGATTCTGTTAGATAATTTTGGAGCATCATCATCGTGTAAGATTATCAGATGATTTCCTAAGCTAGGATCTACGAAAAACAAACAAGATTCTACTATTAATCAACTTTTATGTTTAACATTTTCCAACTCCTCCGTCAATTTCTCAGAGCGATTTGCTCTTGTGATGTTTGCTCCTGAACTTTAACACATCCCAGCTCTGTTGACTTCGATTATTCTTCATACAGAGTTTCTTCTTTTGGCTTCTTCCGTCTCCAAACCCTATTCAAACACAGGATTCTTCATAAATTTCAAGCTAACATTTTAAAATATCACACCCACACCCACATAACTTCCACGCCCAATCCCAAAAGCTCCCTTCCCGGAGAACGGATAACTTTCTCAATGCACTGTTGCCTTCTCTGCCTGGCAACTGGAATAATAATGAAGTTTCCACATTTGTATCCTTCTGCTACGCGTTGGAAAAGTGGAAACTTTTATTCCTGCTACACTGCATCATCGGGATACATGGGGGAGATGGAAACCTACACCCCCGCACACACACACACACACAAAGAGTAAAACTTTTCCCTGATCCTCGGTTTTTGTTTTCGTTCTAACCCCTTAAAGTTGTCATTGTTCATAAACTGCTGGCGCTGGCTGCTGCGCCCCACTCATTCAAGTCAGGCATTTATTTGAACTCAAGCTCGCTCACCTGGACGTAAGCCCATCGGACCAGTCGGTCTCCACCGTGATTCGCTGGTTTTCCGTGGTGTAAATGGAGTTGTCCTGGGTAGTGGACTGTATCAGTGTGTTTCCTGCGAACGAAATTCGGAAAAAAGGTACAATCTGCAATCCGGGGATCAACCGATACAATTGTGCGATGTCCTCTTACCTTTGTACCAAAACACCGTGCTCAGATCGTGTGGTCCCTGTTGGATGACGCAAGTCATGATGATTTCGCTACCGGATTTCACGAAAATGTCCGACGGTCCCAATATCCGCGCTCGCAGTTCTGTGTTGGGTGAAAAACAACGTAGGATAAATACGATAAATACGTCCGTTTTAAAAAGAATACTATTTTCTCCGCAGCACAGGATGAATGTTTGTTTGATAAACATTTCGGAATGCAGTGCTGAATAGTTTTAGTTTAATTGAATGCAAGGCGGTTGGAAATGTTTCCCTTCAAAGCTGGCATCGCGGGCATTTATTTAAAATAGTTGTTCAGCGCAATTGTTGGTGAGGTTCTGTTTGCATAAACAGAACCGAATTGAATTGTTTGGGTTCTGGGAAGGTTGTTGTAAAAAGCTGACCTGTTTAGAATTCGATTTTTATTTTTGATTTGTTTATATTACTAAACACTGGCAGTCTGCAGTGTTCATGCTGATGGTTTAGTTGGAATGTATGCTTTGGTTTAATTTGTGGCTAGCATTAATACTGCAAACAACATTTTCAACCCAATTATTACTGGTCATGAAAATATATATTGACATAATGATTCTTTAAAAAAATGTATTTTGTGCATAACGCGACATCAAATATATCATATTAACAATATGATCCATTCATGCCTTTTCCAAATATTGCAATGGCGACCCGCAAAATATCGCTTCACGCACCATCTAGCGTTGAAAAAGGTCAGCAACAATCATTCAATTACAGTCGAGGGGTGCGAATATAGCACTTATTACAAACGTAAGAGTCACATTATTTTCATTAATTAAATTGTGTATATTACTTTAACATTTGTCTGATATGTCACTGTTGTCATCAAATAAAATAATAAAAGCTGAAATACATTTATTTGAAATATTAAACAAATTTTCATTTGGTTTACCCCTCGTGACGATAAAGAAAAACATTGGTAGCCTTTTTGGCCACAGAGCTGCTTTCATCGCTAAAAATTTGGTTCGCCAGCTAAGCGAAAGAGTGGATCATATTGTTAATGTAATATATATGGTGACATAGTCGTTAAAATAATAGACAACAATACTAGCTTTTAGCGGCCCCGGTGCACAGGGGTGCCAAGGGTATCAAAACACGCGCTTTTTTATTTACGCTGAAATGGTTGATTAGAGGTACTAGGTGTCTTCTGAGAAGTTTTTCTGGTGACAACACTTCTTCTTATGGTAAAAGAAAATTAAAGTTTAAACCACCTTAAAGTGCAAAATTATTATTTTTTTTAATATGATGAGATACAAAACATTTGTGTAGGGCAAAGCTGTAGAGAACATTACTGTGAACAACTTTGCTATAGACTATAACTTTCTAATTCCTATAACTGCTGAGATATAAAGGCATCGTAGAGACATCGTTAAAATCAATTTTGTATCTGTAACTTTTTCTACAATATTTCTAGATGTTTGGCATGTTCTATAAAGATGTTCCTTCCAGGTTCCTACAACTTTCCTGGAGTTTTCTCAACCATGACTGGTCATGGAACTTCCCTTAAACATTCTTAAATGTGTAGATCTTATACGAACTTCCCTGAAGTGTGTGAACCTGCATGATAAAATTCTCTTACTTTCAAGAAGTTCTCGGAACTTTTCTTACATTCCGAAATTTTTCCTGATATTCTTGGATGTTCCCTCAGAACCTCACACTATTCCTGAAATTTTTGGAACATTTCTAAAATTCTTGGATATTTCCAAAATTCTCCGGACCATCTTGAAAGTTCCTGCAATTAATTAATGAAACTGCTCTAAGCTTCTCTGATCTTCCTTTAAGTAGTTGAAACAGCCATGAAAATGAAAATTGGAGCCTCCCATAGTTCAGTTGGTAAAGGCGTAGCTACAAAGCAAAACCATGTTAAAGGCGGCTGGGTTCGATTCACGGTCCAGTCTAGAGATTTTTCAGGTTGGAAAATTTCTTGGCTTCCCTGGGTATAGAGTATGATTGTTCTTGATACACAATATAATGCAAAATGGTACAGGCATCGAAAGCTCTCAATTAATAACTTTGGAAGTGCATCTAGAACACTTAGTTGAGAGCATGCCATAAGCTAATATGCGATAAGCAATAATCTTGAAATGCGAAGAAGAACGACCTATACAATTTCCACCCTGATATTCTTTGGATTTTCTTTAAGAACTCGGAACTGAAGCGATGAACTAGCGTAAGGCTGAAAGTCTCTCTAATAAAGAAAATAATAATTTTGGAAACATGCAGAAGTTGCCCTAAAGTTTCTGAGTTTCTTGGGTCATCTGTACAATATATTTTTTTTAAGTAAACAATTTTAGGTCAATGTGTAAATACTGATGATCGAAAACTAGGCAATACCACCACCGGTCAAGAAAGGAATGAGTAGAAATATGTTGAAGTAATACTCGCTTTAATGTAAGCCAAGAACACCTCTGCACTGCCACGAAAAATCACTGGGATGATGGATAAAAGGGTTGGGATTGCAGCAGGATTCGTTTTGGTAAACGATATGCTGAATTGATGTCCTAACAACGCTCAGTGGTCCAGAATGCAGATTTAGGTGGAATGATATGTGTTGAGCCTGAAATTGAAACTTTAGACTTAAAGTCTCTTCTACAAAGTTGTTTCTTATAGTAAGGCCCTCATTTTTATGACAATGAATTCTAGGGTGGTTTTTATTGTCATTAAAATCAAAAATCTAACTTTTTTGTTTGAATAAATTAGGGTTTACATTTTTGGGCAAAGTTATATTTGAGCTAATTTCGAGGAACTCCTGTGCAAAGGAGCTTGGGTTTGAATGCACGGTCTTCTAGTTCGTAAGCAAAATCGGTCACCACTAGGCCACCGAGCTCCATATTTCATAAAACAATTACGAAGTTTCTGCTCAATTTATTGTTACTATGTTTCGATCCTGGCGACGACCTCACCGACCGAAGAATTTTATACGGATATCCAAGCAACACGTCTAAAATTCAAATATTACTTCTTCTACGCATACGAGTTTTAACCGAATTTCCCTACGCTCAGTAGTGTAAGGGGCTTGGGTTCTAACCCACGATTTTCTGCTCAGTAAGCATAAATGGTCACTCTAAGACCTCCGTGCGCATACATCACAACAAGTTACAACCAACGATCATTCATTATAGGTTACAAGAAGCTATTACAATGAAATGAAATCCCCAATGTCTTCCTAGAGCATCACAAACAGCGAATTTATAACTCGTGAGCGTTCACTCAGAGTGAGCGCTCAAGAATGAATGCAGCGTAATGTCAGTTCATGTACTGTATTATTGATAATTTTGTCCTTTTTGGTAAATAATATTACACCATATTTTTGACACGATTGAAGTGCATCCACTTTGATCAAAATTATTGTTTTGCTGTGTAACCACCATGACAGGCCTTCTCATGTGCTCTTGTGAAGATAACTAGGTACCTACATTGCTAAAGGCATTAAGGAATTTTGGACTGTCAATTTCCACAAGGCACTCTTGAAGTGTAGAAATATTGCTCTGCACCTAGTGATAAAGGCTTGAAACATAAAATCGCTGAATAAATTACATACGAAAACCCAATCAGAACATTTAAAATTCAGCATGCGAATATTTAATCCGTTGTTTGTTAAAGGTTTTTTTTTCGTGGATCTTCATGACAGTTTAATCAATTTCAAGAATCAGGAATTTTATAAAAACTCTGAGCAATTAAGGGAAGTCCAAAAAAATCAGGGAAGTAGGAGCTTATTAAAGCAATTTTGAAAACTTCAGGGATGTTCAAAGAACTTTAGAGAATATCCGAAACATTCAGGTAAATAAAAAAAAAAACTTATGGACCTGCTAAATTTAAAGAACCACAGACAAGTTCAGAACTTTGAGATCTTGAAGGGAGAATTCCGAAAACTTCGAGAAAAATGCATGAACTTTACAAATTTTTCATGAACAGAAAAGTCAAAAAACCTAAATGAAGTTGGGAATCCTATAAACGCCAGGAAAATTGCGGAAATTTTAATGAAGTTCTGAGATCTTCTGGAATTTTTTTAAAAATTTTTTGGAAGGGGGAATGGATTTAATGTTGGCCTAAATGCTCCTCATTTAGGCCCATACATAAATTCAGCAATCGACTAAATTTTCAATAGCTATCAATAATATCAATTAGTACCGTCTCAATGACGCGATCATCTAGATAAAATTGATAATATCAGAATTTTAGCGATGGGGTCGATCTTAGATCCATAGGTCAATATTAGAGCCATTTCCCCTTGTCCCATAAATTCATTTTTTTTTATTATAAATATTGTTGGATAATCAACGCTTTTTGTCAAAATACCATATTTTTTATTTAAATGGTCTTCCAGTTAAATCACTTTTTAGATGCAACTGGCTAAAAACTGAAAGATCATGGATTGTTATTTTGGTATTTATTTGATGTTATACAAAATATTTCGAAAGTTTCCTTAATAAATAAAGGAAATTGCTCTAATGTTGGCCTATAGATCTAAGATTGGGCCCATCGCTAAAAATCTGCTATTTATCAATTGTATCTAGATGAACGCGTCATTGGGACGGTACTGATGGATAATTTTGGTTGCTATTGAAAATTTAGTCGATTGTTGAATTTATGTATGGGCCCAAATTAGGGACACTTAGGCCGACATTACATACATTTTCCTATACATAAAAAAAAATATTTCGATAACTGAATAATATCAAAACAAGGTTTTACACCACAAACATACTGAACACAACAACCATTGTGTGGTCCTCCTCATTGTTCTTCATCAGCAGTTCTTTCAGTCGATGCGTCGTCAACTTTGCAAAGCAACCGTTGTGTGATGAATGTGTGAGTGTTGACCACGTTTTGCGTCCATTGCTACCATGGAAGCGCTCTGACCATCGTTGGAGAATCTGCCATACAAGTAAACCACTGGAAGCGGCTCCCGTTCTGATGGAGGAGGCTTTTTGGATAGCGGAAGATAAAGTGTTTATTGTGTTGTACCTTTTGACTATAGTTTTTAGATGTATTGTATAGTTACCAAGAATCCTCGGCTCTGTAAAGTTAATTCGGTTGAGCCTTATCAAATAAATTCATGAACTAAAAAAAATGACATAGCATTGACAACTAATGACAAATGCAGCCTATTTGCTTGGCACTTCTTAAGCGTCTTCTCGAATAACTCACCATCGCAAGTAGATATTGAGCGAGCCGTCCGTGATGTGGCAACCGATGTCGTAAACATGGATGTTTTCTGTCGCTTTGTCAGCAGAAGTTTTCCGCGCTATGGAAACGCTCTATTATGTTCCCTACCGTGGGATTACCTCGCTCGGGGTTGAATATAAGGTGTTTGAGTCGCTGATAAATGAGAGATAGTTTGCTTCCATAAGCATTACATAAGTACATGTCAACATGACTTCTTTCCTGGCCGCTCCGTGGAAACTAATCTCGTCAGCTTTACGTCGTTCTGTATGGAAAATGTATGCAAGAAACTTCAAGTGGACGCCATCTACACTGATCTTAAAGCTGCGTTTGATAGAGTTGTGCACGACGTTCTGCTAGCAAAGCTTAAAAAAATTGGCTGTTCTGCTTCCTTCAGCAGCTGGCTAAGATCGTACCTCGTGCAATGAGAAGTTATTGTATACATTGGAAACTACTCATCGTACTGTTTCTCGAACAGATCAGGAGTTTCACAGGGTAGCACTTTGGGACCACTGCTCTTCTCCTCATTTGTGTACGATGTAACGTTTATTTTACTACGTGAAGGTAAATTTGTTTTTTGCCGATGACTTGAAGATTTACCTGGGCGTTCGAGGCTATGCTGACTGTTAAAACTACAAATCTTCTTGAAATCCTTAATGATTGGTGTAAACGTAATGTTATTGTCCTGTGCGTCTCAAAGTGCTGCGTAATTAGTTTCCGTCGAAAAAGGACTGTTGTTTTGTTTGATTATAACGTTGCTGGGACTGCGTTTCAACGTGTCGATCACGTTAAAAACCTCGGTGTCATGTTGGATGAAAAGCTCACATACACTCACCACTTCTCAACCACGATCGACAAAGCAAGATCTCTAAGAAATTCCGTGATCCTCTGTGTTTTAAAGCCTTTTACTGTTCATTGGTATGCTCACTACTAGAATTTGCGTGTGTTGTCTGGAATCCCTACCAAGTTCAACGCAAATTCGTCAGATACGCACGGCGCTATCTTCCTTGGAGTGACCCGCTGGATTTACCACCGTATACTGACCGCTATCGTTTACTGGGTCTAGATACTTTTGCTGAGCGACGAAACGTATCGCAGGTCGTCTTCGTTGCTAAAATCTTGCTCGCAGAATATGATGTTCCTGAGTTACTGGCCAAAATTAATCTGTATGCTCCTGCCCGAACACTCCGTCCGAGAGACTTGCTACATGACAGTTCGTTTGTCACCATGATTCATCAATTCAACGAAGTATCCGACCTATTTGACTTTGACATCAATGCTTTCAGATTTCGTCATCGTTTGCTGTCGCCCAATTTTTATTTTTTAATGAGTGACTACATTTAGATTTAAGTGTTTCTAAAATAAATAAATAAATAAATAAAATAAGGTACCATCAGTTTTTGCTCAGATTGTTGTTGTTAATGTAACTGACCGATTACATATGAATAACTTAATAAGGAATGTAAATAATGAGGAGAGTGCCCACTTCGATCGGATTTAGTTTCAGTGAAAAATAAGTGGCAGACAATTATCATCATCATATCATCATCATTAGGTAGAAAACGTTGCTTTGCAATTAGCATTCGATATAAAGGGTGTCCTCATCACTGTGTTACATCACTTTCAAAAAGCTGTAACCTGTAACATTTTGCCCTTTGGGTTAATTTTAATTAAATTTAGGGTTAGGTTGCCTCAGCGTGTATTGTTAACACTGAGAAATTACTAGTAGTACTAAAAATTGAGTCGAAGGAACAACAGTGCGGGAAAATTTTACACATTCACTTCAACAATTCACATCTATCGCACCGAGCTATCGGAAAGATGTTGCGAATCTAACAATCTACTGTTTTTCGTGTCATAAAACGTTTCGGAGAACGTTTAACTGTCGATTGGTAGCAAGTGAGAGCTATAAAAAGTGTTCCGTGCTGCATTGAAGATCACAAGCGAGTGGTTGCTGCCTTCAAACGCAAACGAAGAACGCGGGCACATAAGCTGAACGCACAAATGTTCACAAAACCACACTGCTGTATTATGGGCGATGAAATATACGTAACAGCGGACTTCACACGTAGTTCAAGAAACCAGTATGTGACTGCGAAAGGCAAGTTTGATATTTCAGAATCCCTCACGAAGCAGCGGAGCTCCCCAAAAAATTCATGATTTGGCAAGAGATGTTCGTCCGGAAACTGGAGCAAGTTTTTCGTAACAACTACAACCGTAAATGGCCAAGTCTACATAAATGAGTGTCTGAATAAACGACTGCTTCGGTGTTTCAAATCACACATCGTTGCTACAATTTTTTGGCCGGATCTAGCCTCTTGTCACTACTCCAAGGACGTTCTGGAGTGGTACAAGAGCAGGGTGTCCACTCAATCCATGGAATCAAATTCCCTGAGTTTTCCAGGTTTTTCCAGGTCGGATGAAAAAAATTCCAGTTGCATACAAATTATACACATTATTATTTTATCTATTTATCCATCTGGAATCCCTTTTATGTACTTATTGATTTATGTTATTTTCGATTGTTCAAACTTGGGCGTTGCTACTTATAAGTCGGCACAGCAAAAAAGTTATTGAATATTACAGCACATTACAGCATCTAGCACATAGGTTGTTTAATATTAATTTGTACAATTTATGTTTAGTAAATGCACGTTAGTGCAATGTAAAAGTACCTCCACTATTGGTGCATTTTATTATTATTATTATTATTATTATTATTATTATTATTATAGTCACTTTAACACTCTTGGGTCATTCGTGACTTGTCCGGGGTGAGATTTGAACTCGTGACTTTGGCGTGAGAGGTATGGATGTTAACCACTACGCTGGGGTCGCCCCGGTTATTGGTTCATTTATCCTACACATAATTTGAGAAAAGAAATTATATCCATGGGTGTAATATTGTATTTGGTTTTTGCAATCACATTAGTTATTCAGTAGCATGCATTACATCAATCAATATTACATTCTTTTTTGGTATTTGTGTAGTATTTTTTAAATTCAAGAATATAAATACAAGTAAGAAACCTGCCTATACTATTTCGATAGAACGATATATCAAAATTTGATAACAATATACTTTCAAAAACAAAATATCATTTTGATAATATGTTTGAGCCCAACTCTGTTTGGAAGATCAAGACAGAATAAATCATGGCTTCACATGTCTAAAATCTCTTAAGGTCCGCTTAGACTATCTGATTTCTTGGTCTGATTTTGACCGCCGCCATAATGAAAAATCTACTCGAATTTACTTTCGACACACTTTGTCGAACCCCCCTGTTTGCTGGTGTTCACACTGCTTGCACATGTCGAAAGAACTGTCAATTTAGATTTCAAAACAAAACTGTGTCAGGAATCAAAAGTAAATACTTCCAGCATGAATTACCAGAAAATTGTTCTAGTTCCGGCAGACGTATTTGCTTTTATTATTTTAAATAAAATGAGAAGGAGAAGGTGAACTTTGTGGAGTAGGAAATGGTTGCTCAATAGGAACACCGGCAGGGATCTGGCTCATCTTGTCCTTCAAGAGCTGCGACATGATTCCTTGAGTTCTAAATTCTGCAAAGTCTTCAAACCTTCTGACGTCCCTGAAGTTTTGTTTCTGTTCTCCGGTTAAATTTCTTTAAAGATCAACAATCTTTCCTGACGATCTGCAAATTTCTCGGTAGTTCTACAGATTTCTTTGAAGTTCTGTGTGTTCTTCAGAAGTTCTGCAAATTTTCCTAAACATCTACAAAATTCCTGAATCCCTGAAGATTTAAGATCCTTGAAGATCAACAATTATCTTCAACTACAACTTCTCGAAAGTTCTGTAATTTTCACTGCAGATTTTCATGATTCAATGAATTTCTGCAAATATCTCTGAATATCTATACAATTTTCTAAAAATTAAAATATTATCTAGAAATTTTTGAGCTTTCCGGAAGTTTCAGGAAATATTCTGAAGTTTTTCTAATTTTTCTGAAGCTGTGCAAATATCTCTAAAGATCAGCGAACATACCTGAAGTTCTGAAAATGTCTCTCAAAATTCAAAAACCGCAGTAAAATTCTGAAAATTTATTTAAACATCTGCTAATTTTTGAGTAGATTTAAGATCTACCCTCTGAACTTTTCTGAAGATCCTAAAATTTATTTCAATTCTGTAAAGTTTTCTGAAGTACTGTATTTCTGCTCTAAAGATCTACGAACTGCCCTGAAGTTCAATAAATTTCACAGTAGATCTCCGAATTTTTCTAAAGTTCTTTAAATTTCTTTGTGGATTCTTGATCTAAAGATCGACGAACTTTCCCTAAGATCTGTAAGTTTTGCTGAAGTTTGGCAAATTTTTCTAAAAACGTGCCAATTTTCTGACGTTCTACAGACTTCTTTTAAGGTCTACGGACTGCTCTGAAGTTCTTTAGATCTATCTATTTCCGACTTCCATGGAGTTTTGCAAAATATTGTATTTTTGTATTTCGCTGCGATTTGTTTTTGGAATTGAGGTGCTTTTCTGACATTTAACGAATTTTTCGGAAGATCTCACATTTGTGTGAAACTGTGAAACTTTCTGTCAAATTCCTGCATATATCTTTAAAGTTCTGTAAAGTTGTCTTAAGCTCCGTAGCTATATTCCCAAGATCTACACAAACAACTTGAGGCTTAATAAATTTCTCAGTAGATCTGCAAACTTCTCTGATGTTTTGTAAATTCCTCTCGGGTTACCCTGAAGATTTGAAAATTTCTTTCAAGATTACCTAAAGTTGTCAAAATTTATCTGAAAATATTTGAGCTTCCTTGAAGTTTTAAATGTCTCTCTCAAGATCTACACGTTTTCCTGAAATCGCGTAAATATATTTTTTTAAATCGCCGCACTTCTCTGAAGTTCTGAATTTTTTTACTGAAGATCCATTAATATTTCTGAGATTCTTGTGATTCTTTCTGAAGTCCTGTAGCTTTGTTCTGAAAATCTACGTCCATGTAGTACAAACCATTCCTGGACAATATATCTTGGATACAAGCTCTTACTTTTTAGTTAACTTTTTTATCAGTCATTTGTGGTCCTGAAAAGGACCAATGGGCTTGAAAGCTTGGAAGCCAGTTTAGAACAATTTGTCCTCGATGTTCTTGGAGATGATAGCGGTGCGGAAATGAAATATTTATTAGGAAAAACACATCAATCACAGAATCTGAGTCCACCGGACGGTACCTAAGTTTATGTTTTTAGATGCAAATCTTAAGCCCCTTCTTTTAAGAGAATTTGGCAAGATTTTTTTTGGGCATAATTCTCTTAAGGTGGAATTCAGTTCAAAAAATTCAACTACATACAAACTCATACTTGCGAGTGTATGTGTGTTTAAGAGACACTACTGAATTACCCATTTTTACGTGGATTCCGGCACACAGTGAAAATTGGGAATACCATTAACAAAAACTTGAAACACTTACCTTGTTATACCGCTCACATGAATCTGAGTTTTAACCTTTTACGATTAAAAAAGCTGCCCATTTCGATTGAGGCGCACTTTCATTTTATTTTGGGCCGCCAACGCACACCCTCTCACTACACTACACTAACACACTCCAAAAAAGCAATGTTTTGGTTCATTGCTAATTTTTTTATGTTTCACAACACTTTCCGCTCTTGTACACGGCTTCACTTTGTTGGTCTATGACTCAACTATTATAAAAACGTTAAAAAATCCGCGGCGACGAGCACAAAATCGCGAAAACTTCACCAAACGAACTTTGCGAAAATTTGGAAACGTCGAGAGCTTCCCCCCGGCGCCGTACTAGCACTTTCCTGTTGTTCAATTCTCTATGCATTGGTCTGGCTGTCAGGCTTGTTGTTTCTTTTACTCTCGCACTCTTAAAATGCAAAATGTTTTACGTCATCATCATTGCCAAACATCAGTGAGAAAGGGACAAAAAAAAACACATGACCAGTCTTGTTTTGTTGGCACAGTCGGAGAGGGTGTGTGTGTTTATTTTCAGTTGTGCTGATTCACAAGGTTGCTAGAATCATTTCACCGAATTCAAAATAAAACATCAATTCTCAAATGAATGTTGCGTGAGGATTGCGTTAAAATTGAAAGAAATATTGATTGCGATGGCTTATTACGCGTAATAATGCATTTCTACTTCGTAAATGATAATGTCGAGTACTAACAGATATTATGACTAAATACTAAACTTGCTTTTGGCAGCACTGCCAGCTGACTAATGTATGCAAAAATTATGCTCAATTCGTGCGTAACTTCTTCGTGTTCTGGGTGCAGTTTTTAAATCAGCGATAAAAATGCCGCATTTAACGAAGGCAAAAAAGGCGGCTTTAAAACGCGAAGCTTTAAAGCGTAAAAACAGGAATCCAGTATGTGAAAGCGTGGCGATGTGTAATCCAGAACCGGAACCGGAAAGCGATGAGGAGTTTGAAGAGATTCTAAACTTTCTCTCTGAATCTGATTCAGCATGTTCGGTCAATAGTGAGGGCAGTGAATTTGAGTGTTTTCTTAAGGTTAAAGATGCCAATGTCGAGGAAGATGATGTTCAGATGATTGAAATCGGTAATGAGACCTGCGCGTTTGGTTTCGGAAGTGTATGGGAAACTTTTAATGCTTCCACATGCAGTGAGCTGCAGAACTTCTCTCTCGAGGATATTGAAAAGATGGATTTGTTTGACAATATGGAAACGATAGGCAGTGCTTTTGAATGTGTTAAAATGGCCGAGGAAAATGAAGAAAATATACGGCATGTGCATGATGATGACAGAAATGAAAAGGATGAAGGTATGTCATACATAATTCTTAATTATAGTTTTATTGTGCCGATTTCTCTGTGTTGTCAAATTACAATTAAGGAGAAACCACAATGAATGACGTTTTCCAAAATAATATGTTTTCCTGAAAACCTTGGAAGAAAAAAAAATCCCGAGTACTATCCAAAATACTTTCTCTATATTGTTCCGCAAGAACAGAGATTGAAAATTATATTTCTTTAATAATTTTACTCCTCTACAATAAGTAGCTGAATCATAATTGCGAAAAAATGATTGTTGATATTTTACCAAGATTCATGGCAAGTCCGTTCTGTAGCAGAAATCAGCAAGCTGAGGAAACGCGTCTTTAGTTTTCTTTGTACCATTTCTTATTCTTATTCAATGGGGAAATCAATATTGGACTTCTTCCAAAACTTTTGGGAACATTGTTGTCATTTCCATTGAAAATCTCTTAATTTTGACCAAAACTTAAACCAAAACTTATATAGTTAGAATATGTTTTGTTTTCGTTGAAATTAAATTCAAATCGTATACTCCAGGTTTAAATGACAACTTACCTTGCACGGAAGGATGCTGTGGTTCTCTTGAGAGTTTGGTATGTAGATTTTAGTAAAGCCACAGGAGGAATTGGATGCAAAATCAAAGACGGTGAAGTAGTTTTGGATAGGAAAACGTTTTGCGAGGCACAAACCGCACTGCATGTTTGCAACCTTGGGAAGGCTGTGTGCCTTTTCGTTAATTCGAATAATTTACACGACTTTTTTACCAAGGAAGTGGTTAAAGATGACTCTTATTTTTCTGAAAAAGTTGAGAACAAAATCGTTAAGTTTTTTGACCAATTTTTGTCACTAAAAGTTGTCGAAGATGACACTTTTATTAAATGCTGATATTTACGAATGTTTTAAGTGTGTGTATATTTTTTTTTGATGGTCTGTGTATTGATAGCTATGTATTTATTTGAGTTGATAAAAAACTACCGAATAAACTTTATGGCCGGATAAGATGCAATCTCAGTGATTTTGAAATAAAGAGTAAATATTATCTGAAAATCACATATTGATCAAGCTTATACACAAAAAAAAATACCATTATTATCTGTTCTCTCATCAAACATATCAATATCGTCGAAGGAGCATTATTGAAATTGCTGCTTCTTTCGGAACTTCGGATCCACAAATTAGAGATTAGACCATAACCGAAAACTTGAAGTTGTGCTATGGTGTTCGGTGTGTCATGTAAACTAAATACTTATTCCTATTAGTTAGGACCCGTCCATTAACAACTCTATTTTAAGTTTTTTTCAACCCTTTTTTCTCTAACAAATCCGAGATATAAGTACACAGAGGGGGGTCCCGTGGCGTCGTTGGCTACACGTTTGCTTCTCAAGTGGATGGTCATGAGTTAGATTTCCATACCCCCCCATTGGTAGCAGTACGGAAAACAAGATCGACGGAAAATAAATCAAAGGAAAAAAAGTCAGTAAATAATGCAATTTTGAAAAATAAGAAAATGATGAACTCAATTCCCCCGATAAATAATAAACCCTTACGTAATAAGTACATGACCCCTTACATGTATGAATTTATTTGAATTTGAAGTTTACACTTGCCCTGAAGTTTTTAGAAAAAAATATAGTTAAACTTAAAACTGCAAAATTACAATACTTCCCCCCTTTATAAAGAGAAACACTAATTTACTGTATGTATTGGTACACCTGCACCAAAACCAATACATACGTTCAAATCGTTTATGCATACTTATACATACAAAGGCTAAATCCAATCTGATTTGCACCTTAATAGCAGGGGCTTGAAATGTGCATCAAAAGGCATAAAGATAGGTGCGGTATTGTATGCTCAGTGCTTAGTATCAATATTCGGCAACTGTGTTTCCCATCATGGAAACGCCTCGTTTTCTGATGTCAAAATAACGCATTTCCCTGCACAAAACACACGGAACTTTTGGTTTATTCAATAGACAATAAAAAAAAGCGCTAATTGATTTGAGGAATGTCTTGCTGTATTTTGTTTGGAACGAGGGTGACGCACTTGTCATAAATGGCCCACAAGCGACTCACGACGAGCAACTGAAGCAGATCAGCGGTTGAGGTTAGCCTTAATAGCTAGCTGCTTGTGGAGAGTCTTTCGTTGTGTACTACAGAACACCACCACTCACCACACGAGGTGATTGAATGAACAGCATTCGATGAGACCGGATGGAATTCAATTTTGAAATCTGTGTTAGGAAAAGCGCTTTTTGCAGGCAATCGGTGACAATTTTAATTATCATTGCAACAGTTGCACAGTTTTGATAAATCTTTCTTTTTAACAGATTGGTAGAAAAATGTTCTATCGATTTGCGTATTAAGAATTAAAATCCATCATCTCTGGATCAAAACCAGACCACTTTCATGCCACGACCGACTTTGGAATCTGAAATCGGACCGCCAATATTGCCTTAAAAATACATGCTATGTTAGATTTAAACATAAGGGAACTGACATTGATGACCTTGACAAATGTCCAACAAATACTCTTTATCAAATTTATGGTGGCCCTGAAAAGAACTGTTTTTTTTTTTTTCGTGATGGTTGAGTAATGCTGAGCTATTAGGGTGTTTAATGCAGATGAGACTGGCAAACTGTATGTTTTTTAGAGTGTGATGCGCTTGGTATAGATGGCCCACAGCGACTCACGAAGATTTACCCCGATCAGTAACGGTGCGGCTTCTTTCTCATTCTTCGGTGAATGGACGCTTATGTGGGGTGTAGAGCACTGCTTGCAGGCAACCTTTCGTTGCGTACAATGGTCAAGGCCAAGAGCCGAAAGCACTGCTGCTGCTGTTGATGATGACCGTCCGGACACCACCGCACACAGTGATTGAATAAGCTGAGGGAGACTGGATCGAGTTCGATTTTGAAATCTGTGTTAGGGAAAGCATTGTTTGCAGGCAATCGGTGACATTTGTGTAATTTTCAGTAGTGACCTATTGAAAATTAATAAAGTGTTCAATTAAGCAGTTTCGTAAAAAAAATTCTAATCGGTTGGTATGTTTAGAATTTAAATCCATCCGCTATTTAGAGAGTTATATGTGGTCAAAACCTGACCACTTTTTGTATTGCGGTCAATTTTAGTGTTTTTGAAATTGCACCCCCAATATGTTTCCGAAAGACGTAATCCTAAACGCCAAAAAAAGAGTGTAATAAAGATACGAAAACCAAGCTTATATAGTATACATAGTATAACATTCCCTGAAAATTTCATGACAATCGATTTAGATTGAGAGTCATGTTTTTGAAAAGTACTTCTAAGTAATGCAATTTAACTGCGGACACCCTTTGTATGTCCACTTTGAGTGTTGTGCAAGCAGTCCATCGGAACGGTTAAATTTGTATTTTTGCTCCAGGCCCCGTGCACATATAATTAAGTTATTTATTTTGCAATCGTTTTGTATTGAGATGTTGATAACATATAAAATGTGTGCTCACGCATTTTTATTTATTTCCGGTATCGCTTTGACTACGCGTGCTCTATTGTTTGGCTGTTGTTCACACGGGAGCGGTGATTTTTTTTTTAAATAAAAAAGTTGACGTGATCGCGATCGAACATCGAATGTTAAGGCCTGCTACTTAGCTGATTGGAATTATTTTTTTCTTTTTGCTATTTGGCCTGGAAGTGCTCCAGTAGAGTTTATTCATATTACCAATAGATAACCAAACAGTGCTTTCCCATCATATAGCAACTAGCCCCGAATCGTTCCCGGAAACACTGTAATCCTATTACAGAAATTGATTCCTTGAATCACTTCATCCTTGTTGATTACTTTTTTAGATCAAATTTGGTGTAATTGATTGCTCGCTCCTTTTCCTCCTATGGAATACGTCTGTTTAAGCATCTGGTTGATTAATTCTTCCATTCGGTACACTTTTCGACCAAAGTCAGCTCCCCGGAATTATTCATGCAAAAGTGGCGTTAAAACGCAGCGTTCCAGTACTTCATCATTCATTTATTATTTTCATTTTCACGGTAATCCTTCTCATCAAAGAAGGGAGTCATAAAAAATATATATAAACTCGCCTGTCTTCGTTTGTATAGAGATATATAGGTAGTTGGGTGCACTCGAGCAGCCATCAATAAATTTCAACCATATCAACGAAAGCCCTGGAAGCTCTCCGAACTGGATGCCAACCGTGGCAGCAGCAGCAGCAGCAGCAGCATAAACTGGGTAATTAATATTCATAAATCCATTCGCATTCGGAATATTTACAAAAGGGAGTGAAATGCAATTAAAAAAGCATTTCCAGCGATGGAATGCGGCCATCATCATCATCAGTTGCAGCTGCAGCTGAAGCCGGTGGCAACGGCCTCCACAGCCACGGTCCGCACGTGGTGCCACGGCGTGGTCCGTTTCCTTTTTCGGAACTGTCACATGGGAGCCCTCGAAGACTCAAACAGTGTGGCGACACACAAATATAGGAAGGACTAACGGGTGAGAGAAAGGATCAGCTAGGGTAGTGTAAACTGTCGGAAAGTACAAAATGATTCTGGAGCACCCATTGAGCCGATGACACCGATTTCACACCATTCAGTAACGTTTGTGTGCAGCAGCAGAAGCGTCATCATCAACACCAGTAGCAGTCCGGTTTTTGTTGAAATGTGAAAGCATTTCAGAATGGAAGCTGGACCAGATACAAGTATTTTTATTCCGGTGCACTGCTGATGGCGATGGTACTTGTGGTGGTGGTGGCAGTGCTGGAAACAGAGACTGCTCATAAAAACGTTACACTAACGACAGGGGTGGAGCCAAGGCATGAGAAGGAAGATTTTATCAATGCAGGTAGAGTTCGTTGGATAAAGATTACTTTTATAAGGTGCGATGTAATATTTTTTTTCAATTCGTTTAATTCGTCATACTCAACTGTCTTAATGAAACATTACAGAGCTGAAATTCTCTAAATTCAATTCTTCAATCGAGCAGTTCCACGCCAAATGACAAATCGATCAGACTGGACCTTCGTGCTCGATATTTTTCATTGAATTGTCTAATAGTTGAGGAGACTTCTGAGACAAAGGTATAGGGAAAAGTAAAAACTTTCAAGGAAAAATTTAAACGTTATTTTTATAGCAACCTTGTGCAATAAATTCAAAGAAATGTTAAACAATTAAATCACAAAAAATACCCATTAGACTGATGCAAAATTTGAAATTTTCGCTCCACAGTGCTCAAACGGTTCCAAATTGGGTCCTGATAATCCTCCCAAAATTTGAACTCCTTTAGTAATAACCTGATTTGGTACAAACCATTGGAAGTTTATATGGAACATACTATGGGGAAACCATAATTTCGGTGCATATCAATCTCAAAATTCACCGGTTCACTCTACTTTAAAAAATGATAGCTTAGCTTATTGGAAATTTTCTCAGATACAACTTTGTTCAAGACCACTTTTCAATAAAATATAAGGAACAAAAATTATTAATGATTCAAGTCACGGATGTCTTATGATTATGCTCAATCAACTTCTCAGCAGGCAACATTGGTGTTCATGGGGCGTAGAACAGAGGACAAAAATCATGGCAACTATGTCACACTGCAGAATGCAGTGTTGCCCACAATACAGTTGCCTAATCTTGCCATAACATTATCAATCTCTTAAACAATTAATAACTATTTAATTTGACGATTGGCTGAAAAACAATTTTCTGCAAAGTTGTAGCTGATGAAAATTCCTATAATAATAGCAATAGAACTTGTGAACAATACAAAAAAGTTTGTTTTTCCCATAGTAATTTCAAAATAAACTTCAAATGGTTTGTGCCAATTCAGTTTCTTATCAAATAAGTTCAAACTTTCGGAGTCTAATCAGGACCCGATTTGAAACCGTTTGAACACTGTGGAGTGAAAATTTCAAATTTTGCATCAGTCTAATGCCCATGGCCCATGTATGTAATGCCCTACGGGAGCTAACATTCAAAACTAAGCGAATGTATGATTTGCCACCGGTGATCTCAAATAATGATTAAGCGTTGATGTTGGGGAAATACTGAAAATGAAGCGTGTCGATCGGGAGAAATTTCTAGTTCCAGTCCATACAGAGAAGCAGCACGAATCGTAGGAGGCCAACCGGCTGGTGCTCTGGAAGGAAACAAGTTTGGAAGAGGAAAGGGAGTTACGTCGACGATATCAGTGAATCTCAGGTAGCCTCAAAGGACAAAAGAGTAGAACTCCTAAATATTGGCTCTCATGAATTTTATTTGTATTCTGAAATTTTTCACTGTTTCTCGGCTCCACAAAGCCTTTTTGGACATTACATTAATTGTCATCGGAGATGCAAACGCGTAGGTCGGAAGAGAGGAATTCTTTCGCCCAATCATTGGAACAGAGAGCCTTCACTCTGCAACGAATGATAATGGCCTGAAGCTGATAAACTTCGCTGCTGCTCGTGATATAGCCATCAGTTGCACCCACTTTGCACGCAAGGATATCCGAAAGCACACCTGGAGACACCCTAATGGCGAAACTTGCTCCCAGATCGACCACGTGTTGGTGGATGGTCAGCATTTTTCGGATGTCTATCGACCGTTACGAGTTCGAGAAACCGGAGATCGATGCGTTGCAACATCCAGCGTTTGACAGTAGATGGTGTTGCTGCAGAGTACCACCAGAAGGTGAAAGAGATAGCGGAAATCAACGTGAACGAGGAAAAAAAGGCAGTACGAGGAATGCGTTATTGCTGAGGCGCAAGAAAGTATGGAGCAGAATGATATGCGAAGGTTTTACGCAACTGTCAATGGCGTGAGGAGTAAGACAGTGCCGTCTCCCGCCATGTGCTATGACCGTGAAGGTAATCTGCTGACAGATAAAACGATGTTGGCTGCCAGGTGGAAGGAGTACTTCGAGACGTTGCTGAACGGAGAGAACGAGAGAGCATCTACAAACAGAACACACAGCGACGATGATGGTCAAGCTGTGGAACCACCAACGCTGGAAGAGGTGAAAAAAGCGATACGAGAGCTATAAAACAGTAAGGCTGCGGGGAAGGACGAGCTCCCGGCCGAACTTCTCAAACACGAACGTGAGCAGCTGCACCAGATGATCCACCGTATACTGCTCAAGATATGGGAGGAGGAAGAATTGCCCGCTAGTTGGTTGGATGGTCTCGTTTGTCCCCTCCACAAAAAGGGACACAGACTGGAGTGCGCCAATTACAGAGGAATCACGCTTCTGAATTCGGCGTACAAAATATTATCACGTGTTCTGTTCAACAGATTGAGACCGCTTGAGGAATCCTTCGTCGGCGAATACCAGGCTGGTTTTCGTGAGGGTCGATCAACGACGGATCAAATGTTTACCCTGCGTCAAACCCTTGAGAAGTTCCGGGAATACAACTTGCAGACTCATCATCTGTTCATAGATTTCAAGGCAGCGTACGATTCAGTAAAGAGAAACGAGCTATGGCAGATAATGCAAGAAAACGGTTTTCCGACGAAACTAATTAGGCTGATTCGTACAACGCTGGATGATTCGAAATCATGTGTACGGGTTGCAAACGAGATTTCGGCCTCGTTCGTGACCTTAGATGGGTTGAAGCAGGGAGATGCTCTTTTGAACTTGCTATTCAACATCGCCCTCGAAGGAGCGATTAGGAGAGCTGGCGTGCAGAGGAACGGTACCATCATCACAAAGTCGCACATGCTCCTTGGTTTTGCGGACGACATCGGCATCATCGGAATCGACCGTAGAGCAGTGGAAGAGGCGTTCGCGCCTTTTAAGAGGGAGACAGCGAGGATTAGTCTCACGATAAATTCTACCAAAACGAAGTACATGGTCGCCGGTAGAAAGCTTGGGAGCAATAGTGGTGTTGGTAGTGAAGTGGTGCTAGATGGCGAAAACTTTGAAGTTGTGGACGAATTTGTTTATCTTGGTACTTTAGTGAAGTGCAATAATGATACTACCCGCGAGGTGAAAAGGCATATTGCAGCCGCGAACAGGGCTTTCGGGTTGCGTAGCCAGCTGAAAATGAAAATGAAAATGAAATTCGCGCTGTACAAAACGTTGATTCTGCCGGTAGCCCTTTATGGCCACGAATCGTGGGCATTGAAAGAGGCCGATCGGAGAGCTTTCGGTGTTTTCGAGCGTAAAGTGCTGCGAACAATACTCGGCGGTAAACTAGAAATGACATCTGGCGGCGTCGCATGAATCACGAGTTGTACTAAGTATATAACGGTTTAACGGCGCCGGTGGTGTAGTGGTAAGCGTGATTACCTCTCACCCCAGCAGGCCTGGGTTCAATCCCAGTCGGCGCCGCCGGGATGTTCTGAGGCATAACATCTCTGATCACGCCTTCCTTCGGAAGGGAAGTAAAGCCGTTGGTCCCCGGTTCATGAGTTGATGAGTCGATAGGTAGGGTCCAGGTGTGGGAGCTGCCTTCCTGGCACGTCGGTAGCATTGGTGCTCAGCACGGAAAACAAGATCGACGGAAAAAACAAACCAAAGGAAAAAAAAAAAAAAAAAAGTATATAACGGCATGGATATTGTGAAGCTTATAAAACACGGCAGGATACAGTGGGCTGGGCATTTGGCACGAATGCCGGAAGAGCGTCAAGCGAAGGGAACCTGGAAGAGGACGTCGGCTTCGGGGTAGGCCACGCACGCGTTGGCTTTGTGCAGTTGAGGAGGACATTAGGTCCTTGAACGTCCAAGGCGACTGGAAGCGATTGGCTCAGGACCGAGACCAATGGAGACGGTTACTTCGTTCGGCGCAGATTTGAATTCAACGAGTCGTCGCCTATCAGGTAGGTGAATACATTAACGGAAAAAAAAAACAAAAAAGACAGCAAAATTGACTTAAATTGAAGAACACCAACTTTAAGCAATTTTTTTTTAAATTTTTGGTTTGTACATTTTTCGTTGTATTTTTGACTAGAAAACAATTTTTGAGACATTTAAAAACTTGTTTTGCGCAAAAAAAAACAACAATACTGCACAAAAAATTTACCAAAAGTTGCTATTTAACAATTTTTGAAACTCTGACTATATGTTTTAGTATTACTTCTACGTGAAGTCAACGATTTACATAGTTGAAGATGCTAATTTCAAGTAACAGACTGTAGTGGTAATTTTTATATGATAGATGGAGTAGATAGTTCCATTAGATTACGGCAGTGTGAAGATTGCATATAGATATTAGAATAGCGAGCTAGGACAACTTTTTAAGGAAGGTACAAATCGGTTTTTTTCATCTCTCTTTACCAAACTCCCCCTTTGGAGAGGGATGGTGAGGGGTGTCCCCCCCGCCACCACTGGCAAAAAGAGATGAAAACCGACCCGCTCAAGTACCAACTGTGTGTTTGAAACAGTTCTACCGATTTTTACCACACTTCAGTTGTTATTTGAAGGAAGGCATCCAGTCGTAGGTTTGGAAATTGCAACTATTGTTTACCCCTACCACGATATGTGCTTCTGTCATCGTCGACTTGACGATCTCGAGGGGACACCGAGGGGAAAAAAAACCGATTTGTACCTTCCTTAAAAAGTTGTCCTAGCTCGCTTTTCTAATATCTATATGCAATCTTCACACTGCCGTACTCTAATGGAACTATCAACTCTATGCTTTCATCTACTCCATCTATCGTATAAAAATTACCACTACAGTCTGTTATTTGAAATTAGCATCTTCAACTAATTTTTGAATGTTTCATAAGCTTTTAATTAAAAAAAAATCAAAAGGCAACGCGATCAAGTACAATCCATATAAATGTAGGAAAATTTAAGTTTTCGATACGTTGAGTAAAATTTTATAAAACACCATTCGTAGGCCACGCTAGGTCTACGATCAAGCTGACTGGTCCCGATTCCAGGAGATAATTTCCACGTCGTACGAGAATTCCCAGCCCTTAGAGTTAGGGAGTTTGACGGAGATCATTCTTGAGGCTGCCAGCTCAACGATCTCAAAGTCGAGTCCGAATGCAGGCCGAAGATCTCTCCACTGGTGTACCGAAGCTAAGATAGCCACCAGCTAAGCTAAGTAGGGGGAAGACTCTTCAAGGCATGAAAAGGTTTCCAAAAGACGAGTCAGACATAGAACGGGCTTCCGAAGTCTATCGGACTAAGAGAAATGACAGACAGATCATCAGAGACGCCAAAACGATCAGCTGGTAAGAAACCCTTGGGGCGATAAATACTGACCAAACTGCGTCTGAACTCTATCGTGTCAGTGCTTTGAATGGGAAGAGGAAAGCCACAGGGATGGCTCTCCGTCTTCACAATGGTATCACCGGGGAGCCACAAATCATCGCTGAGGCTCTAGGAGACCACTACACGTCATTGTCTGTCTCTGATCAATACGACACGGTTTTCATCCGTAGAATCAACGACTCCATGCAAAGTTTGAACAACATAGTTATTGCAAAAGCTCCTGCTTCACTACCGATCATCGCCCCATTTCAGATTGCCAAGTTCAACCTGCGGTGGACGCACAGCTTGGTGGTTCCCATTCCCAAACATGGGGAGACGATCTCCACACCGAAAGACTTCCGTCCAATTTAATTGACTTGTTGTTCTGATAGAACCATGTAGCGGATGGTTAATCGTCGGTCAATGCAATTTTTGGTGGATAACATCCACCTAGACCACCGGAAGCACGCGTTCAGACCTGGTCATGGAACCGGAACCTACTTCACCGACCAAGGAGAAGTTCTCCAGGCATTCGTCCGTACTCTCAAATCCCTACATAGGAAACTGCAGGCATTGGGCATTGGACTATTACTAAATAGTTGGTTTCTAAAAAAATATAGCTCTAAATTATGTCAATGTTTAAACACTTCCAATACAAAAAAAAAACAACAACTCAAATAAAGTGTACTCATATTTTGTCCAGTTTTTTGCTCTATATACTCCTCTGTGCAGCGTACGGACTGCTTTCGATGTGCCCTTCGTCTTGATTTTGTTTTGCCTTTTCTGTTTGCTTCCGCTTTGGTAGGAATTCATCGGATGCCCCTCATGATCCTGCACAAGAAACACTTATTTTTGAGCCCGCCACGTCACACCTAGCACACCTGTGTGCATGTCGAGGCCTAGCTCAGCAGGAAACTTTTTGCGGATGACTCACTTAACCTTCCGTATTTCCCTAGTACCAACGCTAGACGCGATCCGGGACCACGTTGCCAATCGCAGACGACATGCGTATTTCCACTGCCGGATTGATTGCTCCTGTTTATGCAGTAATGCATACTGCATTGATTTTCCGTTTTAAACTTAACGAAGACTGCTTCTCCTCCGAAATATGGTACGTTGCTTCCAGCTCTGTAGGATTCGCATCCAGTGTCTTTACAAAACTATCAATTTCGTTCAGGGTGAACTTCGCAGTTACTTTCCCTTTCGTTACATTTTCTCATACCTTATGTATTGCCACTGACAGATTCATAAATCCCCGCAATAGTGTGGCGGAGAATGCCAATTCAAGTCTCGACTTGTAAAGGTAATTATTGGTCATACATATTGTTCTATAAATCGTTGGCATAGTTAACGACTTGAAAATGTCACCTACAATGTTTGTGAAGCTCGCCAATGACAGTTTAGATAGGGTTATTCGTGTATTACGGACTGTTGTGCCTTTAAATGATGAATGACTCAGGTTTATCAAATGCCTTAAATTCATACACAATATAATTCTACGAATTTGTGATAGTTGGGAAACTCATCATGACTTAAGCCGACAAGCGTGCAATGATGTTGGGATCAAGAAGCCCCATCGGATAATGTTGATATTAAATATCACCTTTCCATCAGCTGCATTGATCAAATTCAACCCTGCAAACATCAGCTTGCCAACTCGGTCCCAACAGAGTGACCGCTAGCCAGTCTGCTTTAAGCGGGAGAAACCACCGCCAAGAGGGAAGAACCAAAACCATACCGGTTGGTTGTCACACACGCAACTGTGCATCTGAAATTGTGTAACATCATCAATTTACGTCAGCCACATGCATGCAGCCACTCTCGAAAACACGAATTGAGTTTGAATGCGTGTACTCCCACATTGGTCGATGCTAGCATACCACTGACTGTTCCGATCCAATTCAACGTTTTTGCGCTCCTCATTTCCACGCAAAACGGGGATTAGACTTAGTGTTTTGCATTACAATTGCTCTTTGCGGTGAGGGGCAGTTTGAAGTGCTCCGCTTTTGGTTTCAGCTAGCCCTTCCGCCGGATGCTGATAAGAGCCATCACTAACTTGCACTGGAAACACGTGGATTACACTAGTGTTGAAATAAGCGTATGTTACGTGGAATTGAAAACAATGAAGCGAGCATCCATTTCAGATTGACTAAAAAACAAGCTTAGGTTGAACTCATTCCAGTTGGTTGGTCTTGCATCTTTATTTCCTAAGATTCCCAGAAAAATTACTGCAACCTGAAACGAACTTCCGAACCATCTCTCTTCCTTTTTATTGCACGGATAAAGATTATTCAAATTTTACATTGTGGGATAAGCTCATTCAACACCCGAGTCTTTTTTGCTATTACTTTTTCGAGATTAATCTTCTTTCGCTCCAGGGATAACCACGTGCATTACTGATCCTGGTTGCGTTACAAAACGAAGAAATGTTCATCCTCGGAAGTGTTTTCCATTTCTCCGGCCCATTTCGAGATTATCTTGTCTGTGGTTTTGCGGGGTTGATGGGTTTTTCATATCTTTTCCGGTAAGTTTCTGCAGCCGGCCTCAGATGCGATGTAATCCATACCAAGGGCAGGCAGCACGTTTTTCTTATGTATACATGCGAAGTGGGTAGTGCGAGTGTTAATTAAAATGAAGCTGAACAGGTATATGTTTTTTTTTTCAACTTGGAAAAAAGGCTTTTGACTCGGTCCAAAACGCACCGCCCTGGTGTAGAATGCCTCCACTTGGTTTTTTATGCCTTTTGCATAAAAAATTCAACATTGAAATTAACGAACAGCATTGCTGGTTCAGTAGTAGTATTTCAGCACATCAAATCCCAGAATTAGTAATGAGACAGCAATGAGGCACATGGGGCCATTTTATCATTAACGACTGTCCTCTCCTATATGTTTTCATATTGATGTACGGATTCGAAGCAAGATCGGAGATTTTTGAAAGCCTTGTTTTAAAGGATGTCCCACATCAAATTGCACCACGGAAAAAAACGCTGTTGAATATTACTTAGTTGATCGATCCTTTTCAAACTTTCAGACAATATTTAAAATATAACCCATTAGTAAGCTTTTGGCATATTTATTTCATTCAACTTCAATACCATAACCGTACGATCGCACCTTAAGCTTAACTCCACTCATGAAGATCTGTACAACATCTGGCTGCCGCTTCTTCTGTACGAAAACCCACTTTTCCTTCATGTCTTCCTTAGATTTGACCTCCTTGGGATGCTTCCGTAGTGCCTGCTTCATAATAGCCCAGTATTTTCGATGGGCCTTAGTTTCGGTGCGTTGGGGGGGTTCATGTCCTTGGGTACGAAAGTGACCCCGTTGGCTTCGTACCACTCCAGGACAACATTTGAATATTGGGCACGAAGATTACCAGAAGATCGTAGAGCCCTCGTGTTGGTTCAACAGAGGAAGCAGACGCTTCTGTAGGCATACCTTGAGGTAGATATCCACGTTTACAGTCCCGGTAGTCACGAACGACGCACTCCGTTTGCCTCATGAGCAGATCGCTTGCCAAATCATGTATTTCTTGGCAAACTTTGAAAGTTTCTGCTTCCTTACTTCCTCCGGAACATCAAACTTGTGCTGGGTGGAGAAGAACAGTAGCCCCGGAAGCTGCCGGAAGTCCGCCTTGACGTAAGTCTCATCATCCATGTATTTCTTTCTGTTGTTACCAGAACGGCGCACAGAAACCAGAGGGTAACTTTGGCAAAGATCAGTACTGTGTTATTCTACCTTCCCAGTAGAAGATGTGAACGCGCACTCTTTTGTCTGTGAATTAAAGGATATACCTCAAATCCCCTCATTCAACTATGTTTCAGTTAGGTAAAGGAGTGCACGTTTGATAAGTATTGTCGTGTTAATGCCCTTTCACTCAATTTCCACTTCTGTTCAATTTTCACACTGCCGTACTCTAACGGAACTATCAAATAAGAAGCTCAGTGGCCTTGTGTCGACCGATTTTGGTTGCTGAGTTGAAAATAATGGGTTCAATCTCAAGCTGCTTCACATTATTGAGTTATAATTGAAATCGCCTTTCTTTCATAATATGATATAAAGCTTAATGAATTTCGGACTCCATATCAAATAATTCTCGAGAACAGTTGTTCGTCGTTGGTGAGGTCACCACTTGATCGAAACCTAGTAACAACGGAGCTCGGTGGCCTTTTTTTTCCTATGTTGGGTACATTTTTCCACTGCGACTAGTTATTTGATCTATTCATATTCTATTATGATCTATTGTGGCGGGCCCCGGTTTAATGTATGCCACATCAGGGTGTTGTATCACTATTTGTTTGAGTGATTTCCACTAGCTGACTATAGGCGTTGTCCCAGTAAGGTATTATAGAACGAATGAACTTTATTGCCTTACTGGGAGAAGTCATCCATACATCTGAGGGCTGCATTAAACCCTTATCGAAAAATGTTTTCCTTTTATGAAAAAGTGCTGCACAGTTACATAGTAGATGTTCTGAGTTTTCACTCTCTAGGTTGCAGAATCGACACTTGTCATCTTGCAATTTGCCTAGCTGTTTTAAATAATATTTACTTTACGTTTACGTTACTAGGCCGCTAAAAGTACATAGATCTTTTTTGGAGAGATTAAGAAGTCTTTGAGTTGCTTCTTTATTAGGTGATATAAATCTTTTGGACTGTCGAGCTTTTTTAGTGTTTTTCCAAATGTTATCTATCATCGATTTTTCCCAGTTTTTTAGTTCCATTTTGAGGGTACATTCTGAGGCCCCGCAAAATGGTTCTGGACCTAGGAATGGTGTTGATGATCCCAATCTTGCTAATAAATCTGCCTTTTCATTACCTTCAATCCCACAGTGCCCAGGTACCCAAAATAAGTTAACTGTACTATTTTTAGCCACCTGCTGTAGTAATTGAATGCATTCCCAAACCAGTTTAGAAGAACATGTAACTGACTTCAATGCTTTTAGGGCAGCTTGACTGCCAGAGAAAATATATATGCCTGTATTTCTGCTTGAAATACGGTTGGCCACTTACCCATAGATATTGATATGTTGACACCAGGACCCGTTACCCCAGCGCCAACTCTGTTGTTTAATTTGGAGCCATCAGTGTAGAACATTACTGATCCTGGTCGAATATTAGGTCCTCCTGATTCCCATTCAGTGCGACTAGGTTCAGTGACGTTGAATAGTCTTTCAAAGTTATACTGTCTATTCATCCAGTCTTCATGAGTTACTAAAGAATTAATTTTAAATTCCTTCAAAATACTGAGATGACCTCTAAGGTCCCCATCAAAAAACTGTTTTGTTCTTTTTAACCTTAGCTCGGTGGCCTAGTGGCGACCGATTTCTTTTACTAAGCAGAAGAGCCTGCTTTCAAGCCCAAGCTCCTCCATGTTATTGAATCTTTAGGACATCAATTCAGAATAACATTTACCAATACTAATCCTGCTGCAATCCCAACCCTTTTATCCAAAATCCCAAAGATTTATCATGGAATTGCATTAAAGCGAGTTTTCATTAAAGCGAGTTTTCATTAAAGCGAGCTTTAATGGCTTTCATTAAAGCGAGTATTATGTCTACATATTTCTTTTTTGACTTGCATTTGGACGTGGCCGACGCTGGTATTGCCTGGTTTTAGATCAACAGTATTTACACCTTAAGAATGATTGCTAATCCAAAGTAACTATTGGTCTATTGGTTCTCTGTGTAATTACAGCTGATTTGGCGATAACGAAGTTACATTTTCCAGCTCAAACCCATGTTCATGCCGTACTATCAATTTATCCTCTTCAGAACTTTCTCTAGTTAATAAATTATCGCACTAAAGCTTCACTTTGATATTAGTATGGCATTTCTTCCCTACTCTTTCAGAAGATTTTTTTTTTATTTGAAGAGAACTACGTTATTTGTGCCGTCCACCGAGGATGGTACTAACAAACGCCACTGAGAAATTGACTACTAAGCTGAAAACAGACATTCCTATACAGTCGACCTCTAATGCAGGAGATATCTTGTTGTAACATGACTTTCATTTTAATAGTTTTACGAGGAACTTGAAGGATCATGCAATGATATGCAATGGGCTCGGTGGCCTAGTGGTGACTGTTTTTGCTTACTGAGCAGTAGATCAATCAATCAAGCCAAAAACAATACAGATAAACCTTGAATATGTGATCACCGTCCATACCACTCACGCCAAAGTCACGAGTTCAAATCTCACCCCCGTAAAAGTCACGAATGACCCAAGAGTGTAAAAGTGACTATACATTAAAAAAAATGCATTTGGTCATTCAACCGCGTAAACTTTATCATCATATCAGTTGACTCCATGCTTGCTTTTTGTGGTCTTTTAATGGGTTAAAAGTGTTGTAATCGACCTTAAAAAATGTGTTTGGTAATATCTCAACGTAGACTAGTACAAATACATGTACAGTTTTTTTTAGTTAAAAAAATATTTTAATGAAAAGTACAATTTAGCCTTAAATAAAAATTAAACAGTGGCTGCTTTCCTATTTTTCTTCTTATGAATTATTTTTCGGTATTAAGTTAAATTATTTTTAAGCTTTTGCCAATATATTGTAAAGTCCATGGTTTCCCAGTATTGAGTGTAAGAGGCCATCATGCGATTTGATGGTCCATATTTTGCATAATTTGTGCGATGATGGTTTATGGCAAATAAATTTTGATTTCAGAGTTACCGAGTAGGTGCATATACTTTTAATGTTGATAAGAGTGCTGATGAGTCAATTGAATATTCACGACGCTCTATTAATGTGTGTATGTTTATAAGCATGCAGCGTACGAATGTGCAACTGTTGCTATGAAAATTAAATTATCACCGATTGCCTTCAAAAAGTGATTTCCTTAAAACAGATTTCAAAATTTTATTTCATCCGGTCTCACCAAACGGTGGTTATTCAATCACCGTGTGGTGAGTGGTGGTGTTCTCCAGCCCACAACGAAAGGCTCCCAGCAAGCAGCTAGCTATCAAGGCTGCCCTCAACCGCTGATCAGATTCAGTAACAATCACCGTGTGTGGTGGTGTCCGGTCGTCGGCATCAACAGTGCTTTCGGCGCGTGGCGTTGAACATTGTTCTACAGTACACAACGAAAGGCTGCCCGCAGGCAGCGAGCTGCAGCCCACTTGAGCGTCCATTCACCGAAGAAGTAAGAAGAAGCCGCACCGCTATTTATCGGAATCAGTAGCCGCTGTGGGCCATCTATGTCAAGCGCGTCACCCTTATTCCAAACAACATACAGATCGCCAGCCTCATCTGTGTTTTACACACTAATAGCTCAGCATTAATTAAGACTTTATCATTTTTCAACATGTCACTATTGAAAATTGCAAGAATGTGCAACTGTTGCTATGATAATTAATATTATCACCGATTGCCTGCGAAAAGCGATTTCCCTAACACAGATTTCAAAGTTGAATTCCATCCGGTCTCACCAAACGATGGTTATTCAATCACCGCGTGGTGAGTGGGGTATTCTCCAGTACACAACAAATAGCTCTCCGCAAGCAGCGAGCTGCAGCCCACATGGCCATCCATAGGAGGAAGAAGCCGCACCGCTATTAATCGGAATCAATTGCTCTTCGTGAGTTGCTGTGGGCCATCTATGTCAAGCGCGTCATACTAAAGAGTATAAACAGCGAGAACCCCTATTCCCACACAAAACACAAGCTCCTGCTGCAGTTAACAAATAAGATTTAATATATAATACCACGTAGTCCTAGGACACCATTGCGTACAACCCCATAGGGCTGTCCCTTGTAGTTTTTTTTTGCTGTTTTATGTCGAACCTTATTTACGAAGGGCGTATAATAGAAATTACTTTTGTACTGATTCTAATCTTTCTTCATGCGTGATTGAAAAAGGAGCCATACAATGCTAAGGCCTGTACTCGAAAAAAATGCACCAGACAAAAGTGTTCACCAAAAATTTATTTTAAGTCGGATTTTCTTGAAACTTTCAGGGAATGATCTAATACATATGGATTATGTTTCGGCATCATTACTTTATTCAATTTCCTTTCCATCACTGAAAGCGCGCACCTTTCCCTTAAGACCCCTCCTTACATTTTGTGCAATGGTGGAGCCGACCTTTTTGGTCACTTTCATCCATTCTTTCTTCAACTCCAGCTCGTTCTTAAACACATTGGTCGATTTTCGAACTTTGGCCTTCATTATGGCCCAAAATCTTTCCACCGGACGAATCTCTGGTGAATTCGGGGGGTTGGCGGTTTTTGGTATAAAAACAACGTTATTGTCTCTGTACCAATCCAACGTCGATCGCGCTTAATGGCATGATGCCAGGTCCGGCCAAAATAATGTCTCGCCTCCGTGGGACCGCAGGAAGGGCAACAGACGCTTCTGGAGGCACTCGGTGCGGTAAATTTCGCTGTTGATTATGTCTTTCGGAAAATCAAACCGTGATTTGGCAACGTAGAACTCCAGCCCCGGTATCTGCTTTGCGTCTGCCTTGATGTAGGTTTCGTCATCCATAACCACAAACATCGGTTTCGTTAACCACTCTCGATACAGCTTCCTTGCGCGGGATTTGGCCGCCGTTTTTTGTTGATCACGCCGGTTCGGTGCCTTCCGGACCTTGAATACACGAAGCCCAGCTCGTTTCATGGTTTGCTGAACGAACCAGGCGGAACACTTTGCCTTCAGAGCCGCGTCGCGAATCGAAAGGTTCGGATTACGTTTGAAATAATCCAACACCTTCCGGGCCTTCACAGGGTCAGCTGTCTTCGATTTTCTTCCACTTCCAGCCCGCCGCTTGGTCGTCTGGGACTCCTTAAACGATTTTACCACCCGAGACACAGTTGTATGGGTGATTCTCAGTTGTCTTCCGATCCATCTCATGGTCGCAGTCGGATTTTCCATGACGGCGCGCAAAATTCTCCGGCGATTTTCTTCTTGTTTCGATGACATCTCAATAACCACTGAACCGATTGTTATGAAATTGTGCACATGTAAACAATTCACTCCAAACTAGTTATACCCAGATTTGCATCAATTTTTACCCACGGATAAAAAAGTTACACACGGATAAAAATGGTGGATTTTTTTCGAGTACTGGAATATATTGATGCCTTCTTCATTTCTTATTTCCAAAAAGAGCTTCATGTCATCGGCATAGATTAGCAATTTTAGTTTTTTGAGCATGAAAGAAAAGTCGTTTACGTATAGAATTAAAAGAAGAGGTCCCAAATGAGAGCCTTGGGTACGCCTGACGTTACTTGAATTGGGCTTGATTTCTTTCCGTTGAATTTAATTATTTTTTGTCGGTTAGTTAAATATGATTGAAGCCATTTCAGGACTCCTGACTCAATTCTATTTTTTGCAATTTAAATAGCAGCATTGGTATGTCTATGTGGTCAAATGCCTTGCTAAAGTAGGAGTGTTCACTCGGCTGCCGACAGAAACAGGCCACTCTCAATGTGTGGCACGCAATCGTCTGTTTACTCGGCAGCAACCATTGTGTGGTCCTCCTTATTGTTCTTCATCAGCAGTTCTTTCAGTCGATGCGTCGTCGACTTTAGAAACAACCGTTTCGTGATGAATGTGTGAGTGCTGACCTCGTTTTGCGTCCATTGCTGCAATGAAATCTCGCGTCACTTTTCAAATAGACCAATGTGTAACATATCCACCATTTTGAGAAAATCGAAGTTGAAGTTCGATAGATTATTATTTTAACTGCTTAGAAACAATACATTTTGCTCTACTATTTTTTATGTAGTCAGTGAATAATAACGTTGAAAATTCAGTAGAAACGGTAAAATCACAATTTTGTTTTGAATTTTATGCTACAATATACAAAAAAAAAAACACAAAAGACGTTTTGACTAGTCAAGTTGTACATCGGACATGTTACATTGAACGATTTTTCTCAAAGACAGAATCAATGCGTGTTACATTGGACGTTTTTTTCTACATGATACTAGATTGACATGAACTTTAGATTGGCCCCGCCTTTAGAAAATGAGCACCAATCATGTTATACAGTCCGAATGACCGAAGTAACAATCATGTACCCATCATTTCAAGCTGTACATTGGACAATTGTTGACCTATGATTATCTTAAATAAATGAAACTAAATTTGGAAGGATGTTTTTGCATCACATACAATGATAGAAGAGCAATAGTTTGTATCACTTAACTCGATTTGTTTACATTTGTTACTTAGCACCTTTTGAAAAGTGACGCGAGAAATCACTGGAAGTGGCTCCCGTTCTGGTGGAGGAGGCTCATTGGATAGCGGAATATAAAATGTTTATAGTGTTGTACCTTTTGACTATAGTTTAAAGATGTATTGTATAGTGAACAAGAATCCTCGGCTCTGTAAAGTTAATTCGGTTGAGCCTTATCAAATAAATTAATAAACGAAATGCCTTGCTAAAGTCTGAAAAGAGGGCTTCTACGTGGTTTCCATTATGAATGAATGGTCTATAAATTCAAGAAAATTTGTCGAGGTCGAACGACTCTTGTAAGTAATTCTATTTTTTTTTTTTTTTGGAGAGATAATGTTTCGTTGACGATTGCTTCGGAAGGTTTAAGAATGCAAGAGATGATGGCTATTCAGCAATAATTACGTACGTCAGATTTAAAGATAGGCACTAGAAATGAGTTTTTCCAAATGTTATGGAAGGTTCCGGATTGCAGGGACATATTAAAAAGCCAATGGAGCAGTGAGTTCCATTGGTAAACTTTTCAGATCGCTTCGGAAAACCCTGTGAACAAAAAGTTTATTTTTTATCGTTCCCCTTGCGTTGAAGGGTACACAATAAATCAACTTCGTTTTAATTAAAATTACATACACACACTTCCGGAATTTTTCGCAAAATCACACACTCAAGTTGCCATATAAAGTTCGAAGTGAAAATATCGTGCACACAACAACTCGCACTTCCGGAAGCAGGAAAATGCACTATCAAAACTTTCCCGCAGCTCCGTTCGTCGTCCATCATGCAGAGGAAGCAGAAAAACTCACATTTTACCTGTACGACGTATCATGCATCCGAGGCTAACCGTACATGTACGCTTCTGGAAAAGCGGAAAGTTGCACTTTGAAAATTTCAAATTCACGTAAAATGATCTGTGAAAAAAGTGAGCACAAACCATTACCACCACTAAGTGATTTGATTTTTCAAGCGAGAGAATGGAAACGGTTGCATTGGTAGACCGGGTAGTTATGAAAATTTTATGAATGTTGAGGAAAACCGCTTCGTGTGGGAAATTACTTTCTCGGCTATAAAGTGTCCAATCAATGGACAGTTTTACTACCGATTTCCATCGTTCCCAGGCATCGTCGATAATGAGCTTTTTCTTCCCATCCATGCATCCCGTGCAGACTCGTTTCCGATCTCCGATGCCAAACGCAACGAGGGAAAATGCTGATAAACCACGTCAAACACTAAATCTCAGCGATTCAATTAACTTTTGTTCCATGGCTGGCTGGGCGCAAATGGGTGTGCTTTATGCCGTGTTATTCTTCCCACCCTAGATGGACTATCCGTCTTGCTTCTTTTCAGTTCATTACACTCACTCCAGACAGAGCTTTTCAATTACGCTTCAAGGATCGAAATGGGTCACGTTCGACGTTCCGAGGGCATAGGCCTGAGTGATCTCCGTGATCTCAATAGTAGGTCGGTGTGGTTGAATGATGGATGACATGATTGCATTTTTTTTTTTTGCCAACAGAGCAAATTCCATAACTAGTTTCATGATGTATATTCCGAAAGTGAGCATGCATAAGGGCGTAAACGCGATGATCGATTCTCTTCGTCGATTTTCTCTTTTGTTAATAACTCGCTAGAATTAACGTTTCTCGGTGCGCTTGCTGTTGCTTTTGATAGCTTATACAACCTGTTACAACTCTGCATTTAACAAATTCTAGAAAATTGTTTCGCTTAGCTGTAGCAATGCAAAGATGAAATCAATTAAGAGAATCGATTATTCATTTATCATCGTGTATTCGCCCTTATGCATGCTCACTGTCGACGCCATGAAAAAAAATGATAGACATTGAAGTTGATTTACCTCCTGACGTCTTGATCCAATGAAGACAATCGGCTTGTGGGATATTCTGAAAAATCACTCTACATATATGAATTTGAATATGACTATGAAATTGAGTATGGTTGATAACTACTTTGACAATTTTTTGCGGAAGCTTATCGCGGAGGATCGAACTAAAATCTATCGAACATTGTTAACGTGGATCCGTTGATAAGTCAATTAGGTGTTCTTTAAAAACTATGACATTAATTCGAATAAATACGGACTGAAACACATACTGGTCCTTTTCCGTGTTCACTGTAAGTCATGGTCCCTTTCCGATCGATCGCTATTCAAACAAACATCAACCTGTGCGGGCGATGCACTCTCCTATCCTGTGACGACAAACCACCACAGAAACCGAAAACCATCTAAACTAAATAGGCAAACTCTAAACTCACCAATCACGTTGAGCTCGTAGGACAGTGACATTTTCGGTTCGCTGTTGATTTGGCACTCGTACACGCCCGAATCCCGCACCTGGGGGTACTTGATCTGTAACGTCCAATTAATGGAGTTTTCCGGCCGGATCACCTGCGATATTGTGGATGTGGAAATGAGAAAAAATAAATCACGGAGCGCTAGTAGCAACAAGAAGGAGAGAATAATACTGCACTGGCCCTAGCAACCAACCAGAGCATGAAGTGAGGGAAAGTTAATTAAAAGTTATATTGGAAATACTGCAAATGCCGGAGGCTGGATGCTTGCGTGGGTACCATACAAGTCACGTGTAGGAACACACTCTCGTGTATAGGGAAGGCTATTGACAAGGATCAACAAGGATGGACTTTACAGAATATTTTCTGCCTCCCAGCAGCATACTATCTTAACATTTTGATTTGTAATTATACAATGTGATACATATGGGGAAGTGATTGGATCCATTGATAAATAAGTTTTGTTCTTCGATTTTTTTTTTTTCGAACAATGCGTAATCTGGATAGCACAAATTGAACGTCATACCTGAAATCGTTGGTCCGAGGTGTAGGTTGATGAACCGGTCGTTAGGATATGCAGATCTCGTTTCCTTATCCAAGCCACCTGAAACGGAAATCAAATAATTACGTCAGTGGGAGTAGAATGCTGGCACATAACGAGAATCGCACCGTATTTTTAAGATTTTCGGAATGTCAAGGTGTAGGTGTGTGAAAACTTTGGCAATCAAGTGTGTTCTGAGGTAGTCATTAAAACCTCCATCTCAGCTCGGATGCGAAGATGCAAATTGTCAGACAGTCAATTATCTATTCTGACAACACGAAACTGAGGTCCTTGCTCTAAATATACCAAATACTGGCTAATCCAACTCAATATTTTTAATTTTGTTAAAGGGGGACACCTGTTGATGGGTCTTAAATTTTTTTTTCGTTTTAGGCATCCTTAAACCTTCTAGAATGTTATGTATGTTGTAAATGGAATATCAGAATGAATGTAAGTCGCTGTTTGTCTAATGTTAAACGCACTTAAATATAACTCAGGAGTGCGGTGTGCGGCTGATGGTTGACTGGAAGTGTATTGTTTATTATTTTGAGAAACAGTGGGAACTCTTTAACACTAGAAATTTAAAAAAAGCGATTGGAAAGTTTGCACACTTGGATCTCGGTTTTATTTATTGGAGTTTTTCAATTGTTCTCCAATGGAATCTCTAGAGACAATATATTTGCTTCTCTAACGCTCATTCATGGATTTAGATTTTTGTAATTTATGTTATGTTTATTCGAAAAGGTCTAGTTTCGAACGTCTTTGGATACGGTTGTGTCTTAAGTCTATTCTCTGTTTTGTGCGTGCATTAGCTTTCATAGTTTTCGGCTGCATTTGCCGGATTAGCGCTGGCATTCTGCCTCCCGGACGGTTATACGTGTGTGAGTGGTGGTTTCTCGCTTTCCGAGAAGTTTTAGAATCGAGAAAGAAAACATGATTTGACGCTATCTGCGTTGTTTGATTTTTTCTCCCGGTCCAGAAATTTGTGGCATCGCGAGCGATTATTTTAATTTTAGTTTATTTACGCGGTGATGATGTTGGTTCACAACTATTTTTGAAAAAAAAAAATTAGTGTTTTCGAACGAAAGTGTACCAAAAGTGCTTCTGAACGTGTTTCGTGGGTGTGGTGAAATTCGTGCATTCCCGGTTGATTTTGGAAATCCGTATCACAAAATTGCCCACCGATTCCTTTTTTTTTGCCATTCGACGACGACGGGTGTGCTTTTGCGAGAGTGACGTTTATTTGATCCGGTTCTTTGCACGGGTGTGTTTTTATTGTAACTAGCGTAAGTGTGCCTGCGATTTGCATCGAGTGACGGAGATTGTAAGTAATCTGAAGGATGCCTCGCTGGATACGCCCAAGACTGAACGGGCAGTAGCTGGTGGCCGTGAACGGTTCCTGGGGAAAGCACTAGATGCAAACCTCGTCCCAGATAACCATGGCAATACAGGAAGTATCACAACAAAGGTAATTGCTATTAGATATTTTGCAAACAGTGACAGATAGCGGACATGAAGAACCAGTGGAGGTGCCGGGCAGAGGTGTTTATCCTAGACAAATGGTAAGTTACAAATTCGCTGTTGTCGTTGTCGTAATCACCGTCGTAATCACCGTCGTAATCACCGTCGTAGTCATAGGCAGTACCGTTAGTATATTTAAAATTAACCACCAACCGCTGAAAATATGAATTATTGCGTATTTCTGTTGTTCACTACATGCCAAGTAAAATTCGAGAACGTAATTTCATTTGAATAGCTTGTTCAACCAGCTCTTAAACAATCGTCCCGTCGGTCATAGCTTGTTATGATTACCTGAACCATGCGTAAAGAGAAAATCTAAACATTTAACGTCGCGTGAAAATGGATCTTAATGAAGGCCTCTTTCATAGCTTTTAGTTTAAGGATTTCAAAGATCGTCGGTTGCAGTGGCTTGCTTACTGAGCAGAAAAACGCGGTCCCAGATCCTTTCATATTAAAAATGTATGGTTAGATCGCTTGTTTATCGTGTATTTCGTAAGACTTTTCGTTGTCGTCGGTGCCGGGTCTGAATAGTCATAAAAAACTTGAGTAACGCTATAATGTGATATGAGGGGCTCGGTGGCCTTAGAGCAACCGGTTTTGCTTACTGAGCAGAACATCATGAGTCTAATCTCAAGCCCATCCACATTCAAGATTCGTCAATCGTTTTATTTGTTACATGGTAATAACAGGACATCAATTCAGCTTATCGTTTACCAAAACGAACGCTGCTGCAAACCCAACCCTATTACCCAATATCCCAGTGATTTCTCGTGGAAGTACAGAGGTGTTCTCGGCTTCCATCAAAGCGAGTGTCACGTCAACACATTCCTACCCATTCCTTTCTTTACCTGTGTTCGGGCGTGGCCGGCGCTGGTATTGCCTAGTTTAAGATCACCAGTTTTTACACATTGAGGATGATTGCTAGTCCCAAGCATCGTCTATTGGTTCTCTGTGTAATTACAGCTGGTCTGGCAATAACAGAGTAGCAACCGTGTGCGGTCAATCATGCTCATGCTCATGCTCATGCTGTTAAACGCACTAAATGTCATCTTTTTACCTTGCGAGACAGGGATCTTGGAGACTATGCGATCAATTTGGCTGATTCTGCTGTCCACGATGTAAAAATGAATTTTCCAAAATCTATTAAAGGATTTTTCGGATATTCCAACTTTTCGATTTTTTACGTGGATTTGAGTAGCGATTTTTTCAACGAAAATTCGAACTTTTTCCGAACGCCGCCATTTTGGTAATTTATCGAATTACCAATAAATCCTACGTTATATTTAAGATATTTAAATTTAGAACTCAAAACACTGCCAACAGCGGAAAAAATATATTTTCGGCTAAATTTTTTTGAAAATAAAGCTGAAATTCTGATGAACGTGGGCTCGTACCAGAGTACAGCGAACACACATTTTGTGTATCATTAAAATTATTTTTTAAACTCTTGATACATCGCCACAATTGGGGCGAGTAATTCGTGCACAGCGTCAAGGTGCCGGGTCCGTCTTCACTGCCCACATCAAGAAGCGAAAGGGAGAGCCTAAACTGCGCCCCCTCGACTAAGGGTGTCGTTAAGCAAATCATCCATGATCCAAGTCGTGGTGCCCCGCTGTCGGTCGTTCACTTCCGTGACCCGTACAACTTCAAGCTGCGCAAACAGCTGTTCATCGTCGCCGAAGGTATGTTCACCGGACTGTTTGTGTACTGCGGAAAGCGCGCCCAGCTGCAGATCGGTAATGTGCTGCTAATCGGTCTGATGCTGGAAGGTACTATTGTGTGCAACCTGGAGGAGAAGACCAGTGATGGTGGCAAGTTGACCCGTACCTCGGGTAACTACGCTTCCGTGATTGCCCACAATCCGGACACCAAGCGTACCCATTTCAAGCTGCCATCGGGTGCCAAGAAGGTCCTGCCATCGGCCAACCGTGCCATGGTTGGTATTATTGCTGGCGGTGGTCGTATCGGCAAGCCTATCCTGAAGGCCGTTCGTGCCTACCACAAGTACAAGTCTAAGCGTAACTGCTGGCCAAAGGTACATGGTGTTGCTATGAACCCCGTCGAACATCCCCATGGTGGTGGTAACCATCAGCACATTGGTAAGGCCTCGACCGTCAAGCGAGGAACTCCACCAGGTTGCACGGTCGGTCTTATTGCTGCCCGTCGTACCGGTCGTATCCGAGGTGGTAAGGGAGAGGAGAAGTTCAAGGAGAAGGAGAAGAAGTAAGGCACTAGCTGGAGAAGACGGATTGCATCCTGAGTTGCAGTTTTGTGTACTGATAAGCGTAAGGATCGATATCGTTCTGCTGTTTTGAAATACGCGGGGTAAAGATAGTAAAGACCGAGTGAAGGATTAATATGGAATGCTTGGAAATAAACAAGGAAATTCCAAGTCTTAGTGAAATACCTGTATAAAGAGAGGGAGAAGGATTAGTAATTTTCATTTAATTCCACTACCTTATTTGCTTATCCTTGACAGATACGCGTACTTCGTCTACAATTTACAAACTTCTTCAGTGTCTTGCACTAATACTCGACTGAAGAAAACATCGCAACTTACCAAATATATATCAACCTAAATAGATACATTTTCACTTAGAAGCTAGGATTAAGGTACGGACACCCACCCCACCCAGCGTTGTAAAGAAGATGGAAGCAGAGTTCATCAAGGATAGCATCAGACGACTACATAGCAAACTGGACATGAAGACTTTGGAATGTTATTCTGTACATCTTAAATTGGCCAAGGAGTATCCAATTAAATTCCAGGAGTTTCTGAATAGGACCAAGGTAGCAGATGAGTTGGAATCGGATAGGAAACGGAAGCTGCACGATAGGAAGCTAAACAGACTACGGCACGAGTCTCAACGGAGACGGACGACACACCGAACGGGTAAGTAGATCCCATCCATCACCACCACGACGCCGAGGGTTCACTCCATTGATGGGTTGGTTGTCAACCGATCGACGACCGCATTCCTGGAAGAACAATTGACAAACCTCAACAAGAGGCTAGGATAAGCGGTTACAACCAAGCCAGACGTGGAGCAGATCATCATTGACGTAGACACAGCGATTACCAAGACACTTTCAAAATCATCACAGAATAATCAAGGACGGACAGTAACAAAGTCGCACCAACGAAAAGGAAATACGGATTGTAAAGGAGCTGAAAAGTAAAGCAGTATACTATGTGAAAGCAGACAAGGGCAACGCGGTCGTTATCATAGACAAGGATGATTATGACAATCAGATGACAACGAAGATTAACAACGGACCGTATATACAGCTTTGAGTAGACCCCTTACAGAAAATAGTGAAACGCATGTAGAAAGCACTGAAGGAGTGCAAATCAATATTAGGAAATGGAATATCCAATCCCATTCTTCCTTAGATCAAAGATCTCCCCAAAGTCCACAAACTAGCAAAGTGGCTAGTCATGGAGTTCCAGAGTAGGTGAATCAGTTCCAGAGTAAAGTAGTTACTAACAGCCAGGAAATATCTATTTTTGATTAAATGGAAATTACAAATCCTTCTCTCTCTTTATAAAGCTGAAATGTTGCTTCCTGAAAACCCGAAGTGATAGCATTTATTCTAATGTCTTAAAACATTTACAAAAAAGTAGAAGAGTCTGTGCTTAGGGGCACGAACGGAGGCTCGACGTAGGAACGCTAGTGGACGGAACAAATATGTTGATCATTTAATTCTTAACTCTTTCCGTTTTTGGATTGGTGGCCCTGACAAGAGCCGGTTGATTTTCAAATGGTGGCCACACCAGTGCAAGTCGATGCTAACCGGATGACGGCGGCGTAGTCATGGAAGCCTTTATTATCGCTGTTTTTCTCCTCCCTTCCTTTCATCGGTGAAATGGTGGGCGATCAACCGAGCGTTGAGCTCGCTCATGTGAGCATGCGCAATGTGTCGTGTGTTCGATTGCGCTCTATCGATGCGTCCGTGTTCGAGATTTTTCGTTACATGTCTGAATTTTGATTTTTTTTTTTCAAAGGACCCCCAGTATAGAAATTAAATACGTAGTCCTACGTCAGAATTAAGAGGTTGTATCCAAGACACGACCGTAGATTTGACGTAGGATTACAAAAGGTTGTTTTGATGTCACAGTAAAAGTATAGTAAATATTAACATGCTTCACTGAAAAAGCTCGATAGATTGAAATTCGGAAGCAGTTTGAGAGGTCTGAGGTGCTCTGTCGGTGTCCATGTAGTACAAGCCAATCGTGGACGATATGTCTTGGATACAAGCTCTTACTTGAACTCTTTAGTTAACTCTATTGTCAGTCATTTGTGGTCCTGAAAAGGACCGATGGGTTGGAAGCTTGGAAGCCAGCTTAGACCAATGTTGTGGAATAATTTCCTCGAAGTTCTTGGAGATGATAGCGATGCTCATGCGTTGCACCTGGATCGATTGGTGAACATTTTGATCCAGGAATTGTGAACTAGGCAGACCTTTCAAGACAACCTTAAGCATTGGTTCTGTTTTGGTGTCGTATGTTAAAACTTTGAGTTGCTTCTCAGTATGATACCCAAGAAGACGTTTTAATTTGTCCAAGGTTTCAGTCAAACCGCGGCGTTCTTACCAACCACGCTGGTACTTCTGGCCAATTTGAAGCGGAAACTTGAATTCATTAGCGAAGTTCAAAATTTCCGTGCGAATTTCATGATAAGTTTCATCAAGAAATTGCCCATTTCGTTTGAGTCTAGGCGTCATTCTGGTAGAAAACCGTTTCTCCAAAGAACCTTCCATCGAGATTACTGTAAGAGGGAGAGGGAGAGTGAACTTCAGCGAGAAGATGATTTGACGTGAGGTGCGCTTTTCAAGACTCCGGATGACTTTTTTGTTCGACGCAAGAAGCTCAGAGTTCACCCAGAGTGAGATTACGAGCGTGTGATAGAATACATGAACATGAATGGCAGAAAACCTCACTCTCATTTTATCCCCCTTCGCTCACAAGCTCTGAAGCTCAGTGGAATGATTTGGCAGTAGGCATTCTACTTCTCAGAAAAATGCTACGCTCGGCTCATTTCAAACTCGCGAGTGAGGCTCTATCAAGCCTGGCTTTAGGTAGCAAAAGCACAATGACAGGAATGAATCTTGCTCAAATCTATGTAGACATCGTTACCACTTTGTCGATATGAGAAGCGAAGCTAGATCGGATATCAATTCTAACGTGTTCTGTTCAGATTGGGTGAATCAAAATCATCGGATGATGCGTTTCACAGCTTTAAATCTTGAGGCTCATCCACAGGAGTTCTCAATTTCTTATGTACTTGTTTAACCCACCGGTCCACTAAAAGCAGCGCTGCCATCACTTATAGAATACAGGTTGTTCAAGAGGTCAAGTCCATTTGATTGCTGAACAGCAGTTCAGATTTTTCTCACTACGTGTATAGTTGTGAAGTTTCTGAGTAAGCGACAACTCAAGATCCTTATTACCTAGGAATTTAATGTATCTGGCAAAGTTGTTTAAGGTGTTATGAACAGTTGATTGGTGGAGAGCAGTTCAGAATTTATTCACTACGTAGGGATAATTTTCCTGTGAAGATCCTTTTGGCTATTACGTCTCAAGTGGAATTTTTAAGTACAGCGCTCATTGTTACAGTACTTCCGATGTCGTTAGTTGAGAGCTATCTATGTCAGCACCAACACAAAGCAACACACTTATAAAAAAAATCATGTTATTTATCTACAGGGTGATTCGGAATAGCTGTCCCTTTTAAAAATGGTCATAACGATTGAACGCTTGCATGAATTTTTGATATCATTATATTCCAGATATTCTGGATATATAACCTTCAACAAAGCATAGTTTATTTCAAATCTCTCTCCCTTTACCTTTATTATCAGCCACATTTGTCATGAAAATTAACCACAGCTAAAATAAATGTTACATTCTTTCGAAGAGATTTCAGTTTCTAATAGATAAAACACGATTTTTTACAGATTTATGCCATGCTCCATTTGGACGTCAATGGCTGTTTGAAATCACAAACGAATGAAATTTCAAATCCTACTATCAATACAAGCTGATATGTGTACACACTTAAAACGAAAATACTTGAACATATACCCATTTTACACATTGAGAATTGCATATTTGTGAAATTGGTGACAGTTATTCTGAATCACCCTGTATTCAGATTCTCTGAGACTGGCATTTATGAGCGTAATTTTGACATCAAATTGAAACATAACAGACGTGAAGATACAACGTGTTTCTCGTCGAGTACCGCACTTTTCATTCTCGGAGCATTTATTTTTACATAACATGTTTGTTTACGTTTCATCGTTTATACTAAAGATGGATTACGTTACGTTTAAAATTAGTTATTTCTGAGTGTGTACAGTAGCCCATTAGTGCAAACTCCTTGAACAACTTTTCCGAAGACAGTAACTTCTTATGTGGTCAGAATTTTAAGTTATAGCTTATTCCGGTACTTGCACACTAGCGCCACTTAGTGATACAATTATAAACTGCTGTTGACCAATCAAATGAACGTGTTTCCATACCAACTTTTCCAGTGACAGTAACTTTTTAAGTGGTCACAATCTTGGGTTAATCAAAAAGCTTATTCATAAACTTCAGAATAACGCTAGTGGCACATGAGTGGCCATAATAACAATGTTGATCTAATTCAGCCAAATTCCATACGTACTTCTCCACGCAAATGGCATCACTCGAGAACAGCGTAAATGGTAATCCCCTAGATCGAAATCCTGCTCTTTGGGAGATTGCTGTGTGTCGTTCAGGCAATGCTTGGAATAACGTCTCCCAGAGTTTATTGACTCGCAATCCATCTTCATCCTAAATTGAATGTGGCGGATAACGATTTGAAATTTGAAGAACAAAATAGGAAGGAATGATTTAAAACGCGTCAGCGGGGTAATATAACCAAAAGCATTTTTTTCATGGTATTTTCAAACAAAATTTAAAGTTTTTATTTCATCCAGAATGGCATTTTCAATGAAATTTCTTCTTTAAAAGTACCGTAATCCGGTGGCAAATTAATCAGTTTTGACGTAGTCTACGTCTTACGGGAAGGTACAGGGGTAAATCAAAAATTTTAAATTGCGACCATCACGAAAAGGTGTTAGGTTTTGAACGCTTGCAAATTTGTTATTGATAGATGAAATTGAAAGCCAAATATACCAATTGATGGGATATAACGTTGCCAATCAGCTTAAATAAATACTTTTTAATTTTTCTTTTAAAAAAAGCTTAAATGAATAAAAAAATAAAAATTAATAATGTTATCACTGTTTTCTTGAAAAAAAAAACTACGTTTTCCCTAACCCAGTCGTCATAATAGAGTACCACTTGTTTGCACATCGTTCTGCTTGTACTTGTAAAGTTATAAAACAGCACTGCTGTCGCGTTTTTGCTCTTTTTCGCATCGGTTGGCGAGATGAGCGGACTGCAGAAGCAAGTATTTGCAAAATCATCGCCAGCGGTACGAAGTAGAATTTTTCCCTTTCTCTCTCTCTCTGCAGTCGTGCAGTAATACTATCTCGCAGCGAACGGGTGTGATGAGTCACCATGACAACCAGTGGTGGGGTGGAAGGATACTCACCTCTGCAACAAGATGTTTTTTTTTTCATTAAGCTCAATTCGCACCTACTCGACATCATCCGATTTTCAATATATACATCTCGCTCTCTCATTTTTGGAGAGTCGATCGGATGATGTCGGGCAGGTGTTGGATGGGCAAGGTGACAAGTGAACCGGGAATTCTAAGACACTGGGAATTTCAAGACACCGGGAAAAAACTGTGAATTTTGATGAAAAATTGGGAAAATGTTTACTTAATCCCATAAGATTTTGGGCCTTGTGAAAATTTTAAGATTCTTGAACCAGACGAGATTTTGTTTAACGAAGGAATTTTAACAGGGATAACACCAATACATTTCAGAGAAAATTAAAGGGAGTTGAAGGAAGAATTCTCATGGTGGTAAGCTCCAACCGGTATTATCATCGGATTAAATCCCAATCAAGAATGTCTGGCTAGTGGCGCCGGTGGTGTTGTGGTAAGCGTGATTGTCTCTCACCCCAGCATGCCTGGGTTCAATCCCAGTTGGCGCCGCCGGGATGTTCTGAGGCATAACATCTCTGATCACGCCTTCCTTCGGAAGGGAAGTAAAGCCATTGCATTGGTCCCCGGTTCATGAGTTGCTGGGTCGATTGGTAGGGTCCAGCTGTAGGAGCTACCTCCCTGGCGTCGGTTAGTGGTGCTCAGCACGGAAAACAAGATCAACAGAAAAACAATTCAAGAAAAAAAAAAGAATATCTGGCTTCTTTGATGTCGACATCAGAGTTATCAACAGGACTCTAAGCAAGCATTTTGCAGATCACCAAAACTGGGACGGTATTAAAAGTGAATCCGAGTTGGAGCTAACCGCCATTAGGGATTTTAGGCTTTATCGCCAAGTCACTTGTATGAGTTCAGATTCAGAGTAGTATTTTTAAGTAGCTCTGTGGAAAATTCCAAGTCGATTGTGAAGAGGATTTCAGGATCCATGAAAAATAAACAGGGTTCGAATTTTGAAAGAATCAAAGGAATTCTGACCATAATCTTAGGGGAATTCCAAGCAAAATTTCAAAACAACTCTGAGAGGAGTTTCAACGAGAATTCAAGTGAGTATTTAATGCATTTATGGAAGGAAGCTTCCGATTAAATCTAGGGATGAATTTCATGCTTTATTTGCATTCATCAGCAGAGAATGTCTAGATTGTTATACAGTGCTTTCCCGATTTTGTCAGCTCCCGATTTTGTTCACCCCCGATCTTGTCTACCCTCCGATTTTATCAGATTTTGTCCCGATTTTGGCAGCCTGAAGATTTTGCTGAAATTTTTGATTTTAAGCATGAATTCTCAAGCATTTTGCTCCAAATGACACTTAATTGTTTTGTCGCATCAATAACAGAGGTAACTCAAATAAACCTCAATTATTGCGACACTGCACAACTGTATCGAGTTCCTCCCGATAAAGGTAACTAGGTGGCGGATAGAGCTGGGATAGCTGCAATACAAGTTATGGGCAGATACCCCATCCAAGAAGAAGGTTTCGTGATCGCCAAAATTAACGGATTATTCATATGCAGCTGCTACGCACCCGATGGGCGATGGATCAATTCCACGAGACGCTGGTTGGACTTACCGAAGAACTGATCGGACGAAGAACGGTAGTCATCGGAGGAGACTTCAATGCTTAGGCAGTGGAGTGGGGGAAACAGATGTACCAACGCAAGATGGCACATTCTGCTGGAAACTCTGGCGAAGCTGGAAATAAGGGTGTTCAATAAAGGCACCACCAGCACTTTTCGCAGATATGGTCGGAAATCCATTATCGACGTCACTTTATGCGGACTGCAGTCCGAAATGGAGAGTGTGGGAAAGATATATCCGTATTGACCATCAGGCAATCCGATATGGCATCGGCCAAGAGAATCCTGTGGCAGTACAGAGGATGAGAGCTTGCGACCTGAAGTGTAACCTCCAGCTTAGTGCTGCAACGAGGCAATTAGTACCCTCCGCGCTAGGTGTCTGAGAGCCAGAAGACATGTTTAGAGAGCAAGAACAGAAGCGACAGAGAGGAACGTAGAAAAATGTTCCGAGCACATAAACGAGCGATAAAGCAGAGCAAGTCAAACTGTCAACTGGAGCTGGATCGAGACGCTGCTGCCAACGACGCACACCGTATCGTGATGACGAAGATCAGATGTCAAGCCATGCCCGCTGAAATGTGCTTAGAGAACCTGAAAGTCCTCGTGGAAGAACTTTTCTCGAAGAACGATCCAACGACCTGGCCACCTACATCGTACGGAGACGGAGAGGGAGATAACGACGAAGTCACCAACGAGCAACTCGTAGCAGTGCCTGCTGGATACACTCGGAAAACTCTTGGAGAGGATCATCCTAAACAGGCTGACGAAATGCACGGAGAGTGAGCAAGGGTTGTCGGAGAGGCAGTTCGGATTTCGAAAAGGAAAACCAAAGGTGGATGCAATTCGGACAGTTGTCGAGAGAGTCGAAAAGGCGTCGAAACAGAAGTGTATAGGAGATCGATATTACACCGTGATAACGGTTGACGTTAATAATGCGTTCACAGCTCCAGCTGGGAGGCCGACGCTACTTTCAGTAGAATTTAGGATCCAACTGTAATACGGGTAGGGAAGGTGCTGCTACTGTACCTTTCGACCAATGACAGTAATTGATGGTATTATCCCATCCAGAGTTATGTACTTTGACTATATGTTTTGTATTACTTCTGCGTGAAGTCAACGATTTACATAGTTGAAGATGCTTATTTCAAATAACAGACTAATATTATATTTTTTTATATCATAGATGAGAAGATGAAAGTATAGAATTGATAGTTCCGTCAGAGTACGTCAGTGTGAAAATTGCATATAGAGAGTAGAAATCGAGCAAGGACAATTTTAGGAAGGTACAAATCGGTTTGATGCCTTCCTTCATATAATAACTTGAGTGCGGTAAAAATCGGTAGAACTGTTTTAAACACATCGTCGGTATTTTAGCGTGTCGGTGATCATCTCTTTTTTCCAGTGGTGGCGGGGAGAATACCCCTCACCATCCTTTCCAACGGGGGAGTTTGGTAAAGAGAGAGGATCAAACCGATGTGTACCTTCCTAAAGTTGTCCTTGCTCGCTTTCTACTCTCCATGTGAAATTTTCACACTGCCGTACTCTGACGGAACTATCAATTTTATACTTTCATCTCTTCATCTATCGTATTAAAATTACCACTTTAGTCTGTTATTTGAAATTAGCATCTTCGACTATGTAAATCGTTGACGCAGAAGTAATACTAAGCATATAGTCAAAGTAATTTCTTAAATATTATTAAATACTTCTATATTATTGACACATACTTAAGTAAAACAAATGCTATTTGATTGGTAATGACAACAATATCAGCTAAAAAAAATAGGTAAATTTATGCAATAAAATATAATTTTAAGTTATGTAAAACTCTTCAAGGCAATCATTGGAGTCTCATGATGAAATGTTTTTAAGATTTATCTTTATATTTTCTACCGAAAATATTATACGTGATCATTAAAAGTGCAAGGCGTAATGACCAATTACATCCCCGGAGATGAACCAGCGTCTGGCTGAAAATCTCCTTAATAAAGACAACCAACCAACCAATTACACCCCGGTGATCAACTTGCCTCCGGATTATGGAACCTGAAAAAAAGTCGACGGTCTTATAACCGCGCAGGAACATTTTACACCCAATACCCCTGCCATCCAACAATCGATGCCTTGTTCCCTACTTACCACCTTTGTTCCCCATACAAACGAGTCACGACAATAATAGCGTGAAAAGCGCCTCTTGCTGTCATCACCGACCTCGGGTATCCGGAGGAACGTTATCGGTAAGGGTGACATTTCCGAAACAATCTATGTAAAATCCATACTGACTGATTGCTCGCTTTCGGCAAAACAACAAACAGGCTTAGTCGAAAATATCCCGTTCGCACAACTGCTTCGGATGCTCGGTTTCCGGAGTAAGGGATCAGACTCATGCTAGCTCTGCAGCTTGCCATGCCAACGTCTGTCTATCGAAGAAAACGGTGCCGGTGCCGGTGGGGATTGAAAAAACGATTTTGTCTTCCAGGAATATCGTGTTTTGTGAAAAGCTCCGAATCTTAGTTTTCGTCGGAAAAATACTACTCATATATATGAAGAATCTGTTGACAACAAATTACAGTAACTGCCATTTACTGAAAGTAACTATTGGACCTCGCACTATTACAGAAAGACATCCATGCAACTGCAAACTGTTTGCATCATCGATCTTACACGATGCGTTCTGTTCTTAGGGAAAACCCTTGCCACATGCGAAAACTAGCTTATTGTAACACGATATTGATGAAATCGTGTTTTCCTAAACGTTTGGCTGAGAAATGCAATCTTTTATATTTGAAGCGAACTATGAATGTCTTAATACATCATACTCAGGAACTTTATCGTTTGGAAATATTCATAAAGTTTGCCAGACGCTATTGCCAAATTTCTTAGCATCAAGTTACGACGCTCTATTGACTATCCACCTTCAATTCAAGGACGGTTATATTTTCTCTCTGTCTCCATCTCGGGCCGTAGGTCGTTCACTAAAGCCTACCCCAATAAGCCTGACCCGTAAATCATCGAAAACAATAAGCGCACAAAGAAAAAACTTCCGCCCGCCGGTAAGCTTGCCTTTGCTTCTTGGATACTTACGTCCTTATCGCCAAGTCGTTCCACCCGGCAGTGCAGGAAGCCCGTTTGGCCTACGGTGACGGTGATATTTCGCTGTACATCAAAGTCGAAGTAGGGCTGCAGACCGGCCGACTCCTCCGTGGTCAGCATCATCGTCGAACTTAGGGATACTGTTAGTTGTGGAAGGAGACGGAAAGAAGAGAAAAAAAAATGAAAGAACGAAGATGAGTGGTGCAAAATTACTTGTCCGACAACGGACCGACATGCATTGGTACACACAAGCAGCCACGGTGGCGGATTCTTGCCTTTCCACTCGAGTGGGCAGAAATAGAACCCCGGGTGAAGTTAGAACGGTAGGGAGTAGCCATCAAGAAGGAGCCTCAATCTTATTATTTCATTGGTGCCGTTTCCTGTGGAAGGTTCCGGTGTGGACCGTCCCAGGAGGGAAGTTTGATATAGTTCCTCCTAGAGCGATGAATGTACCTAAATCGGGGTAACTTGCAGCAATTCTTGGCTTTGATGGCGTTGAACAGCATGTGTTCTGGGTTTCCAAATAAGTAGAAACGATTTGCGATGACTATTTTTTGTACGAAAAATCGAAACCTTGCTTGATGTAAGTTACCCCATCCTTGTAATGGACAATCAAATAAAAGTTTAAAAAAAAGCTACAGGAACCAGATTTACAATGAACCATTTAGTCAAAGCTATTTTTCACACAGATGGTGCTGTTCCATTGGTAGCAAGTAATAAAAATCCCCATATAGAAATTTGGAAAAGTGGAAATAATACGTTTTTGATTCATATTCAGATCATACAAGCTACAACTAAATAATACAGGTTTTTTTCCCAATTATTTATTAACCGCTATACTACCAGTCCCCTGAGAGCAGCGAATCCGAACACATAAAGCAACCAACGATCAGTGTTGGAAAAATCAGAAATCAATTGATATTTTTCCGCTCTCATTCGATCGCAATATCACGCGTGATATTGGAACAAACTATCATGCTTGATATTAATTTTACAAGCTCCTTTGATATTGCAAGACTATTCACAACGTGCAAAAATCAAGCTAAGAGTTGACTCGACACAAAAATGATTCCATTGCGCATCGTTTTCTTAGAAAGAGAAAGCATAGTTTGCTATCTCTTTTTAATCTTCACCGATGGCAGACGCGAAGGGACTGCTGCAAGCCGTTATGGAAGTTTCGGTTGCATTCGGGAGTAAAGCAAAAATCATTAAACTCAATCTCACCACAGTTTGGTGAGATTTGCAGTTGGTGAGTTTCGTTAGCTTGATATTCCGAGCTGCGATATCACAGCTTGCAAAATCAACCACAGTTGTTTGCTTGTTGATTTTTGTCAACGAAAATCAAGCGTGATCTTGGGCGTTGGTGAGACAAAACTGTTGCTACGACTACCATGAAAAACTCGCTCTGAAACATAGCTCAATCGGAGTAGTTGAACGATATTGAAATATGGCTTGCCACTTTGTTGCAATATACACAGCGTGAAGCAGCTTGCCAACAATTTGCTCGTTTCTTTCTGCTCTCGGGGCGAGCTGTGTCGCACAGGCTGCTTGTCATGAAAAAAGGAAGAAGATTTTATCGTTATTGTTCTCCACTTCTGACATAGCTTTTATCATTCGGTTTGTTAATCGCTTGTCATTTTGTTATTTTCAGATATTTTTGAGTCCTTGCCAGAGAGCTAAAAATAATAAAATTTTGGAGAGATAATTCTTTCTCACGAGCTCAATCTCTCAACCTGCCCTGTATTTTGATGACACTCGATTTGTGATTTCCCTCCCACAGACTACAAAATAGAGTACCTGATGCTGTGAAACATATCTGGAACCTCTGTAAATGTATTTAGATTTACATCCAAAGTTCCTCCTTTATTACATATTCTACACAAAATATACTTTCTGTCCTGTCCCATTCACAAAAAAACGGCGGGGAATCCTGTCAGGGGCGGGGACTTTTGGAAGCTCAATTAAAAAAAAACCCAAATGCCTATGCCAGTGCTTAAAGAAGGTGGCAAAATTTTGATCACAAACTCGGAAAAAGCTCAGAAACTAGTCAAGCAATTTGAGAGTTCCCATAATATCAGTTAGAGTCTTACTAGCGCTATTGAGAATCAGGTTACTCGGCAGTATCTGAATATTTTCTCTCGGGAAAATATTTTTAATGACTCCGGGGGACTGATTTGGACGAATTAAGATATACAGCTAAAAATTTTAAAATATGAAAGTCTCAGGTGATGCTGGTAATTTCAAATTATTTAACAGATGTTTTCATTTGGCATACTTTCCTGATAAATGGAAATATTGCAAAAATTGTTCTGATTTTGAAGCCGGATAAAAATCCAGCTGAAGCTTCTTGCTACCGTCCATTAAGTGTGCTTTCATGCTGAGGATGCTTCAAATCCATACAAACACGATTTTTGCAGATGAGTAGTTTGGATTTCGCCATGGGCATCTAAGTACTCATCAACTCATAAGAAATACCAATTTTATTAGTTCAAACAAATCTGAAGGCCACTCAACTGAAGTTGCTCTTCTAGACATAGAAAAAGCATTCGACAGTGTTTGGCATGAAGGTTTGATTGCTAAATTGAAAAGGCTTAATATGCCACTCTATATTATGAATATATAAGTTCAAAATTATTTAACTGATAGAACTCTGCAGGTAAATAAATACAGGAATGCGCAAAAATTGGTATACAAAAAAAATCGATTCTTTCAGTCAAAATTAATATCAAAAAATTATTTCTATTTTTCTTTTGGTAGTTCAATTCATATATTTAAAAGAAAAAAATGTTCGTTTATTCTTTTGGTTTGCCAAATCCGAACTGCCGAGTTCGCCATCGAACGCCAGTTAGATTTAAACTGCTGCTCGTTTTCCACGGATTTATTAGTTTTTTTTTTTTGAGATTCCATTAGACCAAGGCCCAATATCGTTCGAAAAGGCGGAGATCTGGGATGTTGGGAAGGTTGTGGCCTTTGGGTACCACAACCACGTTGTTCGCATCGTACCACTCGATTGCCTTTTTCCCATAGTGGCAGCTCGCCAAGTCCGGCCAGAACAGCACAGGTCTATTATGTTGCTTTACGAATGGTAGCAGCCGCTTTTCCAGGCACTCCTGAACGTAGATCTCTCGATTGATGGTTCCTGTAGTAATGAAAATGCCGCTTTTTAGACCACACCACAGTGGTTAAAACCTACCGAAAACGTGCGTTTTTTTTTTATTTTGGGTATGTAAACGTCATTTTGGAAGGGTAGTGTCTTAAGAGAAGTTGTTAGATACTTTGTAAGCTTTGTTTTGAAGTGAGTAAAATTAGGATCTATCCACCTAGAAGGGCAATAGAACATTCAAATTTTGTAAACATGCTCAAAAGTGATTGGCATCTTCAGCAAAGTTGTAGATAATGCAAATACTAGCAACTTTGCTCAAGATGTCAATATCGTATACTCAATGTATGATGAGTTAACTGTCGTTTTTATGAAAACTCCCTCAAAAATCATTTTTTTGTTTGAAAAAATGTTCAAAATTTTATTTTAGCACTATGATTTGTTCTAGTAGATATCATCAACACACGCATTTTACTTGAAGACATATTTTAACATAAAAATAGGTCATTTTCTACGCAAAATATCTGGATAACGGGCAAATACGGGCAAGCCAAACCATCTTCATTCAAAAAGTTTGCCTTTGAACTACAAAATACAAGTGGTTTCATTAGGTTCTGATAGGTTCTACGTTTGGCATGTTAGAAATACATTTGACATACTACCAACAACATCCAACCTCTACAACACGTCATCTCTCATTCAAAGAACACGGTATAGCTTTTTCGGCTTCACATCATGATCCTAGCAAACCATGATAAAAACGTTTAGCTGGCGCATCAAAACAACAATGTGCTTATGAAGCTGGCTTTACGTGAGGTGCTTAGAAGAAAGCGAATTGTGAAGTGCAGCTTGCAGCTCAGCTCGGTTGAGATTTGTCAAATTTAATTCAGTATAACAAGACCGCTGATGGAAAACGAAAATGGAGTTTTAGTTTTTTTCTTAATTTATGATTTCAGGACTAATCGACACAACATACGTTAACCTATTCTGATGATAGATGGCATTTTTTCAAGTTCACGCCAGCTAAACGATGCGCCAGCTAAACGTTTTTATCATGGCTTGCTAGGATCATGATGTGAAGCCTTTAAAGTTAATGTCTTCAAGTAAAATGCGTGTTTTGATTATATCTACAACTTTCTAGTACAAATCATACTGCTAAAATAAAATTTTAAACATTTTTTCTAACAAAAAATGATTTTTGAGGGAGTTTTCATAAAAACGTCAGTTAACTCATCATACATTGAGTATACGATATTGACATCTTGAGCAAAGTTGCTAGTATTTGCATTATCTACAACTTTGCTGAAGATGCCAACCACTTTTGAGCATGTTTACAAAATTTGAATGTTCTATTGCCCGTCTAGGTGGATAGATCCTAGTTTTACTTACTTCAAAACAAAGCTTACAAAGTATCTAACAACTTCTCTTAAGACACTACCCTTCCAAAATGACGTTTACATACCCAAAATAAAAAACGCACGTTTTCGGTAGGTTTGAACCACTGTGCACCCGTACATATGGCCTGCCAGACGAGATATTTTTTCGGAAACTTCGATAATTTGAAAATTTTGAAAATTTCAGCCACCTTCCCTTTTCCTAATACGGTTCACCACCTTCACCTTCTTAATTGTCGACAACCCGGCTCGTTGGCCCGCTGCACAGTAGTATGGGAGACATTGAGCTTGCCACCAAAGTCCCGGATAAAGAGGTTAGGATTCCGCTTATATTTCACCGCCACCTTCGTCGCTGCCACGTCCGGATTACGATTGCCGCCGCTTCTAGGCTTCCTGGCGATCGACAGACGCTCCCCGAACACTTTTAAAACGTTTTTCACGGTCGATTTGGCCACATCCAGCAATTTTGCCAACTCGGCGTGTGAGAACGCCGGATTATCTTGCTACGCGAGCAAAATTTTGACACTGCTTATCTTGCTTGGACGTCATTTTGAAAACTGGATAGCAAACGGTGAACACTCATCATAGCAACCATTGTATATACACTCAACTTCCAAATGCAGCATTTCCAGCAATTTGAAGTTGACCAATTTTTACGCGTTCCAGACTTTATCCAAATCTGAACGACTACATGTTAGAGCAGGAGTTCCTCAGGATAGCATCCTTGGACCTATAACGTTGCCGCAAATATTTGTTCGCCGATTACACAGGTATTTCCGCTAACGGAAGAAGTCTTATTGTTATTTGCAACAGACTGCAGAAAAGCTTAGATATTATCTCTTCTATTTACAAAAATGGAAGATTTCTCCCAACGCTTCAAAAACTCTACTTTTAATATTTCCACATAAGCCTACACACTTAGAAAAATTAATGTAAATTTAGGTGCTCTGAGAGTGACAGATACGAGCGTCAATTTTGACGTAAATTTGAGTCATAACAGACGTGAAATATAGCTCAATTAAACGTACTTTTCGTTGAGCAACGAACTTTTCAGTCTCGGAGCACTTAATATTACATGACATGTTTGTTTACGTCTCATCCTTTATGTCAAAGCTGGATTCCGTCACGTGTAAAATTAGTTATTTTTAAGTGTGTAGAGCTTCCTTTTTGAAACCTAGTAGTAGTCACATAGTCACTATGAACGGAGTTCCGATTTCCTAGTCAAACCAAGTGACATATCTTGGATTAGTACTTAACCAAAAATTAACTTTTAAAAATCACATTGAGAGCATTCAAGCCAAATGTAACAAATATATAAATTTTTTGTATCCTCTTATAATCAGGAAATCCAAACTTTGCCTGTCGAATAAACTTCTAATATATTTATACCGGTTATGCTGCCAATACGGTCTAGTTGTTGCACTACCAGGAAAAAAGCACTTCAAAGGATTCAGAACAAAGTTCTGAAGATGATTTTGAAGTTGCCTCCCTGGTACAGTACTACCGAAGTACATAAAATTTCGAATGTTGAGACTTTAGACCAAATGTCCAACAAAATAATTAATAATTTCAAGCGAAAGTCTTCAATCTCCAATTTTACTTATATAAGATTTAGTGTTAGTTTTTAGTTTTGATATGCCAATTGTTATACTGGCATGCAGGTTAAAAAAAAAACCTGTTTAAAATACTGAATTGACAAGGCAAGAACAATGTTAAAACACTTAGATATATATCATAACAATTAAGGCTGGTAAATTACTGTAGTAACTGGAGCACCTAGGTTAAAATGAAATGTTTTTTTTTTATTTGGAACAAATAATAGGTTAAAAAAACATCACCTCGAAACCCTGTTCTGCCAAACTTTTAAGGAGTTTGTCCACTACTAGAGACCACAATGAGGATGATAGTATCCCACCTTGAGGGCACCCTTCGCTGATTTTAAAGTTAGTTTGGCCCCTATAAGATCAGCAAATATTTCTCGATCTGTGAGCATAGCCATTATCCAATTGCTTCGATAGCAAAACGCATTATCGAATGCACTTTCAATATCGAGAAAAGCAACTACGGCTACTTCCTCCTTGATTTCTCGATTTTATTAGCTAGCGATTGTAGAACCGTTACCGTAGATTTACCTGATTGATAAGTAAATTGGAAGTTGCTTATAGGTAACCTCGCTAAACTGGTTGATTTGATGAAATCATCTAGACTTTGTTCCATTGTCTGTAACATAATAGATAAAAGGCTTATGGGCTTAAATGCTATCGGGTTCGTTTTATCTCTTTATCCAGTATTTGGAATGAAAACAACTCGAACCTTTCTCCATGTTTTTGGTTTGTAACTCAGATTAACACTGGCTTTGAATAATTAAGTAAGGAGGGGGTTGAGCGTTTCTTTCCCCTGTTGAAGTAATGCTGAAAATATTTCATCTTTCCCGGCAGATTTGTAAGGTTGAAAAAAAAACACAATGTCCATTCAACTATACATGGCGTGAAGATTTCCCAAGCTTTCTGATAGGCATCTATTGACCATTCATGTGTAGCCATTTCAAAGTCGTGTTCTTCAGGCAAAAATGGAGTTAACTCTGGGAAGTGAGTCCTCATCATTTCTTCCAGTGTTTCAAAAGAGTCTACCATCCTCTTTTTTAGGCTGTCAAGACCATTTGAATGGGCTTTTGAAAGAACTTTATGCATCCTTGCGGCTACTGGAGCGTTATTGATGTCTTTACATACCGGCTCCAATCCTACCGTTTAGCTCACCTTAATTCTCTGTTATATTCAGTTAGGGGCCTTCTTATATTGACCCCAATCTGAAGTAGCTTTAGCTCTATTGAACAATCGTCTGGACATCTTCCTCAATTTTGCCAGCTTGTTGTTCCACCAAGGAACATCCCTATTAGATGATCTATGTTGGATAGGATAACTAGCATGGAACTGATGAGATCTTTGTGTTAATGATTGCATCAGAAGCACTTTCTAAGTGTGAGTGCGTCTTAATTTGAATGTCATTAATTGAATTATTATTCATTAAATGAAAACGATAAAGGTCCCAGTTGGGTTTTCTTGAATTTCTATAACCTTCTGACATTACTGATCCGGCTTTATAATCAAACCTGATGTGCTTTTGGTCGGACAACGATTCGTCATCAGAAACGTGTCAATTCACAATTTTATCTCAGATCGAGAACCTCTTGCCGAAGAATTCCCTCTATTACATGTCTCATTATAGTTAGATGATATGTAATTCAGAAGGTCCTCACCTCTTTTATTAATATCGGTACTTCCCCACATTAAATGATGAGCATTTGCATCGCACCCTATTATAAATTGTGTGTTTATTTTGTTACAGTAGTTGACCAAATTTGCGACCGAAGAAGGAGGGACGTCATCAACATCTCCTGGGAAATAAGCTGAAGCAACACATACCTCCGCTTTTCCTCGTGTCGTTGGAATCTCCATCTTGATCGCAACGATATCCCTACCAATGAATTCAGTAATTGGAACAAATTTCTTTCTCCTATTACTAAAATTGAAGTTTTTGGTTGAGATTGACTTTCGTTATACAAAAATCTATAATTTTTTGAAGAGCATCTCAATTAGCAATGGGCGATCTTGGATCGAAACACAAAAGATCGATTATTTTGGTTCGATTAATCGATTTTTTGAATCGATCTCAAACACGACAAAAATCGACTGGATCGATCCTTTTCATTCGATTTTTGTTTCGATCCACCAAAAAATTCAGTGCATTTGTAATTTAATATTGACCTGTACACTCAAAATTATTATTAATCAAAGATAGTATAAAAATTAATCTATGTTTTGTTACGCAAAGTTTATTCATCTATCTGATTAAATTTCACATGAAAATTTATACTACGTTCGAATAATGGTGTGAAATACTTTTAGTGTACACCACTGACTTTGGCTTTGCGCTAAACATCATAAGCGCAGTCGCAGACGAAAACATTCAGAACGATTTAGAGAATATTCGCGTGGAATGCTACTCGTTAAAAGCTTCCAATCAAGTAGATAATAAATTACCAACATACGGAGATATGCGAGAAATGAGGTAGGTGCAAAAGAATATTGCAGTGAAATTGCACTAACTTAATAAATTCGTTTTAGCCATACACTAACATCGTCACCAAGTTAGGCATACTCGTTCATCCAATGCCAGCTTCGGAAGCAATGGCCAGTAGCGGAAGCACTAAGAAAAATCCGAGTATTGTCATGATCAGCCGTACCTAGTTCGCAGTTTCGTTTGTCCAGGACAGTTTATGAAAGAGCAGAAGCAGTAAACTGCATCAGTCTTCCATTAATTTCTACCGTTGGTGCCGTTCGACACTTAGTCCACTCGACATCGATCATACGGAATATTCGAATGCGAAGAATCTGACCACTTTAGAATGTTCAACCGCTTGGGCATACCAGTTCCGGCTATGGGGAGGCTTTTATACCACGGTATATGATTCTAGCAGTGGAAGCAACATCAACGGCAGAACATGTCCCGGAATGGCAGCAAGTAACGCAGTGAACGTGACAATACCGAGGACAATACACATGATCACTAGCCAGACTAGCAGTGGCTTTGGGAGTATACCAAATCATAGCTTCAAACGACCGAACATCCCGCGGCTCAGGATCAGGTTGGTTCGATTGAATTTTTCGATGGTTAACTGAAGATTGATTTTTAATTATGACCCATTTCAGTAATAACGTTCACCGAGCACGTAATTCACATGAGCACTAATGTCGGCATCATGCTAACCAAAGGATAAAGAAAGTAAATTCTAGGACATGATGTTCTTCCGGTTGGTGCAAAAGTGATCGACCTGGTGCGCAACACATGTACGAAGATGCTCAAGTACAATAAATCGCTCGACAATCGGAATCTGCTATTCTCATAAATGTTAAAAAGTTATATTTGTGTAATTAATGTATATTTAAAATAAAGCTGATTGTTGAATACTCTACGTTAAATTTTGGTAAAAAAATAACAATAGGCAAATAATTAGAAAGTTTGCCAAATAGAGCAACACTATACACCGTTTGCATACTTTCAGTTTATACTATTGGATGTATAATCCATTTTTATACTAAGTTTGTATTGTCTCCCTTTATATCGAGCTATGCGTCGGTCGGGAGAGTCGAGATTTAGCGTAGTTTTTATACTATCTAGATTTGAAAACTGTTTGAGTGTACGTGAAGTCTTCAGCTCACGTTCGGGCAGTTAAAATTGTGTCTGAGCAGATCTATAGTACCGAAAGAGTAAACGATGATTGCACACTTCTGTCCCTCCACCAAAACCAACCGGAGGACTGTGGGATATTCATGACGAAATGGTAAAGAAAGTTATTAATCTACATATGTACACACATTCATTTATTATGACATATTTCCGGTTCATCAGTTCTCTGTTATGTCAGAACTGGATCACCATGGGAGTATAGCGGCGCCGGTGGTGTACTGGTAAGCGTGATAACCTCTCACCCCAGCAGGCTTGGGTTCAATCCCAGTCGGCGCCGCCGGGATGTTCTGAGGCATAACATCTCTGATCACGCCTTCCTTCGGATGGGAAGTAAAGCCGTTGGTCCCCGGTTCATGAGTTGATGGGTCGATAGGTAGAGTCCAGGTGTGGGAGCTGCCTCCCTGGTGTCGGTAGCATTGGTGCTCAGCACGGAAAACAAGATCGACGGAAAAAATAAAAAATTGGGGGGTTTATCGGCAGAATTACAAAATTTCTTGCATTAGTAGGTTTTCCCACGTTCTGTAGATCCTTTTCAAACATGGGAGAAAATCCGTAGTGAATATCCCCATGTATACCTCATTGCTCGCGAATATTTATCAAGCATGGTAACAAGTGTTCCGTCTGAGAGGGTATTCTTTAAAACTGGTGAAACCACTCAGAATCGATATCGGCTCAATGCAAAACGCATGGCTCAGTTAGCTTTCTTGGGATCCCTCTCGGATGAGTTTTGGGATATCTGAATTGAGTACTTTCCGTACTTACATGCTTTTACACTTCGATCATCTTATCGTTTTATTTCATATGTTAATCTTTCGTTTTTTAAATCGTTCAGTTAATACCAATAAAACGAATATTATAACCTGTTAAATCACTTACCTAATCAAGTATTCTGAGCAAAAACTTCCACATGTCAAATGAAATCAAAATAGAGTAGGTCCTATTTTCCGTATTAATTCCATCATGACCAGGTTTGAATACAAAGAAATCATGGAGGAGGTTATGCTCCCTTATGCAGAACATAACATGCCTCTTATATGGCATTTTCAGCAAGACAACGATCCGCAACACACTTCTAAGTACGTAAAGGAATGGTTTCGTGCAAAAAAAGTGTCGGTTATTTCATGGCCTAGCCAATCTCCTGACATCAACACTATCGAAAATTTATGGAACGAGCATAAAAGAAAGTTATGTGGTCAAGCATTTTAAAAATAAGTATCAACTATGGACCACAGTTCAAAATGAGTGGTATGCTGTACCAAAGGTAACTTATCAGTGATTGGTTGAGTCAATGCCAAAAAAATTGAACAAGGTTCTACTTAACAATAGAGGGCACAGCGGCTACTAAGCGTCATTAGTCTAATAAAAATTATACGATTATTTTAAAGCTTTGTATACTATAGTTTTATGCAACACACCTATTTCACTCACCAGGCATATTTTATATTTGATTCTAATGAGTGAATCATTCAATGTTTGAACTTTGAGTTTCCTCGTGCAATTACTTTATTTTTATTACACTATCAAATGCTTAACTATAAAGTCGAATAAAATGAAGTTGAATGAACATAACCTAAAATATACCATTTATTTTGCCTATGTAAGTAGTTTATGTAAAGTAATATCAACTCAAGACTGAAGTTGGCTTAATTTGCACCAACTTTCCTATGATCCGTTATATTTGAAACATTGTTGTGCCATTTTGAAAAATGAATCGATTCAAAAGGATCGATTCAAAATGATTGATTAAATCGATGAATCGTTTATTTTCAAAAAAAAATCGATTCTCTAAGATCGATTCTTGCCTCAAGATCGCCCAATGCTAATCTCAATAGTCTACCATCATTAACCCAAGGCTCTTGAATCAAACCCACATCCATGTTTTCTTTGGTAAATCTTCTGCTGAGCACTGCTGATGCACCCTTTGCATGATGAAAATTCACTTAAATCAATTTTATAAGACTCATTTGTGGTTTATTTGAATTTTGTTTTTTTTTTTATTTAATTGTAACTTTGTCTCAGATATCGCACTTCTACCTGATCTCCCGTGTCTCCAGATTGAGCAGGGCGTTTCTTTTTAATTTGAATCTGCCCATACCTGTAATTAACAATCAACTTTCTCTCCGTTAGTTTCTGCAAACGGACGTGGGTGGAAACACTTATTCCCCTAAGGATCAAGATCAAGAAGAAACGAAGCATCATCAAGATATCGGGACGGACAAGGGATGCTACGCCCATTCCCCGAAGGACTCCGAGGGACGCAAGCCACTGAACACGTCGTTTGACATTTCTTCTTCCGTTGCTGGGACATCCCTGCCTTGGTTGGGTGGAATACCTCCATCTGTTCCTGGTGGGGCTCTGTCTCATGCAACATCGAACATGACTGTATCGGAGCCTATCAGCATCAACACCACCTGTACGCCAAATGCAAGCATCGATCCCAACGCCGTTGGGACATCCCTGCCCTGGGTTGGCGGAATGCTTCCGCCTGCTCCTGGTGGGGATCTGTTTCATTCTGGACCCAGCGAACCGTTCAATGCAGTTTTCACGACCGACGAAAAGCCCTCACCTCCCCTTGGTAGAATCCGATCCCAAGCGACACGTTTTTCAACCACTGAACCGGAGCCAAGCAGGGTCACCCGCTCACAACCAGCTAATGACTCCACTGACGGGATCAATCATCCGCAAACTTGCTTAAATGTACGTTCTCCCGTTGGATCACCCCTGCCTTTGATGGGTGGAATACTTCCGCCTGTCCTGGTTGGGGCAATGTTTCATTCGGTCTGCTGCTCGAGGCCACTGGCGGTTATTTCCGCTGTGCCATCTCCGTCTTGGTTGGATAGAACGCCTCTATTCAATCCAGATGGACCTCTGACTGACGCGGATCCCACGGCCGATGAAATCGACGTCACCTGTCGCATGAACGTACCCAGCGGCATACATCACGACAGTATCAACATTCCCGTAGATGCACGGTCCAATTTGACGAAATATGATCAATGGAATGCCAGTTTCCTCCCACACTGGGCGCCAAATGCCTGCTCGTCGTTCGATCTGCCTGACACTACCGTAGTACCAATACCCTCGCTCGCTGCAACGGCACCAACTATTGCGGCCTTTGTGGGAATTACACCTGAGTTGGCACCCTCAGTAAGACCCAACACTACACCCGTCGGCAATCATCAACACCGAAACCGGAACATTAAGTTCAATGGACCAAGCAGACGTGCAACGGAAAATACTTTCCAGTGGAATATTAATGGGTTCCACAACAACATCAGCGATCTGGAGATTATGGTTAGGGATCTCTCCCCAGCCATTCTGGCTATCCAGGAGGTACACTAAACAAGCGCCATCAGGATGAATCGGTCACTGTCTGGGCAATACCGATGGATCCTCAAGAAAGGAATCAACATCTACCACTCCGTCGCCATCGAGATTAGATCGTCTATTCCATTTGTCAGGATCACCACACCAGCTGACTTGCTGCAAAAATACGCTGCCCGATCGTTGCCACGATCATCTCGATCTATCTGCCCTGCCAGAAGATCTCAGACCTTCGGCCCTCTCATTCTGATGGGAGACGTCAATGCTCACCATCAAGCATGGGGACGACACCCAACGAATAAAAGAGGAAGGATCATCATGGATATCGCTGAATCCAGGAATCTCATCCTGCTAAACGACGGGTCCAACACGTTCGCCCGTGGCCGAATGTCAACGGTTGACGTCACGTTCGCTAGTGCCAGTATCATACACCGATTACTGTGGATGGTGAACGATGACCCGAGGGGCAGCGAGCACTACCCGATTAGTATACAGCTTGATGCATACCCACCCGAAATAACCCGAAGACTGTCGGCTCAATTACCACCACACCATCAGCGACTTCACTAAGATGATGTTCGATACCGCTTCGAAAACCATCCCAAGGACAAGCGCGACTCCGGGAAAAAAAAGGCCCTTCATTGGTAGTCCCCAAGTGTCAAAGCGGTCATTAAAGCCAGGAGAAAGGCCCTTCGGGCAGCCAAGAGACTTCCTGCCAACCATCCGGACAAGGAAACAGCACTACAACACTACCGAACGAAGAGGAATGACTGCAGGGATATCATCCGTGAAGCTAATAAGGGGAGCTGGGAGTCCTTCCTAGACGAGGTTAACCCCAACCAAACAACAGCTGACCTCTGGAGCAAAGTCAATGCGATAAGCGGTAAAAGGAGAGCCCGTGGTATCGCCATCGAGCACGATGGAACGACCACACGAAATCCAGCTGAAATCGTCGACATCCTCGGCAGGTACTTCGCGTCGCTGTCATCGATCCACAGGTATGACCCAGCATTCCGCCGAAAGAATTGCCCGACTATCCACATCCCGATCCCGAATGACAGCGACAACCTGGACATCAATTGACCCTTCCGCATGGATGAACTCGACCTTGCTTTATCTAAAGCCGGAGGCGCATCTGTTGGACCTGATGAAGTGGGATATCCTCTCTTTCGGTACCTTCCTATCGGGGAGCAGGCTAGGATGCTAGAGTTGGTGAACCAGGAATGGATGGGTGACACTTTCCCCGACCAGTGGAAACACAGTTTGACTGTCCCAATCCCCAAACCGAACTCCACAGGGCACGAGGTGGACAAATTTAGACCAATTTCGTTAACCTGCTGTGCATCTAAGCTGGTTGAAAGAATGTTAAACAGGAGATTGATCCTGTACATCGAGGAAGGAAAACACCTGGACCACCGACAGCATGATTTTAGACCAGGTCACGGGACCAGCACATACCTCGGCTCTCTCAGCGAAGCTTTATCGTCAATGTCCGCAAATAACCATCACGCTGAATTGGTTGCGCTTGACCTATCGAAGGCCTACAACCGGGCATGGATGCCAGGTGTTTTGGACCAGTTGATAGCCTAGGGTCTAAAAGGACACGTGTTGAAGTTAATCCAGAACTTCCTCTCGCACCGGACCTTCCAGGTTGTCCTGGGAAACTGCCGATCCAAGATTTTCGACGAAGAGACTGGCGTACCGCAAGGGTCGGTGATAGCGGTCACCCTCTTTCTCGTTAGGATGAATGGGGTATTTACGAGGTTGAAATCTTCATTTTCGTGTATGCAGACGACATCGTCCTTATGGCAATTAAGGAGACTGTCAAAGCGCTTCGAAGAAAAATTATTCAAGCCACGGCCTACATCTCGAATTGAGCATCAAACGCAGGATTCCAGATGTCCGCAGCAAAAAGCGGGTACACTCATATTTGTCCGTCGGATCACCGGATCCTCAGCACGAAGATCAGCATCCTGGACGAGGTAATTCCGTTCTGAAAAAAAAACCCTTCGGATACTTGGTGTGCATTTCGACCGCTCTCTTACATTCAACACGCACCTGAACGAGGTAAAGAGTGCCTGCAAACAGCGCCTAAACATCCTGAGGACACTAGCAGGCCGACATGCTAACGCCAACCGGACCTCACGCTTCAATGTTGCGAAGGCTATAGTAAACTCGCGGCTGACCTACGGCATCGAGGCTACGTACCTTGCCAAACCGTGCCTGGTGGAAAGGCTTACACCAGTCTACCAGCAAGCACTTCGGATTTCTTCCGGACTCCTTCCTGGTACCCCCGGGATCGCCGCCTGCATTGAGGGAGGAGTACTCCCCTTCGACCGCCTGATTACCGGGACTATATGCAAACGCGCCATCGGGCTGAATGAGATAACGTCAGGTACAGACGAGGAAGGTTCCCTCCTAAAGGAGGCCAACAAGTTCCTCAGGGAAATCTCCAATCGAGCTCTCCCCCCAGTGTGCAAGACACATTGGGTTGGAGTCAGAGGCTGGAATAAACCGCCAATTAAGACCGACCACACCATCAAACGGCACTTCAAGGCTGGTTCCAATCCCTCTGCGGTAAATCAGGTGGTATTGGATTTGCAGAGAAGGAAGTACGCTGGATACGCCATCCGTTACTCGGATGGTTCCGTAGCCCAGAAAAGGGTGGGCATCGGCATCTCCGGACCACCCAAAGGAGTGTCACAGGCTACCGGATGAGTGCTCTATTTTTTCCACCGAGGCAGCCGCAGCTTTTATCACAGTTACTACCCCGGATACACGGCCAATCGCTAGTGTAGTCACTGCACTTGAATCCGCAACCAGCAGGCACCCCTGGATACAGGCTATCCAAGAGTACGCGCCACCCAACACGGTATTTATCTGGTTGCCTGGACATTGCGGTGTAAAAGGGAATGAGGAAGCTGATCATCTCGCCGGATCAGGCCGTCGTATGACCAAATATATCCGGAAGGTCCCCTGGCAGGATCTGAAGAAGTGGGTCACCAAGACCGTAGACCAATCCAGGAGCCGGGACTGGCTCGCCGGAAGTATACTGTTTATACGGATGATAAAAGGGAACACCAGCAGATGGGAGGATCCACCCCTCCACCGTGAGCAGGTCGTTTTATCGCGACTCCGGTCCGGCCACACAAACGTCTCCCACAACTATAAGGGGGACGGACCCTTCCGGAGGATATGCGACCACTGCCACATCCTACAGACCGTCGAGCACTTCATCTGCATATGCCCGAAATACGATGGAACCAGGAGAAGCTATGACATTTCCGGCAGCATCCGGGAGGTCCTCTGCGATGATCCCGTTCGGACTGCTACGCTGTTTTTCTTCCTGAATGAAACTGGACTCTTCAATATGATTTAAATTACTCGACCCACGCAACCCTCAATGACTAGCTCCAACTACCGCATACACCACGATAAGTTTCAACCTTGAACCCTGATGACAACTTACCGCAATCCAATTGGAAATCCAACTGAATTAACGCAGATGTACCACGCCAGTGTCCTTTATGTTTATACTGATTTGTGTTTTATGTTAATGATATTAATGGTTATACAAACATTGTAGCAGCTCTTACAAACCTTTTGGAACTCCCTTCTGGAGTTCCCAAGGCGAACCAGCCAATGGCTGAAAGCCTTGTAAATAAAGATAAAAAAAAGTTTCTGCAAGGAAAAATCACCTACTGTAAGAGCAAGTTCAATGTTATCACCCTTTGCATGACGGTGAAAAATCCTCCATGCATCAGTAAAAAAAAATTCATTCTGACTTTCAACGAGAGACATAATCATATCAGTGCCATATTTAGCACTCCAATGAAAGAACGCGATTAGCAATGCAGGACGTTAGATTTTATCCAACTAGATCGGCTCCTTCCTAGAGAACTAAGGATGGAAACTTATCCTTGACTTAATCAACTGTGTCCTTGTTGTGGTATGTGAACACTAAATACCCAGGCTTGAACCGACAGCAAGTAAATTTAGGTATGACCTGTTCTCGACGTTGCTGTACAACATTCAACAAGAGGGCTTCTTGAACCACTTCATGACAGTTCAACTGCAGGGTAGTTCTTAGGCAAAATCCCTAACCTGACCCTGTTTGCAATGTCGCTGTATATTGGTGCTGGGAGGGCTACTATTCCTCGTCCCAGCAGGTTTTCTGAATTATCTGGATGCCCCCGGTTCTTAGAATCCCTGTCATTCTTTCCCTCATTCCGATTAGTAGTAGCACTAGAGTGTGAACAGAGACCGACGTTAAATAAAGGAATGATTGAAGTTATTTTGAATAACCCTGTATTTCAGATTCATTGATACCTAGTTTAGTAAAAATACTGCTTACATGCCGATGACAACAATCGTTGCAGCCCTATGATCGTTTATTTGAATGTTGATATTGTGTGTCGTCTACTCAATAAAATTGAAATCTATGCAACAAAATATGCATGTTGTTATGAGAAATTCATAAAGGTAATACTTAATGTTAATGCTTGACAATTAAAAGTGCAAGGCAACATTATCACTTTCACCCCGGTGATCAATTTGCCCCCGGACTACGGTACCTTTCGAAAAATCCACCCAAGATGCTTTCTTGTTCGCATTTCTACTGTTCTTTGGCAACTTCTCTGCGCTGTCCACTTTTCCCGTCAAGCAGTTTGTCTTTGATGGTCTCCTTCCAAAGTTAGCAGTGTGTTTGAAAGCATCAGCAGGTTGCTCCGCTCCTTTTGGTGGATCTTACGCATACTTGCCTACATTGATGACTTCACTTGCACGCTGTCTAGGGCAGAACCGGAAGTGGTGCTGGGTAGAAGAGCCACTGCAGTTAGTCCTCAGGGGAGACGATGGTTTCTTCGGCTCTAAAAGCTCGTTATTAGGTTGTTCATTCGTGCGCGAAGAAGTTACGACACGTCCGACTGACCAACCTTGTACGTGGCCGGCCAGAGACGAACGCTTGTTGACTGCACACAAAACTAAATAGCCTGTTCGAGCAAAGTTGAATTGAAATTATTTAATATTTAGGTCCCGTCAACGGTTTCACTTTTATTTTCATCCCATTTTGTTAAATAGTTCAAAAATATCCCTCATTGTCAATATCTGATTGCCCGGCTTTGGAAATCGGATCCTCTTTGCGACATCTAATAATAGCAAGTGTCCCGTCTTGTGCGCCATCATCAACGATGCTCCTTCTGAACGTCGGCAGCACACCTCATCTTCCCTCGAGGATGCTCCTTTGAAATACGACCTCGTTTATTACGCAGATGCTGACGGGAGAGCTGCCTCCGAATTGTGCGTCGACGAGTGGCTGTCGGTTGCCCGGACGCCACTGTTGGACCTGCCTGACTGGGATGCTAATAAGCAGCAGGATAAAAGAAACTGGCAAACGGAACCGGCGAACACAGAGTATAATCAAGGGGAGATGAAAATTTGCATGAAAATGGTTCAAGTTTCCAGCTCTGCTTGTGTGTGTGTCTCACTTCAGTAGGTAGTTCAAGCCACTTCACTGCACCGAGCTGACCAAGTTGGGGGAAATGATGACATTTTTCGGCCGGCTGATGGAAGATTGCGATGGGAAAAGTGGTCTATTGCAACAGCTCTATTTGTCGTTTCAAAGGGATGACTTGGTTTCATTTTTCCGGCTGGAGATTGGTTTAATACTGCGGAAAATGCATAGAGCACAGAGCTTGAAAATTGGAGGGAAAGAGAGAAATTTATATCTTTTCCTGAACAGCATGGTGGATCTCTTCGTGACATTTTTTGATTGCCATGCAACGAATGCAAAAATGGTACCACCTTAGCAAGCTGCACTCAATTGGGACGAAAATTTTCAAAACCATACTAATCTATCAAAAATTATTGTGCTTAATTTAAAAGCAACGATCCATTGTCGAAAAAGTGTGACGTCGCTAAATGAAAACCGTCAAACTGACAGCCACTTTACTTCTTCCAGCGATGACCACCCCCGGAAAGACACGCTTCGCTTGATGTGTTCCTTCGCCGCGAAAAACCGCCAATCGCCAAAGCGCACTAGCCCAAGTGGAAGAAATCGACGAGCAACAGCGATGACAAGTTGGCAAAAGTGTTAATTAAGCCCTAAGTGGGAAAATTAATTATATGTTCTCGACGGCACCGTCATTTCCAGTTCTGTGGAGAAGCGCACACATACTCCGCCGTTGTAGTCAGTGGAATGCGTTAATTAAAAATTGTGTCACTCTTGGAACGAAATTCACAGACGGCACGCGATCCGAAATCGACTGTGGCCTTCTAATTAAATTATTCACTTGAAGCAGAAAGTGCGTCGCTGCTGGAAGGAGGAGACTACCTTCCGGGTAAGAATTTGTGTGTTTGTGTTGTTCCGGTTGACGATGGCGGCGGCAGTGGGAGAAAAGTTATTCGATCACTTTCCGCCCAGATCGGTTCGCTCCCTTTTAACGCCCAATTGAATTTCCGGTGTGTTGTTGAAATTTGGGCTCCTTTCATTTTCCAGCGGTAATTATTTACATAGGACGACAGCCCAGCAGTAGACGCATTTTTCGGCTGTTGATTTTACCACACAACAATTGTACAAATTTTCCGCTCGCTCTCTGTAGGTGTGCGCTTGTATTTACAGTAATTAAACTGGCAGGTGTTACAGTTTTGCTATTAGCATCCACCCCTTTCGTCAAACAGCGCGGAAGTGGGCTGGATTTAATCAGTGGTTAAACGAATCAATGGACCACACCTGAAAGAATCCATTTACTACTAATTGCTGAATGTGGTAAAGTATGCTGGTCTGGAATGGGAGCCATCGCATCAAATTTATGCTACGATTCTAAATGAGTTTGGTCAAATTTCGACACGCTCGACGGGGCTTCAACTCATCGGTACTGACTTAGGCGAGTCAAGGATCCCATTTCAGAACTGCAAGCCAACATTCAGTTAATTATCAAATTTCACCGGTGCTGCTATTTTGCACTGGAACAAAGCCTGCTGGTAGTTCATTACCGGTGCTATTGTTCTCGCTACTCAGACAATTCAAACCAGCGCAGCGCAGCGAGATTAAAATAGAATTGAATGGATCCTTCAACGGCACACTGCACTGGCGGTGACTCCTATTCAGGGTAAAATGTTGTGATACTTCCATAACTTGCAGAATAAAAAGGTTCCATCACAATGGAAGATGAATATCGGCGTTCGGAAATAGAGTTTGCTTCCGTCAACAACCCAGTTGATTGAAAATAAGCGGTTCCATGCCAAATAGAAAAAAATTTTTTTTTTGACTTTAACTTCTCCGATGTGAGCAGATTCGAGCCAAATGAAGAATCAGACTCGACCTCCTCCGATTTGCATGACACTTTGCATATTTGTTTGTTATGGGCAATGATTCACATTTTTGTTAAAATTCGACCATTTTGGATCTTGTATTTTTTATATGGCAACTTTAAAATAATTAAAAAATTTAAGCACGGAAATGGAATTTATGACCGTACTGTTTTCTTATACAACATTGTAGAGAAAAACAAAACTTTACTGGGGAAACATATTTAAAAACAAATCTTTTATTAATTTCAAGTAAAAATTAAAAAAAAAAGTTAAAACTACATGACTCTAAAAGTCTTTGCTCATTAAAATTATATTTTACTTGAACTGTTTAAAATTATGGACACTAAACAATTGACAAAAATCTCAGAACATGAAACCTTTTTGTCAAATTTTTGAACCTTTTCTTAAATCGTTTTTTCATTCAATCAAAGTGTCCTCGAGCAGATAATGAAAACTAAATGAAAACCTTGGGGCAAGACAGCTTTTGATCATGAGTAAAATCGGAGTGGATTTTGAGTAACGCTGAGTAACTCGCGTTGCTCTACATAAAATACACATGGCAACCGATACTGTCAACCAAAGCAAAACAACAACCAGGGGCCTGACTGGCGGTCATGATTTTGATGCCATCATCTGCTCTTGTCTTTCTGCTTACAACACGATATTCCGTCTCTTTCCACCATGTATACGTCAGGCGGGCCGTATTTAAATAAGGCCCGTGATGTTGCCTACTGTCAAACGTATAGGATTCATATAGGGTTGCCAGCCCCTTAACAACAACATTTTAAACGGTGCGCTTGCAATGCTTTACTGGAAAGATCTTTCAGCAATGAAAGGACAATTGTACGTGTATGAAAGGAACTACAAGCTGCCCCCTCAAAATCGATGGAAGATTTTTATGGTGACCTTACGGAACAGTCAGAGCTGTCTTGCTTTACTGCCATGCCGATGACGTTCTATTACAGGAGGATTTTGTACAATCTCTAGGAGGGTTCCAGTCAATCGCGAAGGGGAATTTCAGACAATCCCAGTTCGGCTTCCCAACAATATCAAAGGTAGCTTCGGAAAATCCAAAGAAGGAATATGAACTATCCCAGGGAGGATTCCGGAAAATCACAGGAAGGATTTCAGTCAATATTGAGGGGAATTCATGACTGTCCAGGGGGATTCCAAATAATCCATTAAATCCAAAGGTAGATTGTGGACAATCCCAGTATGAAAAAATGGTATGTGGTGGTTCCTAAATCCCTTCAATGATCGCTCATTGACAAACTTCATATAAGCTTTAGAATAGAATCAACTATGAAGTTGGCCAGAATTAACCTATTTTAACCTGGAATGAACAGTTAAATAAAAGACCGCATTCAACCAAGGTTGTAAAGACTCATTTCAGCTAAAACAATGTTTTTCTAAATTATGAAATAATTAGATGCCATGATCAAATTTTGAATTGGTAGGATACAAGAAGAGGTTGCAAAGAATGTGTTTGACATATTAAACATGTTTATTTCACTTCATGAGAGTCACAATCAGCGATTTTTCACAAACTCACTCACTCACTCACTCACTCACTCACTCACTCAGCGATCAGCAAATCGCTGATTGTGACTCATAGAAAGCAAAATTTACAGGTTTTATGTTTCCAACGAATACTTTGTAACCTCTTTTTGTAAGTTACAAGTAAAACATGCCATCATACCATCTTTTGGTTTTATTATTCCGAAAAACATTATTTTAGCTGAAATGAGTCTTTGCAACCTTGCATTCAATAATGCTCCTTTTGTGCTAAATATCGATCAACATAACAACACCAGACGATGAAATTCAACTCTTGTCTATTGATGTCTTTTTGCAGGAGTATCAGGGAAAACAACGAACGCTTCTGGAGAGAGTTGACCCTAACTCTGATATTTTCCAGCTAAATATTCTGAGAGAATTAAATCTCTCTTCCTCAATGAATGCTGGTAAATAAAATGTTGAATATCACGAAAGACCGTAATTATTAATAATAATGATTAATTATGAGTTTCCTCATTTCAGGCATGTAGTGCAACATAATATGAAACCTCTTTGACCGATTTTGTGAGATTGAGTATTAATTTTCATGAGCTTAATTAATCTTCTGAAAACATTTGGCCAAATTCTTACTTCCTTAGTCTTGAAATCACACCATCTAGTGTTTCCTGCCCGGGAAATTTACCAGAATTATCAATTCCCTATTCCCATAAAACTAATTTGACTTCCCGAGAAGCAGTTTTTTTTGTACGAAAACCAGGTTAAACATATTTTATATCCAAACGACCACACAACTTTTGGGGAAAATTGATAGAAACTTCCGGAGAAAGTTTGACGAATCTTTAGTGCGAATTCAGGAAAGCTTTCTGTCGAAGAATCTTTCAAACGAAACCGGTAGACGCTTCTGACACAATCTATGAGAAACTCCCGGGTTAGACTTCCATGCTAATTATGGCAGCCGGATGAAACTTTCAGAATAATTCAGAAAAGTTTTCCGTGGGAAGTCCGGATGAAATTGGAAATAGTTTCCACTTCCAAAGGTATGATGGTAATCTAGGACTTCTGATTGTAATCTGATATTGTTGGAATTAAAAGATTATGAAACTTCCGTTGAACAGTGGACGAAATTTGCGGGAAGAAAGTGGAAGATTCTTCCAGGGCAAGTTTAAAAAAAACTTCCAGGAGATTTTGGAAGAAACTTTCGTGCAAAGTCAGACGAAACCTCCCAAAGAAATCATAACAATCCTTCCGAAGAAGCTGGTCGAAATCTTTAAGGGGATGTTGGAAGAAATCTTCCGGGGAAATCCAGACGAAGTTCAAGTTTTAATGAATAACTACCGAAATTTTTTCCCGATTTCCGGGAAGAGTCTTCAGCTATTTTAAGATTGCCGGGTAATTAGAAATGGCTGGGATATGGAAACACTAACACCACCTCATCACCAAAAACTTCAAAGACATTACACTTTAGCCCATCCTAGAAAGCAAAAGAGACCTAAACATCCCCTGGCCTGGACAAGAGCCATCTAACTTGGATCTTTCAATGAATGAAAATTAAATCTTGAAATCAGAACATTCTGTCAGACGGGGATTGTTTGAACATTATTTGATGAAACATATTAGACTACTTTGTTTGTTTTTGAGTAAATATGAGTAACTCAAATTTACTCACTGCAAATATTTTAACTCTGAGTACAGTCTGAGTCTTGCCCCTAGATGAAAACTAAGTTTGATATTTTGATATAAGCGTTCGTGATAACATATTTTGCCTATCGTGTGGTCGAGTTAACAGTAATCATAACAAAAATGAGATCTTAATGGTATATGAAGGGTATTAAAAAGATAACAAATCATGTTTTTTGGTAACAAATCCATGTATGCTTTTTGATATTAGTAATTTAATTAATAATAAACAAAATAAGTAATCAATATGTTATTATAACTATGGTAGGAAAACAAAAATATTAAAAATAAATAGATTAGTTATTATTTTGATATCATGATATCAAATGTAGTAATCTGAATGTGTTGATATCTGTTGGTTGATATCAAGATTCAAATTAAAAAAAAAATATTGTCAATAAAGTGCGAATAGTGCCATATTAAAGTACAGAACTGGAAATAATCATCCAGTGGTACAAATTACAAGAGAGTATATAATGAATCGCTTTTGTCATTAAAGGGTGATACGGTCAAAATTTGGTCAAGGGAAAACGCGTGTAAATCGGTGAAATCGTTTATTTAAAAAATCAAATTAAATTTCTTTTTCAAGTTCAATTAGTATAAAATTCAGGAAAAATATTCAGTTAGACTTCCGCTTTTCCAAATCCGAATTGCCGGGCCTTACGCTTGACCCCCTTTTTTTTTTTTTTTTTTTTTTTTTAACTCTTTATTTGTTCCAAATTCAAAATAAATTACATTTCATTTTTAACCTAGGTGCTCCAGTTACTACAGTAACTTACCAGCCTTAATTGTTATGATATATATCTAAGTGTTTTTACATTGTTCCTGTCTTGGCAATTCAGTATTTTAAACAGGTTTTTTAAACCTGCATGTCAGTATAACAATTGATAGCTTAAAACTAAATAACTAAAACTAAATCTTATCTAAGTATAAAGGGAATTAATCGTTGCAATTGAGGATTGTAACGATTTTTGCCGGAAATTATTAATTATTTTGTTGGACATTTGTGATAAAGTCTCAACATTCGAAATTCTATGTACTTCGGTAGTACTGTACCAGGGAGGCAACTTCAAAATCATCTTCAGAATTTTGTTCTGAATCCTTTGAAGTGCTTTTTTCCTGGTAGTGCAACAACTAGACCATATTGGCACAGCGTAAAGCATGGCCGGTCTAAAAACTTGTTTAAATATTAGAAGTTTATTCGTCAGGCAAAGTTTGGATTTCCTGTTAATAAGAGGATACAAACATTTTATATATTTGTTACATTTGGCTTGAATGCCCTCAATGTGATCTTTAAAAGTTAATTTATGGTCAAGTATTAATCCAAGATATTTCACTTGGTTTGACCAGGAAATTACGCTTGACCCCTGCCATCAGATTTTGTACAGCCACCTTGTCCACCTTCTTCGCCGCAGAAAGCCAGTTTGCCTTGAACTGCTGCTCGCCCTTAGCAGTTTTTTTGGTCTTCTTTAGGTTCCGCTTGACAATAGCCCAGTATTTCTCAATTGGGCGGAGCTCTGGCGTGTTGGGAGGGTTCTTGTCCTTGGGAACCACCTGCACGTTGTTGGCGGCGTACCACTCCATGGCCTTTTTACCGTAATGGCAAGATGCCAAATCCGGCCAAAACAGTACGGAACAACCGTGTTTCTTCAGGAAAGGCAGCAGACGTTTATTCAAACACTCTTTCACGTAAATTTCTTGGTTGACAGTCCCGGAAGCTATGAAAATGCTGCTTTTCAAGCCACAGGTACAGATGGCTTGCCAAACCAGATATTTCTTTGCGAACTTTGACAGTTTCATGTGCTTGAAAACATCTGCTACCTTTCCCCTTCCTTTTGCCGTATAAAACTCCTGTCCCGGAAGCTGCTTGTAGTCGGCTTTGACGTAGGTTTCGTCGTCCATTACCACGCAGTCAAACTTCGTCAGCATCGTCGTGTACAGCCTCCGGGATCGCGCTTTGGCCGTCGTATTTTGTTTATCATCGCGATTTGGAGTCACTTCCTTCTTGTAAGTCGATAGTCCGGCTCGTTTTTTGGCTCGATGCACGGTTGTAGACGATACACCCAGCTTATTTGCGGCATCTCGGAGAGAGAGGTTAGGGTTTCGCTTGAAACTACCGGCAACTCTCTTTGTCGTCTCAGCGGCTTCCGGTTTTCGATTTCCCCCCGATCCAGACTTCCTGGCTGTCGACAAACGTTCCCCAAACACTTTAATTACATTTGTAACGGTTGATTTGGCAACTTTTAGCGATTTTGCCAACTTTGCGTGCGAGTAGCTCGGATTTTCGCGATGCGCGAGCAAAATTTTGATACGCTGCTCTTCTTGCTTGGACGGCATTTTGACAACTGAAGAGTGAATTCCAAAATCAAAATAGGAGCAACATTCTACACACACACACACCTTCAAAATGAGGGGTGTTCAGGTTTTTTAAATGCAAAATTGAAAGAAATACGTCAAGTTGATATTGACCAAATTTTGACCGTATCACCCTTTATAGACAAATAACACAAGTTAAAATATGACGAACGATTGAAGTTTATTAGATCCAATAGCAGAGAAATAGACGATGTGAAGTTTTTAAATTTAGAGTTTTTTTTTTCCGTTTCTTTCCTTCCAACTTTTGTCTCCGTGCCAGTGGACCCTGGCCACTGGAGGGAGATCTACGTCGGCGACCGTGCGGAGGAGTCGGTTCGCCTCGTCGAGGAGAAAGATCCTGCTGTTTCCCGACGTTTTAGCGAGGAAGGCAGCGGCTTTGGTAGCGGTAGCTGCGGTGTAGACGAGCCGAAAAGGCAGAATACCGGCTTCAACGCACGCGGCGTCGGCCGGGGTGGAGGGCAGGAGACCGGAGACTGTTCTTACGTATCCGTTGTAGACCGGTTCCAAGATTTGGACGGCTTTCTCGGCGGCAAGGCACGTTAGTTCTACGCCGTACAATAGGCGACTGTCGATGATGGCTCGGGCTACTCGGAAGCGGATTTCACGGTTGTTGGATCGGTGGGGGCGGGAGATGGTCTTCATCAGGTTGGATCGACTACGACAGTCCTTCTTCACCTGTTGGAAGTGCGGCTCGAGGGATAGGTTCCGATCGAGGAGCACTCCCAGGACCCTTATTGTGTGTTTGGTCGGTATCGCTTGCTGTTTGATCATGATAGGCTGTCCGTTGTTCCGATGCCGGGTGGTGCATATATGGCAGCGCACGCTCTTGCCGGCGGAAAGCTGGAACCCAACGGAGTCAGCCCATCTGACCACCGAGGAGACTGCCGCTTGCGCCCTTAATTTCGTCCTCTGCAGGGTGGGGCCCACCGTTACAATGAGGACGTCATCCGCTTAGACGAAAATATATATGTTCTTGGGTAGCTTGTCGAAGACCCCGTTCATGGCCACCAGGAAGAGGGTGACCGCGATCACCGAACCCTGTGGTACTCCGGTTTCTTCGCTAAACCTTCTGGATTGGACGTTTCCGACCGACACCCGAAAAGATCGGTCGGTCAGAAAGTTTCGGACGAAGTGTAGGATGCGTCCTTTTAGTCCCCATTCGGCTAACTTCTTCATTACTGCTGGTGTCCACGTTCTGTTGAATGCTTTGGAGATGTCCAGCGAGACGATCTCCGTATGATGGCCTTGGTCCTGTGCCTCCTTCAGGACTTCTCCAAGAGTGGCGAAGTAGGTGGAGGTACCGTACCCTTGCCTGAAGGCGTGCTGTCGATGGTCAAGCAGTCCCTTAGACTCCAGGTATTGCTTGAGCCTTCTGTTGACCATCCGCTCCAAGACTTTAGCCATGCAGCAGGTCAGCGCGATGGGGCGGAATCCTGTGACGTCCTTGGTCCCTATATTTGTTTTGGGGATCGGGATCACGAGACTTTCCCTCCATTTGTCCGGGTATTCTTTGTTGGTCCATAGCTGGTTGTAGAGTTCGAGCAATTGTGTTTTCCCTTCGAGCGGTAGATGGTTCAGCAGTGGGTATCCGATTTCATCCGGTCCGGCCGAGTTTCCGTTGCTTTTAGAGTTTCATGACTTTAGAGTTTCATGACAAATTCTAGTGGAATTATATTCAATATAGGACACACGGATCATGTAAAAAATAGTCTACGATGACTCTTATATTATTATGAATGATCAGTTCCTTCGTATTGAACAAATTTTATCAGACATGAATGACGATATTTATTTTGTTGGGAGAGAACTGATACTTAATGAGATTTATGACAACATGTTCAAATATGAGCTAAGAAATCAACTAAGCCTATGAAAGTTAAATTACAATATTCGACAATGTATTAGCACAGACAAACATACATAACGCTCGCAAGTTGATCATCGAACAAGCATTTAACGGTCAATTTAAAAGTATCGTAGTTGGTAGAACCACCATCTGTGGGGCGCATAGTCAATTGCCTTGCGTTTGACGTTTACACACTACCGCCATCTGTTCAGCGTACTACCCACCACAGTGTATTCAACAGATGGCGGTAATGTTTTAGTGACGATGTTTTACAGTGATAAATATGCAATGTGTTATGTCTGTTTGTCTGTGGTATTAGTATAAGTATTACAGATGAACAGGACGAAATCGATTTTCTATCGATTTGGAAATTCAATTCGCAGGTAGATTAATATCAATAAATGCTGTAAAACAACACTGTTAAAATCATAATTGTCTTTGCGATGTTCATAAAGAAAACAGCAAGCATCCTGATTGACTCGTAAGAAGAAAAAATAAATATAAATGTAGATTTCAGTGATAAATGTGGATGCCCTTTCTATAAAAAATCAAATTCTGTTTTTAATTATATTTTTTCGAAACATCAAAATATGAATTCAACCGAAATTTAAAATAGCATATAAAAATATGTTTTCAACATGATTTCAAAAACAAAATTAGATATCATTTTGATAGTATTTTTATATCGAACTTTGCTCGAGTTTTGTTTCTTCATACGTGAAGTTTTAGATTTTCTGAGCTGAGAGTAAATGCTATTCTTATATCAACATGAAGCTTTATTGCGATAATTTATTAACTACAGAAAGTTCTGACGAGAATAGATTGATTGTTCCGCTAGAGGACAGCACAGACGTTGAAACTGAGCGAAGAGCCATTAATGCGACAATACTAATCAAATGCGCACTACTTTACCTAACTCATACTTTGATGGATGAGGGGATTTGAGGTTTGCCTTAAAACCCACAGGCAAAAAAGCTTTTCGCTCAATTTTAACTTCTGTTCAATTTTCACCTTGCCGTACTGCATCTATACTCTTCAGAACTTTCTCTAGCTAATAAATAATCGCAATAAAGCTTCGTGTTGTTATAAGTATTGTATTTCCCGAGGCATATCCTCCCAACTTCATTTTTCCATGTGATATAAATTATTAATTTGGGCCTTCGGGGGGCGTTAAAAAATACGAACTTACTTGACTGAAAGTCTAAACTAAAGGATGACTAAAAATAAATTGGTACACCCCTCGCGCACCGCTAGCGCGCCTCTAGTGTTGGGAATCGAAAATCTTTGACAGTGGTTTGTTTACACTTCTATAGAGAACAACTGGTGCAGTTTTGGTCAAAGTAGTCGATCGCGTTCAGAAATAACGTCAAATGGAACTCGAAAGAAGAAAAAAATATTGTGCAAAACAACTAGTAAATCCGAAGTGGTCCAGTTCCAAGTACTGAAGATGCCGAAAATAACAGTTTGTCGAGTTCTTAAAACCAATAAGGAATCCCTGACTTTGGAAAAGAATCAGCGGACCTACAAAAAACTGGAACCAGGGATCATCAGCTGCGCAGCAAAGTGTTGAGGTGCGTTAAAGCCAACCCCGGTCTTTCGATCCGAGATGTGGCCAGAAGGTACAACGCCAACTTTCAAACGGTGCGGAACATCCTTGCCAGGGAACTCTACAAGTCGTACAAAGCCAGTAAACATCCGTGTGGGAGCAGGGGTAACTGGTCCAGGGATTGATATCTCAATATCCATGGGTTACTGACCAACCGTGTTCCAAGCAGAAATTCCAGCAATTCTTGAATGCTCTGTAATATGGTTGCGCAGTAATTATAAACATTCGAATATCTGCATTATGTCTGATAGTCAAGCAGCATTAAATGCTTTAAAATCAGCAACATGCAATTCCAAACTCGTATGGGAATGTGCAATGTCCCTTCAGAAATTGGCCTGTCAAAACCAAGTAAACTTATATTGGGTTCCTGGCCACTGTGGAATTGAAGGGAATGAAATAGCCGATACGTTAGCCAGGCTAGGATCATCACAGCAATTCATAGGACCAGAACCATTCTGTGGAGTTTCTACTTGTTCTCTTAAAATGGAGTTCAAGAAATGGAAAAAAAATGAAAGTGGAGACCGATTGGAACAACACTTCCATTGCTAGGCAGTCGAAACGGTTCATAATTCCGAACATTTCAATGACTAGCAAAATTCTTGAATTATCAAAGAAAGATCTCAGTGTCTATACTGGTTTGATAACAGGACATTATCCATGTAAATATCATTTGAAGCTAATAGGAAAATTTCAAGAGAATATGTGTCGATTCTGTGGTACAGAAAAGGAAGACTCTGAACACCTGCTATGCTCTTGTGCAGCAATCTTCAATAAAAGGCGTATTTTTCTGGATAAGGGGCTGGCAGAACCCTTTGATATTTGGAATGCAGGTCCCAGTAAAGTAGTACATTTCATTCGAAATGTAATACCTGGCTGGGAAAATGCTTTTGGTCAGTCTATGTCGGTCGCTTCACAAAATAGTGATACGACATAACTGATAAAGCAATATAAAAACGAGAAATATCACAATAGATCAAAGTAATGGTCGCAGTGATGAATACACCCAACACGGAAAAAAAAAAACATCCGAACTGGTACATGAAGCAGAATTCCGTGGCAAATAAGCGTGCAAGGCTCTTGCACGACCATGTTTTGACGAAACACAAGGGCTGCACTTTGATCGATGACAAAACATACGTCAAACTCGATTTAAAGCAACTTCCCGGTCAAGAGTTTCACATCACAACTGAACGTGGGGATGTGCCGGCAAGATTCAAGTACGTGTTTGCCGAAAAGTTCGCGAATAAGGCCATGATTTGGCAAGCGATTTGCAGTTCAGGGAAAACATGTCAGAAGGATATTACTCGAAACGTAAACAATGACTTTGAACGTCGATTTCTCTTGAATGTCCACACACCCAAGAAATCTGACATTGCTCTGTCAGATGATTTAGTTAGGTTGAGTGGGTGTGTTGTCGTTCGTAAGAAACCGTCGATCCAAGTCATTGTTTACGTCTCGAGCTAGACCCTTCTGACATGTTTCCGCAGAGTTGGGGCCTGAAAACGAAACCATTCGTCACATCCTCGACGATGACATCCCAAGTTTACATCGCCTGAAAAAGCGTGTATGGCCGTTCATCCGCAAGCATAGGGGCAAAGTCATCTTTTGGCCCGATTTGGCCAGCTGCCACTACTCCAAGGTGGTTCTGGAGTGGTATGCTGCCAACAAGATCGATGTTGTCCCCAAGCTAATGAATCCTCCGAATTGTCCGGAATTTAGACCAATCGAAAAATACTGGGCAATTTCAAAGCAGCGACTTCGACAAAGTGGCGAGCCAGTCAAGAACATCCAGCAAATGCGGGTAAAATGGCAGAAATGTGCTGATTCCGTGTCCATTTCCACTGAGTGGGCGCTGATGGGCTCCATCAAAAGGAAGGTTCGAGATTTCATTCGAACTGGACAAATGTTACCATCTAATGCTGTAACTTTAAAGTTTTAATAAAAGTACTGTAAAGCAACCATTAATGGACTTATTAAACTTATTGAATCACGAATTACAGGTCTTTTTGTGCGTACCAATTAATTTTTAGTCAGCCTTTTGAATGATTATTGTGTCCAACATAAAAAATGAATCAAAGTAGGCTACGGATGGGATCGGACGCACTTTTTCAGCTGCAGTGACGTTTAATTAATTTTTTTTTTTTTTTTTTTGCGAACCGAGCTAATAGCGAATTCGTTAATTCTTCATTTCCAACCTGGATCGGATATCAAGATTGGGTCTGCTTGTTTTCTGATAAACGTCAGTTTGCTCGTTTGTTTTAAAACCTAGCTCAGGTTGAGGTTTAGCACTGAAAAAAAATTCGGTTCCGAACTGGTTCCAACCCCGTAAATAAAGGAATCCGCTAGAAACTAAAATTTATTATAGTCACGTTGATTTTTACATTCGTCAGGACGCTCTGCTAAGATCATTCGTTTTGCTGCATAATTGGGCTCCTCGTGTGGATAAGAAGTGATCGTCGTAAACTCGTTGAGGTTTTTTTTTCGGTCGATTGAAAAGGAAAACATCTTGGGAAAAAGTAGTTGATTGTCGTTTTCTGAAGTCATGAGAATGTGTTGTGAGAAAGATACCATAATAGTAACAAAGAAGAAGTCCTGGAAGAGGAGATTGATGTACGTACACACTTAGAAAAAATCATGTAAATTTAGGTGCTCTGAGACTGACATATACGAGCGTCAATTTTGACATAAATTTGAGTCATAACAGACGCAAAATATAGCTTAATCAAACGTACTTTTCATCGAGGAACGAACTTTTCAGTCTCGGAGCACTTAAAATTACAAGACACGTTCGTTTACATTTAATATTTTATGTCATAGATGGATTCCGTCACGTGTAAAATTAGTTTTTTCTAAGTGTGTATGTTAGCTATAGTACGCACTTAGAAATTACTATTTTTACACGAGGCGTAATTCAGCTTTGACGTAAATCATGGAACGTAAACAAACATGGCATGCAAGATTAATTGTCCTGAAACTAAAACATATGCAATCGACGAAAAGTGCGTTTGATTGAATTGATTTTCTCGTCCTTTTCAACTGACATGTGTCGGTCTCAGGGTACTGAAATTAACATGTCTTTTTTCGTAGTGTGTAGAGATAAGATGAGCGTTAGAGTATTGAGCCACAAATACCACAATGAATTACCGTGCCATACTTAAATCTTACTCTAATGGAATTGAATTCACTTTGCATTTAGTGCATCGGTTGCTAGTGCACTTTTAAATTGGTGAGTGTTCAGCCGGCTTGAGTAAAAGTGCCCTAGTAACAATTTGAGTTTTATGAGGGTTCTGAAGACCTTGATATATAGACATGAAGAATGCTTTAAAACCTCGATAAAACTTGAAACGTTACTTGGGTGGTGTGGTACCCACCCCGGGAACTACTTGAAAGCTCCAGTGTAATGTCAATGTACCCCAAATATTCTGGCACTCTGGTTCTGTCAAATCGAATAATGGTGGAGTGAATTTACAATTGGTCTCATTTTTTATCAACTCTTGTTTCACGTTTTTGGGTTTTTTGTCTTGTTTTTTTAACTTTCAACGTAAGACTACGTCGGCGATTTCTATATGGGGGTACGCATAGTGAAAACCAAAAATAGAACATGTAACAAAATGTGCAACTGTTGCTAAGATAATTAAAATTATCACAGATTGCCTGGGAAAAGCGATTTAACTAACACAGATATCAAAGTTGAATTACACCCGGTCTCACCAAACGTTGTTTATTCAATCGTGCCTTGGATTCCTAACAATCCTCGTCGAGGAATCATTGTTGACAAAAGCTGTTCCGAATTCCAGCTCTATTTAGATATGTTTAAATCTAGCATATCATGTACTTTAAAGCAGCATTGCACAGTGGTCCAGAGCGGAAAAATACATGGAAATTGGGTTTTCCGCAAAAATTACTGATTTTAGCTTTTTAATGTCTACAAAAGAGTTGTTGGTAATAAAAAAAAGCGCATCTTTTCATTGGATCAGTCATAAGGGTGATTCAGTTTTAGGGTGACTTCAAAAATCCAACTCTTCAGGGAAAGTTTTGGGAACTTTTTTTACTTCTTCAAAGTTGTAGAAGATGCAAAACCAAGCAACTTTGTCGAAGACGTCAAATTTTTAAACAATCATCTACGCATTCTACGAACTGAAACAACTAGAAGGTTTGGGTGATTCATGAAAAAACAGTTTTTTAACCATAACCTTTTTTGCTTTGTATTTAGAGGAAACTATTCTTCAGAACACTTTTAGAACTTTAAAAAACACACATTTTGATTACCTAATTGTGACGGTTTAACCATTGAATCAAAAAATATAGTCATTTTAAGGTGAGAAACAAGTACTTTTCAAACTAACATATCTTTAAAACGCGCAAGCCATTTTCAAATCTCTTGAAAGTAATGGAAAGAATAAATTTGACTCTGTTTTTGCTGGTATCATTTTTTTAACTCGAGATATTTGAATTAGAAAATTGTCATTTTGTAAGGAAAAAAGCCATAGAACATGCATAAAAGTGGCAATAACCGGTCATTCCTCCCACCCATATAACTTACCGATATAACAATATAAAAACGTCATTGGTTCGATTGGTACTCCTTTTCTTGACAGTTCTTTGGCATTGACTGGAAGTTTGAAGGACGTTTCTCCTATGGAGATTCCCTAGTCAAAGATGCGTCTTGTAAACTGGCTTCTTATTTTTTCTGCATAAAATCGTTTTCTTGTTCTTCTTTACGTTCGCATTGAATCACATAGGCTGGTTTGCGTTTGACAGATAAGTTGTTCATTTTCGGAGACGTATTGGCAGTTCTTGGTCGTAGAGTCAAAGGTCAGCTGTATTTAAAAAAATGGCAGTCGCTCGATCTGAGTTTGTGAATCTCCTGATCGCTGGGAAGAAAGCGAAAGTATTACTTGATTTAGTAATACAACGAGTGAAAAACGTAAATATTGAGAAAGCCCGCAAACGATACAATTCTTCATCGCAAAATTCAGAGCAAAGTGGATCAGCAGCGGAAGAAAACGCGACGTGTTGCAGCTCCGTCATGCGGAATGGTTGAAAGGAGTGGAATTGTTTCCGACGATTACAATTCGAAGCAAGAAGTCATTCTCCGCAGCATGTAGACGAACGAAGCTCAGCCGAGTTAAAGAGCTCAGATCGAAGTTTTCGGCCGAGGAAGTTAATTTCGCCGCATATGCTAACGCTTCCAGCTTCGGATTCCGGCAAGCAGCAAGGCGAATCCAAAAGCTTATCTCGAGCCATGAAGCCGCCATCGATGTGGAGCCTGCATCAACGATATCACCGTACACTGCAGAAGAAGCAGTGGCATTCATTGGCCGAAATAACTTCTCCAAAGCGCAATATTCGGACATACGGAAGATGTTGCTGAGGAAGAAAGTGGATCTGTTACCGACATACAACCACATCATTGATGCCAAATTAGATTGTTATCCACCGGGAAAAAATTATAGAGCACTATTTTTTTATAGAATTTTAAACCAGCTTCCAATATGCAGGAATTTCTGTTCAACCATCCAAAGCCAGTGTGCCTCTGCAAAGTTTGGTAGACCACTCGGTTCAGGAGCTGTTCAGTCACCTGAATATCATTCCCAGCTCTTCGTTCAAATTTACTGTGCTGTTCAAGTGGGGTTGCGATGGTACAAGTAACCATGCACGGTATGTATTTCAGTATTACTTTAAATGCGCCTTTCAAATTTATAATTTTGAATTAGTTACAAGCAAACTTTCGTGGACATAAGTGAGTCTGGGGAGCTGGTGGAAGATTCACACATGTTTGCTACTTGCATCGTTCCACTAAGAGTTGAATGCCGCGAAGAAGGTACTGATAACACGATGATTACGTGGAATAACGAGCTACCATCTTCGCTTACATTATGTAGACCAAAAGAGTTGGTGTACGCCAAGGAGAGCCAGAAACTGACAAGATTAACTGTTAACAAGATGAACGACGAGATTTCCGCTTTGGTTCCGACGAATGTGAAAGTTGGTGACACCGACAGTTCGGTTGATTCCAAAATGATACTCTCCATGGTAGATACGAAGGTTGTCAACGATTTAACCGGAAACAGCTCGCAGAAATGTTTCACCTGCTTTGAAATCTGGGAAAAGGTTGAACGAAGCTGCACCTTCATCGGAGACTTACGATTTGGGTATTTGTGCACAAGTGTTTTCCCCGTTACATGCAAAGATCCGCACTATGGAGCTACTTCTCAACGTGTCATACAAGATGACCTTAGAAAAACCGACCTGGCGCGTGAGCAGAGGAAATGTGATCGTGAAAGGTCGCCAAGAAACGATCCGCCTAGGTCTACGACAGGAAGTGGGGCTTCACATAAGTGAGCCGTTGCCATCAGGAGGTAACACAAACGATGGAAATTCATCTGACACATTTTTTGAAAATGTCGAAGCCGTTGCACGAATCACAGGTTTGGACCGAAACCTTCTGGAAAGGTTTCGTGTACTATTGTGGGTTCTAAATAGCAAGGAGGAGATCGACCACGAAGCATATCAGGTGTATGCTGAGGAAACGCGCCTACTATATGTAGAACTATATGGTTGGTATCCCTTGTCACCAACTGTGCATAAAATGCTAGTGCATGGGGCAAGCATAATCAAGAACTCGTTGTTACCAGTCGGTATGCTGAGCGAGGAAGCATAGGAGACAAGGAATAAGTCTATTAGGAACTTCCGTGAACACCACGCTCGGAAGATCGATCGAACTGTTAAGATGTCTTCAAGCGATTAATGTTCACATCGGATCCAAAGATTTCTCTCCTAAACAGGAAAGAGAGAACTCGAACCCCTTTAAAATTGCCGGACAACGCCAAGCACCTTGTTATCGATCGGTAGATTTTTATTGTTTTTAAGCATAGTATTATTATTATTATTATTATTTTCCATTTCCAGCTTCCATCAAAATAGGAAGAATTAAGCCGAACCTGTTGATTTTTGTTGCTGTAATTGTTGTTTATTTTGGTTTTTGTTCATTTTATTGATAACCTTGATCGTTATTACAAATATTAAACATTAAATAATTGCTCAATCACAGCAACTAATTCCCTTTAATTTGTTTTATCCAAAATTTCAGCTAAGAACGAGTTGTCAAAACATTTTTTTTTGTGAGCGAACAGCTTAGATCAGTTGTTACTATTATTTTACAATAGCTTTTAGCAGTTGTGGAATGACCGGTTATTGCCAATGTTCTATGGCTTTTTCCCTTAAAAAATGACACTTTTCTAATTCAAATATCTCGAGTTAAAAAAAAAATGATACCTCAGTCATTTTTTCAGCAAATATAGAATCAAATTTCTTCTTTCTTTTACGTTCAACAGATTTGAAATTGGCTTGCTGGTTTTAAAGTAATATTAGTTTGAAAAATACTTGTTTCTCACCTTTAAATGACTATATCTTTTGATTCAGTGGTTCAGTGGTGTTCTGAAGAACAGTTTTCTCTAAATACAAAGCAAAACAGGTTATGGTCAAAAAACTGTTTTTTCATGAATCACCCTAACCTAACCTTCAAAAACCAAAGTCGGTCGCGGAATGAAAGTGGTCTGATTTTGATCCAGAGATGATGGATTTTAATTCTTAAAACGCCAATCGATAGGAATTTTTTCTATAAATCTGTTAAAATTAAGACTTTATCATTTTTCAAAATTTCACTATGGAAAGCTGCACGAATTTGCAACTGTTGCTATGATAGGTAAAATTATCACCGATTGCCTGCAAGAAGCGATTTCCCTAACACAGATTTCAAAGTTGAATGACATATGGTCTCACCAAATGGTGCTTATTCAATCACCGCGTGGTGAGTGGTGGTGTTCTCCAGTACACAACAAAAGGCTGCCTGCAAGCAGCGAGCTGCAGCCCACATGAGCATCCATAGAAGGAGGAAGAAGCCGCACCGCTATTAATCGGAATCAGTAGCTCTTTGTAAGTCGCTGTGGGCCATCTATGCCAAGCGCGTCATACTAAAGAGTATAAACAGAGAGAACCCCGCTCAAATTCCTATTTCTACACAAAACACAAGCTCCTGCTGCAGTTAATAAATAAAATTTATTTACATAAGACCTCGTACCATTGTACCAACCGCATCCCTTGTAGTTTTTATAAAAAAAAATTGATATTTTTTTAACAGTCCTCCAATCAACTCAGCTTGACGGGATCGGAATATGTGTGTGTGTGAGAGTGTGTAACATAATTTTATTAAACGTATTTCTCGGCAACCACTCTGCGAATTGAACGCAACAACCACTAAATGAAAGGTACCATGAATGTTAATTAATAGATTTTCAATCGCTTAACAAAGTTGTGCTATTGCTATAAAACTGTTTAAGATTGTTTGAGCTCTAAATTAAATTAAAATTCATAAATAAACTTCCAGTTCCAGATTTCGAAAGATTTAAGGTAAGAGTTAAGAAGTTTTTCCCTGGGCATAACTCTGAGGATTGCTTAACTGCAACCAGGTCCCAGGGCTTGTCTGCATCTTTACATTTTGAAAAATGCACACTAGTGATGCCAGTTGTGATGTAGCGGACCAAAAGTTTGTTGGAATTTACCTACAAACCAAAATTAAATAGTTGTGTAGTTTAGAATTATGATTTTAAAAATTAATTGTTTTTTTTTTCTCTAAATAATTGAGTCTAATCCCTTCCGAAGGATAGCGTGATCAGAGATGTTATGCCTCAGATCATCCCGGCGGAGCCGACTGGGATTGAACTCAGGCCAGCTGGGGTGAGAGGTAATCACGCTTACCACTACACCACCCGCGCCGCTGTGTCCAATCGTTGTTACCATGTCTTTGACTTCGAATTATAGGTAGTAGTAAGAAATTGAATAATGTGATATTCTGTTTAGTTTAAAGTTTATACTGTATCATTTGGAATATACTTTAAAAACTTTAAAGTATGCTCCACTCAAATGGGGTTTTCCCTGCTCCTAACAAAGAATAAGCCTGTGGACTTGGAGACATACTTCAAGTCCCCGCGTACATCGTACGGGTTAGGCAAAAATGTGCGTCTATCTTTAAAAACTGTCGCATTAATGGCCCTTCGCTCATTTTCAACTTCTATTCAATTTTCATACTGCCGTACTCTAACGGAACTATCCACCTACCCTCTTCGAAAGATCATTCTCTAGCTAATAAATCATCACACTAAAAGCTTCATGTTAGCATTTTCAACCAACTCTGAAAGAATAAATAATAAAGAACTCATCTAGATGGTCTAAAACTTAAAGATCACGTTTTGTTATTTAGATATCTTATTTCGATAACTAAATAATATCAAAACATGGTTTATACCACATTTAGATATTCATATGTCATCGGTTCTTGCTCAGGTGAGCCCATGTTTTCGGAATCATGACTACCTTTTAAACTTAATCTTGAAAACGAATAAACTACTAGAGAAGGCAACTCATAACAAAACCTCCTACTCTTTCTTCTTTCAATTCAACCGGATCATCTTCTCAGTTTTCACAGGGTTTTTTTTCGTTAACGTTCAACTTTTCTACGATTCGCTGTTACATCCTCTCAGAAAAGCCCCGAAGATCCGATGTAATTTTCCACACTTCAAAGCTCACCAAACAACTTATTTGATCCTTGTGTGTGGTAATCATTTTCCTACAAAAAAAAACACCGTGTCTCTTGTCTTGACATCACAATCCCAGAAGAGCTCCTCACCCCCCACCGCCGGTCATGGCACTGTCATCTTTGTCGTCTTCATCATCGTCATACACGTATCCAGAAGAGAACGTCCCACAAAGCATCCGGGGATTCACTTTGTCCTCACTCGAAAATCAACGGCGCGATCCGGAAGAAAGCTTAGGAAACCCGCCTTTTGCGGTCCAGGCGAAGAAATCCTGCGTCAGCAAACCGTCCCGAGAGGGGATGAAAGGAAGTTTAATTTTTCAGAAAATCATGTAACAAGGCAAGTGTCTTTCCTTTGCGGCAAGATGTGTGTCGTTATGAACTGACTGTCTCTGGTGCGGGCCTTTGCACGGTTGTTGTAGTCGTGTCGCAGAGTGGGCGAAAATGGAACGGAAGTGTATATGTCAACCGTGTGCCCTCGTACACTTGGGCACGCTTGGGGGTGGGGTTCAGAGAACGACGATGACGACGACGACAGTAAAGTGATAAATCTTCAAATGAGTACAGTGATATGACTTAATGTGTTTTCATGGGTGAGCCGAAGAGAATTGTACAAGTACTTTTAGAGCGGTTCTCGGCTCCAGCTAAAGAGTTTAATCCTTTCCAACGATGGGAAAAGTCGTCCTCCGTGGGTCATAAACGAGCCAAACGACAGTCGTGGTGACGTCTTGTAAAGAGCTTAGCAGTTGCAGCTTCTCCGTGGTTAAACATAAGACGGAGAGACAATTTCCCAGGCCGATAGTCCTTCTTCTATACACAAACATTCCCATGAAACTAAGATTTTTATTGAAAAGGTTCATTTATGACAGGGGTAATAAATCAAAGTTTAGTGAACATTTTGGGGCTTGTTTTATGGGCTCCCAAGGACCCCGACACAAGGCCACCCGCCCGCCAGTACAGATGTAATGCTTAATGAACATGAAATATTATTTGCCATAAAAATTATCCACCCAGACAGTGAACAGCAAGTTTTATAGCCACTAATATGATTCATTTGGGACGAGCAAAGATTACCTAACTCAGTCACGGGGGCGAAAGGAGAAAGTCGAGGAGCTCGAATTTCGATCGTTCACTTCAATATTTATCGGTTCCAGAGAGTGGAAATAATGCTCGGTACGAGGAATTGAAGTTCGTTTGGTGAATGGGCTGCTGTAAAATACTACCAACTTACTCCAAGCTAGGAGCTAGGCAAAGCGTTTTTGGCGTTCACATCGTAAATCAAACAAAGAAAAGTGCAATAAAAACGCGTACATTGATTCTCGGAACAAACGAACAAACTGCATCTGGCCTGGTCATAAATTATACGCGAATGGTTTGGAAATTTTAATTTGATAACTTTCTTCTTCGAAAATCGCAAGAGAGGCAATTTTCTCGTTGGACAGCACTGGCGATGTTGTTTAAAAAAAAGTAGAAGGATCTGTGCCCAGGGGCACGAACGGAAGCTTGACGTAGGACCAATGATCAATCATCAATTATCTTAACTCTTTCCGTTTTTATTTGTAAGCGTATCAAATTTGTAGTATTTATTTCAAAGAGAAAGTTGATGAAGAGAATCTTAAGGTACTGTCAACTTGAGTATTTTTGATTCATCTACCCGACATTAAAAGGTGTATTTTGAATTTTTTGTTATTTATGAATTTTTAAGTTTTGTGCATTTTGGTATTAAAGTGCATTCAATTCACCCCTCACAGGATCTCCTTCCGAATAATATGAATGGGACGGGGCGGAATGTATCGTTTGTGCAGAATATGTAAAAAAGGAGGGACTTCGAGGGCTAATTTTCTCACAAATTTGATTTTATTGGCTTTCTGGGGATTGAATATACACCCAAAGCGAATTATTCCCACTTCTCTCAAATTCTATATGGATTTTTATCAATTCCTACCAGCGTGTTCTGGAAAATGGTCGGACGATGATTAATCTCACCAATACATTCTGGCCTACAATTCCACACCTTTTATAGAGACCAGGTTGAGCCTTGATAGCTAGCTGCTTGCGGGAACTGACGACCTTGACAAATGTCCAAATAATACTCTTAACAAATTTATGGTGGTCCTGAAAAGGACCGTTTTGTAGTGATGGTTGAGTAATGCTGAGCTGAGCACGACGAGCTACTGATTCCGATCCTAGCCTAGCGGTGGGACTTCTTCCTCCTTCTCAATGGTTGCTCATATGAGCTCTGCAGCTCGCTGCTTGCAGGCAGCCGTTCGTTGTTGTTGAAAGTACTCTTGCTGCTGCTGCTGGACTGGACATCACCACTTACGGTGATTGAATGCGCACCGTTCAGTGGGACCGCATCGAATTCGATTTTTAAGTCTGTGTTAGGGAATACGCTGTTTTCAGACATTCGGTGATAATTTTGATCACCATTGCAACAGTTGGACATTTGGTATTTTTCAATTGTGACCTATTGAACATTAACCAAGTGTTCATTTTAGCAGATTGGGAGATAAATTTCCAATCATTTGGCTTGTTTAGAATTAAAATCTATCTGCTATTGGTCGAAACCTGACCTCTTTTCGTAATGCTGTGCATTTTGGTTTATTGAAATTGCGTGGATTCTATAGATCCTGTGGAGATCTATCTAGCCCTGATGTATGTGTTGGTAGAGGAAAATTTTTAACTTTGCGGGAGACGATATCTATTTATAAGTAAAGTCGCCGGGAAATACCAGCTTGCGATTTGTTTTTGTGATAACTCTTTACTTGAAAACAGGCTGCTTTTTCATGGTATACAGTGTGATAATTCAATAATCAATAAATTATCTCAAGATTTAGTGGCAAACCATTCATAAATTTTGGTAACATACAAAAAATTCTATAATCCAAATTAAATTTCATATGTAAGCGCCGATTGAAACAATCTTTTCGACGTCACTACAAGGGTGATTGATTGAACGAAAGAAACGAATCGTGCGGAATGAAAGCCGAGGAAAAACTAATTGCACCAATATATTCAGGCCTACAATTCAACACCTTCTATAGACAGGTTGAGCCTTGAAAGCCAGCTGCTTGCGGGAACTGATGACCTTGACCAATGTCCAAATAATACTCTTTAACAAATTTTTGGTGGCCCTGAAAAAGACCGTTTTGTAGTGATGGTTGAGTAATTTTGAGCTGGGTGTTCAACACGGATGAGGCTGTCGAGCTATATGTCATTTGGAGCGAGGGTGACACGCTTGGCATAGATGACCGACCCGCAGCGACTCACTGATTCCGATCCATAGCATAGCGGTGCAGCTTCTTCCTCCTTTGATGGTTACTTATGTGGGCTCTGCAGCTCGCTGCTTGCAGGCAGCCTTTCGTTGTTACTGGAGAATAATTTTCAAAGACACGCCGAAAGCACTGCTACTGCTGCTACTATTGCTACAAATTTTGATGACCGAACACCACCACACAGTTGTGTGGTCCTTGGGAGCGTGTGGCTCTGAGTATGGCGATGAGTGTGCAAAATATTACGCAATTCCATCCTCTCTATTCGCACGCGCCCGAGGATCGGAGGCGAATGCCACTTCGACTTGTTTCGTCTACTAACTACACAGCAAAAAAATAATTTTGATATCACATGGATGCACTACAATCATGTCGAAAATTTCATGTAATTTTTATGACCACATAAATAAACAAATGCAGTAAAAGCAGCGTAATGTCAGTTCATGCATTGTATTAATGATAATTTTGTCCTTTTTAGCAAGTAATATTACACCATATTTTCGACACGATTGTAGTGCATCCACTTTGACGTGATATCAAAATTATTTTTTTGCTGTGTACTCTCTGACGACTGTGCTGGGGAAGCAGCATATGCATAAAGGTAATTGGTGGATTTGTTAGTTAATTCGACGCTTTTGGACGATGCTGGACATTTACCAGTTTTTCAATAGTTTCTTGTTGAAAATCAACATTCGGATGCATTGTTATCGATACGTAGCCATATTTTTGATCGATTGGTGATAAAATTATTAAAATTGGACCAGGGGCAGCTGAGTTATTAACGTTCAAAATCTTTCTTAATTAGTTACATGTTCCATTTTCGGTTTTCACAATTTCTCCCAAGAATAGAATCTTCTGTAACACCTCAAAGCTTGAAAATTTTCCTAGACCATTTTTTGACATCATATATTGAGCCAACGGGAGAGGTATTTTTTACCTGAAAATTCAGGTAACCTCTTCAAAACAGGAATCCACGTAGGTTCACGTGCCACACAAAACATTCAATGACATGGTAATTAATTCTACTGGATTCACTGGTCCAGTCCACATGTCATGCTGGAGAAGGTTAAGTGAAATTCACGTAAATTTTTAGTGATTTCATGGTATGAAAATTTTCTTGTCGTATTCGTAATTAAAAAATGGCGATAGAAGAAAGTTTGCAAACGTCGTGGTTGGACAAGTTGGAATTCCCCCTTCTTCATGTTTTCAAGCGTTAGTTTTATAATGTTTATAAATTAACACTCATTTATGAATTTAAAATGAAATTGCAGAGTACGGGAATGGATTTTTCAAGGTGCTAACAATCAACAATTGACAAACTATAAGGTTGCTTCTCTACGGTCAATTTACTTCAACTTCGAGATCATCAGTGCCAATTATGAAATAATGTAAATTAGTGAATTTTCCTAGAATGCAATAATCTAACGACTCAAATAAATCGGAATATATATCTTTAGTCTATCACCAATTCACTTTATCATTACTACAAAATCCAGTAACATTTACTTGCTAATTCTCGTAACTTTTAAGTGATGTAATTTTGAAGATCATCGGAAAGACCAATAAAATTTAGGTGAAAATAAATTGATTTCTATCTTAATCACTCGAATACACGTAATATTCACCTGATACTTTTCAGGAAAATGGAAAATATCTACGTGCCTATTTTGGTGAATTCAATATATCTTTTTGTTGCAGTGTAAGCTTGGACAACTTTTAAGATCTCAATATAAAATAGTTGTAATATTAGGTCTAAAAGTTTTTTTTTTTCGAAATCTCTGAAAATTCATTCAATTTAGATCTAGTCAACTGTTAAAGTTTCCATATGTTCGTATCTCCTCTTGTCAGCCTTTACTCTGAGTTTTTAAAGTCAAATTCTTAACTCTCGACATACGTCGTAAAGAAGTGACTTTAGTGACTAAATTTTAAGGAATAGTGACTTTAGTGACTTTTTGATGAAAAAAGTGACTTTTTAGTGACTGACTAGAAAATAGTGACCAAGTTTTAAATTAACCATCATTCAAGATTAGGGGCCTCCCTTAGTTCAGTCGGTAAAGGCGCAGCTACAAAGCAAGACCATGCTGGAGGTGGCTGGGTTCAATTCCCGGTCCGGTCTAGTAATTTTTCGGGTTGGAAAATTTCTCGACTTCCCTGGGCATAAAAGTATGATTGGACTTGCCACACAATTATACCAATGCAAAAATGGCACAGGCATCGAAAGTTTTCAATTAATAAATGTGGAAGTGCATCTAGAAAACTAAGTTGAGAGCACACGATAAGCTAATATGCCATATGCAATAAGCTTGAAATGCGAAGAAGAAGAAGAAGAAGAAGTCAAGATCAGGAAGTATATGAGATTACTGAAAGAAGCACTCGCAGCAGTAACACCACCAGGTGAAAACTGCAGCCGGAATCAGAGGACTAACGCTGGAGGATCACGAGAATTTTCCAGCTTCCCGTCGGCGCAGTGGAGCTCCCTTGAACGGTGAATAGATCCGGATCAAGCAGGAAGAAGAGAAGTCTTTTACCCACGGCCAAGGAAACGAAGCAAATAGTGTGTGTAGTGTGTTGATGTATCTGTGTGCAATGTGAACACCATCAATACATCTCAAACTGCCTTTAGGTTCAATTGGCTAAACTTGGTGAGTTCGTTCCTTTTTGTTCATTTTATCTTTTCAATCAAGTAACGCTGGTAGATCTCCTTTTCGTGTTGTGTAACTGGAACAAGATTTTCAACGAACTCTAGTCCTGAACAGGAGGGGAACAGGCCCTAAGTAACGTTCTGATAAAAGGATATTTGTGGCTTAAGCAGCTTTGTTGAAGGTAGTCTATGGAATTCTAAGCAGCCTCATTTTTAAGTCGTTATAAGCACTTGAAAGTTCCGGTACCATATTGAAGAGCATTCTAAGCAGCTTCTGGCGGAACTTGAACGGAACTTTTAGAAAATAAATTAAAAAGGTTTTTTTGTCCTCTACACCAATTCTATATTTAGTTCGCACTTTTATGAAAGTTATTTCTAAAGGCAGGTTTAAATGTGTATTGATTGATCTATCAGCAATAGTAGTAAAATTGGAGCTGTTTGAAGAATTAAATCTCGGAGACGAGCCAGCCAACGGCTGAAAGTCTCCTTAATAAAGATATAAAAAAAAAAAAAAAAAAGAATTCAATCCAGTCCTTCTGCGTGAGAGCTGCAGCACGAACCACTACGTGATCTGAGATATATTAAAGTAAGCTGTTGTCCCACCTACTGTTGGAGTTTTCAGTGTCAGCTGAATGACTTGAATACGAAACACACCACCTTGATGAATTTGGATTTATCCCAGGCTACTATTGTAGAAAATCGTAATTGATAGATATTGGGCGGAACGCGTCGGAATGTTTAGAAAAATAGGGCGCACGCTTGATCCAGTTTGAGATACATTATTGACTGCTTGCGGGAACGTGATTTAACTTGGGGGGCACGTCATGCAACAATGGTTGTTCCTACAATAATTAAATAAAAGTTTTTTCGTGTGTGTATTAAATACATCTTCCTACAAAACAGTGAATTACTAATTACATACCTTAAAAAATGGGCCTGAATTGTATTAATAAGATCTGGATGCATATTTTTATATTTTTCCACCAACATATTGCCAACTCATTCACGCATTGGTAATATTTGCATTAAAAAGTATGATCTGTAGATTTTGTTATGCTCAGGGCATGAAATTTCAACAACTGTTTTCACTAGCTTTTACTTCTCAGAACCACACTTAAAACAATGAGGACACGTGCTTTTACAAGCACTTTCAAGTTAATTCACTTTTAAAGACGATATTTACTTAAATTACATCATTTACATCGTTAAAAACGCGAGCCACGAATAATTTTCCAAGCTGAAAATGTTTTCTACACACCGTATTACCAAGGTGTGTGTACGAATCATCTATCATCGTATCCAGTGTTGCTTTTTAAGGTGTTTAAAGGTGTTATTTTGTTTCTCAAGACTGAAAATGAAAGTAAATGAACCTAGAAACCTTCTATAGAAAACATATGTGTCGTTCTGGTTGCATTGCTCGAAGCCATCAGCTGATATGCGAGAGGCGGCAAAAGGATGATTCAAAAACAAAAACATTCATTTTTGCCTAATTTTGACTTTGAGAATAATCACGTTGAGTATAATCATATTCACCTACTGTTAGGTACAACTAACTATTTATGGGTAGAAGCGAATTGTCAATTCCATACTAATTGAACACAACCAAATGAAAACTCTTCGACCCACATTACCTACTTTTGGCTTCCTGCAATATAGTGCCGAGATTTGCGAAAATGAGTCACTTTGGGAGCTTTTTTTACCGTGTACCTGAAGGTTTGAGCTCGAGAATCACTTTTGGACAGGTCGTATGTAACCAAAGTCTACAAAGTGTGATGTTGAATCAATTTACTACTATGATGACTTGACATGTTGGTCTTGGTGGCTAGACACATAACTATTTTCTGTATAGGACACCCCTTCCTGCGAGGTGGTAGGTCGATAATATTGGCAAATTATAGTGAGAGTCTCAATATTGGATGGTAAAGAGATATCTTTATCGTTTTAAAAATAACGAAGGTTGAAATTTACAGTACCTTTGTTATTTTTTATCAACTGTTACACATTCGACCAAATAATAACGAACTCTAGCAGCTATGTTTACGGTAGTTACGTACTGAAAAAAGTTTTCACTTAGTTCCTATTAGGAACGCACATAGTATTTTTCCAAAAACAAAAACAATGATTTTTACCTGAATATCACATTGCATTAGAAACTCTATATGAGAAATCATATAGATTTCATTGGACACATAACGTTCATGTGATTTAGTGGTGCAATCTCCAATGATGGGATCACATGAAAGTTATGTGAAATTCACATGGATATTTTCCACTGGTTATGTGATTTATTTTATGAGTGCGGTAGTGCATGATCTACACTCACACCACTACAGCATCAATGATAATCAATTCACTGACACACAGAAAGGAGAGAAAAAAGTAGAAGAGTCTGTGCCTAGGGGCACGAACGGAAGCTTGACGTAGGACCGTTAGTGGACGGAACAAATGTGAACATTTAGTTCTTTTAATTGATCAATCATGAATTATCTTAACTCTTTCCGTTTTTTATTAGTAAACGTATCAAATTTGTAATATTTATTTCAAAGAGAAAGAGAAAGTTTTTGATTCATCTACCCGACATTAAAAGGTGTATTTTGAATTTTTTGTTATTTATGAATTTTTAAGTTTTGTGCATTTTGGTATTAAAGTGCATTCAATTCACCCCTCGCAGGATCTCCTTCCGAATTATATGAATGGGACGGGGCGGAAAGTATCGTTTGTGCAGAATATGTAAAAAAGGAGGGACTTCGAGAGCTAATTTTCTCACAAATTTGATTTTATTGGCTTTCTGGGGATTGAATATACACCCAAAGCGAATTATTCCCACTTCTCTCAAATTCTATATGGATTTTTATCAATTCCTACCAGCGTGTTCTGGAAAATGGTCGGACGATGATTAATCTCACCAATACATTCGGGCCTTCAATTCCACACCTTTTATAGAGACCAGGTTGAGCCTTGATAGCTAGCTGGTTGCGGGAACTGACGACCTTGACAAATGTCCAAATAATACTCTTAAAAAACTTATGGTGGTCCTGAAAAGGACCGTTTTGTAGTGATGGTTGAGTAATGCTGAGCTGAGCACGACGAGCTACTGATTCCGATCCTAGCCTAGCGGTGGGACTTCTTCCTCCTTCTCAATGGTTGCTCATATGAGCTCTGCAGCTCGCTGCTTGCATGCAGCCGTTCGTTGTTGTTGAAAGTACTCTTGCTGCTGCTGCTGGACTGGACATCACCACTTACGGTGATTGAATGCGCACCGTTCAGTGGGACCGCATCGAATTCGATTTTTAAGTCTGTTTTAGGGAATACGCTGTTTTCAGACATTCGGTGATAATTTTGATCACCATTGCAACAGTTGGACGTTTGGTATTTTTCAATTGTGACCTATTGAAAATTAACTAAGTGCTCATTTTAGCAGATTGGGAGATAAATTTCCAATCATTTGGCTTGTTTAGAATTAAAATCTATCTGCTATTTGTCGAAACCTGACCTCTTTTCGTAATGCTGTGCATTTTGGTTTATTGAAATTGCGTGGATTCTATAGATTCTGTGGAGATCTATCTAGCCCTGATGTATATGTTGGTAGAGGAAAATTTTTAACTTTGCGGGAGACGATATCTTAACACTCGAAAGCAATTTTGTGAAATATGAAGTAAAACAAATCCTAGCTAGTTCGGCATGATGATTTCGTTTGATTTTATTTATTAGTAAAGTCGCCGGGAAATACCAGCTTGCGATTTGTTTTTTTTTTATGATAACACGTTACTTGAAAACAGGCTGCTTTTTCATGGTATACAGTGTGATGATTCAATAATCAATAAATTATCTCAAGATTTAGTGGCAAACCATTCATAAATTTTGGTAACATACAAAAAATTCTATAATCCAAATTAAATTTCATATGTAAGCGCCGATTGAAACAATCTTTTCGACGTCACTACAAGGGTGATTGATTGAACGAAAGAAACGAATCGTGCGGAATGAAAGCCGAGGAAAAACTAATTGCACCAATATATTCAGGCCTACAATTCCACACCTTCTATAGACAGGTTGAGCCTTGAAAACTAGCTGCTTGCGGGAACTGATGACCTTGACCAATGTCCAAATAATACTCTTTAACAAATTTTTGGTGGCCCTGAAAAAGACCGTTGAGTAATTTTGAGTTGGGTGTTCAACACGGATGAGGCTGTTGAGCTGTATGTCATTTGGAGCGAGGGTGACACGCTTGACATAGATGACCGACCCGCAGCGACTTACTGATTCCGATCCATAGCATAGCGGTGCAGCTTCTTCCTCCTTTGATGGTTACTTATGTGTGCTCTGCCGTTTGCTGCTTGCAGGCAGCCTTTCGTTGTTACTGGAGAATAATTTTCAAAGACACACCGAAAGCACTGCTACTGCTGCTACTACTGCTACAAATTTTGACGACCGAACACCACCACACAGTGGTGTGGTCGTTGGGAGCGTGTGGTTCTGAGTATGGCGATGAGTGTGCAAAATATTACGCAATTCCATCCTCTCTATTCGCACGCGCTCGAGGATCGGAGGCGACTGCCACTTCGACTTGTTTCGTCTACTAAATACTCTCTGACGACTGTGCTGGGGAAGCAGCATATGCATATAGGTAATTGGTGTATTTGTTAGTTAATTCGACGCTTTTGGACGATGCTGGACATTTACCAGTTTTTCAATAGTTTCTTGTTGAAAATCAACATTTGGATGCATTGTAATCGATACGTGGCCATATTTTTGATCGATTGGTGATAAAATTATTAAAATTGTACCAGGGGAAGCTGAGTTATTAACGTTCAAAATCTTTCTTAATTAGTTACATGTTCCATTTTCGGTTTTCACAAAGTGTACCGCCATATAGAAATCAAAGACGTAGTCCTACGTAAAAAAAAGCAAAAAAAGCGTGACGTATCGTATCACCTTAAACAATCGTCCCGTCGGTCATATCTTGTTATGATAGCCTGAACAAAAAATAAGACAATCTTATTCAAATGTCGTAATTATACCTTTGACCAAGGCAAAATGATATGTATGGTTTTTATAAAACTTGACGATATCAAGACTAATAAGGAAAGAGATTCCACATTTCCTTTTCCCAAGTCCTTTTCCTCTCCTTCCCTTCCCGTCTTCTCTTTTCAGAAAGCGAGTAATGGCGCTATAACCATATGCAATATAGGGCTAGGACAAGAGTTAGTGCTCAGGTCCCAACCGCTAGAAGAAAGTGGAGCATCACTTAACCTTTGTAGACTAGATGCTCCAAAAGACAAATGATTTATAAATAACAATACAACGGAACGTACGGTACGAGATGTCCACGTTTCATTCATTTATTGGATTCTGAACCATCGTGTTTAAATCTTGGATTTAAACAGGCCCGATGTTTCTAAATCATCTTGCCCCTCAAATGCTGCACAGTAGGCCTGGCCGTTTTGATATGTTTTACGCATCTATGATGTGCAACATATACCAAATAGAAAAAAAAAGTGATGGAGGTATATCTATCATTTTCCAGAATACTTTCATGAACTGGCTGTGTTAGTGTAAGATTAGATTAGATTAGATTAGATTCAAGATCAGGAAGTATATGAAAGATTTCCAGATAATCGAAGATTTCAATAATTGGTACTGTTGGGGAACCGAATTACCTCCGCCTTCGATGTCGACCAGTGCTCCCCAACACTTGCCGGTGAAATTAGGGAAAACAAAGGGCCAGCTATTCCCGGTGCTGGGTAAATATATCCCTTGTTCTCCGTGGAAGAGCTTCTTCTATTTTTACACCAATTAACACACACTCCGATTTACTAAAACAGGTTTACAAGCACTACATTTATTAAAAACAACTATTTAAAACACATTTATTTCTTAAATTCTAGCATTGTTTTTCTTATTCCTAACACACAAAACAGATTACAATTGCCCACGCGCAGACTCCACACACGGTCGGTGGTCTGTAGGTTTCTACCGTATACAATAAAATAGGTCATCGTCTGACCGCGATCGCTACCTATGCGATGTTTTCGCTCGGGTCCATGAGAGTGACCGCTCCTGTTCTCGCTCCTGAATTGCTCACCACTACAAGCGAAACGATCTAATCCCTCTCGCCTGGCTTGATCGATGACACGATGACCATCTATCCTCTGCTCGGTGTGTAGATGAGAACACAATAAGCGATGCTGCAAACAGTGCAAACTCGTTGGAAGTAGGTCACAATTGTGCATAGCCAGTACGAGGATGTAGCTAGGTTGGGCTGATGTTAGTCTCAAACAGGTACAAACACTCGCACAGATAGTTGGATCTCCCCAAGTGCGAAGGAATCCGATCCCGAGCAGGGGAAAAAAGCTAATTAATACCTAATTCTGACCTGATACCAAAATTTGGTATTGACCAGCATGACCTAAGGGGTAAAATACCAAAGAATAATACCAAAAATTTACATGCAAACACGAGCAGGAACGAATATCTCGATACCTTAAATTGGTATGGATGAGCCTTACATAAGAGGTAAAATACCAAAAAATTAAAGCAATAAAATGTTCCCACAATACTATTCCAATAGCAAATTATGATAATGCAATACCAAAACATCCACATTTGGTATACAAACATCAAGTTTTGTTATTTACAAAGTATTTTCCTTTTTTTTTTTTTGGTATTATTCTTTGGTGTTTTATCTCTTATGTCATGCTGGTCAACACCAAATTTTGAGATCAAGTCAGAATTATGTATTCATTAGTTGTTTTCTCCTGCTCGGGAAGTACTTTGAAAATAGGAAAAAATTAATATTTGGATACCAAATGTATACCTGTGTGGTATTTTTTGGTATTGCATTATCATAATTTGGTTTTTTAAATGGTATTATGGGAACATTTTTTTGGTTTGTTTTTTTTTTTTTGTATTTTACTTCTTAAGTCAGGCTCATCTATTCCAATTTAAGGTATCGAGATAGTCGTTGCTGCTCGAGATAGATTGCGCAGTATCTAAAAACCTGTTATTCAAGATTTAAGTTCTTAATATCAACATAAAATAACATAACATCAACATCAAATTACGAAATTTGATTAATTTTGTAACAAACTTAATTAACAACTTTATTCGCCAGGCATGCTTCAAAAAACATGTTTGTGTTTCTCAAGGGAATCCCATCAGCAGCGGCAACCCAAAAATTTTAAATCGAATTGCAATGTTTCCAATTGAAAGAAAACTTTTCTATCGGATCCATAAATCCCGCAGCGCTGCGACATTTGGTCGATTAAAAATTTATCTTCATAAAACTCACTCAAACCCCACAGCTGCGGATCCTGCAATTGGTGCTGCAGCTCCCCGTTCGAAGCTTCCAGAGATCGAAAAACTTCCCATCCGCGAGGCAGAGGAGAATTTTTTGTTTGCCATTTATCAATTATCACAAATTTCCATCGATTCAAATCTCGCACTTTTATCAATTTACTTTGCATTTCCCGCCGGATCGAAACCCGAAGAATTGCCACGAGCAAGTGAAAAGTTGAACACAATTTCACACTGAACTTTTTTTCCCCCCTCTATGCCTGATCGTTGCTGCCGGGCTTTCCCGGTACCCTTCCATGGAGGCCCCGGATGTCCTGCCGGTGCGGTGCGAAGAAATGTCTTTCGCTTCCCGCACCAGGGCGCTGCTCCACCACTTGGTTGGTAAACTTTTCCGCGCGCGGGTTTTTATTATTTTCCCGTCCGCTTCAGAGCACGGCTGCTGTGCTCATTTTGATAACGTAATACAATAAGTGGAAATGTCTGCAAGCAATGGAGAAGAAATTGTTTAAACACCCAGTTCCCACCACCACCACCACCAACACCAACAGGAAGGCAGAGACCGGCCACCAACTTGCAAAAAAGAAAAAAGAAAAAAAAATTGGTGCGGTGCTAAGGACCTCTAGGGAAGAGACTTTTTGACTTTTTTTTTGTATGTTGATGCGCTGTATTTTTCGGCATGATTATTTTACTTGTTCCGGAGAGTACACAAATTGCGGTTTTTTTGCTCCTATTTTAGCGACAAGCGGTTTTGCCCTTTTCACCCAAAGTACTTTACGGCTGGAGGCGCCTCCGTGAAAATCACTTATTATTGTAATTGGTACGAGTGCTTTTCTGGGGGTTTCGCTTTGGTTGTTTATTCTGAGGAATATAGTTAGAGGGTTGGTTAAGGGGAAATGAGATTTCCGATAGACAGGTGCTGCTGAGATTGCTTATCTAGTTCGATAGCGAATAACTTTTAGCATATGTCACCACTAACAGCTTGTAGGTGTTTTTGATAATCCAACAAAATGATCGTGTCAATCGTGAAATTATTAATTCTTTTATGTTGTTTTAGGACTGCCAACTTCTGTTGAAGTCTGAAGCTCAATCAATTTCCGGAATATTTGCCAGCGAAGGGAAGATCAACTATTGTATCTCACAATGTCGTCTGCAGCATGGTTAGCCCTCGTTTCGTCAGCATCTAAGATTTCTTGTTCCCTGATTTGTTTTCCGTCGATCTTGTTTTCTACAAAATCCCTACAACCTTCGCAGAAAGTTTAATTTTTTGTTGGGGCCATTGTTATTCCATAAAATTTATTATAAGTTTTAAACGGCAAGAGTATACACGAGCCGAAAATCTGCGTGTCCTGTCATCTGGAATGGGTCCATACCCGAGCAGGAGAAAATGACTTAAGAATAACTAATTCTGTTCTATATATCACAATTTGCTGTTGATCAGCCTGACATCCCGAGCAGGAACAAATACTCGTCCTACAATACCATTCCAATTCCAAATTTTGCAAATGCAATACCAAACCAATATCACCTAGGTATCCAAATATAAATTTAAGTTATTTTCAAAGTATTTTGCATGCAGTTTTTGGTATTATTCTTTGGTATTTTACATCTTATGTCATGCTAATCAACACCCACCCGGGATAAGAGGTAAAATATCAAGGAATAATATCCAAAAAAAAATGTGTGCAATATACTTTCTAAATAACAAAACTTGATGTTTGGATACCAAAAAAAAAAATCTGAGTGGTGTCGATTTGGTATTACCTTACCTTACCAATCAGGCTAAGGCCTTGTTGTCCTCTGCTGTCCGAAGAAGTCGTCTCCACTCTACTCGATCCATGGCCACAGTTCGCCAGCCTCGTAGTCTGCGAAGGGTACGCAGGTCACCTTCTACTTGGTCGATCCACCTTGCCCGCTGTGCGCCTCTTCTTCTTGTTCCTGTTGGGTCGCTTTCTAGAACCATTTTCACTGGGTCGTCGTGCGGCATTCTTGCGACGTGCCCAGCCCACCGTAGTCGCCCAACTTTTGCAATGTGGACGATGGATGGTTCTCCCAGCAGCTGATGCAATTCGTGGTTCATTCGCCTCCTCCACGTTCCGTCATCCATCTGCACTCCACCGTAGATGGTACGCAACACCTTCCGTTCGAAAACACCAAGGGCGCGTTGGTCCTCCACGAGCATAGTCCAGGTCTCGTGACCGTAAAGGACCACCGGTCTAATCAGCATCTTGTAGACAGTCAACTTCGTGCGGCGGCGAATTTTATTCGACCGAAGCGTCCTCCGGAGTCCAAAGTAGGCACGATTCCCTGCCATAATGCGTCTTTGAATTTCTCTGCTGGTATCATTTTCGGCGGTCACCAGTGAGCCCAAATACACGAACTCATCGACCACCTCGATTTCGTCACCGTCAATCTGAACTCGGGGTGGGAGGCTAACATTGTCTTCCCTAGAACCTCTTGCTTTCATGTATTTTGTCTTTCATGCGTTGATGGGAAGTCAAATCCGTCTAGCTTCAGCCTTCAGTCTGATGTACGTTTCCGCCATCATCTCAAAGTTCCGTGCCATAATGTCAATGTCATCGGCGAAACCAAGGAGCTGGATGGACTTCCTGAATATCGTGCCACTCGTGTCTATCCCAGCTCTTCTGATCACACCTTCTAACGCGATGTTGAACAGCAGACACGAAAGTCCATCACCCTGCCGTAACCCCCTTCGAGATTCAAAGGGACTCGAGAGTGTCCCCGATACTCGAACAACGCACATCACTCGATTCATCGTCGCCTTGACCAATCGCGTCAGTTTATCCGGAAATCCGTACCCGTGCATAATCTGCCATAGCTGATCTCGATCGATTGTGTCGTATGCGGATTTGAAATCGATGAACAAATTATGTGTGGGCACGTTGTATTCGCAGCATTTCTGCAGAACTTGCCGAATCGCGAAAATTTGGTCCGTGGTAGCGCGGGCACCCATGAATCCCGCCTGGTATTGCCCCACGAACTCTCTTGCATATGGTGACAGACGGCGGCATAGAATTTGGGAGAGTACCTTGTAGGCGGCGCTCAGCAGTGTGATCGCGTGGTAGTTGCAGCAATCCAACTTGTCGCCCTTTTTGTAGATTGGGCATACACCTACCATCCACTCCTCCGGTAATATCTCCTCCTCCCAAATCTTGGCAATTACCCAGTGCAGCGCTCTAGCCAGTGCTTCACCACCGTATTTCAATAGCTCACTTGGTAGTTGATCTACACCCGTTGCTTTGTTGTTCTTCAGCCGACCGATCTCCTCCTCAACTTCTTGAAGATCAGGGGCCGGTAGCATGTCGTCTTCTGCGCGTGCTCCAAGGTCTGTTGCCGTGCCACCTTCGTTTTCTGCTGCTTCACCGTTGAGGTGCTCGTCATAGTACTGCTTCCACCTCTCAATCACCTCACACTCGTTCGTGAGAAGGTTACCGTCCAAGTCCTTGCACATATCGGCTTGCGGCACGTAGCCTTTGCGCGAACTATTTAGCTTCTCGTAGAGCTTCCGTGTGTCGTTTACGCGGTACAGATTTTCCATCGCCTCGCGATCTCGGTCTTCCTGCTGACGCTTCTTCCTTCGGAAAACCGAGTTTTGTCTGTTCCGCGCTTGTCTGTATCGCTCCACATTCAATCTCGTGCGGTGTTGCAGCATTCTCGCCCGTGCTGCATTCTTCTCCTCTACTAACAGTTTGCATTCGCCGTCAAACCAGTCATTTCTTCGGTCCGGGATTGCAGTACCTAGTGCCGCTGCAGCAGTACTACCTATGGCTGAACGGATGCCCCTCCAGCCATCTTCAAGAGAAGCTGCGCCAAGCTGCTCTTCCGTGGGTAGTGCAACTTCCAGCTGCTGCGCGTAGTCCTGGGCAACTCCGGTGTCCCGTAGTTGCTCAATGTTGGGTCGTGGAGTTCGACTTCGACGTGTGTTATGCACCGTCGAGAGTTTTGAGCGCATGCATACTGCAAATAGGTAGTGGTCCGAATCTATGTTCGCACTGCGGTACGTGCGGACGTTGATAATGTCGGAGAAGAATTTCCCGTCGATTAGAACGTGATCGATTTGGTTTTCTGTGTGTTGGTCAGGTGTTCTCCAGGTGGCTTTGTGGATATCCTTGCGGGGGAAAAAGGTGCTTCGAACTACCATACCCCGGGAGGCTGCAAAGTTAACGCATCGTTGACCGTTGTCTTTCGATACGGCATGCAGGCTGTTTGGCCCGATTGCCGGTCTATACATTGCCTCCCGTCCTACCTGAGCGTTCATGTCGCCGATGACGATTTTGACGTCCCGTTGCGAACAGCCGTCGTACACCTGCTCCAGCTGCGCATAGAACGCTTCTTTCTCGTCGTCGGGTCTCCCTTCGTGTGGGCAGCGCACGCTGATGATGCTGTAGTTGAAGAAACGGCCCTTAATCCTCAACTTGCACATCCTCGCGTTGATCGGCTGCCAACCAATCACGCGTTGGCGCATCTTACCCAGCAATACAAAGCCGGTTCCCAGCTCGTTGGTGGTGCCACAGCTCTGGTAGAAAGTAGCCGCTCGATGCCCGCTTTTCCATACCTTTTGTCCCGTCCAGCAAAGTTCCTGCAGTGCTACGACTTCGAAGTCGATTTGGTATTGCATTTGCTTAATTTGGTATTAGAATGACATTGTGGGAATATTTCTTTTTTTGTATTATTCTTTAGATATTTGTTACTGCTATTTGCTATATGCATGAAACGACCGGCGCATGGAGGGGTATTTGTTCTACGCTAGCTGGCCAAAAGTCGATTTCTCAAAATAAGCCAAAACAGATTCTGAATGCCTACATTGTATACTTCAGAGGTAGCAAATATTATACATTAACAATATGGTTCACGTCCAGAATTTCCATATGTTTCTGAAAAGACGCATAAGTAATACCATAGAGGTAACTCTAAGACTAGTAGGTCCCGAAGAAACGTAATCAACTTTTTGGCTCAGCTCTGGTACTATCTTCGGTCTCAAGCTAATCAATGCACTCCTCGAAACATAGGAAAATCCACGAATCCCTCATTTTATCTGTCAAACTTTCATAGCGAATCAAAACAAACATTGTGTAGTGCTAGAATTTCGACTAGAATGGGGTACGTTAATCGATTTGCTTGGGACCAATAGGCTAGTCAAGTAGTGAGCCCATTTAAAATCATTAGTTTTCACCGGTTGTAATACCTTCTCCCGGTGAGAAAGGTGACTCAAAACATTCTTGGCCTTATTATTTAAGCGTGTAATCTTTCTCATATATGTTACATGCCTACCATGACGTCATGAAATTGTACTACGTTCAGACTATAGTTTATATTAATAACGTAATAACGTAATATAATATGATATCAAAAGTGCCTAAACTACGTGATATAGTTTGAATGTATTATTAGCTTAGAGGTGAACCAAATAAATAATAAAAACCACATTGGCAACTGACAGGAAGAAAAATTTTAACATGCTAAAGCCCCACGCACATTAGTTCCAAATCGGACGCGTTGCGGCAAAGTGACAGCTAAATCTATTGTCTCACTATCAAATTTACGTCAACGCAATGCAAACGGATCTAATTAAAGATTAACAAACACGGTAAGAAAAAAAAAAACTCAAAAACTTAAAAAAAATAAAAAAAAATTATTAAAATTTCAATTAAAATAACGCAACCGTCACCGATTTTCTTCGATTCGGTCCATGCATCGAATTATATTTTTTTGCGGCGCCGGTGATGTAGTGGTTAGCGTGATTACCTCTCATCCCAGCAGGCCTGGGTTCAATCCCAGTTGGCGCCGCCGGGATGTTCTAAGGCATAATATCTCTGATCCCCCCTCCTTCGGAAAGGAAGTAAAGTCGTTGGTCTCCGGTCCATGGGTTGATGGGTCGATAGGTAGAGTCCAGGTGTAGGAGCTGCCTTCCTGGTGTCGGTAGCATTGGTGCTCAGCACGGAAAATAAGATCGACGGAAAGAAAATCAAGGAAAAAATTAATTAAATTTTAATATTTGCGCAATAATTGTGGTCATTTTCAATGCCAATATTGATGGAGGTACGGTTCATGGTATGCGGGATATACGGAATAGCATTATCATCGGAAATAGAACCCACTTCTATAGATTTCACTTGAAGTATACAAATGAATTTCCTCCTCCATTGGTGCCGCTTCGGCATCTGGCAATAGATCATCAGTATCGCTGATTCCCTGAAACAGGCACGGACGAGCGTAAGGAAACAAACTTAAAATGATTGGTTATGAAGATTCACTATTCGTCATTAATTTTTATGCGTGTATACCAACCCTTAAGTTTTGTTCTTCGGATTGTAGAAGTCGGAATCTTGAAAATGCAAAGAACAAATTAGACTGCTCTTGTTGAGTGACGGGTTGCGACAGAAGTTTGTCCAGAAGTCCACTTCCCTAAAATTTAGTAAACTTTGGTATGGCTTAGCTGAAATTTACAATATTTCCAAACCTGTTTACCTGCTTGAAGCATTAATCCGGGAGAAAGAAATCCTGGAAAGGCATTCTTTTGAGCTAGAACATCCAGAAACTGCGTAAAACGATTGACGATTGATAGCGTTAAAAAAAATCAATAACGAAAACGATTTAGATAGTTTAGATGTTTAGCTAACATTAGCCAACGCGGTCCACGGTCCATGCAAACAACTCTAAATTGAGTAGAATTCACTTCTTCAACACGCTATTCTGGTAGACGGTACCCATTCTTATGTGCAATAAGAAGTTGTCAGAAGCTGCGTAAACCAGTTTTATTCCGATGAGTAAAATGTACCCAGATTCTGTGGAAATGGTTATAATCGCATGTTTAGAATGGCACCGGTATAAAAGGGATATCCTACAATACTGTGGACCCCCGTTAAGCTGAACGACACTTCGTGCATATCAACGGGGTTCATTTTTATTTTGAACTTCTTGTAACCCTATGATCATTAGAAAATTGAGTTTCTGTTAGCCTTATTCTTTGGTACAAGCAATGTAAATATTTACCTTATTTGACAAAATCCAGGTAATCATGACAGCAGTAGGTCTCTTTTCTACATTCAAATTGTTTTCAATAATCAAACGTCATGATTACCTGGAAATAAGGTAAATATTTACATTGCTTGTACCAAAGAATTTGTGGTTTTGTTTTGATTTTGCGTTCCATTTCGCATCGTTTCGTTCCGCTTTAAGGCTCAAGCGCAATTACAGCGGAAGCGGAACGGCAGCGTGAAAAGCGGAAAAGTTCAATCTGAGTAAGCCTACTTGTCGGATTGAAAACGATTTAGAACCAAATCGACTCCAATTAGGCATCTTGATGGCATTTGTGACAACTGTCAAACTTGCCGTTTCCGTTCCACTTCCGCCCACATTGCGTTTGGGCCTTTACTCTATTCCATGCGCTAGATGACAGCGAGGCTAGAACTAAAAATTGTACAAATTAAGAACAGTTAGATTACCGGGGATCCACGGTGCTGAAGATTTAACAGCTAAGGAATTACCGAAGGCGAAGCTACCAGCTGAAAGTTGGTAAGTATATTATAAGCTAGTGAACTTTGAAAATCTTTTTTTTTTTACGTAGAACTACGTCTTTGTCGACTATACTGGGGGTGCAAATCAAAAAATATGTATGGTAAAAAAAGTGTTAGGTTTTGAACGCTTGTTACTTTGTCATTTATAGTTGAAATCTATATCCAAATACGCCAATCGATAGGATATTACTTTACAAAGCTGCTGCAATAAATTTAACTATATTTAAAAAATTTCGATTTTTTTTTTGAAAAATGTACAAGTGATAATTTTCTTACTGTTTTCATGAAATAAACGTTTTCCCCAAACCCAGTCGCCATAATCGAGTACCCTTAGTTCCACATCGCACAGTGGTTGAAAAGTCCATTTTGACGCTCTTAATTAATAGCACCATGGAGAGCGGATTTAGAGTAAGGACGTCTTGAACAAAGTTGATGAGTATGACATGCTTCATATTTTGAAGGCATGGGTTTTGTGTTTAATCCCCCTAGAAGTGAAATGAAAAATTTATTTTTTAACAATGTCGAGATAAATGGTTGACGTCTTTAGCAAAGTTGTAGCAAAAATGATTACAAACAACTTTGCTGAAAACATAAAAGTCCTAAATTTCACTCAAATCGAGATAGAGAGCGTTGTTTGAGGACGGACCCCCAAAAACACGTTTTTCATCAAAACACATATTTTCTTTAATTTTAGGTCCTCATTATGTTCAACAAAGTTGATTGGTATACTAAAATACACATCGTTCTAAAACATACTATACCTACATCATTTTAATAGGATGAGTTATTGATAAATTTTCTTCTATTTTCCTCATATTTTGGACTTGCGTATCTTTCTTAGGTGCAAAAAGGTGCAGATGAAGTCAAATGCATCTAAAACTACATTAAAAGAGCTTTCAAATGGTGGTTAATTTGTCCGTCCACGACCGTCTGCTGGAGAGTTATGATCAAAACAAACACCCGTAGATAGGCTTTATAGAAGTCATGTCAACAACAAGGGGATAGTGTGTTTTATACCGCGTAATAAATTCGTTTCCATAGTAACCGACTCAATAAACAAATTTTCTACTTCTCAGGGCTTATCAAATTCAAGAACGGCACATTTTCTTTCCAAAAATTGCCCAGAGGGCAAACTGAAGCATCAAGAATGAAAAAAAAACTGTTAAATTCAGTTAAACTTGTGAGTCGATAAGTGTTTTTCCATAAAGCTCATCACTGTTTTTCATCAAGCGTGAAGCAATTCTAGATAAACATTTCAAAAGCTCTTATCTGCATTGATCGATTCTCTTCATCGATTTTCTCTTCCGTTATTAAATCAGCTTCAAAACTTTTCGCTATTGTATTTCACGTTTTGGATGCTAGATAAGAATCTCCTTTATTAAACTATGTTGAATAATTAGTGCGAAATCTGTTAGCATAGCAGTGGTTATCAAAAGAGAAAGTCGATGAAGAGAATCGATCAAAGCAGATAGGACCATTTGAAATGTTTATCGAGAATTGTGAAAGTATATGAAAGCATGTAAGATAGAAGAACTGCGGAAGCCAAGTGAAGGAGAGAGAGACTAATTCTGTCAAAGAAACCGGACAGTAGAGGAAGCTACGAGATCAGGGCTTTGAAGTAAAATTACATTATCTGGAAGGGCTTAATTTCTTTTAAATTTTTCAATTCATCGTTAGATCACAACAAGTGCCATTGATCTTTTTTTTTCTTGATTCAATTTAAGTTGAAATTGATAAGCGTGATCTTTTATCACTCTGGTCAAAAACGAGTGGAGGCCGATCATCAAAATTCAACTGCGTTTATAAGAAGGTACTCCAGTGTTATGCCATAAATTTGAATATTATGCCGGATGTGGTTGCACATGTCGGAAAACCCGTGAAAACGATGTGCGACTTTTTTTGAAAAGCTCTGGACCAAACATGCTCTTGCATGGTTGTCAAGTGTCACGCCGAGTATTTCAGTAAGCCGTTTACGCTTCCTGAAAACGTTTTAAACTTGCTTCCGTCTACTTCTGAAAATGCAAAAAGTGTGGCAGGACGGAAGGTTGTTCCTTTCGAAGAATGTTGTGAAACAACGTAGAGGAAGAAAACTGCAGATGATCGGAATAGCTACCATCTTAATGAGCTAGCATTTGCGACACAAAGGAAGATGAGATAATCAGGTGAGAAAGAGGTGACGGATATCCTGAAAACCGTTTCTCACGCAAGTCCTGCAGATGAAAATAAGTTGGTTCATTCTTTGAAGAAGTCCTTGAGCAACCCTATACCCGAATACACAGATCTACAAGCTTTGGTTTTGTTAATCAACACCAACCTATCGAACCTGGTATTACTTGCCAGCTAGTATTCATAAAATATTGATACATGGATCAGCCGTGATTGAACATTTCCTTGTTCTAATCGGTCAGCTTTCTGAGGAAGCACAGGAGAAAAGGAACAAGGATTGGAAAAGTTAAATGTATTTAACCAAAATAACAACGAATAAATTAATAAAACTTTCATTTAACAGATACCAAGAGTTCAATACCCGCAAGCAATCAAGATCGCTTACAAATCGTGATCTATTGAACTGGCTCCTAGTATTATCAGATCCATTGATTACTAGCATTCGTGGATGGCCTAAAAAGCACGAGATGTCATTGTCGAGCGATGCTAAACAGCTGCTAGCAGAAGAAGCTGAAGGAAACGATAATGATTATATTAATGGTTATGATTATGATAATAATGATGATAATTGAATACAATACAAAATATTGACAACAAAAATGCAAAACCAATCGAGCTAAAAGAATTTAATCAAGAAAAATATGTGGATATATTGAAGTTGATTATCTTTTTTATACTGGTTATACCATAAAACAGAGTAAAGATATAGATACTTGTTTTGATCACAACTCCCCAGCAGACGGTCGTGGACGGACAAATTTACCACCATTTGAAAGCTCTTTTAATTTAGTTTTCATCTGCACCTTCCTGCACCTAAGAAAGATACGCAAGGCCAAAATATGAGGAAAATAGAAGAAAATTTATCAATAACTCATCCTATTAAAATGATGCAGGCATAGTATGTTCTAGAACGATGTGTATTTTAGTATACCAATCAACTTTGTTGAACATAATGAGGACCTAAAATTAAAGAAAATATGTGTTTTGATGAAAAACGTGTTTTTGGGGGTCCGTCCTCAAACAACGCTCTCTATCTCGATTTGAGTGAAATTTAGGACTTTTATGTTTTCAGCAAAGTTGTTTGTAATCATTTTTGCTACAACTTTGCTAAAGACGTCAACCATTTATCTCGACATTGTGAAAAAATAAATATTTCATTTCACTTTTAGGGGGATTAATCACAAAACCCATGCCTTCAAAATATGAAGCATGTCATACTCATCAACTTTGTTCAAGACGTCATTGCTCTAAATCCGCTCTCCATGGTGCTATTAATGAAGAGCGTCAAAATGGACTTTTCAACCACTGTGCATCGTTCTGATTTGACCTTTGGACGGCGTGGCGCTAGCAAATCCGCACAGATGTTAACACCCCTTCGGTTCACCATCTACTGGTTGGGGCACTGAAGAAATTCAAACTAATTTGTAACAACCTATGGAGCTATGAATTTTGGTTGGACTTATTTTTACCAGCGCTAATTTAGTCCAAGAAAGTCTAAGAAACTTCTTCTAAAAGCTTATTACTATAAAGAAAAAAAATTGTTTTAATGATTAATGTTATTTTGATTTTATTTTGTTTTCAAATATAGCTCACTTTTAATTAATTTTCCCATCAACAGGGTTCACTTTAGAACGTCCACAAGTGGAATGTTTACTTACATTTTCAAACTTTTTGTGCAGTTTAATACTGCTTAAAGATGTAAACTTCATGTTAGCAGACTATTATTGCATTATTTTATTGAAAAGGTTGAATATTTGGCAAAATTTCTAATGTATATTTGTATCATGGTTGGACCTAGTTAGTTCTTGCATTGGCTGTCATGTGTGCTTCGGTTTGTTTACAATTTTCTTCGCACGCAGCAACATAATTTTCTGTTTACTTTCCTAGTCACAACTTTCTTAAACAGTGCATAGAGGAAGTAGTTGAATTCTCATGTGATTTGAAGCATCGCATAATGGATTAAGAGCCAAGACTTTCCATGGTGTTTCTGGACATTGACTGGATCCTGGCTATTCCGAATAACTGCCATTGAACTGGTTCTTGAATTTTAATGTGATTCAATGGTTTGAGATCATATTCAGAAACTGGCCACTTTTTCAAGGGTATCGAAACATGTCCAGGTGTGGCCAATGTGGAACAGGGCCCCTCAAATGACTACAATTGAACTTTGAAGTGTCACATGATAAGTTTTATTCGTTTGAGGTCACAATTTGCCTCATGCCTTCAATAATTTAATCTCCCTAATTTTCAATTAATGTAATTATTGGAAACCAGACGTTTGATTTGAGAAAATACACAGTATTCTATTTAGCATCATTCTACGAACATGCTGTAAGCTACATAATGATGATGCATGTAATTTTATGTTAGGGTTGTCCTCCAAATTGGAGAACAAAGAGGTGCTAAAACCCCGTATGATCGTTATACCTCTTCCTCCCCTACTTCGTTGACATATGAACCAACATTTTGTTCAATATTTAAAGTACCGTCTTAGCCGGCGCCGGTGGTGTAGTGGTAAGCGTGACTGCTTTCTCACACCCCAATGGGTCTGGGTTCAATCCCAGCCGAGGTCGGTGGGATTTTTCTGAGGCATAAAAATCTCTGGTCACGTCTTCCTTCGGAAGGGAAGTAAAGCCGTTGGTCCCGGCCCATGTGTGTTGAATGGGTGCGATATCCTACGCAGGTGTGGAAGCTGCCTTCCTGCACATTCGATTGCCGTCAATGGATGGCAATCGATGTCCGTCGGTGATTGGCACTAGATTGCGGAACAGAGACCGACGTTAAATAAAGGAAAGAAGAAGATAAAGTACCGTCTTCACTTTCTTCTCTGCTTCAGAAATCTAATTTAAAGCTAATGATGGAGCTACTGAAAAAAAAAATTAATGTATTTTTTGGCAATTGTTTTATTCCACAACATGCATGGTGGCTTTGTGGACTAGACTGGGATGCTACTCAAAAATATATAAAGGCTTGTTTAGGATTCCATATTTGAATTTTCATAGTTTATTACATTTTAGGAAAAATACTTGAACCAACATTAAACCATAACCGAAACAATGAAATACTTAAAAAGATTAAGACAACGTAAAGTAGTCAAAAATGCAAAGTAAAGTAGTCAAAAATGCAGTAGTCAAAAATGCATGCATCAATTTTCCGTAGTTCTACGCCATGCTGCGGTCGTGTCTAGGACACAACCCTTTAGTTTTTTCCCTTGATTTTTTTTTTCGTCGATCTTGTTTTCCGTGCTGAGCACCAATTCTACCGACACCAGGGAGGCAAGCTCCTACACCTGGATTCTACCTATCGACTCATCAACTCATGAACCGTGGACCAACGGCTTTACTTCCTTTCCGAAGGAAGGCGTGATCAGAGATGTTATGCCTCATGTTATATCTCCGGAAATTTCAATAAATGTTCCCCAAAAGTTGTGTGGTCATTTTAAATATAACATATCAAGAGCCACATGTGAAAAGGGCATACAAGCTTTTTGTAATCAAACCTTTGTATGCTTTTTTCTAGCCAACCGAGGGTCGCCCACGCAAACCAACAACATCATCGGGAAGGGGAAAGCTTCCCCTACCCGCTAATGTTAATGGTTTGCGTTGATGTCATGATGTTTATGATAGTTTTCGTACAAAAAAAAACTGCTTCTCGGGAAGTCAAACTAGTTTTCTGGGAATCGGGAAATGATAATTCTGGTAAATTGCCCGGGCAGGAAACACTAGATGGTGTGATTTCAAGACTAAGGAAGTAAGAATTTGGCCAAATGTTTTCAGAAGATGAATTTATCTCATGAAAATTAATACTCAATGTCTCATGACATCTCATGAAAATTAATACTCGAATCTCAGAAACTACAAAGTGTTCGTGCATGAAATTGAAATGACATGTATGCTTCAGTGCAGCAAAAGAATGATTTTAATTCGGCACACAAAATCCTTTTAATTTCTAAGATCTGTGCCGCCAAACATTCTAAGTGTTAAGGCAAAACAAACAAAATATAGGCCATTTGTGGATTCCATCAACTTTCACCTTAAATCTCAAATCTTAACATAAATATCATGTTCTATTTTAGTTGAACTTACTTTACAATGACTGATTGTAAAACGTCAAAAAAATCTTCAATTTTTTACATTCTTATAAGTTTTTACGCCGGCGGCCAAGAAAATAGCAGGACTTACAAATCTTTAAAAAAAACATCATTATAACATGATTATCCCCCCGCCAAAACACGACTCCGCCCTTTTTTGACCAAATATTTTTATTATCCTTGAATAATAAAATGTAGGGTAGAGAGCTACTTCGGCCCAATCGCCCATTTTGGGCCTATCGAGCAGAAAACTTCAAATAAATCCATGATTTCAGAGTTAACAAGTCAATTATTCATTTGGCACGATACTTTAGTTAATAAGCTACGGAAGAAAGTCAATGAGAACGCGTGCCATGAAGGTTAGAACCCATTATTCCCAAAAACAAAAAAAAAGCGCTCCGACCGAATCAATTTTTATCTTCATCCGATAGGCCGAAGTGAATTCATTGACGTTTCAATGCGTTAGGCCGAGTTTAGAATCCGTAGGCCGAGTTTGGCATCAAGAAGCAGTGTTAGACTTTTTAAAATATCTCAACGATTGGTTTTTCTTTATCAAATCTTACGGTACGTACGGAAAGGTAAATACATTTGTAAGCCATCAGTAATAATAACATTCCGTTTGGTGCTAAACTACGCTAGATTAAGAAAGACTAAGTGCGGGTTGTGCTTAATAGGCCGGAAATGGGGTAGTTAACCCTATGTGACAAGTTAGAGTGGTTAAATTTTTTGGCCAGCCATAATTAATAAATACCCCACTGTGCGGCGTGTGGTAGCATTAATAATCATTGCACCCTTGTATCACCAAGATAAAAATAATATTGAAATCAAAATCGCAAATCTCACACGCCACGAGAAACCAATCAAGCAGAAGAGACGGAGCAATAAACGCCATGCAAAGTATATAAACATATATTCAAGTGTCAAGATGTAATTAGATTGAGAAAGTTGTTCCACGGCTCCCTGCAATAACTTCCGCTCGCAGACAGATAAAAGTGTTCATGCGATCCTTCGTTCAGACCTACTCACACATATACATACAGTTCCCTCATGATCCATTTAATCTCAACTCATACAACAACATTGTTATTCAATTTGAGGCCTCCTTCTTGCTAGCGATAACGGATATTATGCTAATACAATAACAACAGGTCTTCTATGGAATGATTCAACCTACCTTTAATCTTGCTGTGCAACAGTAGTAGGTAGACTCCAACATAAAACGTTAATTTATCCAACATTTTCACCAGCGTGTAATTACAATCTGCTCATTTATGGATACGAATGCTCTTTCTCTCCTGCGCTCCGTGGGGCAATGCCTTTGTAATTACTCAGCACCTCCCCCCGTTTAATGAGATGCCCGGTGCTGCACTGCACAATGCTGCTCACATGACTCGTCCACTGAATACCCTGAGGGATATGCCCCTGCACAAGTGCGGCGGGCGTGCTGTGAATCTTGATTCAGTCTGATTTTCCACCACTTTACCGACGACGGCGACGACGACGATGACGACGAGGATACAACGCGGAAATTTTCAATTATACTCTCACTGACGTGTCGTACCGAGTCACTGTTGCTGTTGATGATGCAATTCTTCACGCGGGATTCACAAATGTGCACTGGGATATGAGCGAGTTCAAGTTTTTTTTTTCTATTCTTTTCTTGATCCGACTATTTCACTGCTAGGTACACTTGTTCCGAGAGAAAAGCGTGTGTTCTAGTTTGTCGGTTTGTTAAACTAATTCGGTGCAATTCATCACTCGTATGGCTGAAAACGGAGAGGAAACAGCGTTTGTTAATTGGATTCTGAGGGGATAGTTGGAGCTGTTGTGCGACTAATTGTATTTTGAAACTGAGCTTAATTACGATGTTCGCTTCGGTGGCGCAATAGAGTGGCCCATTTATATGGGGGACATTTTTTTGTCATTTTTTTTAAACGGGCCAACCCCTAGAATTGTGTCATTACACAACAAAAAATAAATTTTGATATCACATCAAACCGAAGTGAAAAAAATGCATTTTTGGCGATTTTTGTAGCATCAAAATGGCACTCTTAACGAGTTCAGAACCACTTCTAACCATTTTAGGATGGTGCAATGGAATGTCCCCTAGATGTAGATAATGATTATAACGGGATTAGAATACGTTTAGGGTGTTTTTTGTGGTTCAACCGAAGTGAAAAAAAATGCATTTTTGGCGATTTTTGTAGCATCAAAATGGCACCCTTAACGAGTTCAGAACCACTTTCTAACCATTTTAGGATGGTGCAATGGAATGTTCCCTAGATGTAGATAATGATAATAATGGGATTAGAATACGTTTAGGGTGTTTTTTTGTGGTTCAACCGAAGTGAAAAAAATGCATTTTTGGCGATTTTTGTAGCATCAAAATGGCACCCTTAACGAGTTCAGAACCACTTCTAACCATTTTAGGATGGTGCAATGGAATGTCCCTTAGATGTAGATAATGATAATAACGGGATTAGAATACGTTTAGGGTGTTTTTTTGGGGTTCAACCGAAGTGAAAAAAATGCACTTTTGGCGATTTTTGTAGCATCAAAATGGCACCCTTAACGAGTTCAGAACCACTTCTAACCATTTTAGGATTGTGCAATGGAATGTCCCCTAGATGTAGAGAATGACAATAACGGGATCAGAATGCGTTTAGTATGCATTTTTGGGGTTCAACCGAAGTGAAAAAAAATGCATTTTTGGCGATTTTTGTAGCATCAAAATGGCACCCTTAACGAGTTCAGAACTACTTCTAACCATTTTAGGATGGTGCAATGGAATGTCCCCTAGATGTAGATAATGATAATAACGGGATTAGAATACGTTTAGGGTGTTTTTTTGGGGTTCAACCGAAGTGAAAAAAATGCACTTTTGGCGATTTTTGTAGCATCAAAATGGCACCCTTAACGAGTTCAGAACCACTTCTAACCATTTTAGGATGGTGCAATGGAATGTCCCCTAGATGTAGAGAATGAAAATAACGGGATCAGAATGCGTTTAGTATGCATTTTTGGGGTTCAACCGAAGTGAAAAAAAATGCATTTTTGGCGATTTTTGTAGCATCAAAATGGCACCCTTAACGAGTTCAGAACCACTTCTAACCATTTTAGGATGGTGCAATGGAATGTCCCCTAGATGTAGAGAATGACAATAACGGGATCAGAATGCGTTTAGTATGCATTTTTGGGGTTCAACCGAAGTGAAAAAATGCATTTTTGGCGATTTTTGTAGCATCAAAATGGCACCCTTAACGAGTTCAGAACTACTTCTAACCATTTTAGGATGGTGCAATGGAATGTCCCCTAGATGTAGATAATGATAATAACGGGATTAGAATACGTTTAGGGTGTTTTTTTGGGGTTCAACCGAAGTGAAAAAAATGCACTTTTGGCGATTTTTGTAGCATCAAAATGGCACCCTTAACGAGTTCAGAACCACTTCTAACCATTTTAGGATGGTGCAATGGAATGTCCCCTAGATGTAGAGAATGAAAATAACGGGATCAGAATGCGTTTAGTATGCATTTTTGGGGTTCAACCGAAGTGAAAAAAATGCATTTTTGGCGATTTTTGTAGCATCAAAATGGCACCCTTAACGAGTTCAGAACCACTTGTAACCATTTTAGGATGGTGCAATGGAATGTCCCCTAGATGTAGAGAATGACAATAACGGGATCAGAATGCGTTTAGTATGCATTTTTGGGGTTCAACCGAAGTGAAAAAATGCATTTTTGGCGATTTTTGTAGCATCAAAATGGCACCCTTAACGAGTTCAGAACCACTTCTAACCATTCCAGGATGGTGCAATGGAATGTCCCGTGGGTGCAGAGGATGACAATAACGGGATCAGAATGCGTTTAAAATGCATTTTTGGGGTTCAACCGAAGTGAAAAAAAATGCATTTTTAGCGATTTTTGTGGCATAAAAATGGCACCCTTAACGAGTTCAGAACCACTTCTAACCATTTTAGGATGGTGCAATGGAATGTTCCCTAGATGTAGATAATGATAATAACGGGATTAGAATACGTTTAGAATGCATTTTTGGGGTTCAACCGAAGTGAAAAAAATGCATTTTTGGTGATTTTTGTAGCATTAAAATGGCACCCTTAACGAGTTCAGAACCACTTGTAACCATTTTAGGATGGTGCAATGGAATGTCCCCTAGATGTAGAGAATGACAATAACGGGATCAGAATGCGTTTAGTATGCATTTTTGGGGTTCAACCGAAGTGAAAAAAATGCATTTTTGGCGATTTTTGTAGCATCAAAATGGCACCCTTAACGAGTTCAGAACCACTTGTAACCATTTTAGGATGGTGCAATGGAATGTCCCCTAGATGTAGATAATGATAATAACGGGATTAGAATACGTTTAGGATGTTTTTTTGGGGTTCAACCGAAGTGAAAAAAATGCATTTTTGGCGATTTTTGTAGCATCAAAATGGCACCCTTAACGAGTTCAGAACCACTTGTAACCATTTTAGGATGGTGCAATGGAATGTCCCCTAGATGTAGATAATGATAATAACGGGATTAGAATACGTTTAGGGTGTTTTTTTGGGGTTCAACCGAAGTGAAAAAAATGCATTTTTGGCGATTTTTGTAGCATCAAAATGGCACCCTTAACGAGTTCAGAACCACTTGTAACCATTTTAGGATGGTGCAATGGAATGTCCCCTAGATGTAGATAATGATAATAACGGGATCAGAATGCGTTTAGTATGCATTTTTGGGGTTCAACCGAAGTGAAAAAAATGCATTTTTGGCGATTTTTGTAGCATCAAAATGGCACCCTTAACGAGTTCAGAACCACTTCTAACCATTTTAGGATGGTGCAATGGAATGTCCCCTAGATGTAGATAATGATAATAACGGGATTAGAATACGTTTAGGATGTTTTTTTGGGGTTCAACCGAAGTGAAAAAAATGCATTTTTGGCGATTTTTGTAGCATCAAAATGGCACCCTTAACGAGTTCAGAACCACTTGTAACCATTTTAGGATGGTGCAATGGAATGTCCCCTAGATGTAGATAATGATAATAACGGGATTAGAATACGTTTAGGGTGTTTTTTTGGGGTTCAACCGAAGTGAAAAAAATGCATTTTTGGCGATTTTTGTAGCATCAAAATGGCACCCTTAACGAGTTCAGAACCACTTCTAACCATTTTAGGATGGTGCAATGGAATGTCCCCTAGATGTAGATAATGATAATAACGGGATCAGAATGCGTTTAGTATGCATTTTTGGGGTTCAACCGAAGTGAAAAAAATGCATTTTTGGCGATTTTTGTAGCATCAAAATGGCACCCTTAACGAGTTCAGAACCACTTGTAACCATTTTAGGATGGTGCAATGGAATGTCCCCTAGATGTAGATAATGATAATAACGGGATTAGAATACGTTTAGGATGTTTTTTTGGGGTTCAACCGAAGTGAAAAAAATGCATTTTTGGCGATTTTTGTAGCATCAAAATGGCACCCTTAACGAGTTCAGAACCACTTGTAACCATTTTAGGATGGTGCAATGGAATGTCCTCTAGATGTAGATAATGATAATAACGGGATTAGAATACGTTTAGGGTGTTTTTTTGGGGTTCAACCGAAGTGAAAAAAATGCATTTTTGGCGATTTTTGTAGCATCAAAATGGCACCCTTAACGAGTTCAGAACCACTTCTAACCATTTTAGGATGGTGCAATGGAATGTCCCCTAGATGTAGATAATGATAATAACGGGATCAGAATGCGTTTAGTATGCATTTTTGGGGTTCAACCGAAGTGAAAAAAATGCATTTTTGGCGATTTTTGTAGCATCAAAATGGCACCCTTAACGAGTTCAGAACCACTTGTAACCATTTTAGGATGGTGCAATGGAATGTCCCCTAGATGTAGATAATGATAATAACGGGATTAGAATACGTTTAGGATGTTTTTTTGGGGTTCAACCGAAGTGAAAAAAATGCATTTTTGGCGATTTTTGTAGCATCAAAATGGCACCCTTAACGAGTTCAGAACCACTTCTAACCATTTTAGGATGGTGCAATGGAATGTCCCCTAGATGTAGATAATGATAATAACGGGATTAGAATACGTTTAGGGTGTTTTTTTGGGGTTCAACCGAAGTGAAAAAAATGCATTTTTGGCGATTTTTGTAGCATCAAAATGGCACCCTTAACGAGTTCAGAACCACTTCTAACCATTTTAGGATGGTGCAATGGAATGTCCCCTAGATGTAGATAATGATAATAACGGGATCAGAATGCGTTTAGTATGCATTTTTGGGGTTCAACCGAAGTGAAAAAAATGCATTTTTGGCGATTTTTGTAGCATCAAAATGGCACCCTTAACGAGTTCAGAACCACTTGTAACCATTTTAGGATGGTGCAATGGAATGTCCCCTAGATGTAGATAATGATAATAACGGGATTAAATACGTTTAGGATGTTTTTTTGGGGTTCAACCGAAGTGAAAAAAATGCATTTTTGGCGATTTTTGTAGCATCAAAATGGCACCCTTAACGAGTTCAGAACCACTTCTAACCATTTTAGGATGGTGCAATGGAATGTCCCCTAGATGTAGATAATGATAATAACGGGATCAGAATGCGTTTAGTATGCATTTTTGGGGTTCAACCGAAGTGAAAAAAATGCATTTTTGGCGATTTTTGTAGCATCAAAATGGCACCCTTAACGAGTTCAGAACCACTTCTAACCATTTTAGGATGGTGCAATGGAATGTCCCCTAGATGTAGATAATGATAATAACGGGATTAGAATACGTTTAGGATGTTTTTTTGGGGTTCAACCGAAGTGAAAAAAATGCATTTTTGGCGATTTTTGTAGCATCAAAATGGCACCCTTAACGAGTTCAGAACCACTTGTAACCATTTTAGGATGGTGCAATGGAATGTCCCCTAGATGTAGATAATGATAATAACGGGATCAGAATGCGTTTAGTATGCATTTTTGGGGTTCAACCGAAGTGAAAAAAATGCATTTTTGGCGATTTTTGTAGCATCAAAATGGCACCCTTAACGAGTTCAGAACCACTTCTAACCATTTTAGGATGGTGCAATGGAATGTCCCCTAGATGTAGATAATGATAATAACGGGATTAGAATACGTTTAGGATGTTTTTTTGGGGTTCAACCGAAGTGAAAAAAATGCATTTTTGGCGATTTTTGTAGCATCAAAATGGCACCCTTAACGAGTTCAGAACCACTTGTAACCATTTTAGGATGGTGCAATGGAATGTCCCCTAGATGTAGATAATGATAATAACGGGATTAGAATACGTTTAGGGTGTTTTTTTGGGGTTCAACCGAAGTGAAAAAAATGCATTTTTGGCGATTTTTGTAGCATCAAAATGGCACCCTTAACGAGTTCAGAACCACTTGTAACCATTTTAGGATGGTGCAATGGAATGTCCCCTAGATGTAGATAATGATAATAACGGGATCAGAATGCGTTTAGTATGCATTTTTGGGGTTCAACCGAAGTGAAAAAAATGCATTTTTGGCGATTTTTGTAGCATCAAAATGGCACCCTTAACGAGTTCAGAACCACTTGTAACCATTTTAGGATGGTGCAATGGAATGTCTCCTAGATGTAGATAATGATAATAACGGGATTAGAATACGTTTAGGGTGTTTTTTTGTGGTTCAACCGAAGTGAAAAAAATGCATTTTTGGTGATTTTTGTAGCATCAAAATGGCACCCTTAACGAGTTCAGAACCACTTGTAACCATTTTAGGATGGTGCAATGGAATGTCTCCTAGATGTAGAGAATGACAATAACGGGATCAGAATGCGTTTAGTATGCATTTTTGGGGTTCAACCGAAGTGAAAAAAATGCATTTTTGGCGATTTTTGTAGCATCAAAATGGCACCCTTAACGAGTTCAGAACCACTTCTAACCATTTTAGGATGGTGCAATGGAATGTCCCCTAGATGTAGATAATGATAATAACGGGATTAGAATACGTTTAGGATGTTTTTTTGGGGTTCAACCGAAGTGAAAAAAATGCATTTTTGGCGATTTTTGTAGCATCAAAATGGCACCCTTAACGAGTTCAGAACCACTTGTAACCATTTTAGGATGGTGCAATGGAATGTCCCCTAGATGTAGATAATGATAATAACGGGATTAGAATACGTTTAGGGTGTTTTTTTGGGGTTCAACCGAAGTGAAAAAAATGCATTTTTGGCGATTTTTGTAGCATCAAAATGGCACCCTTAACGAGTTCAGAACCACTTGTAACCATTTTAGGATGGTGCAATGGAATGTCCCCTAGATGTAGATAATGATAATAACGGGATCAGAATGCGTTTAGTATGCATTTTTGGGGTTCAACCGAAGTGAAAAAAATGCATTTTTGGCGATTTTTGTAGCATCAAAATGGCACCCTTAACGAGTTCAGAACCACTTCTAACCATTTTAGGATGGTGCAATGGAATGTCCCCTAGATGTAGATAATGATTATAACGGGATTAGAATACGTTTAGGATGTTTTTTTGGGGTTCAACCGAAGTGAAAAAAATGCATTTTTGGCGATTTTTGTAGCATCAAAATGGCACCCTTAACGAGTTCAGAACCACTTGTAACCATTTTAGGATGGTGCAATGGAATGTCCCCTAGATGTAGATAATGATAATAACGGGATTAGAATACGTTTAGGGTGTTTTTTTGGGGTTCAACCGAAGTGAAAAAAATGCATTTTTGGCGATTTTTGTAGCATCAAAATGGCACCCTTAACGAGTTCAGAACCACTTGTAACCATTTTAGGATGGTGCAATGGAATGTCCCCTAGATGTAGATAATGATAATAACGGGATCAGAATGCGTTTAGTATGCATTTTTGGGGTTCAACCGAAGTGAAAAAAATGCATTTTTGGCGATTTTTGTAGCATCAAAATGGCACCCTTAACGAGTTCAGAACCACTTGTAACCATTTTAGGATGGTGCAATAGAATGTCCCCTAGATGTAGATAATGATAATAACGGGATCAGAATGCGTTTAGTATGCATTTTTGGGGTTCAACCGAAGTGAAAAAAATGCATTTTTGGCGATTTTTGTAGCATCAAAATGGCACCCTTAACGAGTTCAGAACCACTTCTAACCATTTTAGGATGGTGCAATGGAATGTCCCCTAGATGTAGATAATGATAATAACGGGATTAGAATACGTTTAGGGTGTTTTTTTGTGGTTCAACCGAAGTGAAAAAAATGCATTTTTGGTGATTTTTGTAGCATCAAAATGGCACCCTTAACGAGTTCAGAACCACTTGTAACCATTTTAGGATGGTGCAATGGAATGTCCCCTAGATGTAGATAATGATAATAACGGGATCAGAATGCGTTTAGTATGCATTTTTGGGGTTCAACCGGAGTGAAAAAAAATGCATTTTTGGCGATTTTTGTAGCATAAAAATGGCACCCTTAACGAGTTCAGAACCACTTGTAACCATTTTAGGATGGTGCAATGGAATGTTCCCTAGATGTATATAATGATAATAACGGGATTAGAATACGTTTAGGGTGTTTTTTTGTGGTTCAACCGAAGTGAAAAAAATGCATTTTTGGTGATTTTTGTAGCATCAAAATGGCACCCTTAACGAATTCAGAACCACTTCTAACCATTTTAGGATGGTGCAATGGAATGTCCCCTAGATGTAGATAATGATAATAACGGGATTAGAATACGTTTAGGATGTTTTTTTGGGGTTCAACCGAAGTGAAAAAAATGCATTTTTGGTGATTTTTGTAGCATCAAAATGGCACCCTTAACGAGTTCAGAACCACTTGTAACCATTTTAGGATGGTGCAATGGAATGTCCCCTAGATGTAGATAATGATAATAACGGGATTAGAATACGTTTAGGGTGTTTTTTTGGGGTTCAACCGAAGTGAAAAAAAATGCATTTTTGGCGATTTTTGTAGCATCAAAATGGCACCCTTAACGAGTTCAGAACCACTTGTAACCATTTTAGGATGGTGCAATGGAATGTCCCCTAGATGTAGATAATGATAATAACGGGATTAGAATACGTTTAGGGTGTTTTTTTGGGGTTCAACCGAAGTGAAAAAAATGCATTTTTGGCGATTTTTGTAGCATCAAAATGGCACCCTTAACAAGTTCAGAACCACTTGTAACCATTTTAGGATGGTGCAATGGAATGTCCCCTAGATATAGAGAATGACAATAACGGGATCAGAATGCGTTTAGTATGCATTTTTGGGGTTCAACCGAAGTGAAAAAAAATGCATTTTTGGCGATTTTTGTAGCATCAAAATGGCACCCTTAACGAGTTCAGAACCACTTCTAACCATTTTAGGATGGTGCAATGGAATGTCCCCTAGATGTAGATAATGACAATAACGGGATCAGAATGCGTTTAGAATGCATTTTTGGGGTTCAACCGAAGTGAAAAAAAATGCATTTTTGGCGATTTTTGTAGCATCAAAATGGCACCCTTAACGAGTTCAGAACCACTTGTAACCATTTTAGGATGGTGCAATGGAATGTCCCCTAGATGTAGATAATGATAATAACGGGATCAGAATGCGTTTAGTATGCATTTTTGGGGTTCAACCAAAGTGAAAAAAATGCATTTTTGGCGATTTTTGTAGCATCAAAATGGCACCCTTAACGAGTTCAGAACCACTTGTAACCATTTTAGGATGGTGCAATGGAATGTCCCCTAGATGTAGAGAATGACAATAACGGGATCAGAATGCGTTTAGTATGCATTTTTGGGGTTCAACCGAAGTGAAAAAAAATGCATTTTTGGCGATTTTTGTAGCATCAAAATGGCACCCTTAACGAGTTCAGAACCACTTCTAACCATTTTAGGATGGTGCAATGGAATGTCCCCTAGATATAGAGAATGACAATAACGGGATCAGAATGCGTTTAGTATGCATTTTTGGGGTTCAACCGAAGTGAAAAAAATGCATTTTTGGTGATTTTTGTAGCATCAAAATGGCACCCTTAACGAGTTCAGAACCACTTCTAACCATTTTAGGATGGTGCAATGGAATGTCCCCTAGATGTAGATAATGACAATAACGGGATCAGAATGCGTTTAGAATGCATTTTTGGGGTTCAACCGAAGTGAAAAAAAATGCATTTTTGGCGATTTTTGTAGCATCAAAATGGCACCCTTAACGAGTTCAGAACCACTTGTAACCATTTTAGGATGGTGCAATGGAATGTCCCCTAGATGTAGATAATGATAATAACGGGATTAGAATACGTTTAGGGTGTTTTTTTGGGGTTCAACCGAAGTGAAAAAAATGCATTTTTGGCGATTTTTGTAGCATCAAAATGGCACCCTTAACGAGTTCAAAACCACTTGTAACCATTTTAGGATGGTGCAATGGAATGTCCCCTAGATGTAGATAATGATAATAACGGGATCAGAATGCGTTTAGTATGCATTTTTGGGGTTCAACCAAAGTGAAAAAAAATGCATTTTTGGCGATTTTTGTAGCATCAAAATGGCACCCTTAACGAGTTCAGAACCACTTGTAACCATTTTAGGATGGTACAATGGAATGTCCCCTAGATGTAGAGAATGACAATAACGGGATCAGAATGCGTTTAGTATGCATTTTTGGGGTTCAACCGAAGTGAAAAAAAATGCATTTTTGGCGATTTTTGTAGCATCAAAATGGCACCCTTAACGAGTTCAGAACCACTTGTAACCATTTTAGGATGGTGCAATGGAATGTCCCCTAGATGTAGATAATGATAATAACGGGATTAGAATACGTTTAGGGTGTTTTTTTGGGGTTCAACCGGAGTGAAAAAAATGCATTTTTGGCGATTTTTGTAGCATCAAAATGGCACCCTTAACGAGTTCAAAACCACTTGTAACCATTTTAGGATGGTGCAATGGAATGTCCCCTAGATGTAGATAATGATAATAACGGGATCAGAATGCGTTTAGTATGCATTTTTGGGGTTCAACCGAAGTGAAAAAAATGCATTTTTGGCGATTTTTGTAGCATCAAAATGGCACCCTTAACGAGTTCAGAACCACTTGTAACCATTTTAGGATGGTGCAATGGAATGTCCCCTAGATGTAGATAATGATAATAACGGGATTAGAATACGTTTAGGGTGTTTTTTTGGGGTTCAACCGAAGTGAAAAAAATGCATTTTTGGCGATTTTTGTAGCATCAAAATGGCACCCTTAACGAGTTCAGAACCACTTGTAACCATTTTAGGATGGTGCAATGGAATGTCCCCTAGATGTAGATAATGATAATAACGAGATTAGAATACGTTTAGGGTGTTTTTTTGTGGTTCAACCGAAGTGAAAAAAATGCATTTTTGGCGATTTTTGTAGCATCAAAATGGCACCCTTAACGAGTTCAGAACCACTTCTAACCATTTTAGGATGGTGCGATGGAATGTCCCCTAAATGTAGATAATGATAATAACGGGATTAAAATACGTTTAGGGTGTTTTTTTGTGGTTCAACCGAAGTGAAAAAAATGCATTTTTGACGATTTTTGTAGCATCAAAATGGCACCCTTAACGAGTTCAGAACCACTTCTAACCATTCTAGGATGGTGCAATGGAATGTCCCCTAGATGTAGATAATGATAATAACGGGATTAGAATACGTTTAGGGTGTTTTTTTGGGGTTCAACCGAAGGGAAAAAAAATGCATTTTCGGCGATTTTTGTAGCATCAAAATGGCACCCTTAACGAGTTCAGAAACACTTGTAACCATTTTAGGATGGTGCAATGGAATGTCCCCTAGATGTAGAGAATGACAATAACGGGATCAGAATACGTTTAGTATGCATTTTTGGGGTTCAACCGAAGTGAAAAAAATGCATTTTTGGCGATTTTTGTAGCATCAAAATGGCACCCTTAACGAGTTCAGAACCACTTCTAACCATTTTAGGATGGTGCAATGGAATGTCCCCTAGATGTAGATAATGATAATAACGGGATTAGAATACGTTTAGGGTGTTTTTTTGGGGTTCAGCCGAAGGGAAAAAAAATGCATTTTTGGCGATTTTTGTAGCATCAAAATGGCACCCTTAACGAGTTCAGAACCACTTGTAACCATTTTAGGATGGTGCAATGGAATGTCCCCTAGATGTAGAGAATGACAATAACGGGATCAGAATGCGTTTAGTATGCATTTTTGGGGTTCAACCGAAGTGAAAAAAATGCATTTTTGGCGATTTTTGTAGCATCAAAATGGCACCCTTAACAAGTTCAGAACCACTTCTAACCATTTTAGAATGGTGCAATGGAATGTCCCCTAGATGTAGATAATGATAATAACGGGATTAGAATACGTTTAGGGTGTTTTTTTGGGGTTCAACCGAAGTGAAAAAAAAATGCATTTTTGGCGATTTTTGTAGCATTAAAATGGCACCCTTAACGAGTTCAGAACCACTTCTAACCATTTTAGGATGGTGCAATGGAATGTCCCCTAGATGTAGATAATGATAATAACGAGATTAGAATACGTTTAGGGTGTTTTTTTGTGGTTCAACCGAAGTGAAAAAAATGCATTTTTGGCGATTTTTGTAGCATCAAAATGGCACCCTTAACGAGTTCAGAACCACTTCTAACCATTTTAGGATGGTGCGATGGAATGTCCCCTAAATGTAGATAATGATAATAACGGGATTAAAATACGTTTAGGGTGTTTTTTTGTGGTTCAACCGAAGTGAAAAAAATGCATTTTTGACGATTTTTGTAGCATCAAAATGGCACCCTTAACGAGTTCAGAACCACTTCTAACCATTCTAGGATGGTGCAATGGAATGTCCCCTAGATGTAGATAATGATAATAACGGGATTAGAATACGTTTAGGGTGTTTTTTTGGGGTTCAACCGAAGGGAAAAAAAATGCATTTTTGGCGATTTTTGTAGCATCAAAATGGCACCCTTAACGAGTTCAGAAACACTTGTAACCATTTTAGGATGGTGCAATGGAATGTCCCCTAGATGTCGAGAATGACAATAACGGGATCAGAATACGTTTAGTATGCATTTTTGGGGTTCAACCGAAGTGAAAAAAATGCATTTTTGGCGATTTTTGTAGCATCAAAATGGCACCCTTAACGAGTTCAGAACCACTTCTAACCATTTTAGGATGGTGCAATGGAATGTCCCCTAGATGTAGATAATGATAATAACGGGATTAGAATACGTTTAGGGTGTTTTTTTGGGGTTCAACCGAAGTGAAAAAAAATGCATTTTTGGCGATTTTTGTAGCATCAAAATGGCACCCTTAACAAGTTCAGAACCACTTCTAACCATTTTAGAATGGTGCAATGGAATGTCCCCTAGATGTAGATAATGATAATAACGGGATTAGAATACGTTTAGGGTGTTTTTTTGGGGTTCAACCGAAGTGAAAAAAAAATGCATTTTTGGCGATTTTTGTAGCATTAAAATGGCACCCTTAACGAGTTCAGAACCACTTCTAACCATTTTAGGATGGTGCAATGGAATGTCCCCTAGATGTAGATAATGATAATAACGGGATTAGAATACGTTTAGGGTGTTTTTTTGTGGTTCAACCGAAGTGAAAAAAATGCATTTTTGGCGATTTTTGTAGCATCAAAATGGCACCCTTAACGAGTTCAGAACCACTTCTAACCATTTTAGGATGGTGCGATGGAATGTCCCCTAAATGTAGATAATGATAATAACGGGATTAAAATACGTTTAGGGTGTTTTTTTGTGGTTCAACCGAAGTGAAAAAAATGCATTTTTGACGATTTTTGTAGCATCAAAATGGCACCCTTAACGAGTTCAGAACCACTTCTAACCATTCTAGGATGGTGCAATGGAATGTCCCCTAGATGTAGATAATGATAATAACGGGATTAGAATACGTTTAGGGTGTTTTTTTGGGGTTCAACCGAAGGGAAAAAAAATGCATTTTTGGCGATTTTTGTAGCATCAAAATGGCACCCTTAACGAGTTCAGAAACACTTGTAACCATTTTAGGATGGTGCAATGGAATGTCCCCTAGATGTAGAGAATGACAATAACGGGATCAGAATACGTTTAGTATGCATTTTTGGGGTTCAACCGAAGTGAAAAAAATGCATTTTTGGCGATTTTTGTAGCATCAAAATGGCACCCTTAACGAGTTCAGAACCACTTCTAACCATTTTAGGATGGTGCAATGGAATGTCCCCTAGATGTAGATAATGATAATAACGGGATTAGAATACGTTTAGGGTGTTTTTTTGGGGTTCAACCGAAGGGAAAAAAAATGCATTTTTGGCGATTTTTGTAGCATCAAAATGGCACCCTTAACGAGTTCAGAACCACTTGTAACCATTTTAGGATGGTGCAATGGAATGTCCCCTAGATGTAGAGAATGACAATAACGGGATCAGAATGCGTTTAGTATGCATTTTTGGGGTTCAACCGAAGTGAAAAAAATGCATTTTTGGCGATTTTTGTAGCATCAAAATGGCACCCTTAACAAGTTCAGAACCACTTCTAACCATTTTAGAATGGTGCAATGGAATGTCCCCTAGATGTAGATAATGATAATAACGGGATTAGAATACGTTTAGGGTGTTTTTTTGGGGTTCAACCGAAGTGAAAAAAAAATGCATTTTTGGCGATTTTTGTAGCATTAAAATGGCACCCTTAACGAGTTCAGAACCACTTCTAACCATTTTAGGATGGTGCAATGGAATGTCCCCTAGATGTAGATAATGATAATAACGAGATTAGAATACGTTTAGGGTGTTTTTTTGTGGTTCAACCGAAGTGAAAAAAATGCATTTTTGGCGATTTTTGTAGCATCAAAATGGCACCCTTAACGAGTTCAGAACCACTTCTAACCATTTTAGGATGGTGCGATGGAATGTCCCCTAAATGTAGATAATGATAATAACGGGATTAAAATACGTTTAGGGTGTTTTTTTGTGGTTCAACCGAAGTGAAAAAAATGCATTTTTGACGATTTTTGTAGCATCAAAATGGCACCCTTAACGAGTTCAGAACCACTTGTAACCATTCTAGGATGGTGCAATGGAATGTCCCCTAGATGTAGATAATGATAATAACGGGATTAGAATACGTTTAGGGTGTTTTTTTGGGGTTCAACCGAAGGGAAAAAAAATGCATTTTTGGCGATTTTTGTAGCATCAAAATGGCACCCTTAACGAGTTCAGAAACACTTGTAACCATTTTAGGATGGTGCAATGGAATGTCCCCTAGATGTAGAGAATGACAATAACGGGATCAGAATACGTTTAGTATGCATTTTTGGGGTTCAACCGAAGTGAAAAAAATGCATTTTTGGCGATTTTTGTAGCATCAAAATGGCACCCTTAACGAGTTCAGAACCACTTCTAACCATTTTAGGATGGTGCAATGGAATGTCCCCTAGATGTAGATAATGATAATAACGGGATTAGAATACGTTTAGGGTGTTGTTTTGGGGTTCAACCGAAGTGAAAAAAAATGCATTTTTGGCGATTTTTGTAGCATCAAAATGGCACCCTTAACAAGTTCAGAACCACTTCTAACCATTTTAGAATGGTGCAATGGAATGTCCCCTAGATGTAGATAATGATAATAACGGGATTAGAATACGTTTAGGGTGTTTTTTTGGGGTTCAACCGAAGTGAAAAAAAAATGCATTTTTGGCGATTTTTGTAGCATTAAAATGGCACCCTTAACGAGTTCAGAACCACTTCTAACCATTTTAGGATGGTGCAATGGAATGTCCCCTAGATGTAGATAATGATAATAACGAGATTAGAATACGTTTAGGGTGTTTTTTTGGGGTTCAACCGAAGTGAAAAAAATGCATTTTTGGCGATTTTTGTAGCATCAAAATGGCACCCTTAACAAGTTCAGAACCACTTGTAACCATTTTAGGATGGTGCAATGGAATGTCCCCTAGATATAGAGAATGACAATAACGGGATCAGAATGCGTTTAGTATGCATTTTTGGGGTTCAACCGAAGTGAAAAAAATGCATTTTTGGCGATTTTTGTAGCATCAAAATGGCACTCTTAACGAGTTCAGAACCACTTCTAACCATTTTAGGATGGTGCAATGGAATGTCCCCTAGATGAAGATAATGATAATAACGGGATTAGAATACGTTTAGGGTGTTTTTTGGGTTTCAACCGAAGTGAAAAAAAAATGCATTTTTGGCGATTTTTGTAGCATCAAAATGGCACCCTTAACGAGTTCAGAACCACTTCTAACAATTTTAGGATGGTGCAATGGAATGTCCCCTAGATGTAGATAATGATAATAACGGGATTAGAATACGTTTAGGGTGTTTTTTGGGTTTCAACCGAAGTGAAAAAAAATGCATTTTTGGCGATTTTTGTAGCATCAAAATGGCACCCTTAACGAGTTCAGAACCACTTCTAACCATTTTAGGATGGTGCAATGGAATGTCCCCTAGATATAGAGAATGACAATAACGGGATCAGAATGCGTTTAGTATGCATTTTTGGGGTTCAACCGAAGTGAAAAAAATGCATTTTTGGCGATTTTTGTAGCATCAAAATGGCACTCTTAACGAGTTCAGAACCACTTCTAACCATTTTAGGATGGTGCAATGGAATGTCCCCTAGATGAAGATAATGATAATAACGGGATTAGAATACGTTTAGGGTGTTTTTTGGGTTTCAACCGAAGTGAAAAAAAAATGCATTTTTGGCGATTTTTGTAGCATCAAAATGGCACCCTTAACGAGTTCAGAACCACTTCTAACCATTTTAGGATGGTGCAATGGAATGTCCCCTAGATGTAGATAATGATAATAACGGGATTAGAATACGTTTAGGGTGTTTTTTTGGGGTTCAACCGAAGTGAAAAAAAATGCATTTTTGGCGATTTTTGTAGCATCAAAATGGATGGTGCAATGGAATGTCCCCTAGATATAGAGAATGACAATAACGGGATCAGAATGCGTTTAGTATGCATTTTTGGGGTTCAACCGAAGTGAAAAAAATGCATTTTTGGCGATTTTTGTAGCATCAAAATGGCACCCTTAACGAGTTCAGAACCACTTCTAACCATTTTAGGATGGTGCAATGGAATGTCCCCTAGATGTAGATAATGATAATAACGGGATTAGAATACGTTTAGGATGTTTTTTGGGGTTCAACCGAAGTGAAAAAAATGCATTTTTGGCGATTTTTGTAGCATCAAAATGGCACCCTTAACAAGTTCAGAACCACTTGTAACCATTTTAGGATGGTGCAATGGAATGTCCCCTAGATATAGAGAATGACAATAACGGGATCAGAATGCGTTTAGTATGCATTTTTGGGGTTCAACCGAAGTGAAAAAAAATGCATTTTTGGCGATTTTTGTAGCATCAAAATGGCACCCTTAACGAGTTCAGAACCATTTCTAACCATTTTAGGATGGTGCAATGGAATGTCCCCTAGATGTAGATAATGATAATAACGGGATTAGAATACGTTTAGGGTGTTTTTTGGGTTTCAACCGAAGTGAAAAAAAATGCATTTTTGGCGATTTTTGTAGCATCAAAATGGCACCCTTAACGAGTTCAGAACCACTTCTAACAATTTTAGGATGGTGCAATGGAATGTCCCCTAGATGTAGATAATGATAATAACGGGATTAGAATACGTTTAGGGTGTTTTTTGGGTTTCAACCGAAGTGAAAAAAAATGCATTTTTGGCGATTTTTGTAGCATCAAAATGGCACCCTTAACGAGTTCAGAACCACTTCTAACCATTTTAGGATGGTGCAATGGAATGTCCCCTAGATATAGAGAATGACAATAACGGGATCAGAATGCGTTTAGTATGCATTTTTGGGGTTCAACCGAAGTGAAAAAAATGCATTTTTGGCGATTTTTGTAGCATCAAAATGGCACTCTTAACGAGTTCAGAACCACTTCTAACCATTTTAGGATGGTGCAATGGAATGTTCCCTAGATGAAGATAATGATAATAACGGGATTAGAATACGTTTAGGGTGTTTTTTGGGTTTCAACCGAAGTGAAAAAAAAATGCATTTTTGGCGATTTTTGTAGCATCAAAATGGCACCCTTAACGAGTTCAGAACCACTTCTAACAATTTTAGGATGGTGCAATGGAATGTCCCCTAGATGTAGATAATGATAATAACGGGATTAGAATACGTTTAGGGTGTTTTTTGGGTTTCAACCGAAGTGAAAAAAAATGCATTTTTGGCGATTTTTGTAGCATCAAAATGGCACCCTTAACGAGTTCAGAACCACTTCTAACCATTTTAGGATGGTGCAATGGAATGTCCCCTAGATATAGAGAATGACAATAACGGGATCAGAATGCGTTTAGTATGCATTTTTGGGGTTCAACCGAAGTGAAAAAAATGCATTTTTGGCGATTTTTGTAGCATCAAAATGGCACTCTTAACGAGTTCAGAACCACTTCTAACCATTTTAGGATGGTGCAATGGAATGTCCCCTAGATGAAGATAATGATAATAACGGGATTAGAATACGTTTAGGGTGTTTTTTGGGTTTCAACCGAAGTGAAAAAAAATGCATTTTTGGCGATTTTTGTAGCATCAAAATGGCACCCTTAACGAGTTCAGAACCACTTCTAACCATTTTAGGATGGTGCAATGGAATGTCCCCTAGATGTAGATAATGATAATAACGGGATTAGAATACGTTTAGGGTGTTTTTTTGGGGTTCAACCGAAGTGAAAAAAAATGCATTTTTGGCGATTTTTGTAGCATCAAAATGGCACCCTTAACAAGTTCAGAACCACTTGTAACCATTTTAGGATGGTGCAATGGAATGTCCCCTAGATATAGAGAATGACAATAACGGGATCAGAATGCGTTTAGTATGCATTTTTGGGGTTCAACCGAAGTGAAAAAAATGCATTTTTGGCGATTTTTGTAGCATCAAAATGGCACTCTTAACGAGTTCAGAACCACTTCTAACCATTTTAGGATGGTGCAATGGAATGTCCCCTAGATGTAGATAATGATAATAACGGGATTAGAATACGTTTAGGATGTTTTTTGGGGTTCAACCGAAGTGAAAAAAATGCATTTTTGGCGATTTTTGTAGCATCAAAATGGCACCCTTAACAAGTTCAGAACCACTTGTAACCATTTTAGGATGGTGCAATGGAATGTCCCCTAGATATAGAGAATGACAATAACGGGATCAGAATGCGTTTAGTATGCATTTTTGGGGTTCAACCGAAGTGAAAAAAAATGCATTTTTGGCGATTTTTGTAGCATCAAAATGGCACCCTTAACGAGTTCAGAACCATTTCTAACCATTTTAGGATGGTGCAATGGAATGTCCCCTAGATGTAGATAATGATAATAACGGGATTAGAATACGTTTAGGATGTTTTTTTGGGGTTCAACCGAAGTGAAAAAAATGCATTTTTGGCGATTTTTGTAGCATCAAAATGGCACCCTTAACGAGTTCAGAACCACTTCTAACCATTTTAGGATGGTGCAATGGAATGTCCCCTAGATGTAGATAATGATAATAACGGGATTAGAATACGTTTAGGGTGTTTTTTGGGGTTCAACCGAAGTGAAAAAATGCATTTTTGGCGATTTTTGTAGCATTAAAATGGCACCCTTAACGAGTTCAGAACCACTTCTAACCATTTTAGGATGGTGCAATGGAATGTCCCCTAGATGTAGAGAATGACAATAACGGGATCAGAATGCGTTTAGTATGCATTTTTGGGGTTCAACCGAAGTGAAAAAAATGCATTTTTGGCGATTTTTGTAGCATTAAAATGGCACCCTTAACGAGTTCAGAACCACTTCTCACCATTTTAGGATGGTGCAGTGGAATGTCTCCTAGATGTAGATAATGATAATAACGGGATTAGAATACGTTAAGGGTGTTTTTTTGGGGTTCAACCGAAGTGAAAAAAATGCACTTTTGGCGATTTTTGTAGCATCAAAATGGCACCCTTAACGAGTTCAGAACCACTTCTAACCATTTTAGGATGGTGCAATGGAATGTCTCCTAGATGTAGAGAATGACAATAACGGGATCAGAATGCGTTTAGTATGCATTTTTGGGGTTCAACCGAAGTGAAAAAAAATGCATTTTTGGCGATTTTTGTAGCATCAAAATGGCACCCTTAACGAGTTCAGAACCACTTCTAACCATTTTAGGATGGTGCAATGGAATGTCCCCTAGATGTAGATAATGATAATAACGGGATTAGAATACGTTTAGGGTGTTTTTTTGGGGTTCAACCGAAGTGAAAAAAATGCATTTTTGGCGATTTTTGTAGCATCAAAATGGCACCCTTAACGAGTTCAAAACCACTTCTAACCATTTTAGGATGGTGCAATGGAATGTCCCCTAGATGTAGATAATGATAATAACGGGATTAGAATACGTTTAGGGTGTTTTTTTGGGGTTCAACCGAAGTGAAAAAAATGCATTTTTGGCGATTTTTGTAGCATCAAAATGGCACCCTTAACGAGTTCAGAACCACTTCTAACCATTTTAGGATGGTGCAATGGAATGTTTCCTAGATGTAGATAATGATAATAACTGGATTAGAATACGTTTAGGGTGTTTTTTTGGGGTTCAACCGAAGTGAAAAAAATGCATTTTTGGCGATTTTTGTAGCATCAAAATGGCACCCTTAACGAGTTCAGAACCACTTCTAACCATTTTAGGATGGTGCAATGGAATGTCCCCTAGATGTAGATAATGATAATAACGGGATTAGAATACGTTTAGGGTGTTTTTTTGGGGTTCAACCGAAGTGAAAAAATGCATTTTTGGCGATTTTTGTAGCATCAAAATGGCACCCTTAACGAGTTCAGAACCACTTCTAACCATTTTAGGATGGTGCAATGGAATGTCCCCTAGATGTAGAGAATGACAATAACGGGATCAGAATGCGTTTAGTATGCATTTTTGGGGTTCAACCGAAGTGAAAAAAATGCATTTTTGGCGATTTTTGTAGCATTAAAATGGCACCCTTAACGAGTTCAGAACCACTTCTAACCATTTTAGGATGGTGCAATGGAATGTCCCCTAGATGTAGATAATGATAATAACGGGATTAGAATACGTTTAGGGTGTTTTTTTGGGGTTCAACCGAAGTGAAAAAATGCATTTTTGGCGATTTTTGTAGCATTAAAATGGCACCCTTAACGAGTTCAGAACCACTTCTAACCATTTTAGGATGGTGCAATGGAATGTCCCCTAGATGTAGAGAATGACAATAACGGGATCAGAATGCGTTTAGTATGCATTTTTGGGGTTCAACCGAAGTGAAAAAAATGCATTTTTGGCGATTTTTGTAGCATTAAAATGGCACCCTTAACGAGTTCAGAACCACTTCTCACCATTTTAGGATGGTGCAGTGGAATGTCTCCTAGATGTAGATAATGATAATAACGGGATTAGAATACGTTAAGGGTGTTTTTTTGGGGTTCAACCGAAGTGAAAAAAATGCACTTTTGGCGATTTTTGTAGCATCAAAATGGCACCCTTAACGAGTTCAGAACCACTTCTAACCATTTTAGGATGGTGCAATGGAATGTCTCCTAGATGTAGAGAATGACAATAACGGGATCAGAATGCGTTTAGTATGCATTTTTGGGGTTCAACCGAAGTGAAAAAAAATGCATTTTTGGCGATTTTTGTAGCATCAAAATGGCACCCTTAACGAGTTCAGAACCACTTCTAACCATTTTAGGATGGTGCAATGGAATGTCCCCTAGATGTAGATAATGATAATAACGGGATTAGAATACGTTTAGGGTGTTTTTTTGGGGTTCAACCGAAGTGAAAAAAATGCATTTTTGGCGATTTTTGTAGCATCAAAATGGCACCCTTAACGAGTTCAAAACCACTTCTAACCATTTTAGGATGGTGCAATGGAATGTCCCCTAGATGTAGATAATGATAATAACGGGATTAGAATACGTTTAGGGTGTTTTTTTGGGGTTCAACCGAAGTGAAAAAAATGCATTTTTGGCGATTTTTGTAGCATCAAAATGGCACCCTTAACGAGTTCAGAACCACTTCTAACCATTTTAGGATGGTGCAATGGAATGTTTCCTAGATGTAGATAATGATAATAACTGGATTAGAATACGTTTAGGGTGTTTTTTTGGGGTTCAACCGAAGTGAAAAAAATGCATTTTTGGCGATTTTTGTAGCATCAAAATGGCACCCTTAACGAGTTCAGAACCACTTCTAACCATTTTAGGATGGTGCAATGGAATGTCCCCTAGATGTAGATAATGATAATAACGGGATTAGAATACGTTTAGGGTGTTTTTTTGGGGTTCAACCGAAGTGAAAAAATGCATTTTTGGCGATTTTTGTAGCATCAAAATGGCACCCTTAACGAGTTCAGAACCACTTCTAACCATTTTAGGATGGTGCAATGGAATGTCCCTTAGATGTAGATAATGATAATAACGGGATTAGAATACGTTTAGGGTGTTTTTTTGTGGTTCAACCGAAGTGAAAAAAATGCACTTTTGGCGATTTTTGTAGCATCAAAATGGCACCCTTAACGAGTTCAGAACCACTTCTAACCATTCCAGGATGGTGCATTGTCTTGTCCCGTGGGTGCAGAGAATGACAATAACGGGATCAGAATGCGTTTAGGGTGTTTTTTTGTGGTTCAACCGAAGTGAAAAAAATGCATTTTTGGCGATTTTTGTAGCATCAAAATGGCACCCTTAACGAGTTCAGAACCACTTCTAACCATTTTAGGATGGTGCGATGGAATGTCCCCTAAATGTAGATAATGATAATAACGGGATTAGAATACGTTTAGGGTGTTTTTTTGTGGTTCAACCGAAGTGAAAAAAATGCATTTTTGACGATTTTTGTAGCATCAAAATGGCACCCTTAACGAGTTCAGAACCACTTCTAACCATTCTAGGATGGTGCAATGGAATGTCCCATAGATGTAGATAATGATAATAACGGGATTAGAATACGTTTAGGGTGTTTTTTTGTGGTTCAACCGAAGTGAAAAAATGCATTTTTGGCGATTTTTGTAGCATCAAATTGGCACCCTTAACGAGTTCAGAACCACTTCTAACCATTTTAGGATGGTGCAATGAAATGTTCTCTAGATGTAGATAATGACAATAACGGGATCAGAATGCGTTTAGTATGAATTTTTGAGGTTCAACCGAAGTGAAAAAAAAAAATGCATTTTTGGCGATTTTTGTAGCATCAAAATGGCACCCTTAACGAGTTCAGAACCACTTCTAACCATTTTAGGATGGTGAAATGGAATGTCTCCTAGATGTAGATAATGATAATAACGGGATTAGAATACGTTTAGGGTGTTTTTTGGGGTTCAACCGAAGTGAAAAAATGCATTTTTGGCGATTTTTGTAGCATCAAAATGGCACCCTTAACGAGTTCAGAACCACTTCTAACCATTTAAGGTTGGTGCAATGGAATGTCCCCTAGATGTTGATAATGATAATAACGGGATTAGAATACGTTTAGGGTGTTTTTTTGTGGTTCAACCGAAGTGAAAAAAATGCATTTTTGGCGATTTTTGTAGCATCAAAATGGCACCCTTAACGAGTTCAGAACCACTTCTAACCATTTTAGGATGGTGCAATGGAATGTCCTCTAAATGTAGATAATGATAATAACGGGATTAGAATACGTTTAGGGTGTTTTTTTGTGGTTCAACCGAAGTGAAAAAAAGTTGGAAGGGTTGTATACTAGATACGACCGCAGGTTTGGCGTTGGATAACGTCTGTTATAGGCGAGATGGACCAAAATATGGTCTTAGCCGTCTGTAAAGACAACCACAAAGAAAAAAAAAGTCTGTTATGTGTTGTACTTAATTGTGTATATTATATTTTAGGAATATTCCTTAATAACTCTTTTTTAGGTACCACAATCAATTTGTATTTCTATGTTGGAAATTTTATGAAACTTTCCATTTCCATTGGACTGAATCGTTGTTTCCTTTTATTCTATCAAAAATAAACAGTTTACTATTTTGAGTTTTGACAATGACAACCCTGCGATAAGCACGACCTAAATTTTAGTAGCCAATAGTTAAGGAACCCAGCGATGAGTAATATTGGCTCATGGTTTCCTGTGGAAAATCTCAAAAATCAGCCGGAAAATGAAATTATTTTACTCTAAGTAGGAGTACTACCAATGAATGTGTGTCCAATATTTACTTTTCTCAGTAAGTTTATCCTGGACAAACATGAGACATTTTCTCATTGCTGAGTTCCTGCACTTACAACAAGCTAACTTAACTCAAATTTGGGTGGCCGTGATGCCCTATTAAAAATTGTGGTCATATACCGGGGAAAAATTATTTGAATGTAACAGTTCATCGAATGACGTTTCCCTGTAATTCCTTCAGCACACCTGCTGCTTATCGAAATAAAACGCTCGAATAAGCTCGATATCTTTCCCCAAAGCGCGTTCGGACAACTCAGGCGTTTTCATTAATTTCTTCTCTCGATTCCGGAAGTGCATGACGTATCTGAAACTACCACACCAAAATGTATGCAGAATATTGTCGGTACTGGATTAGTAGCGGTAACCAGCAGGACCTACGTTGTTTTAAGCTTAACACCCGCAGATTGATGAACGCTCCATCACATCACTTCAACCTTTCACATTCTGGCAAGAAAATCAATTCTGAAACACCTTTTAAATTTATATGGTGGCCCTGAAAAGGGCCGATTTTTTGGTTCTGAGTCGATGATACTAAATTAACCCCCGAATCCGTACAGAATACGTCCCTGCCGCTTCAGAGCGTAAACGACATCCATGGGGGTGACAGTCTTCCTCTTTGCATGTTCTGTGTAAGTAACGGCGTCACGAATAACGTTTTCCAGAAATACCTTCAGCACTCCTCTGGTTTCTTCGTAAATGAGACCGGAAATTCTCTTAACTCCACCACGACGAGCCAAACGACGGATTGCAGGTTTAGTGATGCCCTGGATGTTGTCACGCAACACTTTTCGGTGACGCTTGGCTCCTCCTTTGCCAAGTCTTTTTCCACCCTTGCCGCGTCCAGTCATTTTCTAGTATGACAATTGTAACGTCGATGAAGTTTGAAACAAAAGTGAACAAAAATTCCAAATTTTGGCTGTTTTATACCTACGCGAGGGTTAAATTCTTTTGGTTAGTTGTTGTGTTCTTGTTCTTTCATCGTTTCTGATTGGTTGAACACAGCAAACGCATGTTATAAAACAGAATGGAAGTGATTTTTATTTTTATTCCACAGTGTGCTTTCATTGCATACACATCACAACCAGCTCAGCAGACCGCTCGCAAGTCCACTGGAGGAAAGGCTCCTCGCAAGCAGTTGGCAACGAAGGCCGCTCGCAAGAGCGCTCCAGCCACCGGAGGAGTAAAGAAGCCCCATCGCTACCGGCCAGGCACCGTCGCCTTGCGTGAGATCCGTCGCTATCAGAAATCCACCGAACTGCCGATCCGAAAGTTGCCTTTCCAACGTCTGGTCCGTGAAATTGCCCAGGACTTCAAGACCGATCTGCGCTTCCAGAGCTCAGCTGTTATGGCTCTGCAGTAAGCTAGCGAGGCCTATCTGGTCGGTCTGTTCGAGGATACCAATCTGTGTGCCATCCACGCCAAGCGCGTCACTATCATGCCGAAGGACATCCAGCTGGCTCGTCGTATCTTAACAAAACCGGCCCTTTTCAGGGCCACCACAATAATTCAAAAGAGTTGAAGTGACCTTTCGTTCCGTTCTAGTCTAGATTAAGTCTAGACTATTATTTGAAAAGGGCTGAACTCCAAAAAAACCATATCGAGAAAATCGCTTCCGAATTTTGATGACCTAAAAATTAATCCTATTTCACGACTTTCCATTTTCTGGATGATTTTATAAGCTTGACATATAGTTAATAGTGTAATCTATCATCATGCATAACTAAAAACTCAAAAAAAAGTTTTCTTTGTCGTGAAATTGAGAAGAAAACATCATACGCTCTGATAATTTCATACATGTTGTTACCCCCCAGATCTTCCACACTTTGAACTGCCAACACTGGTGATACGCCGTGGAAGTACACAATCGGGATTTTTTGTTTGTTGTTCCGCCTTGGTTCTTCGTTCGTAAATTTTGTGAGAGTGGAATTACGCCCGGAGATTTTTTTTGGTCTTCTTTTTGTTCGTTGTTTACACGTGAAATATCAATCGGATGCGTTTCAAATGAATCGGGCGAGACTAGATACTACAGAATCAATACGTTTGTTGTACTGTTTTAATATACGTTTGGCATATTAAAACAATATAATTCGTTGTTCTGGTGCAAGGCGTAACAACCAGTTGCATCATCGAGTTGAAAGTTGGAAATACGCCATGTAAGAAGAAACGTTTTTGATGATATGAAGTGATATTTTCTTCTACTTTTTCGTGTTTATCGAGTAGTTTGTGAACTGTTCTCTCTATATGTGCCAAAATATGGTTTGTTTACATTTTGGCTCTTCCGCCCTTTCAAATGTTAGTCTAGAAGTAACGAAGTAGAACGTGTGCGGGGGTTTGTTTTCGAGATTTTGAAAACAAACACAGCCGGGTCCGGTATATGATTTGGAAATGAATTTCACTTTATTTTCATGTAGCATCAAAGTGAAAAGGTCTTTGCCCAATCCACTAGAAAATAACATATGGTACTTTCTAAGTAAATTTTATTATGTTTTCAAGATTCTCGTTGTTAAGAATTAAAAAACTATTTTTCGAGATAAAATATGGCTTCGCAATTAGAAAATTAATCGTTAAACTCTTTCTTAATAATGTTGTGGCCCTGAAAAGGGCCATTTTTCCAACGCGCTCGGCGTAGTTGCCCTTGCGGAGAAGACGGTGAATACGACCGACTGAGAACTGCAGCAGCTGGGCATTCCATGACGGCGGCCCAGTATACCGGAGCACTGGCACCAACGCACTCGGCGTAGTTGCCCTTTCGCCCCCAGGCTCTGCTGCCGCTGCTCTGCTGCCGTTGCTCTGCTTCCGCTGCTCTGGTACTGCTGCTCTGCTGCTCTGCTGCTCTGCTGCTGGGTCGACGATCGGATAGACAATGATGGAACGGGCGACCTTGTTGGACGCTTATATAGTTGAACAGAAAATATCAGAGGTGTCAGATACTCGCATCTGATGTCTCGGTTGGAAAAAGTATAAGAATATAAAAAAATCAATCGATTTTCACCATCTTTAGACAATGGTTTACTTTTAACCATTTTTCAATAGTTTACAGAATGAAATCAATAGTTTTGAAACATTCAGCAAATTGCTAGAAATATTTCCAATCGATTGATGCCATTATCTCGTAAATCTATCGAGAGACGGTTGAGTTATTATCGTTCAAAATATTTTAATTTTTCGTAACTCATCCAAAATGACTGTTTTTAATTTTGTACCCCCGTATGTTGCCGAAAGACGTTATCCAACGTCAAAAAATGCATTTTTGGCGATTTTTGTAGCATCAAAATGGCACCCTTAACGAGTTCAGAACCACTTCTAACCATTTTAGGATGGTGCAATGAAATGTCCTTTAGATGTAGATAATGACAATAACGGGATCAGAATGCGTTTAGTATGCATTTTTGGGGTTCAACCGAAGTGAAAAAAAATGCATTTTTGGCGATTTTTGTAGCATCAAAATGGCACCCTTAACGAGTTCAGAACCACTTCTAACCATTTAAGGATGGTGCAATGGAATGTCCCCTAGATGTAGATAATGATAATAACGGGATTAGAATACGTTTAGGGTGTTTTTTTGTGGTTCAACCGAAGTGAAAAAAATGCATTTTTGGCGATTTTTGTAGCATCAAAATGGCACCCTTAACGAGTTCAGAACCACTTCTAACCATTTTAGGATGGTGCAATGGAATGTCCCCTAGATGTAGATAATGATAATAACGGGATTAGAATACGTTTAGGGTGTTTTTTGGGGTTCAACCGAAGTGAAAAAAATGCATTTTTGGCGATTTTTGTAGCATCAAAATGGCACCCTTAACGAGTTCAGAACCACTTCTAACCATTTTAGGATGGTGCAATGGAATGTCCCCTAGATGTAGATAATGATAATAACGGGATTAGAATACGTTTAGGGTGTTTTTTTGGGGTTCAACCGAAGTGAAAAAAATGCATTTTTGGCGATTTTTGTAGCATCAAAATGGCACCCTTAACAAGTTCAGAACCACTTGTAACCATTTTAGGATGGTGCAATGGAATGTCCCCTAGATATAGAGAATGACAATAACGGGATCAGAATGCGTTTAGTATGCATTTTTGGGGTTCAACCGAAGTGAAAAAAATGCATTTTTGGCGATTTTTGTAGCATCAAAATGGCACCCTTAACGAGTTCAGAACCACTTCTATCCATTTTAGGATGGTGCAATGGAATGTCCCCTAGATGTAGATAATGATAATAACGGGATTAGAATACGTTTAGGGTGTTTTTTTGTGGTTCAACCGAAGTGAAAAAAATGCATTTTTGGCGATTTTTGTAGCATTAAAATGGCACCCTTAACGAGTTCAGAACCACTTCTAACCATTTTAGGATGGTGCAATGGAATGTCCCCTAGATGTAGAGAATGACAATAACGGGATCAGAATGCGTTTAGTATGCATTTTTGGGGTTCAACCGAAGTGAAAAAAATGCATTTTTGGCGATTTTTGTAGCATTAAAATGGCACCCTTAACGAGTTCAGAACCACTTCTAACCATTTTAGGATGGTGCAATGGAATGTCCCCTAGATGTAGATAATGATAATAACGGGATTAGAATACGTTTAGGGTGTTTTTTTGGGGTTCAACCGAAGTGAAAAAAATGCATTTTTGGCGATTTTTGTAGCATCAAAATGGCACCCTTAACAAGTTCAGAACCACTTGTAACCATTTTAGGATGGTGCAATGGAATGTCCCCTAGATATAGAGAATGACAATAACGGGATCAGAATGCGTTTAGTATGCATTTTTGGGGTTCAACCGAAGTGAAAAAAAATGCATTTTTGGCGATTTTTGTAGCATCAAAATGGCACCCTTAACGAGTTCAGAACCACTTCTAACCATTTTAGGATGGTGAAATGGAATGTCCCCTAGATGTAAATAATGATAATAACGGGATCAGAATGCGTTTAGGGTGTTTTTTTGGGGTTCAACCGAAGTGAAAAAAAATGCATTTTTGGCGATTTTTGTAGCATCAAAATGGCACCCTTAACGAGTTCAGAACCACTTCTAACCATTTTAGGATGGTGCAATGGAATGTCCTTTAGATGTAGATAATGATAATAACGGGATCAGAATACGTTTAGGGTGTTTTTTTGTGGTTCAACCGAAGTGAAAAAAATGCATTTTTGGCGATTTTTGTAGCATCAAAATGGCACCCTTAACGAGTTCAGAACCACTTCTAACCATTTAAGGATGGTGCAATGGAATGTCCTTTAGATGTAAATAATGATAATAACGGGATTAGAATACGTTTAGGGTGTTTTTTTGGGGTTCAACCGAAGTGAAAATATGGCGAACTTCATGAAAGCCTTAAGAACTTTGAAGTGGTTCAACTAGCTTCAAAAAAAAAACTATAGAGTTTTTTAAGAATTTCTAGGATTTTCAGAAATATTAAGAAAACTTAACTTTCCATTCTGAGTCATATTTTGGACACTTGATGTACAGGAGTTACTCAAAATAACTAGGATAGGCAACTTTTTGGTCAACTTTGGAGTGTTGTAACTTCGTCAAATATGATCCGATTTTAAATCTTCCAAGAGCATTTGACTGGAAAACTAATATTGTTCTACGGAGTAACCACGAAAATAATCCTGGTCACCGGATACCGGAAATATTTTGGGTTTCCGGAGGGCTTGTCTAACTTGCTAAATTGTTGGTGAAATTTAATATATGATGCTGGTTAAATACATATAATTTTAGTAAATACAACGAAAGAAGAACCATTCTTAAAGCGAATCATATGCAAACCGAGATATGGCCATTTCCCTGGAATCGGTTCTGGTGAAGGGTTTTGAATGCGGGCAGATCATTTAATCACTCAAAACATGCCGTGCGACAGCTCTTTCTTCATGGTTTCTCGTCAATAGACTTTCGATAAACTTTAAATGCATCATTGACCACATTGGCCACTCTCGGAACATCCAGTATGCCCCCGGGGGAACCTGGAGCAGGGGACAATTGCATTTTTACACCAAAACATGACATTCTTCATTGTTTTTCAAGAATAGGCTTTCCATAAACTACAAATGAATCATTGACCACATTAGCCGCTCTTGGAATCACGGGGTACCCCCAAGGGATCCTGTAGCAGGGGTCAATTGCGTTTTTACACCAATACATGCCGTGCGACAGCTTTTTCTGTAAGTTTTTTCATGAATAGGCTTTTGATAGACTTTAAATGGATTAGTGACCAAATTGGCCGCTCTCGGGACCTCCGGTATGCCCCCGGGGGAACCTGGAACAGAGGACAATTGCATTTTTACACCAAAACATGCCTCGCGACAGCTCATTCTTCATGGTTTTTCATGAATAGGCATTTATTAAACTTCAAATGGATCAGTGACCACATTGTCAGCTCTTGGAATCACGGGATATCCCCGGGGGAACCTCTAGTAGGGGGCAATTGCGTTTTTACTCAAAAAAAAAAATGCCGTGCGACCGCTCTTTCTTCATGGATTTTCATGAATATGCTTTCTATAGAATTGAAGTGGATCATTGACCACATTGACCTTTCTTGGGATGACCAAATTGACTGGAATGCCCTGGGGGGAACCTGTTGTAGGATGCAATCACATTTTTACACAAAACAATGCCATTGGGGAGCTCATTCTGGAACCAGCAGATGCCCCATGTAAGAGGAACATTGTATTTTCACTTCACAATGCCGTTCGACAGCTCGAACTATCTGAAGTTTGAAATGGACCATTGACTACTAGTCACATGTGAAAAGGGCATACAAGCTCTTTGTAAACAAATCTGTGTAGGCCCTTTTCTCGCCAACCGAGGGTCACCCACGCAAGCCAGCATCATCATCAGGAAGGGGAAAGCATCCCCTACCCGCTAATGTTGATGGTTTGCGTTGGTGTCACATGGGTAGCGATAAAAGGGCATAAGAAGGTTTGTTTACCAAAAGCTTGTATGCCCTTTTCACATGTTATTCTTGAATTATTCTCATGAATGCTAGATCATTGGAATATGACAAGAAATTTCATGATAGGTAGTTTCGTCTCGTGATAGTGAGTGGACCTGTTTTCTCATTCTCACATGACGGCCGTGATATTTACCAGCTGTGCATTTAGATATCTTTGGAGAATTTCAGAAATCTTCCCATAACTACAGAAAAGTCCACATATTTGGGGGAGTTTTAAAATCTAGAAGAATGAGATTTGATAAATTCAGGATAGTTTCTTGTTCGTAAGGAAAACTTCACGAGAATCCATAAGATGTGCCGAAGGGTAGAGTGAAAATTGAACAGAGGGTGAAATTGAGCGAAAGGCCATTGATTCAATAGCACTAATCAAATGCACACTCCTTTCCCTAGCTCACGTTTGGCTCATGGCCTTTTGACTCATTTAATGTCTGCCACTGTGGAATAGTTCTAGCGACGCTTATCACTACCGGAAGCCACACGTTTCCGAATGCATTTCCAGGCGATAGTGTTGTACAGTGTAACTCTTCTTTACCCCACTATTGTTTGCTTCTCTCATCATGACCAACTTAGTGATCTTAGAGAGAAACAGTAGGATGGTGTTGTGTGCTGTTCCACTTTCAAAGTTATTGTTATTTTTTGCAAGTGAGTATTTTACCTCATGGATACAATTTGACCTGTCTTCCACTGTTTATCTTAAGCTTCTTATCTTAACACTCCTTTTTCTCGAGAAAACGACATAGCGGATCATATGGTCAATAAATTATATTTGCATCCAACCAATCTAAAACACCGCTTCCTTTGCATCAATGCATAACAAATAGGTTGGTACATTTTGATTAATCAGTGATGAAAATTAGAAATTATCCTCCCTCCATCAACCAAGCAATCTATCAAAATTATCCCCCAAACTCTACTCGTGCTCGGTATGCAGATTTCGGGAAGCGCATGTAAAACTAACGCATCATCAAGTGACAATTTCTCGCTGATCATACCAACATACACCTAGGCACCATCGTTATTAATTTTCATAATTAAACTCAGTTTCAAGCTTTCTCCGAGAAGGTAAACGAGTGAGTGCATTCAGGAAAATTGCTAACATCATTGTCGCCACCGAACCCGAACTAACCCGCTGCCAACCAGGGTTGCTTCCACTCACTAGCTTTAAAAAATTGTTTTTCGGGATAATGAAATCATTAGAACCGAGAATGGTAATTAGTACTAGTAAGTTACAAGAAAATTTTGAAAACAACGTGTTTGATACATAAAACCTGTCATTATTACTTTCAGTGCGTCACAATCAGCGATGTGACGATTCGTGAGCGCTCACTCTGAGTGAACGCTCACGGGTCATAAATTCACTGATTGTGACGCACTGAAAGTAAAATTGACAGGTTCTTTGTGTCAAATACACACTTTCCAACCTCTTCTTGTATCTGACAAGTACAAAATATCATTATAGCATCCAATGATTCCATAAATTCAAAAAACATTCTTTAAGGCGAAGTGAGCGGAAGTAACCCTGCTGCCAACTATGCCACCACCGGCTTTTCATACCGTTGCTTTTGTTGCTGTTGTGTGGGATAACTTTCCGCGCTAGCTACTAGGCAAATGCATTCCGCTCGATGACACCAACTTTTGCTGCTGCTCCTGCATAATTAAAAACTTTTACACTGCACTCCGGGTTCGGTGCTTGTATGCGGTACAACGATTCGGGGATGCAATTTCACCCAAAGTCCGTACAACCAGAGCGTAGAAACTAGGCGATTCGGGCAACCTTGCCGCTGGTGGTTACATTCGGGTCCGGCACTGGCCCTCCTGCGGTGCAACGCTGCTGCTCCATGGAATCAAACGCGTCTCCATTGTTACTACTATCCAGATGATGCTGCGACGACGCTAAAAGCTGCAAGTGGCACTCGCTCTTCTTTTCAGCATCACTCACGCGATGGGTGGAAAATTTATGCACTCTCATTTTCCACCCGACGCTCGGCGGCTTTTGTGCGGGATTTTGTTATTGTGAAGTTTTTTGATCAGAGCTCGTCCTTTGACGGAATTTAAGCAGACTACGGCGGTAGAGTTCCGAGGGGTAGACACTTTCAGAAGTCTTCCCATGAACTTCTGCGAAGGGGAAAGCTTATTATTTCTCTACTCTTTGTGGTGGGGTTCGTCTTGTTTGAGTTCCTGGTAAGGAGCAAAGATTTTTAAGGAGACTTCTTTTGCGGGCTTTCAATTAGTTTGTCCCGCTCCGGAGCAGTCAATTAGTGTTTGCTTGTGTCTCAATGGCCATCGGCAACAGGGATTACGGATTTCTGTGGAAGGAGATGGAGAAAGAGAGAAACATTATTAATTCCACGATGACAGTGGCTTGCGATACAGAGTGAAGTAGAAACGGACATCAATTATAGTTTTAATAGGAATAGATGGTTATCCCTGGCTGCTGACCGTAATAATCAGTATTGTCTTGACAAAAATTGCTTTGAATTTGGACTTCTGAAGTGCTTCGTTAGAATTACGATGCGGTCGAAAGAATGATGAATCCAGCTTGAAGCATATCATCGAGAAGATTGCGTTGCACAGTCTGCTGAAGTAGAAGTTATTTCACGCTTTGTTCAAACAAATAAGGTCATGTAGATTAAAATAACTCTTATGGGCGAAGCGCTGAGATTTATCTAGATAACTTTGAAAAATTAAAACCGGGCAACTTAAAAAGTCAAATGAGTGAACCTCAGTAAACTTCTGATTTATGCCAAGGGCTCACAGGTTGTATCAAGGAGCTTTACTGATCACCTCACCAGGTTTTATGGGCAAGATATAAAGTTCCATTGAGTCTATAGTAGATGCCATACGCGTTATACGCATTTAACAAATTATGGGTCAACTAAAGGGTGTCCCACATCAAATTGCATCACGGACAAAACGCTGTAGAAAATTACCCATTGGGTATTTTCTCTTGAAAATTTGGGTAGAAGTAGTTTAGAGTGCATTGTTTACACTGTATTTTTATCATTGTTAGTTTATCGAAAGTTAGACAAAATGGCGTCAAAAGCAACGTCGCGAATTGATTTTGCAAAAGCACCTGGAAAACCCTCAACTCTCTCATCGGAACATCGGAAAACACATTGGAATCGTGCACTCAATGGTGAGTCGTGTGATTAAACGTTACTACAAAACTCTGAGCATCAAATGGTAGGGGAAATGCGGTCAGAATGGATGTTCTATTAGTGATCAGGATCACAAGCGTGTCGTGAAAGCGTTTAAGTGGAATCTCAATGCTTCGGTCAGGGATGTGGCTAAACAGTTGAATCTCCATACAAAGTGCAGAAGGCTCCAAATCGTCACAAACGGAAAAATACGGCGGGAAAGTCGTGAGCCCGGAAACTGTACACCCAGATGCTGACGAAGCCTCATTGTCTCATCATGGATGATGAGACTTACGTCAAGGCGGATTTCCGGCAGCTTCCGGGTCTACTGTTCTTCAAGTAAGGAAGCAGAAACTTTCAAAATTTTCCAAGAAATACATGGTTTGGCAAGCGATCTGCTCATGTGACAAACGGAGTGCGCTGTTCGTGACTACCGAGACTGTAAACGGGGTGATCTAAGTACCTCAAGGAGTGTCTACAGAAGCGTCTGATTCATTCCTATTCAAATGTTGTCCTGGAGTGGTACGAAGTCAACGGGGTCACTTTTGCACCCAAGGACATGAACCCCCCAACGCACCGGAACTAAGGCCCATCGAAAAATACTGGGCTTTTATGTAGCAGCCAGTACGGAAGCATCCCAATGAGGTCAGATCTGAAGAAGACATGAAGAAAAAGTGGGTTTCCGTACAGAAGAAGCTGCAGCCAGATGTTGTACAGAACCTAATGAGTGGAGTTAAGCGTAAGGTGCGGCGGTTATGGAATTGAAGTTGAATGAATAAAATATGCCAAAAGCTTACTAATGGGTTACATCTTATTTTCTAAAAGTTTGAAAAGGATCGGTCAACTAGGTAATTTTCTACAGCATTTTTTTCCGTGATGCAGTTTGATGTGGGACCCCCTTTAATAGAGCCGTTCAGATTAATTCTAGTGCCCGCTTGGTTAATGTTGTGCATTTTAAATACTTTACAAGTGTTTGATATGAAAGCGATTTGTTTGATTGGTTTGTGAATTATAAAGCCTGTTTTCTTACGGGCAGTATTTCAACAAATTCCCTTTTAAACATCATGCGTCGATTCCAAAGTACCGTAGATACGACTTCTAACTTGAACTTCTAGTAACCCTATGAACATAAGAAAAACGTGTTTCTGAGTTCCATCAACTTCAAACTTGTACAAAGTTCCCGCTTCTACGAAGTTTTCCCGACTTTCTACAAAACTCTCTGACGTTAATGAAAAATGTACTTCATCGAAGTTCCCTGAATTTCTAAGAAATTCGCCAAACTTTTTTCAAGTTTTCTGAATTCATACAAAGTTTGATGCAGATCTTCAAATTTATTTGAACTTCTACAAACATTTTCTGATCTCTTACAACATTTTCTGCACTGCTAAAAAGTTTTCTAAAGCTCTACGAAGTTTTTCAAGATTCCCTGAATTTCTACGATGTTCTCCAAAATTAAATGATTAAGTTCTAAAACTTACCCTCGACTTCTAAGAACCTCCCGGAACGTCTGTAAAGACTCGTTCTTGCCGGGTTCCTATACTACTGTTGCCGCTGTATTCGTACCACATGGGATTTCAGCTAATTGGGATCAAACATTGATTGTACGCCAAGAAGTTGTTAAGCAGATAGGATACGGCATGAGTCAGTTTCCGGTAGGTCACAAGTCTGGTCCTATGGAAGATCCATAGAACTCCGTAGATTTTTCTAAAACCATTCATAGACATTTTATCGGAATGAATTCGCAGTTGTGATCAGAAAATGGATCGTGGATACCACAGGATGGTTCATCGAAAAATTCGGAACATCCTTAAAAGTAGTAAAATCATGAATCTGATCCTAGAACTCCGCGTTTTTTTTTCGAAACCACCCATAGACGTCTTATCAAGCTTGAATTAGGATTTGTTGCCGGAATATGAACTCTGGGGACTACGGGAAAGCCCACCGGAAGATCCGGAACATCCGTTAAATTGGTCAATTCATGAAACTGATGCTATTGCTCCGTGGTTTTTTTCGAAACCTCTTAAAGACGTATTATCAGAAGGAATTCGGAGTTGTGGCCAGAAAATGGACGCTGGAGACCACGGTGTGGTCCACCGAAAGATCCGGAACATCCGTAAAAGTGCTTGTTGTGTTTCACTGTTTTCATTTTGTTTCTATTTACTTTGTCTGATGATGTCAAATGAAGCGCAAATCTCGCAGATCAATACAATTCCCATGCAGCAGTAGAATAAATGAATAGTTGTATGCAAGTTGCTACTAAAGCCATTTAGTGTTGCATCACAACAGTATTGTTGCGAGCACTGAAAGTAATTGTGTTCCGTTTTGTAAGATGTAATTAATATTAAGATAAAAGATGATTTTTAAGATACAGTATAAAAACGAACTGAAAATACTGAATGAAAATAGTAGGCACGCTGCCTCTCGGAGTGCAGTTAATCTGGACTTTTACTTCGTCCTATTTCATCCCGATTATCAAGTATCCTTCGCCGTCACCCTGTTTGGTGTAGATCCATCGAACCGCCAAGGAATCACTACGTAGGGTCCTGATCTACCACTGGACGAAACAGTGGTAAATTAATGAATCTAATTCTAGAACTCCACGGTTTTCTCGAAACCATTCATAGACGTATTATTATAAGGAATTCGTAGGGCAGCCCTAAGTTTGCACCTTTAGAATTGATAAAACGATCCATAAAATATTGAAAAACGTTCCATTAAAAACATCCAAATGATCCATAAAACATCGGAGAAAATCCCTAAAAAAGTGTGGATGATCCATAAAAAATATCAATATTATCAATATTTTATGTAAAATTTAGCAACACAATTGTAAAAATGTACCACTAAATTTCTAAATAATGAGCATTGGAATTGTACGAATTACCCATAAACATATTGTAATTGATCCATAAAACATTCAGCAATAAAGCTTAAACTAAAGAAAGTGATCCATAGAAAATCAAGTTTGCACACTTAAAAATATAGGCATGATCCATAAATTAGACGTATATTATTCATGTTTAGGACACTATTTTTTTAAATTTTGATCCATAAACCTTGAAAAATTGTTCCACTGCTTATCTACTTATATTTACTGTCCTGCCCGTGTATTTAAGGTAGATGTGCGAAGCGACGCGACGGGCAAGCGTCTAGAATTAGCTTCCAAAAGAAGATTCTATAATAATATTCTTAAGAAGCTTACTATGGAAGCTTCATTTAGAAACTTTTTAAGAAGCTTATTCTAGACGCTCGCCCATCGTTCTGCTCTTCTGACAAAAAAAAAACACGGGCAGAACAGTAAACCTGAGTAGCTACGCAGTAATGTAGCAATTTTCCAAGGTTTATTGATCAAATTAAAAAAAAAAAAATATGTATATAGACCGAGGGGGGCGACTCTAGCTACGATGTAGGAAAAATTGTGTTTTGTTTCGGCTAGCTGCACACACGCTGAGTAGATAGAAAGAAGATTGATGACGATTCTGAAGATTTCCTGGTAAAAGATGAGGCCCGATGCAAGTAGATGCGAGAAATGAAAGAATATTTTTCGAAGATTGATTCGCTAGTGGTAGATCTGTTGAGCATCTAGAATTGAGATTTGGGTGTGTCGCCCCTCTCGATATAGACTATAATTTGAACACACCAAAATAAGCACGTCTACCAACAACTGGAACACCTACCCTAGGTATGATCCATAAAATTAACATTAATTTTTCATTTTTTCTTAAGAAGATCATTATAGAAGCTTCTTTTGGTAGCTTATTCTATACGCTTGACCATCGCTCCGCACATCTACCTAAAAACACGGCAGGACAGTAAATCTAAGTAGTTAAGCAGTAATGGAGGAATTGTTTATGGTTTATGGATCAAAATTAATAATACAGTGTTCAAAACGTGAATAATATACGTCTAATTTATGGATCATGGCTGTTCGGAATATCGGGATAACCCTGTACCGCCAAACTCAGTGACAACCCTGTGGGAGATTCAGAGAGCTACAGTAACGGTCGCTGTCAGAAATGACAGACGTCAGGTTTGGTTCAACGGAACTGTGAACTCACAGTTCCGTTGAACCAAACATTAAATAGGTCGGAGTATCAACGAGAAAAAAAGAGGAAAAGAAGATACAATTCCAAACCATCTAAAAAATGTTTTACAGCTAAATTATTTTAATTGCCTAAATTTGTTAATACACCTATCGTTTAATTAAATTGTAGTTATTTGTAGTGAACTAGCTACCAACAATCAATACAAAACTAACGATTTTAAATTGGCTCACTACTTGACTTGCCTATTGGTCCAAAGCAAATCGATTAACGTACCCCATTCTAGTCAAAATTCTAGTACTAAACAATATTTGTTTTAATTCGCTATGAAAGTTTGACAGGTAAAATGAGGGGTTCGTGGATTTTCTCGTATCTGGTCTAGGGATTCATCCAGGCTGACCTCATTGGTACTTCCTTTTCCAGATTCGGTTGCGGCATCCTCGCTCTATTATTTCTGCTAGGTGGTTTCTTTGGGACAGACTTCTTGGTTCCTTTTTCCACCTTCAGCATATTTGTGCACTTAGAGCACGTCTACGGAACCTCCTTTACAGCTGTTGTCTTACCAGCACAACTATAATGGGTCCAGAAATCGCAGACATCACACTGGACCATATCATCTACGTGGTCGTGGCCTTCACAAAGCGTACAGTTTCTATCGCTGTTCTGTTCTTCACTCAACGGTGGTGTTGATCCCTCTGACATTTTGAGGTTATATCCGATGTTGTTCTTCAAGAATGTTCGGATTAATGAAAGCAACTTCCTCAGAGCAGTCTCGTTTTAGACAGCTTGAAGCTGAAATAGGTTTTATTATAAGCATTAAGATTGGCTTTGATTTTATATTAGTTTAATAAAACCTATTTCAGCTTCAAGCTGTCCAAAACGAGACTGCTCTGAGGAAGTTGCTTTCATTAATACGAACATGGCTATATTTTTAAGTGCGCAAACATGATTTTTTATGGATCACTTTCTTTAGTTTAAGGTTCACTGCTGAATGTATTATGGATCAATTGCAATATATTTATGGGTAATTCGTACAATTTCAATGCTCATTCCTTAGAAATTTAGCGGTACATTTTTACAATTGTGTTGCTAAATTTTACATTAAATATGGATCATATTGATATTTTTTATGGATCATTCACACTTTTTTAAGGATTTTCTCCGAAGTTTTATGGATCATTTGGATGTTTTTTATGGAACGTTTTCCAATATTTTATGGATCATTTATTGGTATTTATGTTCAAAAGTATGTTTGCCAATTCGTAGTTGTGACCGGAATATGGAAAGATCCGAAACATCCGTACAAGTGGTCCATTGATGAAACTTATCCTTAATTTCGACGGTTTTTATTTTCAAACCCACTAATAGACATCTAATCAGCATTAATTTGAAGTTATGACCGAGATGTCCCACTGGAAGATTCGGAACATCCATAAAAGTGGTCAATTCATGAAACTAATTCTAGTGCTCCGTAGTTTTTTTTTTAATCCCCTTAAAGACGTATTATCAGAATGAATTCAGAGCTGTGACCAGAATATGGACGCTGGGGACCTCGTAATGGTTCACCGAAAGATCCGGAACATCGGTAAAAGTGGTCAATTCATGAATCTGATCCTAGAATTTTGCGTTTTTTTTTTCGAAACCACACATATTTAGACGTATTATCAGAATGAATTAGGATTTGTGATTATTTAATTGATGCTAGAGATCACAGGATGGTCCATCAAAAGATCCAAAACATCCAGTGGCCAATTTAAGGGCGAACACGAAATTATTGCGACGCATTCAACAGGGCATAACTTTTTTACCATTGGGTAAAAATCAACCAAATTTTGCACACTTTCTCATTGATGTGTATTGTGTACATGCTGTCAAACTCGAATTCGTGTTTTTCGATTCAACGAAAATGGAGGTGAACCAACGCGAGTTGAGAGAACAAATTCTTTCCAAACACCTGGAATTTCCTGACCTGTCGCACCGGCAGTTGGGAAAAATGTTGAACATTCACCATTCAACCGTCTCCAGAGTGTTGAAGCGGTTCCAGGAGCGGTTGACGTTGGACCACGGCAAAGGAGCTGGCAGAAAACCGGGACCGGAGAACAAAAAGACGGAGGGAAAGGTGAAGCGGATAATTAAAGCAAATCCCAACGTCTCAAGCCGTGATTTGGCTAAAAAGATCGGCATGTCGCAGAGCTACGTCCAGAATGCAAAGAAGAGAGCTGGACTACATACACGAAACGTATATAAAAGCCGATTTTAAGCAAATTCCGGGGTTGGAGTTTTTCACCGGCAAGAGCAAGTTCGATGTGAACGACAAATTTAAGAAGAAGAAAATGTCGAAGTTCGCCTCCAAATATCTCATTTGGCAGGCCATCTGCTCTTGCGGACTGAGGAGTGAGCCTTTCGTGACAAAGGGCACAGTAAATGGCGAGATCTACAAATCTGAGTGCCTCGAGAAGCGCCTTTTGCCGTTCTTGCAGCAGCACGACAAAGCTCCGCTATTTTGGCCAGATTTGGCATCATGCCACTATTCTAAAAGTGTCCTGGAGTGGTATGAGGCCAATTCTGTCCATTTTGTTCCAAAGGACATGAATCCGCCAAACTGTCCGGAGCTGCACCCGGTGGAGCAGTACTGGGCAATAATGAAGCGGGAACTTCGGAAGAGCAAGAAGACAGTCAAAGACGAGAAGGACATGTTAAGAAAATGGAAAAAAAACTGAGAAACTGGTACCGGATGACACTGTAAAGACTTTGATGGAGGGCATCAAGCGAAAATGCGTTCAATTTTACACTCAAGGCTCCATCGATTAACTTTTCTTTTGATTTTTGAAGTAAATATATGTATAAAACTACCCTAAAATTTTGGTTTGATTCTAAACATTATAAGAAAATTGGCATGACATTTTTGGTGTCGCAATAATTTCGTGTTCGCCCTTTATAAAGCTAGAACTCCGCAGTTTTTCTGAAACACTGATAGACGTCTCATTAGAATGAATCAGGATTCTTTAAAAGCTTTATTAGAGAGTTTTTTTGCTAGTTGCTTAGTTCATCTCGAACAGAATGAATTAGAAGATTAGAACGGAATATTACATGTTTAGCAAACCACATAAGGTATACTGTAGATTAACCTGTTAGACGTTTTTACTATTTTACAAGCTAAACAAAAATTACCGGATTCTCAAATTTTATTAATTGACCTTGGCCCAGTCCCTTCAATATCGAGATTTATATAGGTAGTATGAGTTCCTTTCACCTTTCGACCTTTGGAAGTTGATGTTTGATGAATTTCCTAACAATCTCCTGTGATTATAAGGACGTGAAAAGGTGTGTAATTCACATATATTCGTAAACGAGAAATATGGTTCACGGTGTACATTTCCTTCCACGCTGGGACCGTGAACTATAGTTCATGGCAACCATCATTGAATTTCGATATACTCACTAATAACCAAATATAACTAGCCAACTCTAAATTTTTTAAGATAAATAATAGGTTTGACAAAAACTCCCAATGAGCATTGTAATACTTATTAAATGCATAATTTGTTGTTCTATTATACATGAAATACACGCAGCAGAGATGACTGGCAAAATTACAGAAAGAAGTCTAAATTTGACTCTTAAGCAAGTGTAAACTCTCTCCGTGATGAACAAGCCTTCAGCTAAAAATCACGTTACAAGGCATTCAAATACAAACACAAAGTGTTAACTCTATTTATACAAGTCAATACTATTCCACTTTTATGCATCGAATGAGTGAAAATGGCGAGGCTGGATTTAGCGTCGAAATAAGTCCAAATTCAACCTTTTTTTTTTTTTGAGTGTTCAATAGACGGATAACAGTTTTCAACACACAAATGACCAACTGCTACTCACAAACTCAAAAATATTATGTTCCGTACTGTACCCATTTTATGAGAAAGTGCATTTTTGTTTGGTAATTTGGGTTTTCCTCAACCTTGGTTTCTTAATAATTGTAGCCCTCATATCAGTAAATATTTCATTTGTAAGTAAAAGTTACTAAATTAAATGTTCAAATATAACACACTATTTGCACTCTTTTTTAGCAATAAAACAACCAAAAAAGTGTAATTGGTTTTTACCGTGTGCATTTTTTCGAGAAATATGTGGCTGTCCATGATTCATATTCCGGTCACAACACCGAATTGATTCTGATAAGACGTCTATGAGTGGTTTAAAAAAAACCGTGGAGCTCTAGGATCAGTTTCATGAATTTACCACTTTTAAGGATGTTCCAGATCTTTCGGTGGTCCATCCCGTGGTTCAAAGGGTTCATATTCCGGCCATGACTCTGAATTCATTCTGATAAGACGTCTATGTGAGGTTTAGAAAAATCAACGGGGCACTAGGATCAGTTTTATGAATTTGCCACTTTTATGGATGTTCCGGATCTTCTAGTGGACCTTCTCGTGGTTCCCAGTGTCCATTTTCTGGTCATAGCTCCAAATTCATTGTTATAAGACGTCTATGAGAGGTTTCAAAAAATCCACAGAGGTCTAGGATCAGTTTCATTAATTTGCCACTTTTACGGATATTTCGGATCTTCCGGTAGACCATTTCGTGGTCCCCTGGGTCCATATTCAGGAGACAACTCTGAATTCAATCTGATAAAACGTCTCTGAGTGGTTTCGAAAAATTCGCGGAGCTTTATGATCAGTTTCATGAATTGATCACTTTTACGGATGTTCCAGATCTTTTAGTGGACCATCCTGTGGTCCACAGGGTTCATTTTCCGGTCACAACTCCAAATTAATTCTGATAAGCCGTCTATGAGTGGTTTCGATAAAAAAAAATGTAGAGCTCCAGGGTCAGGTTCGTGCCACTTTTACGGATGTTTGGGATCTTCCGGTGGTACATCCTGTGGTCCCCTGGGTCCATATGTGGGTCACAATTACGAATTTATTCTTATAAGAATTTTTTGAGTCGATTCGAAAAAACACGAAGCACTAAGATCAGTTTCGTGAATTGACCACTTTTACGGATGTTTTGGATCTTCCGGTAGACCATTTCGTGGTCCCCAGGGTCCATATTCCAGACACAACTCCGAATTAATTCTGATAAGACGTCTATGAGTTGTTTTTAAAAAAATAACCGTGGAGCTCTAGGATCAGTTTCACGAATTTACCACTTTTAAGGATTTTCCAGATCTTCCGGTGGTCCATTCCGTGGTCCCTATGGTCCATATTCCGGACACAACTCTGAATTCATTCTGATAAGATGTCTATGTGTGGTTTCGAAAAATCAACGGGGCACTAGGCCACGAAATTTAGTTGCGGTCCGAAGTCCAAGCCATTCGACAAACTATCAAAACGAACACAGGAAAACCACTGTCGGCTCAATGCCAAGCAACAATCGTATGAGAAAATTTTGCGATCGGCAGAAAAAAATGCTCGTTCCAATGGAAACCATGCCTCAGCTCAAACATTAAAATCGTTGAGAGAAGGTAGTGAGAGGGCTGTGGAATCATCGAAAGTCTTGAACAAGCTGAAGGATTTCGTAGACAAAGTTCCGGTAATCTCGTCGAAAGCAAATTTATGCTGAAGATACGTTTGGGTCTTAGCAAACGGAAGTATGATGGGATTGCCAAGTATGATAAAGAACAACTGGCGGTGCAACTTTTGGAACCCTGGGCAACGATCATGAAGCGCAGAGATGAAATCATTCCTCGATTTTCACCTCCAAATTGGTATAAAGGATACTTGGCAGCCGAGATCACTGTACATGAGCTAACTGAATCAGATGTCTCCCGTATTATCCAGCGAAAAGACTTCCAGCTATTTTCAACACATATTTCGATAAAAGAAGCAATTATCAGAGTCATTCAAGCTTAAATCTCAGATTGTGTAAAATTCCATAACCGTCGATTTAAATTAAATATTCAAGTAGCAATAGTCAACGAGATGGCGCTAGACGCTACCCTCATTGACCTGTCATATGTTTGTTTTTGTTTTGATTTGTTATTTCAAAAAATGAGAACAGAATACATACGACTGTAAGTACTTGTGTACGAATCCGTTCTGTCCGGATTGCCTGGAAAATTTCTTCTCGGAGATTCAGCGACGTTGCGGGTTTAACGATGCCCCAAATGCATATCAGTTCAGTAGTGCCTTCAAATAGCTATGCTGTCTTCTGCAAACGAGACGATCTTGAAGAACTCTACTAAGAAGCTGTAGCCACACGCTTTCATTCGAAGTTGAAGAACTTGACCTCGACACTCCTTTTGTTGCACAGAGAAAGGAGCTCAACGCGCTGGTTTATGTTCTTGGAATTGGGATTTCCAAACTGCCTCACGAAAAATGCCGTGCTAAGCTGAAAGCGTCGATTATTCATTTTCTAGATTAAAATCCCGGGCCTCATCACGAAACGTTGATATCCCATCTAAATAACCCAGCATTGACTAGAATCTACTCATATCCGTCAAAAGTAGGGCTACCGAAAATTGAGCAAACAAAGTTGCAACTGACAAGAAGACAAATGAACAACATCGTTCGGATTCAGATTTATGTTTTCCATTCGTCATCTTGTTAGGCTAAACTTTGGGTAAGGATCTACTCATATTCGTCAAAAGTAGGGTACACCTTATGACGAATATGAGTAGATCCTTCTCAAATTTGAGTTGTTTAGAAATAGCGTGTGTACCGTGTTGACCCCTCCTTTCACGCAAAGATTAACATTTTGGCTACGGGATTTTTTAGTGGAGTGAAAGGATAAAAATCGATCCGCTATGTTTCACGAAATTTGACATTTGCTTATGGAGTTTTCCCATAGGAGTGAACAGTTTCAGGGTCATGAAAATATGAGGTTTTTTGATAACCACCAAAGTGTAGATTTTCGTTAGTGCAATAATAAGGCAAGATCATGGTGCATAGAAATCGAAATTTAAGAAAATTTCACTGAACTTTGTTCAAAATGTGTCCCAAAAATAGAAAATTAATTTATGGACTACAATTTTACAGCAGATGTGGTATTAGTTTTTCATGACTATTGTGTATTATTGCCTTTATAAAGACTTAGAAGTGCTTTTTCAAAAAATTATACGAGCGGTCGTGGAAAATCCAGGCCAGTCCCACTGGTGGATTGCGAAACCGTGTCCCGTGTGGTAAAATCATTCAATGTGACCCAGACGCCCCAGCGGCGAGCTGGCAGCGCAGGAAAAGCAAAAACGACCAACCTTGTTAACGCAAGGAAGGTGAGCGATTACCTCAAGCGCAATCCGAGCCTTTCGATTCAGGACGTGGCCAAGAAGGTCAATTCTTCCGTCTGATTCGTCCAGCAGACAATTAAGCGGGCCGGACTTCATGTCTTCGAGGTAAGGAAGGCGCCTAACCGAACCGATAAACAGAATACGGTGGCCAAATCCCGCGCCAGGAAGCTGTACCGCGAGTGGCTAGTGCAGCCGAAATGCATCGTAATGGACGACGAGACGTACATTAAGGGGAAGCTCACCGGCCCAAAAATAAAAAAATATTTTCGGTACGTTTTTATTTTTCTAAAAATATTGGGAAAAATTATCAAAAATCCAAGAAAATCAGTTTCTTCCTTAGATTTTTGTCAAAAATTACATGTAAAAAAAAATTTCTATCCCATCATGAAAAAAAAATGGACTCTCAGAAAAACCGAAAAGTTGATGTTTTGTGGTTTTTTGAGTCCAACTTTATGCCATAATGACTTATAAAAAATGTTTTTGCACGTGAATTTTCTTTGAAAAATTAAAAAATATGTGATTTTCTTAGAATTTTGATATCTTTTTCCAATATTTTTAGAAAAATCAAAACGTAATTATTTTTTTCGGAGCGGTGAGCTTCCCCTTAAAGCGGACGCCAAGCAGATCCCCGGCCTGGAGCTTTTCGTCGGCAAGTCCCGCCTGGATGTTCCGAAGAAGTTCCGCAAGAAGAAGGTTGACAAATTTGTCAAGAAGTACTTAGTGTGGCAGACGATCTGTGGGTGCGGCAAATTCAGCAAGCCGTACATAACGAGTGACACCATTACCGGCCAAGTTCCTCCGGTCCCACGAAGGTGACACTCTGTTTTGGTCGGATCTGGAATCGTGCCATTACGCGAAGCCGGTGATGGAGTGGTACGTAGCCAAAGATGTTGTTTTTATGCCAAAGGAGGTAAATCCGCCAAATTCGCCCGAACTTCGCCCAATAGAAAATTATCGGTGGTTATGAAGGGTTAGCTCCGAAAAACAGGGAAGGCGTTCAAAAACGACAAGGATTTGAAGAAAGAGTGGATGAAAGTATGTAAGAAAGGTGGCGCAAGCATTGAACAGGATTTGATGGGTAGCGTTAAGGCCAAGGTGCGGGCAATTAGCCTGGGACAGAAAGTTGAATAAACCAACTTTGCCAAAACTTAGTTATAATGTGTTTATATATTTCCTGAGAGTTTCAAAAATATATGAGGATCCATAGAAGCTGGAACGCTACTGATCGGAATCAGTAGCTCTTCGTGAGTCGCTGTGTGCCATGTATGTCAAGCGCGTCATAGTAAAGTGTATAAACAGAGAAAACCCCGCTCTAATTTCTCTCCCTACTCAAAACACAAGCTCATGCTGCAGTTAACAAATAAGATTTATTATATAAGACCACGTAGTCCTACGTCACCATTGCATACAACCCCATATGGCTGTCCCTTGTAGTTGTTTGGTGATCATTTTTGTCTGTTGCATTTTTTTTTTAGTACAGTCTTTATTCTCAAATTTGGAATGTGGCGGTGAAGACAAGTGAAGACATTTTTTCGATCTAGTTCAAAATACATCAGACCTCCCTGGGAGAGATCGAGCTATAGAACAAGATGAGCCTATTTAGTGATCGAAAGAAAATGCAGAAATGAAATCGGCTTCTTTATATTTTACCAAAATGAATAAAATCGACTCATTTAGGATCGAAATATGGAAAATTCATTGGATTGCGCTAGTTGGACCGCCCCTTTGATAATGCTTTCATCCCTCTTTTTAAAACTTTCCAAAAAACATGCTATTTTCAAACGTCGATATCTCCATATCAACTTGTGCTGTAGAAAATGTTGGTGACTGTTTTAATCTTGGAATTTTGCAAGGAATCTGAAAAATAAGCTATTTTCTGATGCAAGATTAATAGAGCATTTAATCATTCTTATGTTACAATTTTCCTTTTTCCGAACACTGTTTAAGATTCGTGACCCTTCATGTTTGTTTTAATTAAGAAGAGTTCTTAACATTGAACATTAAACTGACCAAGATGAACAGAGGTATCGCCATATCTAGAAATATTCTTTATGCGCAGGAACCCCATCAGAGTTCAGAATAGTTTTCATGCAGTCAAGTGGGTTGACCTTGGCATCGTTTATCCATCCATCGCCTGTGGGTGGTCTATATATCCTTCTATCTTTAAAACAAAAGAATCTCGTCCAAGAGTGCAAACTTCTCTGATTCTCCGCCAGACTTCATCAATCATAAATTATTCATCGCGCAGTAAAAAAAAAAAAAGAATGAAGAGGGATCCAACGAACGGACAAGAAAAGAACTCGTCGTTCTAGAAATTTTTATTATCGCACACTAAGGGTAGAGTCTCACATCAGCGAAACAGTATCTGCAAGCGCGTCACAATGAAAAAAGATCACCACCCAACCCCCCCATCTCTACAAAAAACATCTACAAGAACAACAACGAACGCAACGTCAGCAATCTCAGGCGGAAAGCAACAGTTTGGGTTGTGTTGAAAATGTCAGCGTTGATGTTTTGCGTATTTTTTTTTTTTCTTTTGATTTTTCCTCTTCGCTGAAAAGTCAATTGGCTCATGAATTCATCGCATTTTCCAGGACAATGAACATCGCTTGGCTGGGTTTTTGGCACCGCCGTTGTGATGTGTGTGCTATAAATAATGTATCTGTTTCGAGGGGTACCAGGGCATACCAGGCCAACCGGGATGCGAGAGGGGAGGAATATAAAAGTAAGCCATTTTATTGTCCCCAAAAGGGTTGTCCCTGTCCTGTCGTCTAGACGGAGAACGATTGTCCAGGATCGTCCGTCCGGTGTGTGTGGAAAAGGGGTAAAGTTCAAATTTGTAGAGCACCATCTTTGGCTCCGGGCCAACAAGACTGCATATCCCGAAGTCCGCCGAAGTGGACATAATCAATCAATACGCCAATACCAGCGCTGATGTCCTTTTGAGCGTGATTTTCAACAACCGGGAGATTCTCCATATTGCTCCGGTGGCATATTTTCAGCGATATATGATTTTGCCGCAAAAGCCGACCCGTATACTGACGTCCGTCGACCCGGAACATGAACACGTGTACCTGAAAGGTCGGAAAGGCCGGAATTTATTGTGCCGACACAAATGGAAATAAATTAGAGTATTAATTCTCAGCGGTGTGTTTCTGTTTGGTGTATAGCTGGTGTGAGTGTGAGTGCGGTCCGAACAAATGTTATTTCAACTGGTAGACTTCGGAGCCGATTGGCTATCCAAGTTCGGGTGGGTGCTAGAGGAGGGGACACACAATGCATGTGTACATTTGTTGAGTCCTTTTCTAATAGGTCCTATGTCCATTTGTCGATCAAAAAAAAAACGATTGACTTGATTCGTCTTCTACCGCGAGCTGAGCGGTGGATTTGCAATATTGATGCACACTAGAGTGATGCATAATTTGAAATTTTCGCTCCACAATACTTAAACAATTCCAAATCGGATCCTGTCTAACCTCTCAAAATTTGAACACATTTGGTGAGAAACTGAGATGACACAAACCATTTGAAGTTTGTATGGGAATTACTATGGTAAAACCAAGAATTTTGTTCATGTCTATCTAATAATTCACCATATCGGTCTGCTTAAAAAGCTTTCAACTGTACTTGTAGGCAATTTTCCCAGCTTTGCTCAAGACCACTGTTTGATTAAATGCAAGGATCGAAATTTATCAATGGTTCAATGCGCTGATTTCTTATGATCATGCTCAATCAACTGCTCAGCAGGCAACATTGGTGTTTCTGGGGCGTTGAATAGGACACAAAAATCATGGCTACTATGTCACTCTGCAAAATACAGTGTTGCCCACAGAACAGCTGCTTGATCTTGTCATAAGTTTACCAATCTCTTAAATAATTAATAACTTTTTCCTGTCCCGTATTACATAGAAACGATCTTGAGCAAAGTTGTAGCTTAGAAAATTTTCTATAAGAATGGTTATTGAACTGTTTCGCAGCTCAATATGGAAAAAAAGACTAGGAGGCAATGAACAAAAAGTTGAGATTCCCCATAGTAATTTACATGTAAACTTCAAATGGCTTGTGCGAAGTCTGTTTCTAACCAAATGAGTTGTAACTTTGGGAGGCTAATCAGGACCCGATTAGAAACCATTTAAGCACTGTGGAGCGAAAAAGTCAAATTTTGCATCAGTCTAATGCACACAGGCAAAAGTTCAAAGATTAAATTAATGATTAAATTAAAGATTTTAAGCATTATTATTTTCGGACATACCGCACTGATCGCAACAGAACGCGAGTCTGCAAATTTTGCCAGGTATTTGAACAACTGAAAAAATTGGAAAAATTTCATATGACCATTACTCGAAGGAAATCAATTAAATCGACAAATTTTATATGTTTATGTTAAATGGGGTTAACTAGGTCCGTACATTTTCGGAATAAATTTCCAAAATTTTAAATTGTTCACTGATTTGTAAACTTTTACCGAACAGTTCCATAGCTCAAAAATTATCAAACAGCGGAGTCCTGGTTTAGTGGATATATGTAGAAACCAACTTTCAAATTTAAAATTAATTTTCAAGATTTTTAGAATAAATAGTGTTAAATAATGATCTTTTCCAGGTATATTCTTAAGTTCTCAGAATATTGTAAGAACTAGATGATAAATTCTGGTATCAAATTTTATTTTTCATATCACTGAACTCTCCTGTTTCATTAAAACAATAATGTTTACCTAATGTTACCCACACATATGATGCTTTGTTTTATCACAATGATACACTAGTTTTATCATGATGAAAATCCTCTTATACTTTCTGGCAAATTACTATTGATGATTATTAAAATTAACTAATGATCAGAAAACGTGCAAGAAAGATAATGTAGGTAATATGTCATAAAAACTGTATTAATGGCCACACATATAGTTTATTAATTAACATAGAATGTACCGTGAACGTGGGTTCTTCTGCGTGAGCTGTAATACCAAACTGGTATACCAAATGTTGTAACTTTTTTAAAGGACACAGAAAATACACAGGACAACAGATAACATGACATGTGCCTCCAAATTGATCGGATTTAATCAAATCGATTTTAGAGTGCGTGGAATTTTCCCAATTAGAAACTATCATGCTGATGTTTTGGTAAACATTCGGAAATGAAAATCATGCATACAATTATTTATTTACGTTACGTGTAGGTATGTAAAACTTTGATAGTGCTTATTTTATTTCAAAGTAAAAAACTAACATGATTAAAGTCTGGAACGCACAGAAATTGGTCAACTTCAAATTGGTGTACTTCTGTTAAAAATGCATAAAAAGCCTGAAATGCTGCATTTGGAAGTTGAATATATATACAATGGTTGCTATGATGAGTTTTCACCGTTTGCTCTCCAGTTTTCAAAATGACGTCCAAGCAACGTGTCAAACTTTTGCTCGCGCAGCAAGAGAATCCGACGTTCTTACACGCCAAGTTGGAAAATTGCTGTATGTGGCCAAATCAGCCGTGACAAACGTTTTTAAAGTGTTTGGGAAACGTCTGTCGACCGCCAGGAAGCCTGGAAGCGGCAGCAATCGTAATCCGGACGTGGCAGTGGCGACGAAGAAGGTGGCGGTGAAATATAAGCGGAATCATAACCTCTCCATCCGGGACGTCACTAGCAAGCTCAACCCAACAAACAATTCAAAGTCACAAATAAGCATATATATTGAATAAATGCTGTATAACAGTGTACAATGCTGAATAAAAAGAGTTGTCGAATTATGTGCTGAAAAAGCCCATTGTTCCACTCTGATCTGATTAATTTACTTATTAAAAGCTGTAAAAGTGTTGAATGTCTTCCCAAATCAACGCCAGGAGTTCGATCTAATAACAAACTGGATAAGTGTAATTTGTACATACATTGACACTTTAATTCGACTGTTTTCAATTGATTTAATAACATGCTTTATTAGACGTCTAATAAATGTTCTCCAGCTCCTTTATTAGGTTTCATTGCATTGCTTTAAAATATTGCTGAATAAAGGTGAATACAGTCACCATAATAGCTCTTATACCACTATGCGTCCATGTTGTAATCACATGATTTGTAAATGCTTTATAAACGACGTATTAGATTCATTATTCGACACACTGATTCAATCTTACAACAAGGCGAAATCAGTAGAGTAGTGGTTATCGTTTCCGCTTTCCAAATAGAAGGTCATGAGTTCAATCCCAAGCTCAAACCTTTTTTTAATTTGTGTAGAACATAATTAATTTAAATAGTAATCATCGATCACATGACTCACGATAATGAATGCATTAATCTAGTTTAAAATATAATCGAGCATCCTTTCTTTCGACTTTGAGATGTGAAGAGGTATCATTGGTCTCATTTAAAACAACGATGAATGAATTAATCATTCCCACAGGGCCTTGATGGAGCTAGAGTTGCGATCGGGAGTGCTGATAAGTATTTACTTTCATGCAAGCTTTTATAGATTATTGAGTTGCCCATATGATGAATTCTAGGATAGCTCAGATGACAAGGCAAGCGGCTGGTGATCGGAAGGTACATGGTTCGAATCCCATTCAACGGTGGCATGTATAAGTATTTAATACATTTTCTAATATCTGTGTGGTGCAAGCCCACGTCAGAAATATTGAAATTCATTACACTTAAGAAACACATACACACACCCTTCCCCTGTCCCTGTCCCCTGTCCTCTTATTTTCGGGTTAATTTTCCCACAGTTGAATAATCGTTTAATAAATGTATAATAATGTCTAATTAAACGTTACTTCACATGTAGTATACAGCTTCAATCAAGCGTATGCAGAGCATCACGGTTTTAAGGAAGCAGTGTGATGTCTAATAAATGCTGAATAATCAAAAATATTATCGTAAAACTCTATTACAACTCATATAAGTCGAATAAAAGCTTCTCGACATATCTTATACAACACCAGTAGTTCAATGTTGAGGTTGAATAAATTCTCCAGATTTGTGTGAACAAAGCCTGAACAGAAGTTATTATTAAAAATAGTACAAGTACTATTAAGCATGCAGTTGAATAAAATGGCCAAGAAGTCGTTTCTTCAATAGACGATTGTTTGTTGGGAATGTCTCCCATATTACTGTGCAGCGGGCCAAGAAACAAGCCGGGTTGTCGACGATTAAGAAGGTGAAGGTGGTGAACCGAGATTACAAACAAAACACGTCGGCAAAGCAGCGGTCCCAAAAGCTGTATACGAATCTGCTCATGGACGACGAAACTTATGTGAAGGCGGATTTCAAGCAGCTTCCGGGACAGGAGTTTTATACCGCTTCAGGAAAAGGGAAGGTGGCTGAAATTTTCAAAACCATCAAACTTTGGAAGTTCCCGAAAAAATATCTCGTCTGGATGGCCATATGCACGTGTGGTCTAAAAAGCGGCATTTTATTACTACGGGAACCATTAATCAAGAGATCTTCATCCAAGAGTGCCTGGAAAAGCGGCTTCTACCATTCTTAAAGCAACATAATAGACCTGTGCTGTTCTGGCCGGACTTGGCGAGGTGCCACTATGGGAAAAAGGCAATCGAGTGTTACGATGCGAACAACGTAGTTGTGGTACCCAAAAACCACAACCCTCCCAACAGCCCAGAACTCCGCCCTATCGTACGGTTTTGGGCCTTGGTCAAACGGAATATAAAAAAAAAACTAATAAATCCATGGAAAACGAGCAGCAGTTTGAATCTAACTGGCGTTCGGCGGCCAATAAGGTCGATGAGACCACTGTGCAAAATTTAATGGAAGGTGTTAAGCGGAAGGCACGGCAGTTCAGGTTTAGTAAACCAAAAGAATAAGAAGATTTTTGTGATATGAATTTTGACTGAAAGAAACTATTTTTTTGTCGACCAATTTTTGCGCGTTCCAGTCTTTATGCTTGTGGTTTTGAAGAAAATGTACATCCATGTAAACGAAGTTTGGATGATTAGTGGCTGTAAAAAGATACATTTTTATTTAGTTTGAAATCGATTTTATATCACTCACGAAGATTTAAAAAAATGGCAACACTGCATGTCTCGCTGCATGCGCGAAGGTGCTTTGTGAGTCAGTCGATCTAAATGACGTACGTTCTCCTTCTTCTTGCGTAAGGGAAGAATATTGACAAAGTGAAATGAAAATCAGTTTTTCAACAATACTCGCCATCAATCCATCGTCATCAATATTACCTTTTCAATATTAATGTCAGTATGTCAATTTACTGTCAATATATTGACCCGTGTAACGAGGGACGCGTGGTTGGGGCCTTTTAACGGAAAACGAACGCCTCTGTTCGAGATGTGACTAAAAAGCGGCATGTGAGCAAGACTTTCGTGCAGAATACCAAAATTTGAGCTGGACTACGCACGCTATGTCTGAAGGCACTTTTTTTGCAACTTTCATGTTCCTCAGTTTTTTCTTCACAGGAGGTTAGTATTGATTTTAACAATCAAATCTGTGATGGTTTTAAAATATTTCATCTTGGAATTTTGTTTTGAAGTTTACTTAGTTGTTTACAAAAGCGTATACGGACTAATGATGACACAAAACTATTAAGGATCGAAACAAATTCAACTACGAATGATTCAAGAGGGAATTGAAGTTGTTAAAATACTAAGTTTCAATGGTATAGTAAGATTCCTAAATTTACTATTATTGAGACTTTCCATTGCAAAGTGGTTCTTAGTATTTGGTAAAAAATTGTAGTTTTGTTCGTTATCGCAAAATATTTTCTTTATTTTGTCATAAGGGTGATCATTTCAACGTTAGGGTAGTCCAAAAAATCTTTTATTTTTTATTTTTTCCAAAATGATTTTTTTCAAAAAATTATAACTTTTGAACCACTGGGCTCATTTCAAAGACCAAAATATCAAATGAAAGGTAATTAAATAAAAAAAAAAATGGATTTTGTATTGAAAAACATTGATTACATTTAATAAATGATTTTCATAGTTTGTAGATAGAGGGCGCAATGAGTTTTTATATTATTCTTTAAAAATTTAGGCTTTTTTACACAACATATAAAAAAAACAGCGATACGTTGTTTTTCATTAGCTGATGATCAAAATTTCATCCTTCAAAAACTGTCGTCACATTTTCGGCAGCCACCATATTGGGTTATTGAGATCATTCTTGGCCGCATTGTCTTTCTTCATAGCTGAGTTGAGGTCGGGCTGTATGGTATGATAGTTTGACCGTCGGTATGTAATAAAAAGATAACTGTTACATACCGAAGTTATCAGAACTTAGATTAAGATCTTTCTCTAAGCTGAGTAAAGCTTTGTGAGAAATCTTAGATTATTTCCTGGCTGTTTTGGGCTTCCTTCGACCTTTGAAAAACTAACCTAGGCTAGTTTTTTGCCTGCTAACTCTCTAATGCTTTTGGCAACAAAGTGATGCTTACTTTCATCTGCCAATTTGTAGAGATTCTGAAGTTTCTGGTGTTCACTACATACATGACGTTTCCAAGGAGGAACCTGCGTAAGACATAATTTGCAATTTTTTATGATTTTTTTCAGCGGTGTTTTATTTTTCTTACAAATATCTACACACCCGCACAACTGTCGTCTTTGGTTTGAGCTTATTGTTAACATCTTTTTTGTGGATATTTTTAAACCTTAATTTTTATAAACTGCTCCCTTTTTTATACTGGTAAACGGCAATGTAACATGTGTTAGCCGTACTCAAGATATATTTTTAGGTGGCAAATTCTCATTTTTACGCCCTTCCACCCTTTCCACCCAGGGAAAGAGATATCGCAAAAAATTCTCACTATTATACCTGTTTTCTAAGACATTGTTGTTCCACCAACAACCCGATGAGACAGCTTATAGAAGTTACATTCAAATTCAAATCCCTGTTCATAAAATTTTCCTTGATTTCGTTGAACTTCGATGAAATTCTTCTAACTTTCCTAATGTTCTCTGAACGTTTCTGAGTCGGGCTTTTTTTTCTCCGAAATTCTCAATTATTTTTTACAGTTCACAGTACTTCCCTAATGTTATTCAATTTTCACAGACCATCCTTAAGTTTGCAAAAATTTCCTCACGTTTAAAGAACTATTTTCAGAGCATCATTGAAATTCATATAATGTTGGTATTGTTCACAGAACTCCTTACGATTCTTTTGGAAATTTGTATGGACCGTAGACATTTGTCAACCCCCCACCCTCCAAAGAGTCTACGTAGTTAATTAACAGCCTCTTATCAGGAGGACATTGAACACACCCCTGAAGCTCACAAAATGTCCCTTGGCAGAATTTTCCTGAAGTTTAAAGAACTTCTTTGAAGATCGACGCACAACTTTAAAGTTTGAAGAATTAGCCTGAAGTTTAATAAACTTCTCTGAAAGTTATTGAATTTATCTGCTTCTTTGGAGGAACTTATTTAAAGTTTGCAGAACTTTCCTAAAATTCACTTCAGTTCCCTATAGTCCACAGAATTTCCTAGAAAGTCGCTGATCCTTCCTGAAAATTTCGTTAGACAAAATATGGGAATTGCAATAAAGCTCTATCAATTCTGTAGTACATAGTTCAAGGTGAGGACTACCTAAACTCACTGGGCAAGAGTAGCTAACCTCATGTGAGTTTCATTCCTGTATTAAAAGGCATTATCGGTTAAAGATCTCGCCGTTGAGACAAATATATCTATTTTTTTAATCCAAGCAAATTTTCCAAGCATCAGGATTTTTTTATGGCAAATGCCACTTTCACCACCTGCTTAGTACGGGACACCAATCTTTCGGTTCCTATTATCTCCTTTATTGAACTCCGGTAAAAATCTTTCAACAATCGTCGCTACTAAAGTGGCTTGATTTGTTTTTACAGAGTCGCTTTTTCAAAACACAACAAGCGAACTCTTTATTTTCTTCTTCAGACGCGATGTCGGCGCTGCGTTTATTCCGGACATCAAGAAGTCTCCATTTTTGGCTGATGCAGATGTGGTCGATCTGATTTTCGGTATGTCGTGGGGGGGGGGGGGGAACCCACGTGACTTTGTGCACTGGCCGATGGGGGAAGAGCGAGCCCCCGATCACCATGTCGTTATTGCCACAAAATTCTGCAAACAGCTCACCGTTCTCGCTCATTTCGCCGAGACCGTGGCGTCCCATGACACGCTCATAGTCCGTGTTGTCGGAGCCGATCTTCGCATTGAAGTCGCCAGTGTAGATCTTGATGTCACCCTTTGGAACCTTATCCACGATGGCATTTAGTTGACTGTAAAAATTCTCCTTGTCCTGTAGCTCGGCAGCATCGGTTGGCGCATAACATTGGATTATGGTAAGGTTACGAACCCGTGTTCTAAATCTGGCAACGATTATCCTTTCATTAACAGGCTCCCACTTGATGAGCGCAGCACTTGCCTGGACGCTAAGTAGGAGACCAACTCCACGATGGCGGGGAGCGTTTTCACCTCGAATACCAGACGGCAGTTTGTGTTCTCCAAAGTTTGGCCAACGAACTTCACTCAGTCCCAGGATTTCTAGCTTCATGCGTCGCGCCTCGTTGGCGAGTTGTGCCAGTTTACCCTGCTGGGCTAACGTCAATTCCTTTCCATGATCCAATTCGTGTCCGTTGTTTTGCGCTAAAAGTCGTTGCCGTTAAATCAGTTCGATGTCTTTCTCTGTTGGTTTCTGTAACAATTGTAAAGGTTTCAGAGACAGTAGGTGGTTGGCCTCAGGTCTCCATCACGGCTGCCATCTTAGGTGTAGCTTCCGAGGAAGAGCATTTCTTATTCAGCCGCTGGATGCCAGTCAGACGCTGTTTGAGCCGCACCTCCATGGTGAACAGATGCTCGGGTTGGCGAAGCATTTCCTCTATCACCGTGCTATGGTTATCGCGCCAGTGTTCGCGTCGCACCTCCTCACTCTGCTATTGTCGGATTGACAACATTGCCCAGGCTACGCCAACCAGCTGTGTTCATGTTTCAGCTGGCAGTCTTTTGTGATCATATAACTCGTGGAGGCGTGAGGTAGGAACTTGTGAGGACCAGAGCTAGGTATATCGCTCCTTCCAGATTGACACTTACCATTTTGTAGGCTAAATAAATTAAATTAATGACTTATCCGTCCACGCTTCTGATTGTTTCACGAAATGTTCTTATTTTATTCGTTAAATTTCTTCATTGTTTATCTATTTTCACTATGTATTTGAACCATACATCACAAATTTTCTGGATAAATTCTCCGAATGGCATGTTGCATGACATGTTTCCCCTAAATGGTTTTGAGAAATATGCGTTTGAAAGCTGCCCCATATTCATTATATGACTCATTTTTGATTTCGTAATGTGACCCCCAGTATGGTAAAGAAAGTCGTAGTCCTACGTAAAAAAAAAGATGCAGATATTTCAAGATATTCAGTTATTCTGAACAGTTTCAACCTCACGACCGGTGCTGAGCTCTGACTTCGGTAAAGTTCATGCCCCGAGAACGTGGGAACAATCCCGGCCTGGTTAATGAATAATTTATCCAGTATTCTGGGTTTTGCTGCCTTCTTCTCTCAACAACGCCAAGAAGACTGCTCCAGATTGCAATCGCTTGTATGTTCGTACCTACATTCAGGATTGGCAAACGGAGCCAAAAGCAATCTCATCATTGCTTGGACTGTCGATTTTCTTCAGAAGCTAGACTGACAAAAAACGGGATTACTAATATAAACTCAACCTCATTTCTATGGCGAATCATTGCCCCGGCACAGAATGTGAACTAGGTTAATCCCAATACGTGCAACACCCGTTGAAACTCGTTCCGAACGTCACTTGGGCAGCCTGCTTCCGGCAAATCTGAAAAGACCCACACACCACACACGCTCGCTCCATTCAGATTCCATTAGTGCAATGAGCGGAAAATTAAAATTTAAACAACCCATTACGAGTGGAGCTCGCTCATCGCTTCTGATAAGTCTCCGCCAGCCAGCCAGCCGGCCGGCCAACCAGCTAGTTAGTCAGTGCCTGGCCTAAACGGTTCAGTAGAAACTCGGGCTTCATTCTGGCTTCCGCCAAATATTGGACGATATGCTATGGGTCTATTTTTAGCGCCAATCAAACAGAGCCTCGGCCGGAAGGGTTCGGATTGTCTGATTCGAGAAATCTCGCGTCACTTTTCAAATAGACCAATCTACATTGATCGCTTCTCTTCATCGACTTTCTCTTCTGTTCATAACTCGGCTTCAAAAACATTGTCAGCTGTTCTTATCGTCCAGTACGCTTGATAAATACCTTCATTTAGCAGACTATGTAGAAAAATACGATGAAGAGAATCGATCAGTGCAGATGGGTCTATTTGAAAAGTGACGCGAGAAATTCAAACTGCAGATAGGTACACATTTCAACCAAAATTAGGAGTACTGAGAACAATGGCAAACAGTGAAGCGTGGTGGATAGTTGGGCGAGTTGGAATCATAACGTTTGCATTCGCTTTGTTGAGCAAGAGTAAGTTATCGGAATGAGTCGGCAAATATGGTAACCGAACGAGGGTGTATTATCAAGCGAGTGTGCTCAAAAGCTTTCTTGCTTTTTCGCAGGAGAAGCAAATTGATCGTACCCAAATAGGGCATTTCGGTCAGAAAAAATATTATCTTCTAACTAGCTACGAGCCCACAAATCGAACCTGCCGCCTCCAGATTGGTAATACCGTGTATTTACTGACTAGGCTATCTGAGAGCTTAACATTTTCTTTCTCAAATTATGATTGAATTTTTGCGATGGTTTTGCATATTTTGTCTCTAAAGGTTTCCACGAAGATAGGAAAAATTGATTGATGATAGGTATTAGTGGATCATAAGATTGACTTCCAAATGAAAGCAAGCCCATAGCACCGACGCTAGTAATTTGTTTCATAATGTCATGATTTTCATTTCTCGCAAACACCTTCCTGACATCTAACCGTCGTCACATCCACACCTCCCGTTATCTTTCCTGCCAGAGCGAAAAATTTCCACCTGTTTAAAACCGAGAAAAGTAAGCTTCTTTCGACGGTACTTGAAAAAAAAAGAAGTGGAAAGGTAGGAAGTAGGCACAACACAAAAAAAAACATCAACAACAGCATAATGAAAATCTACCTTCAGGTAAAAACAGCCTCTCTCCGTCTGGAGGCTGGAGCGCAGAAAATCTGGTTCTCGTAAATATTTAACGCCACTGCAGCTGCCAGCCCTTGTTTGTGGAATGCTGCGAATCCGCTTTTCGGTGCCGAACGTCACACGTCTTCATCGTCGTCGACATTCATCACAGCAAGAGCCCTTTCTTAAATACCCATCTCTGCGTTGCTGACGATGGCGATATGACCGTCATTTTCAAAGGGCTTAGTTCTTTTCGCCCGTCTCCGTAATAGTATACTTAAACTTATTCTACAACATTTTCACTCACCTGGAACAAAGTTGACGCGTCTTTTTTGTTTTTGTGTTGAGAAACAAGGTTGAATGTGGGTGAAATTAAATGGGTCTTTCAGTTTCAGCGGATTTTTTAATAAACGGCGCAAGATTGGCCTTCAAACAATGCGCGAAAAGTGCTTCTCAAATAGTCGTTGCTGTTTAGGACGGCGAGCGTGATTTTCGAGTTGCTGCACTCAGACATAAATGGCCTCGAAACATTTCCCTGCGACGGACGTCGCTCCCTTTGAGGATCACACGTCGAAATGAGACGTCCAAAAAATACAAACATTTCACCGATGGTACGGGGAGCTATTTTCGCATTCTGGTGTCAATTGTTTTTTTTTTTTAGCAGCAACGCTAAATTTTTTTTTTTTGCAAACTTGCCGTCGTATAGACTAGACGCGGTGCAAAAACCATAACAGAAAAAATCGTTTAAACTTGAGCGCATTTTTTTTTTTCCATCGCATCGCACTTCCACTTCAAAAGGTAGGTGGGCGAAAAGTGATGGAAAATTGTTTATCCTCCATCGTCGTTCGTTACAGCTGCCAGCAGCACTGTGATTCGCCGGCTCTCAATTTTCATGCTTTGTTTTCAATTTTCAAGGAAATTACATTCCGGTAAGCAGCGATTGGCACCGGTCCTCTAAAAGACCTGAAGGAGTGGGAGGGGGGGGGGGGGGAGGGGCGTGGTGGAAGGAGCCGTCTCGGTTTGTCGGTTGACTATGTTAAGAATTGTTGTTTTCTATCGTGCGGTTGGGAAGAGACTTTGCACGCGTTGTTGACATACTTTGCGTGGGGTTTTCGAGACTTTTCTTTTTCTCAAAATTGAGATGATCCTGGCGAGCTTGCTGTTCGGGAGCTCATTTTGATTTCGGAAACTTTGTGCTTCCTTCGGTAGGATTAATATGATGGGACATTTCATTTTCTTTTTGTAGGTATTACCGGAAAGTTTGCTCAGAGATTGATTGGATTTACCTGTTGCTACCCCACGCGTCGCGATGCTCAGTGAGAAAAATTGAGCTACAATGCGGAGCTTTCCTTTGGTTGCAAGTTTAGGAAATTTTTCACGCTGTAAGAGTTTGATGGTTGTACAGAGCTCTTCAAGCCAGTGTGGTCATTTCCACTGATTTATCCGTAGATATAAGGATTTTTAGATTGACTACGGATCGGATTGTTTTTACATTTTGTTTATTTATTAATGGTTAAATGTCTAAGAAAATACTCTACGGAGCCGAGTAACAGCTATACAGTCAACTCTACTTAACTCGAAATTGAAGGTACCATCGAGTTATAGAATTATCGATTCATAGAATAAACAAAATAAAAATACCGACACACTCCATTTACCTAGATATCTGGCCTCATTCATCGCTGGCCTCAACACGCAATAGGGCTGACAGTTCTTGAAATTTAATTTGTCGAGGTATCAAGCGGTTCTGGTCATTTCTGGATGTGACACTATCATCACTAGCAGGAACTGCAATAAAGTTTGACAAGCTTCCTTACACAGTAATATTTTTAAAGATTTACACACTTATATATCGGTTTTGACTATTTGGACGATTCAGAATCTTGGAAATTTATCCATGCCTGGAATTTTTCTAATGGGCTACAAAATGGTGAGTTGACAACCTGGAAGGAGCGGAATACCTAGCCCTGGTCCTCACAAGTTCCTACTTCACGCCTCCTCGAGTCATATGATAACAAAAGACTACCAGCTGAAACATGGACACAGCTGGTTGGCGTAGCCTGGGCAATGTTGCCAGTCCGGCAATAGCAAAGTGAAGAGGTGCGACGCGAACACTGGCGCGGTAACCATAGTACGGTGATAGAGGAAATGCTTCACCAAACCTGAGCGTCTGCTCACCATGGAGGTGCGGCTCAAAACGGCGTCTGTTCTCCATGTTAGGAGCGGCTGATCACCGTCCTAGTGCCAGCGTGGGACTCTAAACAGAGCTGTGCACGATGGTCCCCCGGCGAGACAGGGGGTTGGGGCAGGCCAACAAGCCGCCCTGGAAAAAAACAAAGTTGCAAATACCGAAGAAAGAAATACGGATCGGAACAATCGGCACAGACCTACGCGACGAAATAAGGACTACGATTGGAAACTCGGAACATGGAACTGCAAATCGCTCGGCTTCCCGGGTTGCGATAGGTTAATCTATGACGAACTTCAACCACGCAACTTCGAAGTCGTAGCACTGCAGGAACTTTGCTGGACGGGACAAAAGGTATGGAAAAGCGGGCATCGAGCGGCTACTTTCTACCAGAGCTGTGGCACCACCAACGAGCTGGGAACCGGCTTTGTAGTGCTGGGTAAGATGCGCCAACGCGTGATTGGTTGGCAGCCGATCAACGCGAGGATGTGCAAGTTGAGGATTAAGGGCCGTTTCTTCAACTACAGCATCATCAACGTGCACTGCCCACACGAAGGGAGACCCGACGACGAGAAAGAAGCGTTCTATGCGCAGCTGGAGCAGGTGTACGACGGCTGTTCGCAACGGGACGTCAAAATCGTCATCGGCGACATGAACGCTCAGGTAGGACGGGAGGCAATGTATAGACCGGCAATCGGGCCAAACAGCCTGCATGCCGTATCGAACGACAACGGCCAACGATGCGTGAACTTTGCAGCCTCCCGGGGTATGGTAGTTCGAAGTACCTTTTTCCCCCGCAAGGATATCCACAAAGCCACCTGGAGATCACCTGACCAACACACAGAAAACCAAATCGATCACGTTCTAATCGACGGGAAATTCTTCTCCGACATTATCAACGTCCGCACGTACCGCAGTGCGAACATAGATTCGGACCACTACCTAGTTGCAGTATGCATGCGCTCAAAACTCTCGACGGTGCATAACACACGTCGAAGTCGAACGCCACGACCCAACATTGAGCAACTACGGGACACCGGAGTTGCCCAGGACTACGCGCAGCAGCTGGAAGTTGCACTACCCACGGAAGAGCAGCTTGGCGCAGCTTCTCTTGAAGATGGCTGGAGGGACATCCGTTCAGCCATAGGTAGTACTGCTGCAGCGGCACTAGGTACTGCAATCCCGGACCGAAGAAATGACTGGTTTGACGGCGAATGCAAACTGTTAGTAGAGGAGAAGAATGCAGCACGGGCGAGAATGCTGCAACACCGCACGAGATTGAATGTGGAGCGATACAGACAAGCGCGGAACAGACAAAACTCGGTTTTCCGAAGGAAGAAGCGTCAGCAAGAAGACCGAGATCGCGAGGCGATGGAAAATCTGTACCGCGTAAACGACACACGGAAGTTCTACGAGAAGCTAAATAGTTCGCGCAAAGGCTACGTGCCGCAAGCCGATATGTGCAAGGACTTGGACGGTAACCTTCTCACGAACGAGTGTGAGGTGATTGAGAGGTGGAAGCAGTACTATGACGAGCACCTCAACGGTGAAGCAGCAGAAAACGAAGGTGGCACGGCAACAGACCTTGGAGCACGCGCAGAGGACGACAGGCTACCGGCCCCTGATCTTCAAGAAGTTGAGGAGGAGATCGGTCGGCTGAAAAACAACAAAGCAACTGGTGTAGATCAACTACCAAGTGAGCTATTGAAATACGGTGGTGAAGCACTGGCTAGAGCGCTGCACTGGGTAATTGCCAAGATTTGGGAGGAGGAGATATTACCGGAGGAGTGGATGGAAGGTGTCGTATGCCCAATCTACAAAAAGGGCGACAAGTTGGATTGCTGCAACTACCGCGCGATCACACTGCTGAGCGCCGCCTACAAGGTACTCTCCCAAATTCTATGCCGCCGTCTGTCACCATATGCAAGAGAGTTCGTGGGGCAATACCAAGCGGGATTCATGGGTGCCCGCGCTACCACGGACCAAATTTTCGCGATTCGGCAGGTTCTGCAGAAATGCCGCGAATACAACGTGCCCACACATCATTTGTTCATCGATTTCAAATCCGCATACGACACAATCGATCGAGATCAGCTATGGCAGATTATGCACGAGTACGGATTTCCGGATAAACTGACGCGATTGGTCAAGGCAACGATGGATCGAGTGACGTGCGTTGTTCGAGTATCGGGGACACTCTCGAGTCCCTTTGAATCTCGAAGGGGGTTACGGCAGGGTGATGGACTTTCGTGTCTGCTGTTCAACATCGCGTTAGAAGGTGTGATCAGAAGAGCTGGGATAGACACGAGTGGCACGATATTTAGGAAGTCCATCCAGCTCCTTGGTTTCGCCGATGACATTGACATTATGGCACGGAACTTTGAGATGATGGCGGAAACGTACATCAGACTGAAGGCTGAAGCTAGACGGATTGGACTTGCCATCAACGCATCAAAGACAAAATATATGAAAGCAAGAGGTTCTAGGGAAGACAATGTTAGCCTCCCACCCCGAGTTCAGATTGACGGTGACGAAATCGAGGTGGTCGATGAGTTCGTGTATTTGGGCTCACTGGTGACCGCCGAAAATGATACCAGCAGAGAAATTCAAAGACGCATTATGGCAGGGAATCGTGCCTACTTTGGACTCCGGAGGACGCTCCGGTCGAATAAAATTCGCCGCCGCACGAAGTTGACTGTCTACAAGACGCTGATTAGACCGGTGGTCCTTTACGGCCACGAGACCTGGACTATGCTCGTGGAGGACCAACGCGCCCTTGGTGTTTTCGAACGGAAGGTGTTGCGTACCATCTACGGTGGAGTGCAGATGGATGACGGAACGTGGAGGAGGCGAATGAACCACGAATTGCACCAGCTGCTGGGAGAACCATCCATCGTCCACATTGCAAAAATTGGGCGACTATGGTGGGCTGGGCACGTCGTAAGAATGCCGCACGACGACCCAGTGAAAATGGTTCTAGAAAGCGACCCAACAGGAACAAGAAGAAGAGGCGCGCAGCGGGCAAGGTGGATCGACCAAGTAGAAGGTGACCTGCGGACCCTTCGCAGACTACGAGGCTGGCGAACTGTGGCCATGGATCGAGTAGAGTGGAGACGACTTCTTCGGACAGCAGAGGACAACAAGGCCTTAGCCTGATTGGTAAGGTAAGTAATGGATTTTTTCTAAATAAAACTACCTTAGTCTTTAAGAGTTTCCTTAATCCAGGATTATGCAACTTTCTAGCCATTAAATCTCAGAATTTATTAATTTATTCAATATTTACAAATCCTGGATCTTCAATCTATCTTTTTGTCCAATATCTAAAAAAAAAAGTTATATGTTGGAATCATCCTGATACTGTTATCTTTACAGGGTTTTTTCCAGTACACTTTAACTTCCATTTACGAATGAAACTGGGGGGTTCGTAGATCGAAACAGTGCGTAAAAATAAACTCGTTATTTGTGATTTACTTTGTAAATGAGGTTTTGGAAAATATTTTGTTAAATACACCACACTATTGGTATTTTTTGGAATCGGAGTAACGTATAAGGACTGGAAACCCATTTCTGACGCCATTTTTGAAATCAAGATGGCGGCTTCAGGATTATCGTGATTACCTCTCACCCCAGCAGGCCTAGGTTCAATCCCAGTCGGTGCCACCGGGATGTTCTGAGGGATAACATCTCTGAGCAAAGCCGTTGGTCCCCGGTTCATGAGTTGATGGGTCGATAGGTAGGGTCCAGGTGTGGGAGCTGTCTTCATGGCGTTGGTAGCATTGGTACTCAGCACGGAAAAAAGATCGACGGAAAACAAATCAAGGAAATAAATACCCCCAATATGGGTATTTTTTGGAATCAGTGTGACGTGTAGGAAACATAAATCTAAGTCTGACGCAATTTTGGAATCTAAGATGGCGGCATGCAGTTACAGAAAAGTTGGGAAATACCCACAATATGGGAATTTTTTTAATCGAAGTGACGGGTAGGCATCCCATATTGTGGGCAATCTGACAAAATTTCCAAGCTTTTTTGTAACTGGAAGCCACCATCTTGGATTTCAAAATGACGTCAAACATCGATTTCCGGTTCCTACGCGTCCGATTCCAAAAACACCCATTATATATAATTTGTGCAGTATTACCTAGGAATTTCCTGGATACTTTTCCGGAAAATTCACTTGGAGTTCTCCTCAGTATTCACTTTGTATTCTCCTGAAGATCCTTTGGAATTTTTCTAGGAATGTTTTTTTTTAAGATTTGCTCGGGTCTCCCAAAATTCTTTGAAATGCTCCTCAAAATTCCATTAGAACCCTCCTTTGAATTCTCTTAAAATTATCACCGGAACATAATTGCAATTTCCCTGAAATGTTCCTTAAAATTTCAATGGAATCATCCTCAGAATTAGATGCCCCAATTTTCCTTGGAATTACCTTGCAATGCTCCTCAGTAAGAAATCCTTTGGGATTATTCGCAGAATTTTAAATGAACTAATTTCAGAATGCCCTTGGAATAAACTAACAAATTTCAAAAAATTCTCATGAGTCTTCAGAAGCCTCCTGGAATTATTTTCCGAGATCCTTTGAAGTTTTCCTGGAATTGTTTTCAGATTTAATTGTAATCCTCCATTTAGCATACCTCCAAAGTATTCTCCGAAAATTCCCATGGAATTGTGCTCCGGATTATTTTTCTGCTTGAAACTCCATGAAATCATCCTCAGAATTCCGTTGGAATGCTTCTTCGAGTTTCCTTAGAGTCCTCTTCAGAACTCCTTAGGAATTAAGTTCAGAAATTTGTATTAATTTTCATTAAAATTTCTTTCGAATCCTATTCAGAGATTACTTGGAATTCTACTCATGCAGCCATTCTCAGAATTGCGTAAAAATTGGTAGTTTTGTTCTGTATCGCAACATATTTTACCCGGAATCCAGTTTCCTACGAGGAGTAGGCTGTGCATGTGATCGAACAAGACGGTTGTTATTTTCCGTGAAGTTTTTTATATTTTGATAAACCATTGCTGATCTAGTAAAATCCGGGCTCAGGATAGAATTTGTTTCTAAGCGAGTTCACTTACACAGAAGAAGTCCTGCGAGAGCTGTATCTCATGCTATCTAGTTCTACGTTCCTTTTGTTTTCGACTGACAAGGTGTTCCGAAGTCAAGTGGAGCCTTCATGGGGCTTTCGACGTCCCATCATTCGTCCCATCATTCGTCCCATCATTCGTCCAATAATTCATCCAATCATTCGTCCTATCATTCGTCCAATCATTCATCCCATTATTCGTTCCATCATTCGTCCCATCATTCGTCTCATCATTCGTCCCATCATTCGTCCCATCATTCGTCCTATCATTCGTCGCATCATTCGTCCCATCATTCGTCCCATCATTCGTCCCATCATTCGTCCCATAATTCGTCGCATCATTCGTCCCATCATTCGTCCCATCATTCGTCCAATCATTCGTCCCATCATTCGTCCAATCATTCATCCAATGATTCGTCCTATCATTCGTCCAATCATTCGTCCAATCATTCGTCTAATCATTCGTCCCATCATTCGTCCCATCATTTGTCCCATCATTCGTCCAATCATTCATCCCATGATTCGTTCCATCACTCGTCCCATCATTCGTCCAATCATTCGTCCCATCATTCGTCCCATCATTCGTCCCATCATTCGTCCCATCATTCGTCCCATCATTCGTCCCATCATTCGTCCAATCATTCGTCCCATCATTCGTCCAATCATTCATCCAATGATTCGTCCTATCATTCGTCCAATCATTCGTCCAATCATTCGTCTAATCATTCGTCCCATCATTCGTCCCATCATTTGTCCCATCATTCGTCCAATCATTCATCCCATGATTCGTTCCATCACTCGTCCCATCATTCGTCCAATCATTCGTCCCATCATTCGTCCCATCATTTGTCCCATCATTCGTCCCATCATTCGTCCCATCATTCGTCCCATCATTCGTCCCATCATTCGTCCCATCATTCGTCCCATCATTCGTCCCATCATTCGTCCCATCATTCGCATCATCATTCGTCCAATCATTCATCCAATGATTCGTTCCATCATTCGTCCCATCATTGGTCCAATAATTCGTCCCATAATTCGTCCCATAATTCGTACCATAATTCGTCCCATCAATTCGTCCCATCATTTGTCCCATCATTTTTCCCATCATACGTCTCATCGTTGAGTCGCAGCGAGCAAGGACAACTTTTTGGAAGATACAAATCGGGTTGCTCATCTCTCTTTACCAAACTTCCCCATTGGATAGAGATGGTGAGGGGATCCACCGCCCCCCCCCCCCCCGCCATCACTGGGAGCATACCATCAATTACTAATTACTGTCATTGGTTAAAAGGTACAGTAGCAGCACCTACCCTGCCCGTGCCTCCTCGAGATCGTCAAGTCGACGATGACAGGAGCATATACCGTGGTAGAGCTAACAATAGCAGCAATTTTCAAACCTACGACTGGATGCCTCCCTTCAGATAACAGCTTGAGTGCGGTACAATCGATACACCTGTTTCAAACACATCGAGCAAGTCGGTGATCATCTCTTTTTGCCAGTGGTGGCGGGCACCATCCCTCTCCAACGGGGGAGTTTGGTAAAGAGATATGATCAACCCGATTTGTATTTTCCAAAAAGTTGTCCTTGCTCGCTTTCTACTATCTATATACACCGTGTCCAATATATTCTCATACAAATTCAAACATCGATTATTTCACATCAGTTATTCAGATTTTATTAGTAATAATCCAAGGGGTTTAGATCTGGTGAACTGGGAGGCCATTCATCCTTGACCAAAAAGTCGGTCAAATTTGCCCGAATACGCAAATACCTCCCCATACCATCACGGAAGCGGCGCTTTGGAACCGTGGAATGTTTCTGTCCCTATCTGGGATGTCCCTGGAGCTACACGCCCACAACCTGTCGTTTTGGACATTGTGAGACTGCTGCAGGACAAATAACTTTTCATCGCAAAAGACAAAGTCTCGTCGCCGCGATAGTAGGAGAGTTTTCTGTCAAGCCGTTTCTTCTTGGAAGGTTCCGAAACTCCGTGAACTTTACGTTTCTTGAAAGCTTGGCATCCCAGGTCCTGCTTGAGTACATTGTGCATGGTCGATTTCGAGACATTGAACTCGTTCCCTGACGGTCTTAATCACTCGTTCAGTCCTAGCTGAACGTCTTAGGCCGGATCTTTTCCGGTCATCTAACGAGGAAGTCTCACGGTACCTTCTAATGGTTCGATACATAAAATCCCGCTTTACTCCCAGGTTCTGCAAACTCTTGAAAATAGCGCCAGGGTGCTCTCCTTCCAAAAACTTTTTTATTACCACAGCACGAAATTCTTTCATCGTTGATAAAAGATGGATACTGAATGAAAATAAGCAAACAGAACCGTCAATGGTTTGTGTAAACACAGTGCAAGATTACACCAATCCATATAAAGTGTATGAACTGTAGCTTCACCACTACGACAAGATGAAAAGGTGTATGAGAATATATTGGACACGGTGTACAATTTTCACACTGCCGTACTCTAACGGAACTGTCAATTCTATACTTCCATTTATCTTATAAAAATTACCACTTTAGTCTGTTATTTGGAATTAGCATCTTCATCTATATAAATCGTTAACTTCACGCAGAAGTAATACAAACAAATAGTTAACATCAAAATGTTTGTTATGTTCATAGAGCAAATATAATCCGTTTCCCTTTGAGCTCTCCTTCTCCTTTCCTTTTCCTTTTCGAGTAATGGTGCTTTATGATAAGAGATCATAAGCCATAAAGGCCAGGCTAGGACAAGAGTTAGTGCTCATGCCCGAACCGTCAGAAAAAAATGAAGCAACCAATCAACGCACGGTACGAGATGTCCACGTTTCATCCAATTATTGAATTCTGAAGCATCGTGTTTAAATCTTCAATTTAAACAGGTCCAATGTTTTCTGAATCATCTTGCCCCTTAAATGCTGCCTAGAAGGCCTGGCTATTTTAATATGTGTGACGTATCTTCGATATGACACATATATCAAATAAACAAAAAAAATGATGGAAATATATCCGTCATTTTCCAGGATGCTTTCAAGAACTAGCTGGTTGGTGTTAGATAAGATAAGTTTAGGTCAGAACATATTAGACCCGATCATTTCCATGTCACCTCATTAATTTTTTTTGTCAAAAATTATTTTTTTCATTTTCATAACTTTTGAACCACTGGGCCGATTTCTAAGATCGAAATATTAAATGAAAGGTTATTAAAAATTATTTTGAAAGAACAATTTAAAATATTTAAAAAGGAATTAGTTCTGTCTTTAAAAACGTTGATCGTATTTGTTTTTTTTTTATGGTTTTATTGATTTGTAGACAGAAGGCGCAATATGTTTTTAGGTTTCCTTAAAAAATTACGTTTCTTACACAACATTTTAAAAAAACAACGTTTGAGTTATGTTTTTGTTTTTTTTTTAAGTTACCTAGATTTGGATTTTTGCTCCATACTCCTTTGCAACTAAGCTGCCATGAGTCTCCATTGATACATAGTTACATAATTTATACCCTTTTTCTGTTTCTGCTGCTATAAGCTTGAAAACCCAAAACTTGATAAAAAATATCAAAAACCAAAAACAAAAAACAAATTCCTGATTTTTGGATATGTTGTGTAAAAAGACTAAATCTACAAGGAACTATAAAACCACAAACAAAAAACAAATTTAAATAAGGTAAAAGCCTTAAAATCCATTTTGAAAATAAATTAATTTTTTGGACCACCCTAACATGGAAATAGTCACCCTAATGACAAAATAAAAAATATGGGTCCAATATTTTGCGATAAGGAACAAAGCGACAAACTTTTACGATGTTCTGCGAACCACTATATCGTTTTGCTATTGAATGGCTATTCCGGTTTCACATAGAATTTGAAATTTCTCAGGACTACATTGAAAGTAGATGGCACTTCTTCTCAGAATTCCCTTGGAATGGGTACCTTAGAAATCTGTGATCTTGGAAAATACTTAGGAAATAGGTTCTTGAAAATTTCTCCAAGTGTTATTATTTTTGAGTACAGAATTGAAATAAAATTGTTCCAATTTAAAATTTGTTAAAAGTATCCATATTCCAGAACTTAATAAAACAAAATTTGAGCTTCTGAATTTTCAAAATGTATTTTGATACTGAAGATAAATCCGCTCAGAATCTTATAAGCTTAATAGTTGAAAGAAAATAAAGGGGAAGATTAAATATTTACATATCAAAATGTATAACATTCTTTAAAACAAAGCAATAGATTTTGAAAATTCCCCCAGTAATGATGAAATTCCCTGAGAATTCAAGATTTTTCGAGGAAAAATAAAAGATCCTGAGGATTCGCGGTTTTTCAGGCAGTAGACACCCTGAATTTGCATTGAATGTCTTCTTCTTCTTCTTCTTCTTCTTCTTCTTCTTCTTCTTCTTCTTCTTCTTCTTTTTCTTCTTTTTCCTGACATGGAACAGTAAAATTGTTGTTGGATAATTGATGGTGACTAACTTCTTTTATCTTTCTATTATTTGCTAGTTCCGGAATAAATTATGATTAGAGCGAAACTAGCCCACTTTAAACAAATGGATATTTTACAGCAATCAGGTGGAGCAGGCAACGATCTTCTAACAAATACTCACAAACCATTTGTTTTTTAAATGTTCCACTATCAAAAAAATCCGTGCAAAGCGAACGGTGAAGCAAAATGTATGTCTAAATAAACTTAAAAATGGATTACGCTCTGTCCTTTGTTTATGATAGTACAGGGCGCAATTTTGAAACATGAGTGTTCACTCGGCTGTTGACAGCAGCAGGCCACTCTCGATGTGTGTCACGCGATCGCCTGTTTTCTTGGCAGCAACCATTGTGTGGTCCTCCTCATTGTTCTTCATCAGCAGTTCTTTCGTCAACTTTGGAAAGCAACCGTTTCGTGATGAGTGTGAAGTGAGAGTGAGTGAAAGCTTGCTTGGTTTTTCTCTATAAGTTCACATTTTGCTAGTTTCACCCTTATCACAATTCGCTCCAGAATTATTCTTTTTTTCAAACCAACAAATTTTCATCACGTGTTAGGAAATAAATTTCCGGAATTTGGCCTAATGACCATTCGGCCTAGTAACCGCTGATCCTAATGACCGTTCGACCTAATGACCATTCGGCCTAATAACCCAGCATCCACCCTGAGCATTCAATACTCAAGTAAAACACGAAAGTAACACGAAACGAAAATCAAGTATTTAATTCATGTGTTTCACTTATACATTTTTGCCACAGCATCAGCCTTATACATTCCATAAGACAAACCACATAGGTCCTATTGGAATGCATAAAAGGTATGTGTGACCGCTTATACATTTCATTTGACACATGATCTTTATTAACTTTTTGCAAGGCGTCTGCTTATTAGTTGACTTATAAATTTTATGAATAATCAGCAATGGAAATTTGACAAAAAGGTATAAGGAGATTTCTATCCGTGTAGAATTATGTTGAGTAAAATGCTATACAACCAAAACCAGTCAAACAAAGGTTATATGAACTGTTATAGAACAGGTGTGTTGCTTGGGTATAACCTGTTTGATATATCTCACGATAGGTCTTGGCATAAATTAAAGGTACGGAACGTTCCCCCGGAACACCAGGAACATGTCCTTCGGAAGGGAAGTAAAGCCAATGTGGTCGATGAGTCATGGGGTCACCAGTTATCATGTCTTTAATGTTCCTTTGATTTTAAAATCAAGGAACTCAGAAGCTCTACCTTTGACATATCGAGTTATAGAATCACATAGATCATCGACCAAAGGAGGCATCGACTCTAGTTGTGGAGAGTTGCCTGTAGTTTGAAACCCGAAAGTCACCATTTTGAATGATGTCAATACTAGACCATCATATTTTCTGGATTGTGAAGGAGGTGATGCTGCTTTAGTCGTCGTAAGTGGTTGGTTGGTTGGTTGTCTTTATTAAGGAGATTTTCAGCTAGACGCTGGTTCATCTCCGGCAGCTCGTCGTAAGTGGATTTTGGTGATCACATAGCCTAGTCACTACGGTCAGGCACGGTATTGTCAAGCTGGAGACGGCGAGTTCAATTCCCGGTCCGGTCCACGAAATCTTTCGGGTTGAAAATTTTCTCGACTTCCCTGGGCATAGATTATGTATTATTATGCTTGCACACAATATACAAATTCATGCATTGGATGGCATAGATACCTCTAAATTAATAACTGTGGAAATGTATCTAGAATACTAGAATTTTGGGCGGTTCGGATTATTGTTGGATTTCAACAGTTACGGTTCATTGTGCTTCGGAAGGTACCGGTTTAAAGGGAGCGGACAAGTATGATGCGATTTGATAGGCTTCGTGCGGACTTGGCCAGTTGAGCCAGTTGGGTAATAGGATTAAAGGGTGTCCACGATGAAATTTGTAAGGGGGATCCTGCTAGGGTTCTCAAAAAATTCCGGCTTATGCGCCAGACGAAGAAGTCGTCTGCCGAGAATTGCAGATATGTGTGCCCAGCTAGCAGTTTTCTCAACCCAGCAGATTCCACCCACTAGAGTAACCCAACGACCAAAAACCATCAACGTCCCAAGTCCAATAGTCCAATCGTTCCTTTTCCCCCCCAATTTTGTTATTCTAATTTTATCTTCCAATTGTTTTTAATTGATTGAGTAAATTTTAAAATACGGTGCATGTGAAATAGGTTTATTAAAATCAAGTTCAGTAAAGTCAAATTCGATTTAACGAAAAAAACCTGGTTTTGTAAGGTTCAAAAAATCCATTTATGGTTTGCTCGTTTTAATTTTTGTTGTTGTTGTTTTATTCACAAAACCCTGCTCTACCTTTTTCTCCTATGTGTGACGTCACTCTTCCCTTCCCCCCCTTTTGTGTTCCCTTGTGAGTCGTTCTAACCCCTAAAAAAGCTTTCTTCCCCTACTAAATATAATTCAGGGTCCCTACTTATAAATCGGTGTGCTTGTGTGTGTGAGGAGAATGGTTCGCGTACTTACGGTTGCTGCTCAACGGTACCTGTTCGAGCCACACTCTCCCGTAGAGGGTGGCTCTTCCGTATGATGATAGACGATGATGATCACCCCGACCGTTGCCGGGGGGGGAACCAATCTACTTCAGACCAGCTCGATGATGCTCGATGGTTCGGTGCCAAGTTGTTCACCGCGACCAAGATGAAGATGCGACGGTTGGAGATCGCTTTGACCGCAACGATCGCCGGGTCAGACAACGCCGTATCCTAACCTCAAAAAGGGAGCGTCGCCAGAGTGGCGACCAATAGCGTGCACCGGGTGGGGCGGATGTCGTCGAGTGGCATTGCCGGGCGAAACTCGCTAGATAAGGAATTCACCGTTTGGGATAGTTCCAGTGTGTACTAGCGTCGGTGGGCGGTTTTGCTGTGGGGTGGTATCGCACGGAGGGCCTCCGGTTTTCAGGACGTGAGTCGGGCGGATTACGCTGGCGTTGGCAGCCTTCCCCCTTGTGGACCTTCCCACGAAACAGGCAATCACTTTAGGCGTGTGATGCACGTGGGGCCGAGTTCTTCATCCGATGACCAACGCTCTCCGAATGTCCTATAGTGGTACGCAACCACGAGGCGATAGGAGCACTCAGGGTAACCAAGCCTGATACCACCAACCAAGGACTCAAATTCACTCTGGGAGGTGAACCGATGGAAATACCGTCCAAAATAAACTCGCAATATGTTTAGCGAACGTTCCTGCCACAAGCCCAAATCGCTGTTGCCACCGCTCAGTGGCTTCTGAATTCTCAATCTTTTCACTTAAATTACTCCGACTCACTTTTAGCCACCTTAGCCTGTTTTTCTAGAAAAACTTTTATAAACAATTTTCGCACTCGTGACTCACGTTTTTGTGTGCTTTTTATGTATAAAAAAAAGGTTAATAAATTCTGTAAAAAATAGTTACACCACATTACAACATTTTAATTTTTTTTTTCTTTAAGTTTGCACCGTACTTGATTTTATTATAGGTTTTGTTCACTGCACTGATTTTCTTAAAATTCTGTACTGATCTTCTTCACTCGGCGGTCCAAAAGGGAAAGACCAAATAGCTTTCCCTGACCAACCAATAAACTTCCCTTCTATTCATTTCATCTTTTCAATATTCCAAGTTTTGTTTCCGGTTCTATCTTGATTTCTAAAATTCATCATCAGATTTTCCCTGTCATTAATCATTGACATGGGTGAAAACACAGTCACCCCACTATCATCGTCATTTCAAAACAAATTGATTCGAGCACTCGAATTCACCTATTGCCTAAGCACTAGGAGCAACCAACTCTAACGCTTCTATATGAAACGATCGTTTGACCGTTTCAAATTGCCACACACAAAATTGATTCGCAAAATTCAGGGATTGAGAAATAACTATTAAACTTCATTTTACCATTTTACTCGTATTTTATTTACAGTCCATACGCAAATGCCCGCACCTTGGCCTTAACCCCGGCCATAAGATTCTGCACAACCTGTGAATCAACCGTTTTTTGTATGTAAACCCATACTTTCTTCAGTTCCTCTAATGTCTTCACTACCTTAGGTCGTTTAAGAAGGTGCTGCTTCATAATCGCCCAGTACTTCTCGATGGAATGGAGCTCCGGAGTGTTGGGAGGGTTGAACATTTTCGGCACGAAATTGACCTTATTGTCCGCATACCACTTCAGCACGTCCTTGGAGTAGTGGCATGAGGCCAAATCCGGCCAGAAGATTTTTGGGACGTTGTGGGCCTTCAGGAGAGGAAGCAGCCGCTTCTGGAGGCACTCTTTTATGTACACCTGTCCGTTCATCGTGTCCTGGGTCACGAAAGGTGCACTCCGCTTCCCGCACGTGCAGATGGCTTGCCAAACCAGGAATTTCTTCGCAAATTTGGACATCTTCTGAGTGCGGACATGCTCCGGAACGCTGAACTTATCCTTGGCCGTGAAAAACAGGTTGCCGGGGATCTGTTTGAAGTCGGCCTTCACATATGTTTCGTCGTCCATGATGCAGCATTCAACTTTCGTCAGCATGTTGAGGTACAACTTCCTGGCACGGGTTTTGGCGGACTTGTTCTGCTTCTCGTCGCGATTAGGGGCCTTTTGTACTTTGAACGTTCGAAGCCCAGCCTTAGTTTTGGCCTTCTGGACAAAACTTCGGCTTAGGTGCAGCTTCTTAGCCACATCCCTAACGGAGGCGATCGGATTTCGGTTGAAGGCCCCAACTACACGGTTGTGATTTTGGGTGTTGTACGGAATACTTTTTCCTTCACTTCTGGGCTTCCGATCGGTGGTCAACCGTTCCTCGAACCGCTTAATCACTCGCGACACCGTGGAATTCGCGATTCCCAACGTTTTAGCGATGGAACGATGCGAGAGATCCTTGTTCTCGTGATGAATGCGCAAGATTTTATCACGCACGAGCTGTTCTTTCGACTCCATTTCCGCGAGTTTTGATCACAGGACTTTAAAACTTGCAGGATGTAAATAATGCACTATGAACTAAATCCACCCAAATTTTCATTAAATTCTACCCAACGGTTAAAAAGTTAGAGCAATTTCATAGTGTGGCAATTTCATCGTGGACACCCTTTAGAAACAAGACGGGGAAGGTTTTAAAATCAAACGTGATCACCGGACGTAGAACAGACGAGAGTAGTTAGTTTTTAAGGACCTCAAATAGCAGCACATAAAAGTTCCGTTACTTCAATTTTGTTTGATGCTCATAAAAAAACATCATCTCGATTGTTGTGCGACGATTTGCATCGAAGGGAGCTGGTTAATTATTGAACACCTTTGACTCTTCCCACTCAAACATTCTAGCCACCAGATCGACAAAATGCAAGCACCAAAACCAAATCTCAACAATCGCAACCTGCTAGCAACACCCAGCGTGTAGCACTCGAAACAACTATGCAGACAGGTCTCGTCCTCATTAGAGGAAAACTTTGCTCCCTTCTTCGAACCAGTTCCGAATTTCTCTTTCCCAACTAGCTGCTCTCGTCTTAATACGGATTGCCTCAACATGCATCTTACCCCGTCGTGTGTCCGTGAATCAAGCAGGCTGCTTCAAGTGAGTGGCTCTTAAAGTCAGCAGCACCACAAGCGGTATCCAACGAACGAGGAGGTGATGGCACCCGGACACGTGGAACAAATTGCCAATAAATTATACTCAGGTTACGCCAACCACTTTACGATTATCAAATTTTATTGAAATTAATAAAGAGCAGCAGATATTGGACCACTCTCGTATCGGCTACTTGAACTGGGTCGTAAAAGTCGGGTTCGACAGAAGCACTCATGGCACAAATGAGTTCCACCCTCTCCCCGAGCATCGTTCATTTCTAATCACAGCCGGCCGAACACTGAAGTAGACAACTTCCAGGCGCACGAATTTGACCATTAATTTGTCCCTGTTCGGTGTTGTATTGTTTGTCTTACTCTCTTCTATGATTGCACACGGACCTTCTCCAATAAGCCGGGAATCTTCCCACATTTGTCTGCCTTTCTCGCTAAAAGGGGTAAAAGCGATTGTTGTGCTCCCAGTAGAGTCCCTCCATACATCCGTGAGTCCGATTTAGGGGCTGCCTGCGCTGCCGATATGCTATGAATAATTCCTTATCGTTTGTTGAACATCGGTCCCCGATTCCCGTTAAAGTGGGTCTTTGTAGAGTTTTCGGCAAGATAAAAGGCAACTCGGACGTTAGCGGCGCGCTGGCAGAATCGGAAAAAAAGCAGGATGTGCGGAATAACAACTGAGAGACTATGGAATGTTTGTTGACATTGCAGTGGAGAAGTGGACATTCGAAAATTTTGTCAAGCTACAAAAAAGGGACTCGAACAGATTTCAGCTTTCCAAGCAACGACGATAACGACGAGTCACCGAGGGACAGTTTATCAGGACACGTACTCTGCGGCGAGGGAGGTGCGAGAGGGGGTTTCCTTAAAGGCGAGCTGTGTCCGTGCTAAATACAGTATTTTATGATTGTCTCTATCGAGATTATGGCTCTTGAGGCAGATAAAGTGAATTGATTTAAATGCGGAACGTGTGAACTTCGGTATCCTAATGGGGTGATAGGGCACCGTAAGATTTTAGATAGGCTGATTGTATTCTTTTCAAATTTTGTTTTATGAGGATGAATTCTGATGTAAATAAATCACTGTTCACCTTGTCTCAGCCTTTCGCCAAATTGCTCCACGGGGAAGTTGATATTTGACAGACGATCAAGATGAGGTCAAGGACAGATGAAGATAGCCCGAGAAAATTTATGAAAACTGAAGCTATTTCAACTGAAAAGTACCTGGCCATGCAATGCTACAGGATCCTATCGATCAACCTAAGGACTACTGCAGAGGATTCGGGCGAGTGAATGATCGATGCGCCGAACTCCAATCTTGCGGTACATCTTTTCCACATCCGCCACGACTCCGACAGGTTTTGGTCCGGAATCGCATTTCAACGAACTAGGTACCTGAAGAAGGAACCTTGAGCATGCTTGGCATGCACAGTTGTACACACCAACTGCTGATTTGTTAATAACTCTTAACTCAGTTGATGAAATTTGTTTTACTAGAAAGTAATTGATCGATTAAGATCATAGTTTACTATAGATATGCAAATAGTAGGTAAATCTTAACATTTGTATCAACACCAAAGGTTAAATGCTAAATGCTAAACGTAAAATGTTAGATGTTTATTGTAAATGGTAATGTTACATGTGAAATGTTAATTGTTAATGGTTAAGCATTTAATAAATGTTAAATGTCAAACGTTAAATGTTAAATTTGAAAATTTAAACATTAAATTTAAAATATTAATTTAATTTAATATTAATTTTATATGCAAAATGTAAAATGTTAAATATTATATTTGAAATTCTGAATGTTAAATGATAAATGCCAAATGTTGGATGGTAATTGTATAAATGTTAGATGTTGATTGTTAAATGATAAATGTGCATGTCAAATGTTAATTGCTAACGTTAAATGTTTAATGTTAGATGTTGAATGCTGAATGTGTTAGCCAAATGCTAAATTCTGAATATTAAATTTTACATGTTAAATGTGAATAGTTAATTGTTACATGTTACATGAATTATGTAACATGATCAATGTTAAATGTTCAATATAAAATGGTAAATGTTAAATTCCTAATTTAAATATTAAATAATAAATAAAAATTGTGAATTGTAAACATAAAATGCTTAATTTTTAATGCTAAGTGTTAAATGATACAGGTTACATTTAAAATGTTAAATGATAGTTGGTAAATGTTAAATGAGCATGTTAAATGTTAGATGTTAAAAGCTGAATGTGAATGTTAAAAGCTTAATATTCTATGTTATATGTAACATGTTTAATGTAAAATGTAACATGTGAAATGTTTAATGTTTATTGTTACAGGTTACATTAAATATGTGAAATGATAAACGGTTAATGTTAAATGATGAATGTTTAATGTTCAATATTAAATATAGGTTAGTAACTGTTAAATTCTAAATGTTGAATGCTAAATGTTAAATTCTAAATTTAAAATATTAAATTTTAAATGTTAAATGATGAATTTTAGGTGTAAAATATTAAATTGGTTAATTTAAAATGCAATATTTAAATGCTATATGCTAAATACTGAATGTTAAATGTTCAATGCCTAATGTTGGATGGTTATTGTAAAAATGTTGTTTAATGATAAATGTGCATGTTAAATGTTGATTGCTAAAGTTAAATGTTTAATGTTAGATGTTGAATGCCGAGTGTGTATGTCAAATGCTAAATGCTGAATATTAAATGTTACATGTTATATGTTAATTTTAAATTGTTATATGTTATATGTTATATTTTTATAATAAATGTTAAATGTTCAATATTAAATGGTTAATGTTAAATGCTTTATTTAAATGCTTAGTAATAAATGCTTAATGTACATTTTAATATATAAAATCAAATATTTCATTTAATTGGTAAATGCTAAATGAGAATTTTATATGTTAGATGTTAAAAGCTGAATGTGAATGTTAAATGCTAAGCGATTAATATTCAATGTCATATGTAACATGTTTAATGTAAAATGTATCATGTGATACGTTATATGTTTATTGTTACAGGTTACATTTAATATGTGAGTCGATAAACGTTAAATGTTTAATGAAAAATATTAAATGTTCAATATTAAATGTAGGATGGTAAACGTTAAATTTTTAATGTTGAATGTTGAACGTTAAATGTTAAATATTAAATTTTAAATTTTAAATTTTAAATTTTAAATTTAAATTTTAAATTTTAAATTTTAAATTTTAAATTTTAAATTTTAAATTTTAAATTTTAAATTTTAAATTTTAAATTTTAAATTTTAAATTTTAAATTTTAAATTTTAAATTTTAAATTTTAAATTTTAAATTTTAAATTTTAAATTTTAAATTTTAAATTTTAAATTTTAAATTTTAAATTTTAAATTTAAATTCTAAATTTTAAAAATTAAATTTTTAAATATTAAATTTTAAATATTAAAATTTAAGTGTTAACTGATAAATGTTAGGTGGTAAATATTTAGTTGGTTAATTTAAATGCAAAATGTTAAATGTTAAATGTGAAATACTGAATATTAAATATTAAATGTGAAATACGGAATGTTAAATGTTAAATGCCAAATGTTGGATGGTAATTGAAAAAATGTTAAATGCCAAATGTTGGATGGTAATTGAAAAAATGTTAAATGTTAATTGTTAAATGCTAAATGTGCATTTTAAATGTTAATTGCTAACGTTAAATGCTTAATATTAAATGTAAAATGTAAAATGTAACATGTGAAATTTCAAATGGTTATTGTTATAGGTTACATTAAATATATGAAATTATAAACGTTGAATGTTAAATGATACATGTTTAATGTTCAATATTAAATAAAGGATGGTTATTGTTTAATTCTGAAAGTTGAATGCTAAATATTAAATTTTAAATGTTAAATGATAAATGCTAGATGTTATATATTAAATTGGTTAATTTTAAATGCAAAATTTGAAATGTTAGATGCGAAATAATGAATGGTAAATGTTAAAAGCCAATTTTTGGACGGTAGTGGTAAAAATGTTAGATGTTAAATGTGCATATTAAATGTTCATTGCTAACGTTAAATGTTTAATGTAAGATGTTAAATGCTGTATGTGTATGTCAAATGCTTAATGCTGAATATTAAATATTACATGTTCAATGTAAATTGTTAATTGTTACATGTTACATGTAATACGTTAAATGATAAATGTTAAATATTAAATATTAAATGGTTAATTTTAAATGCTGAATTTAAATGCCAAATGTGAGTTATAATATATAAAATGCTTCATGTTTAATGCTAAATGATTACGCTTATCGTTTAATGTTACAAGTTACATTAAAAATATTAAATTTAATTTGGTAAATGTTAAATGTCCGATGTTAAAAGCTAGTGTTAATGTTTATTGCTAATGCTTACTATTAAATGTTAAATGTAGCATTTGAAATTTAATTTCGTTTTTGTTACAGGTTACATATAATATGTGAAACGATAAATTTTATATGTTAAATGATAAATGTTAAATGTTCAATATTAAATGTAGGCTGGTAAATGTTAAATTCTTAAATGTTAAATGGTAAATGCTAAATCAAAAATGCTACATGTAATATGTAAAATAAATAATGCCTAATGATAAATTGCTATATCATTGATCTTGAATGTTACATGTTACACGTTGAACGTAAAATGTTAGTTGTTAAATGTTAAATGTTGAATGTTAAATGTTATATGTTAAATATGTTAAATTTTAAATTTTACATGTCACATATAATATGGAACATGTTTCATGGTTCATGTTACATGTTACATGTAACATTTAACATTTAACATGTTACTTGTAGCAAGACACAAACTACATGTAACATGTGACATGTAAGAATAAACATTGAACATGTAACCTTTAGCATTTAACCTAATCTGACCGATGTTGTTAATTTGTCATCTTGTTAGTACCAACATTTAGCATTCAATTTTGAGTAACCCTAGTTTCGGCGGAATTTGAGTAGATCCTACTGAAAATTGGGTAGTTAAGAATAAGCATGAAGACCAGTGATTTTGACTGACAACAATCCGAGCTGCGCATTCAAAAACGCGTTGAGTATGTCATAGCACCTATACGAAAGGAAATTATGTTAAAGAAAATTAATGGGAACATTTCCAAAGAACCCTGTAAAAAAAGACTATGTAAATCAAGATTGTTAAAATATAGACATATTTTGCCGTTTTTTCAAGGGCTCATTCAATCCAATGATATTTTCAGCTCAATTGCTTTCAGTTTTATGTTTAATGTAAATGTGTAGCCCAATGGAGGCTTCGGTCTAATTACATTCGACCTAACAGCATTTGACATATTAGCACTCGTCCAAATGGCGTTCAGCCTGTTCAGGCCGAATCCTTTCGTTTAAAAAATAAATTTGCAACTCTCCCTATTCTGAAACGAGGCTACGCCCTTATCTGGCTGAAAATGATCAACTTGTATTCTTCGATCCCCAGTTTCTGCTTCACATTGATTATTCGTTGGAATCCTTAAAAATGGATATGAAAATGTAGAGTTGGTTGGTACTGCTATCTAACATGAAGCTTTAGTGTGATAATTTATTAGCTAGAGAATGCTCTTAGAAGAGGGTAGGTGGATAGTTCCGTTAGAGTACGGCAGTATGGAAATTGAATAGAAGTTGAAAATGAGCGAAGGGCAATTAATGCGACCTACAAAGTCAAACACACACCTTTTGCCTAACCCGTACGATGTACGCGGAGATTTGAAGTTTGTATTCAAATCTACAGGCAAAAAGTGTGCGCCCGTCTGTATGCGGCTGTGGAATGGTTCTAGCGACGTTTCATCACTACCTAAAGCCCCACGTTGCCAAGAACATTTCCAGTCTATGGTGTGTTATAATGCAATTCTTCTTTACCCAACTATTGTGTTGCTCCTCTCGTCATGACCAACGTGGTCATCTTAGAGAGAAAGCAGTAGGGTGGTTGTGGCGTGCTGTACCATCATCAGCATTGTTGATGGCTTTGTATGACAGTAATGAGCAAAGGCGGGCGCATACTTTTTGCCTGTAGATTTGAAGACATACTTCAAATCTCCGCGTACATCGTATGGGTTAGGCAAAAAGTGTGTGTTTGACTTTGTACTTCGCATTAATGGCCCTTTACTCATTTTCAACTTCATTTTCATACTGTCGTACTCTAACGGAACTATCCACCTACCCTCTTATAAGAGCATTCTCTAGCTAATAAATTATCACACTAAAGCTTCACGTTAGATAGCATTTCCAACTAACTCTGAAACTCGCATTCTTCGCGTATGAAGAATCATAAAAACACTTTGAATGAAACTTTAGTTTTTTTTTGCAACTGATAAAATCAGTGACGTCACGTAACCTGACTTTTACCCGTGCAGCATCTTTAAAAACCAGATTTAGTGCCATATTAATACTTGAATCGGTTGCAAAATGCACATAATATTCTAGTTTACTCGATACCTGTCCATTTCAAGCAATATTTTGATTCTACTACTATAAGTATCACTATATGATATCATTGACTACACACTAATGCAGTTTGCAAGTAGTAAACTCAATACGCAACTGTTATAGTTTAAAGTGATAGTGAACGTAAATATTGAAAGTGAATTAGTGAAATTTTAAGTGTTAAAATAGTAGTAGAATATAAAGAAAAAACTACGTATAAGGTAAACAATTATTCTACTAAAACGCTCATCAATTAATTTAGAATATTTTGATAATTGTTTATGTTTTGAGAGTTAGTGCATAGATTGAGGCTAAGGCGTCGCCACTGGATAAATCAAACTAACGTACAATACAGAAACGCCCACGAACAAGTACAATCAAATCTAATTCACCACCATAACCTTCAGGAGTATCAAAATGCAGCCCTACGCAAACGATGATGTGCAGGAAAACTGGACGTCGTTGATTTTTCGTCCTGTAAAAGCCAGCTGAAGTTCATTTTTATGCACAGCACGGTCGTTCATTCAACGTGAACGCAAGTTAAGATCTATGCATCAGATAGCGAGCTGATCGCAATCAAATCCATCCCTGCCGCCAGGCTCCTCGGATTCTAGTTCCCACAACCGCTCCAGGATGGATTCTAAATTTCGAGTGGTGTAGGTGGAAATGTGCGCATCCAAAGACTGTGTCCAAATGCACTGGAGATCCTTCACCGAGGATTATTCTGCCACTCTCCACATACTCGTGGAATTTTGCGTTCAATTCGATGGCGAGAAACAGTTCGCCCAAAATTGTATAACACACATATACAGACATACAGACATACAGACATTTTCCTATCTGTAGTGACGTTGTTGGTTGCCATATCATGAGTCTCTACAGATCTGTACAGTAACTCATCCTAATTGGTTTTGGTAGCGTTTCGTCTGAAAACGATTGAATCCCAGATGAAGACACAGTACGAGGATGCTTAGAAAATCCTATCAGATTTCCATTTGATATCCTCGTTCTTTGAATCTATCATTTCCAATGCCTTCGATTTGATGTCATTTCCCTAATTAATATCCATATTAGACTTGAACAACTACAACTCGCTAGATCTAGACTGGTCGGGACATTAAATGCAATACTCCAGGCTAGGCGGACTGGAACATCTCCCGTGTCGGTATCACTGATGGCGTTTTCATGAACCGTAGAACCCCACCCCCTCCGTCGAATGCCATTAAAGGTGGATCTAATTTCGTGATAAGAGCAAGCGAGAGCAGCACAGGCCTTGAGCTATGAGAAGGTATCACTCATTGGCCTCGGTGGTTGGCCATATGATCCACCGGGTGGCAGGCGGCGCTAAACCGAAATCCGCACAACATATAATCTCGTCCCGCAGTTCCACGTGCATAGCGTGCCCGAGCAAGACAGATTGGAGAGGAGGAACCAGAAAATTAATGAAAGTCCATTAATCGAGCCGAAAAGGTACGACTGGTCTTACACCCTGCGCCAGTCAGCCGGGCAACCGTCCGTGGGCGACAAGAGTGTTAATTTAGCTGCAAATCTTGAAGTTAATAGCAACAGCCATTCGGTCGGACGGTTCGGCGGCTGACGGTTGCTTCTGGGAAGAAGCCTTGAAGCCGAAGGAGCCTTTAATCTCCGAAATAACCTCTGACGCTCATATTTCGGGGATAGGATTTTCTTCCGGCGAAGATTTATTGCCTTTCACGAGAACGAACGAGCCACTGTTTTTCCTAAGAATGTTAGTCGGTTTCCGGAGATCCGTTCCGTGCGCACCAACGAAGACAGGTTGCTTCAGTGCTGATGGAGCGATGATGGTGGTTTGATGGGTGGGTGGATTTCCGAGTTTATGTGTACTGAGAAAGAGTGCTAATGGAAGCCCGCAAAACATTGCAGGGGCGGAGGATTTCTTACGATGAATGCTGGATTCGGCGTGAGTAAGGTGATTATCTAAGGAAGCACTTCCAGGACGGTGTTAGGTATCATTTTGTGCTTATGTTACTATTTGCACAGATTTTCCCACAACCCTAAACAGCAAATTGATTGAGATCGATGGTTTATCGCGGTGCAATCCATTGAGATTCATAAAACTCTCAGCAGCGCGGAAACTTTGCATGCCCACTAAAACTTCAGATTCTCTTAAAAATGGCTTTACTCGTCGTCGACATCACATCAGTTTCAGATTCCCCCAAAGGCTCTCAAACTAGTCAACCGTGAGACGAGCGGTATTCTTCCGTTCATAAGATAACTTTCACATAGAAACATCCAAAGTAGCTCCTCGGTGTACTTTTCCCGGACGGCGGCACACAGCACATTCAGCCGTTTTCTTTCTAAACATGAAAATTTTCGTATGACAACGAAAACGACGGTGGCATCCCCCCTGAGTTGACGACGATGACGCGGCTGGTGGGTGGTCGAAAAGTAGCTTCATTCATCCTACGCTCCTGCTCGACGGTAAAACACTGTTGGAAAACGGAGCAGAAGTGCCAGCGTGAAAAGTTTCATGTTTACGTACCCTGCTTTCCGTGTTATGCATCCCCTCGCTCTCAATGTTTTTCCAACCCGTACCCTACAAACGAGCGTCCTTTTTTTCCGGCGTTTGTTCAACGGGTACATCCTCTACGTGTTTCTTTTGTGAGTTATTCTGATTTCAGATTCTTTTTGTACTCGATACTAAACACACTATGTACTCCGAAACGGTTAAGTAAGCAGATACATATGCTCGTGCTGATGGGGACCTACCGCCGAGTTCCGCCGTCTGTCAGCAGGGGTGTGTGTGTGTGTGTGTGTGCCTTTGTTGGGAAATTGAAATGTAATGAGCTTGTATGTTTACGTTCTCCGTTCCTCAACTGCCTCTGGTGAGTGGGGAAACTTGAATGGCTACACAGACTCTGTGGGCAGGAGTACTACGCGAAAGGGTCGTCGTATCTGGCATTATAAATATGCACGGGCTCTTCGAGCATAAACATTTTAGGATTCCGTTAGGCACAGTTTACGGGAAAGCAAACTAATCATAAGCAATGGCAGTGCCAGAATACAAACATGTTGTCGTTACATCCATCCACTGGTAGCAAATTACAGGTAATGGAAATATTTATTTTTTAACCAACGGTAGAAAGAGTTAATAGAGTAGTTATATCAGACAGTGGATCTGTTTGACATTAATTATGCCGCTGTCAGTAGGCATTTTTCGTGCCTGCCCTAATAAAAATTGTATGGTTAATTTTCTTAACAACGTGTTCGGGGTATCATCCAAACCATTTGTGGAATAGTTCAATCATTTGGGTTATCGTTCGTGTATGTTAATTTTTTATAAGGGTGGTTAACACCCTCGTGTTAAATTTGTGTGCTCGAGTATTGGCCCGCTGGTGAGTTATGCTTCAGCATTCTTTTTGAATGTTTGCTTACACAAAACGAACGAATGCTTACGATTGAAGCTTCCATTTGAATTTACGTATGCACCTACCTCTGCAGATTGAGATCAGAAGTTTTTTTTTTTCGAGGACTATTTGTACCTATCCGGTGCACAGTTAGTGTTCAGCTATAATGCTTGAACATACCGTAAAACGGGGTATCTTTGATATTGCGGGTAACTTTGATAGTAGAATATAATTATTAAATTTTCTCTCTGTGCTTTTCCGAATTGGAAACATTAGTTCCATATTATAGCTTACGGTATTTCCGTTGATATCGGATATGGTTTTTATATAAAAAGTACTTTCCCATTTTTGTCAGCCCCATCTGAACTTTTAGGCTGACAAAAACGGGAAGCTGAAAAATCGGGAAATTTTCTTTTTCAATATTTTATTCATCAGAATTATTTTGAAATCAAGTTTAACTATTATTTATCTACTATTAACAAGGGGTGAGTCACTCAGCACAATGTGCCGAAAATAGATTTTGCATAGTTGAGGCACATTACCGGCACGTTTTTGCATGTATCAAATTATAATTAAAATAAACTGGGAGCACTGCCTGGGTTGCTATTGACAATGGTCATTTATGTGGCGTGTACGTAAACAAACGTGAATCGAATTCTTTTCGTTAGACACATTTTTTCCAAGCAAACGGTATTTATTGATTAAAATGGAACATTCCAACATAGATGTGGTAAGTAACTGACTAAAAATAGTTTCCTTCAAATAATATCACATGTTTCCGTATCTCCACCGGTTTTAGAATTTTTTCTGGACTAAGGTGGAGGAAGAGTACGGTGCTATAAACTTCCGTCTAAAAAATATCCTCACAATTCAAAATCTGCGCAGTTAGAATCAGTTAACGCTAACTGCATGCAGCATGACATAACTATCGGAGATTGGATAGCACTACATGGGCGCATAGTTTGTCATGTAACAAACTTTCAATACCAGTGAGGTAAATAAAGCTGACGCACATAGGATATTTGCTAATACCTTTTTTATCTGCAGGAAAATCTAAAAGTTGTCCACTTACCACTGTTCCTAGAGAATGCCCAACGAATGTGGAGCAAACGGGAATCTTTCTCTTAGGAAATTTTTACTCAATATCCCAAGCAGGAGGATTAGTATTGAACAATAAAAACCACCACAAATCGGATATTGACCACTATATTACGCACATCATAGCGCCGAGCATCAATCTTTCGCTGTCGGATGATACATTCTCGTAACTAATCACGTATGATTAAATATAAAATACAATAAGCTATCACAATAAGGGAAGTTTTCTTCGTCTACTATTATGTATACTTCTCCTTTAATTGGATCGGAAGCACGTCCCAAATTAAGTCACATTAGCTTAAAATTCTTGCTAGCCACTCGTTTTTCCACATTCGGATATGCCCACAATGCCTTGATTCACGTGGACAAGTTATGACAGGTTTTAGACACCCTCTCCTACTGCGAAGAAAATCATCCATCTAAAAAAATTAAATGTGCAAGAACCGGGACATTCGATAAACTCTACCACCCACTCCCCATGAGCTGTCAATGTGGTATATGGATAGCCCTTTTTATACTCAACGTTACCTCCAGCACGTTTTATCCCCTCCAACTCACTGGTATTTTTCAGATTGTGATCGATCGAAAGCACATCAAGCTTATGGTTTATGCACACGATCGCCCGCGAATCCCTAGCACACTCAGTACAACCTATCGCTCTTTATCATAACGGTGACGCCCGTCGATCCGGCTATCCGTTCATTCAGCGATTTGTCGTTCAGCATAGCCTCGTCAATGTCCAGAAAGCCACGTTACAGAGCCATCTTCACATCGTCCTGAATTCGGCAGCGTGTGTGCGAGTCCTCCATAAAGATGTACCAACCTTGCATACAGCTCGATCCCATCTTGTTGTAGTCGTTCTGGCAGAAGAATTACTTTTTCGAGGTTTGAATAATGGTGCGGGGTTGATCGAAAAACGAACACTCCGATATAATTCACACATATTTTTCCCCTTTCGATATGGAGAGGAAATTTTCCAGCAGCGGCATTCAACCGATCAGATTAATCCGGGGCTGATGAGTCGGATCGAAGCCCGATTACTTTCGTTGTCTCCGTCGTTCTTTCACATAGGATTTGTGTGCTGCAGCTGATTGAAGAAATTCGTAAGAAAATCTTATTAAAAATATACGGATTAGCTTTTCATTATTAATATTATTATCTCTATTTAGGAGATTTTCAGCCACAGGCTGGTTCATCTTCGGGATATTAGCTTTTCAGATGAGGATGAACAAATTCGGTACGTACCTTAGTACGTACGATATTAGAAAAAAAAAATACTGTTTCACTTCCTTAACGAGATTCAAGGTCGACGATTTCCACCGCTGGAGCGAATCTTGAAGCGAATTTGTACTTAGTAAATAAACAGCTGTCAAAATCTTCCTTACAGAAGCACTGTTGCCAGATATACCAGATCAATTTGTATTTGACCACTCATACACTTCAAATACATAAAGGTACAAATCAGGGTACAAATTTAATCGTTCGGCACAGTACCGCCAGAATGCGGCACACTGTAAATAGCGTTAACATAATAGCAGCTGTGCCGAGTGACTTACCCCTTGACTATTAATGGAATTACTGATAAATGTTTACTATTCTTACAACAAAGGGTACACCAAACGTCTCAAAAAGATTGCGTGCGGTTTGTTGCGTCGGTACGTACTGTTTGGTTTCCTTAAATTCCGCTAGGTTTTCAGCGTTGCAACAAAGGCTGAACCTCCATATATCAGTATCAACGTAAATACAATAGCCAGGAGCCATCCCGAGATGTTCGGTATGATTCTGGCTACCGCGTTGATGGCCTTCGCTGCCTTCTCGTAGGCGTATTCTACGTGGCTGTTGAAGCCAAATGGTCGTCGACCATCACTCCCAGCCATTTCAACACGCACTTCTAGCTTATTGCGTGCTCCAGTTGACGGGTTGCTCTGCTTTATCTCTCGTTTATGTGCTCGGAACATTTCTCTACGTTCCTTCCTGCCTGCTTCTGTTCTTGCTCTCTAAACACGTGTTCTGGCTCTGAGACAACTGGCGCGGAGGGTGCTAATTGCCTCGTTGCAGCTGGAGCAGTGTTGACAGATTGTTTTAAAGCTTATCGGTATCGAAGGTATTGAAAAATCGGTATTTATCGGTATTTACATTTTAATTAATTTTATAGTTTTGCTCTTTTGAGAGCACAATTTTTAACAATGGTGACGACTGGGATTTGAGGGGAATTGCTTTGCTTAACGGCTCTCTCAGTCTTAAAACACTATTCAATCTTTTAATTTAATTTTTAAAACTATCATTGTCCTCAAATGGTTATTGAAATTGTGACCAAGTAGTTTTTTCAATTAAATATCATTAAATGAAACCAAAATATGGAAAATCAGCCACAACAACGACTAAACTATTGACACTAACAACAAACAATATTTACCTTAGAAAAAGGTCACAAACCATGGTCGAAATGTCAGGCAGATTACATCGTAGTCGTTGCAGTGTTTTAAGACTGAGAAAACCGTTAATCAAAGCAAAATTGTTGCTTTTGAACTATGATCGGAGAACTCCGGAAGAAACTCCGGGAATGTTTGAATTAGCTTCTGAACAAAGCTGAAAAAATAAATATCCAGAGAAAGCAAAAGAAGCTCTCCTGGATGAAGTTCGAGTAAAATTCTAAAAACAGTTAGAAAAAAATCCGGTAAACTTTCAAGACACACCAAGACTCAGAAGTCGAACAAAAACCTTTGGCTTATAGTCAAACTTCCAGAAGAAGACGAAATAAATATCTGGGAGAATTAATTGGATTTCCTGGAGAAGACGGAAGAAACTTCCTGGAGATGCTGGCAGCAACTACCTTAGGTAGATTGGTAGAAACATCGGAAGAAAGTCGGAAGCCAGAGCGTTTACGGAACAGTCGAAAGAAACGAGGACATAATTCCGGAAGAAAGAGATTCCTGGGAGATGTTCGAATGATCCAGAAAATTCTCCTGATATTTATAAAACATCCCTGAAGACTTCGAAATTTTCCTGAAGTTTTCAGAACATTCCTGAAATACACTGAGGAATATTCCACAATTCTTCGAAATTCCTTAAAACTTCTTGTAATTTTCCTGAAATTAGGGGCTGTTTTGAAGTTCTCTGGTCATCCTCGAAGAGCTCAAGACTCCCTGATTATAATAAGCCTACCGGACTTTGTTGAAGATTACGAAATCTTTTAAGTGCTCTCACAATTTTCTTGAATTTATTCATTAATCTTCTCTGATCTTCCCGATTTTTTTAATTTTTAAAAGTTATCGACACTGCCATTAAAAAGCATAGAACTTCCCATGACATTTCCTCACAATGTTCTAATGTTCATGTAACTTCCCTTACGATTCCTAAATTTGTATGAGCCCCTCAGGACATTGCTGAAGTTTTCAGAAATCTCCTGAGTTTCTCGGAACTCCTTTATAATTTCAGTAATTTCATTGATGTTCTCTGAGCTTCACTAAAGCTCCTGAAAACCATTAAATTTCCCTGAAGTTCTTTGGACTTGCGAAGTTTCCAAAATATTTATGATGTTTCCTTAAGTTCAGTGGAGTTCACTGGACATTTTTGAAATTCCCGGGTTTTCGGATTTTGACAGAATTTAATGAAACTGTCTTTAATTTATCGAAACTTACACAAAAGCCGTTACTTTTCTGAAGTTTCAGAACTTCTTAAATGCTCCTGCAGCTAGTGTGGACCCGCAATAAAGTTGAAATAAAAACTGGCGGGAGAAGATGAAAGAATCATATAGCGATAGAGCGAAGGCTGAAGTAACTTCCAAGGTAAGGTGGAAGAAAATTCCAGGGAAGGTTGGATGAAACTTCAGGAAGTTTAAAAATGAATAAAAACTTCTGGAAGTTTGATGATGTTTAAAAAATATTTCTCGATTCCCTAAAAATTACCGGAAAGAGCCATCAACTATTTCTCGATTGCAAAAGGAGAAAATGCAAACATTAGTCAAAAGAGTATCAAGCATAAGGCATCTTTACAGATGATTTTTTAGAATTTTGAAGGCTCAAAAATTATGAGGTATTTAAAAAGATACAAGTCCATCACAAACATTTTCTCCGAAATTTGAACGCGGACAGGCAATAATAATTTTGATTATTTAAAAAAAATCGGTATAAATCGGTATAAAATCCTAAAAATCGGTATTATGAGGAACCTTATCTATATATCGGTATCTAGTTCGGAAATCGGTATAAATACCGTTAAATCGGTATATCTGGCAACGCTGAGCTGGAGGCCGTCTGTTTTTTAACTCCATTTTCCTCGGCATGGTCGTGTCACATGCGCTCCCTAACGATTCTGTCAACTCGTCTTCCACTTCAGGTCACAAGTTCTCATTATATGTACTGCCACAGGATTCCGTTGGACGATGCCATATTGGATTGCCTGATGGTCACTATGTGTATATCCTTAACACACTCTCCAATTCATATTTTTCACCAGCGACGGACTGCAGTCCGCATAAAGTGACGTCGATGATGGATTGCCGGCCATCTCTGCAAAAAGTGCTGGGTGTGTCTTTATTGAACAGCCTAATTTCCAGCTTCGCCAGAGCTTCCAGCAGAATGTGCCCTCTTGCGTTGGTATTGTATCTGTTTCCCCACTCCGCTGCCTAAGCATTGAAGTCCAGTGTTCGTCCGATCAGCTCTTCGGTAAGTCCAACCAACCAGCGTCTCGTGGAACTGCGCCATCGTCTATCGAAACCTTCTTTTTGAATGGGGTATCTGCCCATTAGACTGATACAAAATTTTAAATGTTCGTTTTACAGTGTTCAAACGGTTTCAAATGGTGTCCTCCAAAAATTTAAACTCATTTGATAAGAATCTGGCTTGGCACAAACCATTTGAAGTTCATATGGAAATTACTATGGGAAAACCAACATATTTTTTTCCGTCAATCTTGTTTTCCGTGCCCATGCTACCGACGCCAGGAAGGCAGCTTGCACACCTGGACCCTACCTATCGACCCATCAACTCATGAACCGGTGACCAACGGCTTTACTTCCCTTCGGAAGGAAGGCGTGATTAGAGATGTTATGCTTCAGAACATCCCGGTGACGCCCACTGGGATTGAATCCAGGTCTGCTGGGGTGAGAAGTAATCACGCTTACCACTACACCACCGGCGCTGCTCCACCAAACTATTTGTTCATTGTCTTCTAGTCTTTTTCCATATGCTACTGTTCACAAGTTCTGTTGCTATTCTTATGGGAAATTTCTCAGTTTCAACTTTGCAGAAGATCGTTTTTTAGCCAAGCGTCAAACTAAAAAGTTATAAATTATTTGTATGTATTGTGGGCAACACTGTGTTCTGCAGTGTGACATAGTAGCCATGATTTTAGGCCTCTTTTCTTCGAGCCAGAAATACCAATGTTGCCTGCTGAACAGTTGATGGAGCATAATCATAAATAAGACACCATAACTTCTATTTCTTACGTTTGATCAAAAACAAGCTCAGCTATCATTTTCTAAAGCAGAGTGAACTGGTGAATTTTGAGATATATATGAAGCGAAATTATGGTTTCCCCATAGTAATTCCCATATAAACTTCAAATGGTTTGTGTGAAGTTAGTTTCTTACTAAATGAGTTCAAATATTGGGAGGCTAATTAGAACCCAATTTGGAATCGTTTGAGCATTGTGGTGCGATAATTTTAAATTTTGCATCAGTCTACTGCCCATAACTTGTATTGCAGCCATCCCAGCTCTATCCGCCACCTAGTTACCTTTATCGGGAGGGACTCGATACAGCTGTGAAGTGTCGCAATAATTCAGGTTTATTTGAATTACCCCTGTTATTTTTGCGACAAAACAATTAAGTGTCATTTGCAGCGAAATGCTTGAGAATTCATGCTTAAAAGCCAAAAAGTTCAGCAGAATCTTCAGGCTGACAAAATCGGGAAAAAAAACGCTGACAAAATCGGGAAAGCGCTATAGTATGCGTTACATATTTTACAAACATATTAAAAAACTATGTTCTTTTTTTTTGTCTGTTTGAAAAAGCTCTCAAACCAACACGTATGAAATGCATTTACGATATAGCCATCACAAATTTAATCCTGATGAATGTGGGTGTCTTAGTAGAATACCTGTATAAAGAGACCTTCTCTTTATACAAATTTAATATTGTATTCTTATTGCTTATGATGTTTTCTGATTATATACTCATTCAAAATTTCATACTTCTTGAACTAGATTGTTTGAGTTTCGCGCATTTATTTCTATTTTCATCGAGCATTATCAAAGCCCTTCATGCAATGTCAGGTTGAGTATAATTAGAGGTTATTACACTTGATCAAGTCAAACAGCAGGGATAGTCCACAGTCTGCTGACAGTTGTCTTGCTACATTGAGTGTAGGTTCTATATCATCATCATTATAATGATTTCGTGAGCCGGCGCCGGTGGTGTAGTGGTAAGCGTGACTGCTTTCTAACACCCCAATGGGTCTGGGTTCAATCCCAGCCGAGGTCGGTGGGATTTTTCTGAGGCATGAAAATCTCTGGTCACGTCTTCCTTCGGAAGGGAAGTAAAGCCGTTGGTCCCGGCCCATGTGTGTTGAATGGGTGCGATATCCTACGCAGGTGTGGAAGCTACCTTCCTGCACATTCGATTGCCGTCAATGGATGGCAATCGATGTCCGTTAGAGATGAACTAGCCTAAGGCTAAAAATCTCTTTAATAAAGAATTAAAAAAAAAATTGATGTCCGTCGGTGATTGGCACTAGATTGCGGAACAGAGACCGACGTTAAATAAAAAGGAAAATAATGATTTCGTGACTTTGCTGAATTGGGATTTTAAAAGTGAGTGTGCGGAAGCAAATTTATTACTTGCGTAAGCAGGGCCGTCTTTATGGTAGGGATAAGGTGAGCTAAAGCCAGACCCTCCACGCTGTTGAAGGCCCGCAAGTATCAGTCTCAGTCTCAAGAGCATTCCTGTACAACGTAAACATTTTAAAAGCTACCCTCTAATTGTTTGACCAAATATTTACTATACTACTTTGATTTTGAGGAGACTAGGGAAGCCTCAGTAGTGGTCACTCCGCACAGCGTGCCAATAAAAAAAACTTTCAAAGCAATTAACAATTACCATGCTGGAGGCGGCTGGGTTCGACGATGGACAATTTCTCGGCTTTCCTGGGCATAGAGTATGATTGACTTGCCACACAATTGTACTAATTAATGCAAAAATGGTACAGGCATCGAAAGCATTCAATTAATAACTGTGGAAGTGTATCTTGAACACTAAGTGGAGAGCACGCAATAAGCTAATATACAATAAGCAATAAGCTTGAAATTCGAATAAAAAGAAGAAGCAGAAGAAGAAGAAGAAGAAGAAGAAGATGGTACAACTTAGACATACTAATTGGAACTGTTTTGCACCAATGATCATAAATGTATATGATATTTTAAAAAACTAGCAACGCTGCACTCTCATTTAACATGTAGATTTATTGGGTCGTATGAATAAAAATAGTATGTTCTAGTTGACTAGCATTAGAATCTGTTTTTATCATTTATCATCACACGCAAGAAGTAGCGCTTCAACCCAGTGTAGATGAATTGCGTTTGTTTTGAAAATCTTCGCTGTTACGTACAATCGAAATGAACAAATGAGTTCATCAAGCATCAACGAATACGCGTTTGTTGATATTCTCCACTGCTTGATTTTCCAACTCAAAATTGTCAAAATCAGAAATGATCCTCAAAAGCAAAATATTAAAATTCATTTTGAGCAATATCATTATTTTGAATATTGTCGACTCCAAAGCCTAAAACCGGGATTTTATCATCCGTTCAGCATGAGGCAAAAATTTGCCATCCCGCGTGATAGAGACACGCTTTCTATCAGATCGTAGGTGCCTGTGTGCTGTGTCTCATGAGCTAAGCTGGGCGAGCTCCGGGAGATCGGCAGCGTACCTACGTCCTGCGGGCATGCTAAAAGTGGCTGCTTGGTGATACAGAAAACAACGGAGAACTGTTGATCGAGTAGCCCTGTCACACACCCCTATTCTGCATTTCGTTCAAAACGAAACTCTCATACAAAAATATTTTTTTTGTATAGGAATTTTTTTTTCGAACGAAATACAGAATAGGGGTGACAGTCTCGTGTTGCTGGTACAGTTGATTGATTTGGATCAGTTGGTATTCAGTTTTTGAAGGTTGAGAGGTTGTGGTTTTATAGAAGTATTTCAAGCGGAATATGAGTTAAACGATTACGGGCCAATTACGGGCGGGGTTATTTGTTACCGATCCATGCGCATGGAATTTACATAGTTCAAAATATTTATTATGCTCCACCGCGTTCAAATGATTTCAAATCAGCTCCCGACCATTCTCGCAAAATTTGCTCTCATTAGGATGCGAACTCATACTGCACTTGGCCCTTTGAAGTTTATGTGGGAATTGAAAAATGTTAGGATAATTAGTAATTCATTGATTAGGAAGATGATGTTCTTCTGACATGCTCCATTTACTACTCAGTAGACAACATTGGAATAATAGGACAAACAATTAAGGCTATTATGTCATAAGGGCAAGATGAAGTGTTGCTCTGAAAGCAGCCGATTAATCCTACCCGAAAGTTATCAACGTGGAAATTTATTAATGATTAATTTTCTTGACATTCAATTAAACAGTGGTTCTCAACAAAGTTGTAGCTGGAAAAATTTCACAAAAGAGAGGGGCTCCTATGGACAAATTTTCCGTAAATCATTATGATGTAGTGCTAGAACGATGAGGACAAAAAGTACACTTTTCTAATAGTAATTCCCTGATAAACTTTAAAGAGGCAGTGCAAAATGAGTTCGCCATCAAATTAGCTCAAATTTTAGGAGATTGATCAACCTGATTTGGAACTGATTGAGCTTGGTGGATCAAATTAAAACCATCATAATATAATAGGTACTTTGCAGCTGGCAAAAAAACCAATAATTCGGAGGGCCCTTTAAAAAAAACATCTTCGTTGTTGAAATTGATCAGTGTGACTTCATCCAGCAGTATTTGAAGCCGTTCAAGCTGTAGCCAATAACATCACTAGTTAATTCCAACTGTTGAAATATATTTAGAAAAAAGCATGGTGTATGCGTCCCAAGTAGAAGTCAACCTGAAAATATTATGAGAAATAAGAAAATTGGATTGTAAATTTTGGGATGAATCCAACATACACACTCAACGGTCCGTATCTGAATCGAAAACCATGTTTTCCAAAATGTTTATTTAGTAGGCTCAATATATTTAAAAGCTCTGCGGAGCCGAAGGTCTAAACAAATATTAAAATGGAGATCTAAATCGATTTCCTATATATTTTTGCTTGCAACGCATCGAATCTCGACAGATCCGCAAACCGTTTCTGCCGAGGATACTGGGCTTCATTTTTGCATGCTTTATTGGCTTCCTGAGGACACGTTCATGCAGCACCTCTACCACTTCCTCTGTTTATTTGCTGGTGCTGTCTGACAATGCACCTACAGCCACTACACCAGGGTACAAACTACTATCCGAGTTGCAAGGAATTTTGTAGTTCTTCAAGAAACTTCACGGAACTTCAGGAAACTTTCTTGAACTGCAGAATTATTATTAAGTTCAGCTAACTTTGTTGAAGCTCACCGAACTTCAGTGAACTTTTTAGAGTTTCATCGAATTACTTCGGTAACTCTTCTTCTACGCTCCTGAAAAAGTTACAAGACAACGACACTTCATACACCTTGCAGCTTGCAATTGACAGTATGGGCTGAATGAGGCTATTCACACTGTCGCTAATGTTATTAATAACGCTTATACTTCGTTTGACTCTAATGTACCGTTAACTATTTTCACTAGAACACTGTCCTGATTTTGAATGTTTCTTCGGTATTATTTTTATATTTTGTTTTATGCATTAGGACCAACATGTGTCAAATGACTCATGAGCTAATTTTAGTGAAATTATTTGAAGTTCTAACATCATGATGAAATCTCATGGAGCACTTTGATGAAATCTCATGGGCTTGAAAAAGTTCAAAAAATTCCGCACAATTTCAGAAAATTTAGTGCGTCAAACTTTGCGGAAAATTAACGAGAAACGTAGACGTGCAGCAAACTTTGATGAAGTTTTGTGAACTGCTTAAGAATACTGTAAGACTGAGATAGAAGACTTCAGAGATCTTCATTTAAGTTTAGGAAACTTAATAGCAGTTTGTCAGATATCTTAAAAAGCTCAATGAACTTCCTGAAGATGAAGATGTTGGACCATCGTTTAATTTTAAGGAACTTTGAAACTTGAGTAAATTTTCTAACACTTAAGGAAATGTTGTAGATGTTCAGGATAAAATTCTTCCACCCGTTGAATTATCATAACATTGCTGCATTTGTAGCATTCCGCTATTATCTATTCAAAATGCGTAACATCCCTTGGAACAATTGCATACCAGTTGTGTTGCCGATGAATGGTTAATTTACGTTCAAAATTTGCGAACGTCTTGCAACGGTCAAATCCCCGTAGTAAACAATACCGATGCACTTTTTGTAGAATTTTTATCCATTCCATATTTTGAAAATAACGTGTCAAAAGATGTTAGTCATGCAAGTGCAGTTAACTGTTGAACCGGAAAAAAATAAACAAAGAATATTTTAATTGACCGACAAATAAATGGCTTTGGCTATTAGAGGATTTCAAGAATTTAAGCACTGCAAATATATGCTACCTTTCATCTAAAATAGGAGTGGTTTGTGCAAACGCAAATGAAATGTCGGTCAAAGCAACGAAGTTTCAACAGCCTGTATTTCGCTTACCTACACCTTCCAGAACTTCGAGCTCTGCAGTTCTAGCATTAGTCGTAGCACATGAGATGAGGCACATGAGATCAGCGCGAGCCTCGCGCACGCCAGGATATCTGGGTGTCCCATTTGTTTCTCGCTCGTATCTTATTCTCCCGTGTCCCTTTCTCACTCGTCACATGTTGTTTTCATTGCGACGGGAAACGGTTTGTTGAGAGTAAAATGTAATTCTGATTTGATCTTCAAAATCACCCGCACCAAGATGAAGACGAATATTGATATTGACAACAACGGAGGCGATAATGAACATCCAGCAACGAATGAGGAAAACCAAATGTAGACTACGATACACAGCAAAAAATTAATTTTAATATCACATCAAAGTGGATGCACTTCAATCGTGTCGAAAATATGGTGTAATATTACTTGCCAAAAAAGGGCAAAATTATCATTAATACAGTGCATGTGCTGACATTCGTTGCTTTTACAGCAGTTTATTTGTGTGGCCATAAAAATTACGTGAGATTTTCGACATGATTGGAGTGCATCCTCTTGGATGTAATATTAAAATTTATTTTTTGCTGTGTACTCAGAGGTTGCCTTGATCATGAGAATGTTGTTATGTCAAAATTCAGAGTCATGCAAGTACAGTACTGGACAAAATCAATCATACGCTCAACCCAAAAAAGTACATTACATCATATTTTTGCTATTTTGCACGCAATTTCAGCAGTATATTCAGAAAAGTTCAAGTATTTCTCATGGTGCATTCAATTAGCTGCATGAAAATTGTTATAATATCCTGCAACTTTTGTTACAAATTTAAATAAATATATGCTCACTTTTGTGCTTTAGCCATCGAATAAAAACAAAATCTGAAGATTTGGCATCACGACGTATTATTTTAAAATTTCTTGTTCCGGGAAGCGTGCGCATCGTACCATTTTGTTTTGTTTGCGTCATTTGAAAAGTGAGTGCCGGCGCCGGTGGTGTAGTGGTAAGCGTGACTGCTTTCAAACACCCCAATGGGTCTGGGTTCAATCCCAGCCGAGGTCGGTGGGATTTTTCTGAGGCATAAAAATCTCTGGTCACGTCTTCCTTCGGAAGGGAAGTAAAGCCGTTGGTCCCGGCCCATGTGTGTTGTGAATGGGTGCGATATCCTACGCAGGTGTGGAAGCTGCCTTCCTGCACATTCGGTTGCCGTCAATTGATGGCAATCGATGTCCGTCGGTGATTGGCACTAGATTGCGGAACAGAGACCGACGTTAAATAAAGGAAAAAAAGATTTGAAAAGTGAAAAATGTCGGGAAAGCAGATTTCGCTCGAATTTAGAAATTTGGTGATTCGTGATCGTGAAAAAGGAATTTCTTTTCGGAAAATTGCCGAAAAGTACTCGATCTCAGTTGGAGCTGTTCAGCACATATGGAAAAAGTACGAAACACGAGGAATTGTGAGGAATTTATCCGGAAAAGGACGTCATCATGCGACAAGTAATCGTGATGACATCAGAATTGTTCGAATGGCTAAGCAGAATCTGAAGTATTCGTCGAGGCATATTGTGGAATCGATGGATCTCATTGTAAGTCGACGTACTGTTTGCCGGCGACTTAATGAGAGCGGTTTGAAAAGCTGTTTGGCATCGAAGCGTCCTTTTATCAACAAGCGGAACCAACGGAAGCGACTGGAATTTGCTAAAAAGTACGCCGGAATGACTGTGGACTTCTGTAAACGAGTTCTGTGGACGGATTAGAGCAAATTTGTGTTATTTGGACAGAAAAGGTGATCAAGGGTTTGGCAAGGTTCCGGTGACGCTCTTAAGGTGCAAATCAGATTGGATTTAGCCTTTGTATGTATAAGTATGCATAAATGATTTGAACGTATGTATTAGTTTTGGTGCAGGAGTATCAATACATACAGTAAATTAGTGTTTATCTTTATAAAGGGGGGAAGTATTGTAATTTTGCAGTTTTAAGTTTAACTATAATATTTTCTAAAAACTTCAGGGCAAGTTTAAACTTCAGATTCAAATAAATTCATACATGTAAGGGGTCATGTACTTATTACTTAAGGGTTTATCGAGCGAATTGAGTTCAGCATTTTCTAATTTTTCAAAATTGCGTTATTTACTGATTTTTTTTCCTTTGATTTATTTTCCGTCGATCTTGTTTTCCGTACTGAGTACCAATGCTACCAACCGCTGGTCGTATCAATGGACGGATTTTTTATTAACGGTCGCTAAATTGAGGAAGCTAAACAAGGACGTCATTTGTAACTACTTCGAAAGATTCGTTGATGCCACGAAACTCCGTTTTATGGCATTCAGCATACACCACTGTTCCAGATGAACCTTCCATTCCAACTATTAAATTAATTTAAGAATCTAACTTTACAAAATAAAATCTACATACATATCGATCTTCTGAACATCATCTTCCTCGACATTTGCATCTTTAAACTTGAAAAAACACTCAAATTCACTGCCCTCACTATTGACCGAATATGCTGAATCTGATTCAGAAAGAAAGTTCAGGATCTCTTCAAACTCCTCATCGCTTTTCGGTTCCGGTTCTGGATTATACATCGCCACGCTTTAACATACTGGATTCCTGTTTTTACGCTTTAAAGCTTCGCGTTTTAAAGCCGCCTTTTTTGCCTTCGTTAAATGCGGAATTTTTATCTCTAATTTAAAAACTGCACCCAGAACACGAAGAAGTTACGCACAAATTGAGCATAATTTTTGTATACATTAGTCAGCTGGCAGTGCTGCCAAAAGCAAGTTTAGTATTGAGTCATAATTTCTGTTAGTACTCGACATTATCATTTACGAAGTAGAAATGCATTATTACGCGTAATAAGCCATCGCAATCAACATTTCTTTCAATTTTAACGCAATCCTCACGCAACATTCATTTGAGAATTGATGTTTTATTTTGAATTCGGTGAAATGATTCTAGCAACCTTGTGAATCAACCCAACTGAATATAAACACACACACACACACCTATAGAGAATTGAACAACAGGAAAGTGCTAGTACGGCGCCGGGGGGAAGCGATCGACGTTTCCAAATTCTCGCAAAGTTCGTTTGGTGAAGTTTTCGCGATTTTGTGCTCGTCGCCGTGGATTTTTTAACGTTTTTATAATAGTTGAGTCATAGACCAACAACGTGAAGCCGTGTACAAGAACAGAAAGTGTTGTGAAACATAAAAAAATGAGCAATGAACCAAAACATTGCTTTTTTGGAGTGTGTTAGTGTAGTGTAGTAAGAAGGTGTGCGTTGGCGGCCCAAAATAAAATGAAAGCGCGCCTCAATTGAAATGGGCAGCTTTTTTAATCGAAAAAGGTTAAAACTCAGATTCATGTGAGCGGTATAACAAGGTAAGTGTTTTAAATTTTTGTTAATGGTTTTCCCAATTTTCACTGTGTGCCGGAATCCACGTACAAATGGGTAATTTCAGTAGTGTCTCTTAAACACACAGACAATCGCAAGTATAAGTTTGTATGTAGTAGAATTTTTTGAACTGACTTCCACCTTAAGGAACCATACATTCAAAAGACGGTTAAACACGGAGGCGGAAATATCATGGTACGGGGAGCATTTGCGTGGTCTGGTGTTGGAAACTTGGCTCATATAAAGGGAATAATGACTGCAGATGTGTACATTGACTTGTTAAGTGAAAATCTGGTAGTTTCGATACTGAAAACTGGCCTGGAGTACAATTACATTTCCAACAATTTACAACAGCATTTTTCAAATCAAATCGAATCAAAACGCTGGAATGGCCTCCCCAATCTCCCGATCTCAACCCAATTGAGAATATGTGGTCTTACTTGGATAACAAAGTGTATAAAGCATCGGTTTCCAACAAAAACGTTTATTTTGAAGCACTTGAAGCAGCGTGGGAGAATATCCATTCATGATATCTACAAAACCTCGTCGAAAGTATGCCAAGACGGTTGGAAGTAGTGTTGAAAGCAAAAGGTGGTCATACCAAATACTGAGAGTGTTAAAATTAATGAATTAAACAAGAATTTTCAATAAGAAATCAGGAGTATGATTTATTTTGTCCAACTCGAAATTCTCCTTTTACAACTTATAAATGATGATTGAGAAAGTCATACAAGATATTGACTATTCTATACCTGCACAGTTTTAGCGAAAAACAAACCATTATTGTATTAAATAAAGTAATGAAATTGGGTTGTTAGCGGAATGCTTAAATCAATAACATTATTGTATGTTTGAATCTACCTGATATATCGAGCTCCATAGAAAAATTATATGGGTGTATGATTTATTTTGTCCAGTACTGTAGTTGGTCTATCTGTTAAGGTTGCCTTCATTTACAGCACTGATTAGAATAGTAAATACTCCATTCAAACCAATTCGGTGTGATCAAAACTGAGATTACTAAGCTACATGTTACTCGATTTCGTGATTTCGGTATTAATAGAAGTATTAAACGCAGATAAAAATACTGTATATTAATTTTCAAAATGCTAATAGTGTTTTTTGCTTAGAGATGGTAGCATAACAGACGTTTATATAAAAATGGGTCATTTTTATGCTTTAGCGCTTGATTTAAGTACATTTCTTAGAAATATTCTGATATGCTTGGAGATTATCGAAGGGCTCGATAATGTTAACCTTTTAGTGATATCCGAGGAGCTCTCTGGATCAATATTTTAGAAGGAGCCATGTTTTGTGAACTGCATTCAGATGTTCTATAAGTTGCTCTGCAGTTTTCAGAATTCTTCTCGGTAGTTCCGTGAACTTCTCGGAAATTATGTTAACTTCTCGGAAGTAATGTGAACTTTTCACAAATTTCTTGAGCTTTTCGGTAGATACGTGAAATTTTCGGAAGTTATGTGATCTTCTCGGGATTTTCGACGCCTTCTCTTTTTTTTCTTGATTTGTTTTTCGTCGAACTTGTTCTCCGTACTGAGCACCAATGCTACCGACGCCAGGGAAGCAGCTCCAACACCTTAACCCTACCTATCGATCCATCAACTCATGAACCGGGGACCAACGGCTTTACTTCCCCGGCGTGATCAGAGATGTTATGCCTCAGAAAATCCCGGCGGTGCCGACTGGGATTGAACCCAAGCCTTTTGGGGTGAGAGGCAATCACGCTTACCACCACTGGCATTAGCCTAACCGTCCCTTATATTGGGTCCATACATAGGTTTTGAAGGAAATAATATTTTGACAATGTTAGTTACCAAAAATATCCATTTGTATTGTTCAGATGACGCATTGCAACATTAGGGCCATTTCTCTTATTTATCCAATCACATTTTCTTAAGTCCCTGAGTCATTCCAATTCAACTGTATGTGCCTTATAAGCTTGCATGGCCAAAAATTTTCCATTCCGGTGAAATTTATGGCAGTTTGTTTTTTTTTTTTACTTCTAATTGCTACATTCTTTCTCCGTCAACTGGAAAAGTCGACTCTTGCTCCATAAACGCACATGAAAACTTCTCTCTAGACAGGAAAGTTATTAGCCTGTATGTGCTTTCGCACACTCATTCCGCCATCACGGGGCCAAACAGACACCATAAATCAACTTCTTTCCACCCGATCCAGCTGCCAAGCTGCACCAAAGACTTTCACCTTCAAAGCTTCCATCCAGGTAGCCTGCTAATGCCCCAGTTTCCGACAAGCCATAATTCCGCTTCGGGAAACTTTCTCCCATTTGTGACAGCTAGAACCACCAAGGAACACTACCTCATAGGTACATTGTTCCCATCTGTTCGACCACAAACACAATACGGACGACGGGAACGAATTTTCCGTTTAACTCGTGCGAAGAGCTTGGCTCCTTTATCATACACAAAGCTTCCTTCCTAGACCTGAAAGCGATGACAGATAACCACCGGAGCTGCAAAGCGCGTAGCATTTCCTCTGCGGATTCATCAGAAACTAACCGATTCTGCGCCAGGTGAGTGTGGTTGATGAGGCCGTGGGTAGATGCGGTGCGGTGGTAAATATTTATGAGGCCTCACCGTGAGCTAGAAAATCGTTCGCATCAGCAGCCAGCACCATGCTCATATGTGTACGCAACCGAACGAACACGATTTCCCAACAACGTGCAGAGGCGGCTAAACATCGCGGTTTTCCGAAACACAAATAAGCTGCGCTTCGTTATTGCAGCAGCAACTGACTGCCACTGATTATCCTCTAGTGGTTGACTTCACTTCAAACGGTAGCGCGGATGTTGGGGGTGGGTGGGGCGTGGAGGGTGGCGGTAAGATGTCTCGCTTTGTCTGCATAGGTCTGACGCAGTGCACAGGAGGGGAGCTCGCACACGTGTATGAGTGGGGATAGCCGCTCGTATGAGGGACCACAAAGCGTACGACTTCACTTGTTCCTGCCTCATCATCGCAGAGAAGAGCAGCGCAACAAATTAGTGGAATTGCTGTATTATTTTAAAACAAAAGATTCATCGTGCTGAAATTTGCACCGTCATTAGAGACGCCAAGGCAAGCAGATGGGGAAGATAAATTAAGTGATATGGGGAGGCAAGGAGAGAGACAGAGAGTTAAGTAATTAGAAGGATGTTTTCAGGATTATTCGGTTGTAGAAACGATGATAAACACTAGCAGCGATGATCAGGGTGGTTCTACAAGAGACATTCAATCATGGATTATTGAAATTTAAATTAATGAACCAAGATTTATCAATCATTAGATCTGACCCTTCTAACACATTTAAATTCTGGCATTTGCAATATATCCGGATGTTGCCAATGCAACATTGGACGCTCGAAATTGTGACCAATGATAATGTGAGTTACAAATGATTCTATGGTTTTGGACATTCCCCAGCAGGGTTGCTTCCACTCACTTCTTATAAAAAAATGTTTTTTTTTTTAATTATGAAACCATTTGATGTTATATGATAATTAGAGCATGTAAGATACAAGAAGAGGTTGTAAACTATGTGTTTGACACATGAAACCTATCGATATTGCTTACAGAGCGTCACAATCAGCGATTTTACGATTCGTGAGCGCTCACTCTGAGTGAACACTCACGAATCTTAAAATCGCTTATTGTGACGCTCTGAAAGCAAAATTAACAGGTTTTATCAGTCGCAGACATACTCAACAACCTCTTCTTCTAACTTACAAGTACAAAATATCATTTGAAAATGTGATGATTTCATAATATCGAAGAACATCTTTTTATAGCAAGTGAGTGGAAGCAACCCTGTTCCCCAGTGCGGTGGTACCATAGAGCTAACTCTAAAACCAGAAGGTCCCAAAGAAACGTGCTCAACTTTTTGGCTCAGCTCTGGTATTATCTTAGGTCCCAAGCTAATCGATGACATAGCAAAATCCACGATCCCCTTATTTTATCTATCAAACTTTCATAGCGAATCAAAACAAACATAGTGTAGTACTAAAATTTCGACTGAAATGGGGTACGTTAAGCGATTTGCTTGGGACCAATACTGCCGATACTCGCATAATTGTCCCATCTTTTTTGATATCCTATTCATATGGGACAGTTATGCTTTTATGGGCAGAATAGGCTTATCAAGTAGTGAGCCAATTTTAAATAGTCAGTTTCCACCGGTTGGTGGTACTTAGAACATGGCCGGATTTATACAATCTGGTCTTGGGCACTCAATATGGCTCAATAAGTTGTGTCACGGGCGATAAGTTTTGGCTTACGGCAAGATATGAACACATCCTAGGGGTTACTTAAAGCAAGACCGGGTGGTGTAGTTTAAAACTCGAATTGTGTACACTTAATTAATAGCACTGTGGAAACTTAAATGTAGTAGGATGACCTTTTCAAATCAATTGATGGGAAAGGTTTGTATCCACAATAATCCGGACACCTTCTAAGCACTGTAAGTTTTGAAATATCCTACGTGCAGTGAAAAATTTCGCTGAGGTATAGCTGAGAGTCATTGATGAAAAAGACTATGATTGGTGTTTACATTACATGTTTAGTGTTCAAGATGGCGCGATGTTCGTGCGCGAGTGGATTTTTTACGGACGTTATGCAAATCCTGACTTGTCAATACTGAAACTTACAAAAAATAAGATTTACCTAAATCCACTGTTCTCAATTCATTTTCGGAACGTTTGACGGTCGAGAGGAAACCGAAAAGCGATAAAAACATTGGACGTGCTGATCCTGTTATCCCAAGTAACAATTCAGCAGCTACTACCCAAGAAACATTGCAAGTTTATCGAGGTTTTATAACATTCTACAAGTTCAAATCATGGTCTAAATAACCCTCATAAAATTAAAATTGTTACTTGGGTAGGCTTTCACTTTGATTTATGATGGTTTTAAGATGGTTTTATGATGGTTTTATAATGAACAATCCATTTAGTTTAAATACAGCATTTCAAAGTGTATAACATTCCTTATTAGTAATTCAGCTTATTGCTGTTTTAAAAACCTTGTATAGTCTATCGAGAAAGTAAAAAACTGTCTTCAAAAACTTCATTAGCAATTGTTTATTAATGCTTTGATAAAATACTCTATAAAGTTGTTCTATCATTAAAAAAGCAACCATAAAACCATTTGGTTTTAAATTAGAGCAAAAACCATATATTGTTGTCGTGTAGACTTATTAAAGTGTACACACTTAGATTTTTTTTGCCGAAATGAGCACCACCGAGCAGCTCGGCATCTATTTTGCTGGATCTCAGTGAAAAAATTGCCGAGATTTAGTTAACAAATGGGGATTTTGCCGAGATCTCGGCTAACAAACATAAATTTTGTTGAGATCCCAGTAAAAAAAAATGTCGAGCCTGCTCGTTGGTGCCAATTTCGGCAAAAAAAAATAAAGTGTGTATTATAAAATCCCCAATTACTCTGTTTATAAATTAATTGGATTGGATTTTCATAGTGAATAAAAGCAAAATTTATGACAAGGAAATCTCGAAGGGTACACGTCAATTTCTGCAACGATTGAGCATCTGGCGTTTGCCACACTTCTGACCGGTGTGGACCGTCTCCTATACGAAACAGTCTAAAAACAGACCAGCTTTCTTCAAATCGAACGATGCATCTGTACCGACAGCAAACCACTGATACTGTCAGTAAGCGGAGGTTGGCTGGTTTCCGATTCATAGCAGTGATTTTATTCAGCGAAAGGGTCAAAATTTCATTCAAGCGTACTTAATTTGAACTGCATCGTTTGATAGTGAAGTGGATCTTTTACGGAAACGATTGAGCTTCCAGCAGACAGTACCGCACTCTTCCTAAGATCAATGCTTCCAATCCAGCGGAGAAAATTGCCTGGAAGAACGCTGGAGTAAAACCTAGTTGCAATGATCGCACAACGCAACTATCGAAAAATAAACAAACTTTGACGTTTAATTTTTTGCATGCAGCTTTGTCTCCATAAATACAACCATAAATCTGAACGGGTTAGGATCAAGCTAAATGGGTTTAGATAATTACAATTCAGTCAGCAAGTTTTCTTCATAAACGCCATTTTAAAACTTTATGAATTTGTTAGGGATTTTATTAAGGCAAAACAACTTTTTCACAAATGGCCCATGAAAACGAACATTTAAGCCACCGCCATATTACAATTATTTTGTTTGATTTTTACAATCTTCATTTGCAATGTGTAATTCCTTATATAATTTTGGTCAATTCTCAGAGTCTTAAACTGTGTTAATCATCGATCGAGCTTCCACTTGCTGCAATTACGGCCGGCAGGTTCTAATAATGTAGTCTGGATCCATTTCTCTCCAGGTACGGGTCAATGTTTGTCTGATGCTTGCTGTACTCGGGTGGCGTTTAGAACAGGCCTTGGCCTTCATGACGCGCCATATTGAGTAATCCAGCGGATTAAGATCGGGGCTGGATGGCGGCCACATATCCTTCGCCCAGAACGGAAGATGTTCCTGCAACCACTTCTGAGTGCGGTTCGAGGTGTGGCACGGAGCCCCATCTTGTTGAAATACAACATTTGGCTTTGGACCGTACTGTTTTTTGATCCACGGAAGAACATACTTACTTAAAATCCCGATGTAGACCTCCGTGTTGACCTTGTCGCCTTCTGCAATGAACACCGAGATCATTTTTTGCCATTAGAAGCCACCAATCCAAACACCATAACGCTATCAGGATGCTTGGTCAGATACACGTTCTTGTGCTCGTGGGCCACGTCATTTAGCGGAAAAGAACTAATATACCGGTCGGTTCTGGAATTTGATACGGGATCGACGGTAAACATTAATTAATTAATTTATCTTTATTAGGGAGGCTTTCAGCCTGGGGCTGGTTCGCCTCCAAACAACGGTAAACATGCTCTCGTCGGTGAACAGGATTACCGGTTTTTTTCGCTTAAGGAAGTTTAAGATTTTCTTGCACCGCTCCCGGATGCGGTTGGTAATCATGTGAGTTTTTTTTCGTGCCCTCGACTTTGCCCCGCAATCTTCCTTTACGATCTTCCGTGCCGTAAAGTCACTGATCCCGTGTTACTTTGCCATTTTCCTTATTGAACGCACTCGATTCACCCGAATCTTCCTTTTGATAGCAGTGATAACCCTCGGACGACCTGTGGCCACCTTCGCGGATAGTTGTCCTTTCTTTTCTCAGTCTAAAACCCTTTTGACTGTCCACCGGGACACGCCCACGGCGATTGAAATGTCGCTGCCACTTCGTCATGGTGCAACTGTCAAACTAAGTAAATCATTTTCTTTTATACACAGCCTACTACGGTATGAGCTATAGGTTACGTGCATGCAAAGAAAACCAAGGCATTGTATGCACAGGTGAAATGGGAACCTTATTTGTACGATGGTGCAAACATTATCACGCATACGGTACTTGAACATTTCACATAAGATTTAAAATGGCACCTGCAACTAGACCACTTTATGCGAACAATTTTAATAATGTTGAAAATTGAATAGGATTATTATATCATCCGTTTATATTTCAATTATTTTGTTAAGATCGGATGGTATTAATGGATTCTTTAAGATCTTGATTAATGATTTTTCTAATGATTTCAGCAAGCGGCTAAGAAAAATGGCTTGAAAAAGGTTTATATTGTTGCCAAATAGCTTTTATTGTAGCTTAAATACGGGTTTCAAATGGTTTTCAATACGTTCGTCATACAACCCATTTGCAGTAAATCAATCATGAAGAGGTTCGAAAATATACCCTTCAGAACCTTCTCCAGGATGGGCCAACTAGACAGATTTGGAGGCGAACCAGCCTAAGGCTGAAAGCCTCCTAAATAAAGCTAAATAATAATAATAACTAGACAGATTCTAGTCTCAATGAGGTTTTGGTGGATGCATCAATGGCAAAGTAGCTTTTAACAGGGTTTTATGAAACTTAAAATGTTACTTGGCATGGACCGAAAGGTGAAGAGGATATTGAAGGAAAACCCGAATCGCTCTGTTCGAACGGTGGCTCGTAAAATAGGAATGTCTCCTGGTTTTGTCCAAAAATCTAAACAGCGTTTGAGGCTGAAGTCGTATAAAGTAAAAACAGTTCAAAATCCAAACGACAAACATAATTTGACAGCAAAATCACGGGCTCGACGTTTGTACTGCGAATATTTGACGAAGTATTCATGCGTTGTTATGGACGATGAATCTTATGTCCTGGAGGATTTCAAGCGGCTTCTAGAGCTGACTTTCTATTCTGCTATGCCTAAAAATGCTACAGCTGACTATTTCAGGACGAAGAAGGCAACGAAATTTCCCAAAAAATTCTTTATTTGGCAAGCAATTTTTACGTGTGGCTGAAAGAGTAAATCTTTCGTCACTACAGACACAATCAACAAGGAGATTTACCAGAATGAGTTCCTGCAGAAGCGATTGCTACACTTCATAAAAAGCCACAAAGAAATCCCTTTGTTCTGACCCAATTTGACATCATGCCATTCTGCTAAAACTGTGATGGAGTGGTACGAAGCAAATCAAGTGAATATTGTACCAAAATCTGCAAATCCGCCAAATTGTCAAGAGTTACGTCCAAGCAAGAGATATTAAGCTCTGATGAAACGGAAGCTTTCTGGAAAGACACAAGGAATCAAATACAGGTATACCTCGATATAACGTAACTGTCACTTTTGACTTCCATCGTCAATATCTCACAAATAAGAATTCAATTATTCAAATTGGCATGACCAATAGATGCAGGATTGCCTCATATATCTGACGGTGTTATTACTTTGCTTGATTTAATAATTGTTAACAAGAAATCAACGATGAAGGTCAACTGTGACAGTTACGTTATATCGAGGTATCCCTGTATATCTAACATTTCTAACAAATTGGGACAAAGACGGCCACCACGGTATCTGCAGAGTCTGTACAAACCCTAATGGATGGAGTTGAGCGCAAACTTCGAAAATTTTATGCAAATATCGAATAGCTTTGTTTTGACTTCATGAATTTTTAAATCATATCCCATGAATCTTAAATAAACAACTACAATTGAAATATAATGCGAAATTTGTGTTTTATTTAAGTTTTGATGTGTTTGGATTATTGTGGATGCAGTCCTTAAAATAATCCAGAACATGGGAAGTCGTGAAATAGGATTATTTTTTATGGTCTACCCTTGTCAAATGTTAGTCTAGAAATAATAATTTTTACCTTTTTACTATTGTGGATCGCTCCCAATGTCGACAATTTTGGGTTGGATGCTCAAGCATGGACTTGTACCTTTGAAAAATCTAATTTCTAGTAGGCATTGTTTCCAGGTATGCAAGCCGTAGCAAAACAAATCCATGCCAACTGACAAAATGATTTTATTTTTCCCTCTCTGAATTCCCTGAATCTTTGCATAATTATTCACTAGAGGCAATGAACCAAGTGTGTGCTGGGATTCAAACATTTTGACGATAACCAATTTTTTTTTTAATGGCCTATTCGACATTTTTCAATAAATTAGAGCAAGAAAACGGCTAATTAAATAGTGAACACAATTTTTCCACAAAAGTTTATGTTTGTTTTTTTCTAAGAATATTTTTTATTCTTCTGAAAGCCGTTTTCGTGCGTTGATTTTTGAAAAATATCGAGTACGCCATTTTGAAAAATTAGGTGAGAGTCCAAATGCCTGAATTCCAGTCCACTCATTGTCCCAAGTCTAGACTCTCTTTCTTCCTCCCTCAGCACAATGACTAGTATGCAGGAAGGGAAAGGAAAAACTCCATTATTCAGCACGCACCAGCCATTGCTTATTCGTCTGTATAATTGATTAAGAATATCAATTTGCCAAGTTTCTTTTGTTTCGTCAAAATGATCTACCGTGCCATTTGTGCCGTGGATGTGTTTTCCGTTATTCCTGCTGCCACGTCATGTCGAACTGTGATCGGAACTGCGCGTTCGTGTACCTCCTTACCTTTCCTGCCCTGCTCTTCAAAGCACTCAGGCTTTCTAAACCAACCAGAGAGCGAACAGGCCGGGCCCGGCACCCGTACTCGCTCGTGCTGTTGAATTATTAATCTCGGAATAAATGAATAACGTTGCGAAATGTGGGAAGCTGGTGGATTTCGGGAAATGACTTTTGTTTTCCGTGGTGGCGAGGGAGGACCGAAATTCCTACGAGACAACGGAAAAACATGCTGATATAATTCCTACTGAAAACGAAACTTCCACATTTCCGCCGAACTTTTCCCATCGCCAGTGGCAAATTGCTATTGAAATGTGCTTTTCGAGCGCTTCTACGGATGCTTTAAATTAAACGCGCTGCCACGTGGATTGTGAATTCATGGATTCGCATTCCATCTGTCGTCGACAATCGGAATTCTAGGATTCGCTTTTCCGGCAATGGGCATTAGACGGGATTCAATATCGAATCAGTTTTTTGGATCTTATCTCATCTCACCATGGAATTCTGGGTAGAACTTTTGCGTAATGCAACCCTAGAGCTGATTTCAAATTATTATTTATTTATTGAATTGTATTTTGTAGCTTAAGACTTTTGTCTTTCTTCTGTTTCATCGATTATATCAAAGTAGAACAAGCGCCACAAGTGTATTACAAAAAATAATTGATACGTAACACTAACTGAACTACATTTACTACTCAACCGAAATGCTCAATATGTACATCCTGTCTTAAATACTGTTGCACGTAGGAGTGAAAAATTTCGCTGAGGTATATCTGGGAGCAGGGCTACTTCCACTCACTTGCTATAAAAAAAATGTTTTTCAGAATTATGAAATCATGAGATGGTAAAGCGATAATTAGTACTTGTAAGTTACAAGATGAGGACGTGAAGTATGTGTTTGACACATACAATCTGTCAATATTGCTTTCAGTGCGTCACAATCAGCAATTTTACGACTCGTGAGTACTCACTCTGAGTGAACGCTCACGAATCATAAGATCGCTTATTGTGACGCTCTGAAAGCAAAATTGGCAGGTTTTATAAGTCAAACACATACTTCAAACCCTCGTCTCGTTACTTACAAGTACAGCATATCATTATATCATCTAATGATTGCATAATTCCGAAAAATATGTTTTTATAGCAAGTGAGTGGAAGCAACCCTGGCTGGGAGTCATTAATGAAAAAGCGAAGACAACAAATCAAGAAGACTGGCAACTCTTCCATTTTCTCATACAAACGCTATGAGACAGGTACAATCGCGTCATCTGCCGCTCAAAGGTAAATGCTTCGAACGAATTTGATAGCAAAGTTTACATACTCAGAAGAAGGGTTTGTGTATTTGCTTATTTTTCTATGCGTTGCTTCCACCTTCACTCAAGTGTAGCGCTACTGTATCTGTCGCTTGGATTCTGGCAAAGATGCCAGTCTTCTTGATTTGTTGTCTTCGGAAAAAGGCTATGATTGGTGTTTACATTCCATGTTTAGTGTTCAAGATGGTGACGAATAAAAGACACGTGCGCGAGCGGATTTTGTACGAACGTAATAAATCCTGACTTGTAAATACGGGAACTTACAAAAAATAAGGTTTACCTTTAAAATTCGGGTAGAAGTAGTTTAGAGTTTACTGTTTACACTGTCAGTTTTTCGAAAGTTCGAAAGAATGGCGTCAACCGAAAAGCAACGTCGCTAAACGATTTTGCTCAAGCACCTGAAAAATCTTCAACTCTCTCATCGGGACATCGGAAAACAACTTGGAATCGTACAGTCAACGGTAAGTCGTGTGATTAAACGTTACTACGAAACTCTGAGCATCGAACGGAAGGAGCAATGTGGTCAGCATGGAGTTCTATTAGTGATCAGGATCATAATTGTGCCGTGAAAGCGTTTAAGCAGAATCCCACCGCTTCGGCCAGGGATGTGGCCAAAAAGTTGAATCTGTCCAAGCCTTTCGTTAAGAGAGCCAAGAACCGGGAGGGACGTCGTCACGATTTGGAGCCTTCTGCACTTTTTACATATGCGAAAGTGCGGAAGGCTCCAAATCGTGACGAACGTCAAAATACAGTGGGAAAGTCAAGGGCCCGGAAACTGTACACCCAGATGATGATGATGATGATGAGACTTACGTCAAGGCGGACTTTCGGTAGCTTCTATGCTTCACCGCCCAGCACAAGTTTTATATTCCGGATGAAGTAAGAATGCAAGCAATCTGCTCATGTGGCAAACGGAGTACGCCGTTTGTGACTACCAGGACTGTAAATGGGGAAATCTACCTCAAGGAGTGTCTACAGAAGCGTCTGCTTCCTCTGTTGAAGCAACACGAGGGCCCTACGATCTTCTGGCCGAATCTAGCTTCGTGCCACTATTCAAATGTTAACCTGGAGTGGAACGAAGCCAACGTGGTCCTTTTTCGTACCCAAGGACATGAACCCCCCCCCCCCTCCCCCTCCCCCAAACATACTAGAACTAATGTCCATTGAAAAATACTGGGCTATTATGAAGCAGGCACTCAAGGAAGACATGAAAAAAATGTAGAAGTCGTTTCACTGGACACGACAGACGTTCCCAGGATCCATAGCTCCCTTTGAGAGCCGACGGATGTCCACCAGTGTAAAATTACTCTCAGCGTAGCCGAAATGTCTGCACCATGTGTGGAAGTAGGACAGCAGGTCTTCTCCATCCACGAACAGGATTCCGCTAACCACGAGATCGTTCATACGAGTGGATGTGTCAAGTGCCAATGATGTCTGCCTCTTTGCCATATGAACCGAAGAGGAAATTTTGGCAAACGTTCTGTTGTTCTCATCTCGTAGTTTCTCCATATCCGAGGCTATGTCTTCCCGAAGTTCACTCCGCTGTGATGTGAGTGATGTGAGAGAAACTCCCAATTTTGTGAAGTCCTCTTTTCCACTCTGTTGATAGCTAGCCAACTGAGACTGCATAAGGTTCGCGAGATCCACAACGGTCATATCGCCATCTGACTTAGCGGCAATGTTGACTAAAATCAAAATCAGCAATCTTCCAAGATCAATAATCACCTAAAATCACAGGCACTTCGGTTCCCAAAATCAACCAGCAACAATATCAACCAAGATCAAAATCATCGAAAATCATAGGATTAGAAGATATGTTAAATTCTAGAGTTTGGAGCATTCCGAAATTCAAGCAAAACATTCCGGATGAAATTAAAATGTTGGATTTCAACCCAAGATGGCTTCCACAAATCCAAGATGGCAGCCCAAAATCCAATATGGCAGCCTCCGGACAGGGAATATACATCTAAACCCATGCAATATGGGTATCTACGGAATGGCCTCGGTGAGTGGAAGTGGATAATTGACATCCGCCGCCATTTTGGAATTCAAGATGGTCGACCAAAATTCAATATGGTGGCCCCCGGACAGGGAATATGCATCTAAGCCCATGCAACTCACTGCCCCTCATCGAGCCCATTCCGTAGATACCCATATTGCATGAGTTTGGATGCATATTCCTTGTTTGGGTGCCGACATATAGGATTTCGGTCCGCCATCTTTATTAAAAAATGACGGAGGATGTCCATTTTCCACTTCCGCTCATCAAGCCCATTCCGTAGATACCCATATTGCATAGGCTTAGATGAATATTCCCTGTCCGGGGGCCGCCATTTTGGATTTTGGTCTGCCATCTTGGATTCCAAAATGGCGGTGGATGTAAATTATCCACTTCCCCTCATCGAGCCAATTCCAGATACCCATATTGCATGAGTTTGGATGCATATTCCCTTTTCGGGGGCCGCCATCTTGGATCCAAAAATGGCGGCTGATGTCAATTTTCAACTGACCCTTATCGAGCCCATTCCGTAGATACCCATATTGCATAGGCTTAGATGAATATTCCCTGTCCGGGGGCCGCCATTTTGGATTTTGGTCTGCCATCTTGGATTCCAAAATGGCGGTGGATGTAAATTATCCACTTCCCCTCATCGAGCCAATTCCAGATACCCATATTGCATGAGTTTGGATGCATATTCTCTGTTCGGAGGCTGCCATCTTGGATCCAAAAATGGCGGCGCATGTCAATTTTCTACTGACCCTTATCGAGCCCATTCCATAGATACCCATATTGCATGGGTTTAGAAGAATATTCCCTGTCCGGAGCCCGCCATATTGGATTTTTGTCCACCATCGTGGATTTAAAAATGGCAGTGGATGTCAATGTTTCAGTTCCCCTCATCGAGCCCATTCCCTAGATACCCATATTGCTTGGGCTTAGATGCATATTCCCTGCTAGTGGGCCGTCATATTGGATTTTTGGCCGCCATATTGGATTGTGGTCCACCATATTGAATTCCAAAATGGCGGTGTATGTTAATTATCCACTTGCCCTTATTGAGCCCATTCCGTAGATACCCATTAGACTGATGCAATTTTTGCTCCACAGTGCTCAAACGGTTCCAAATTGGGCCCTGATTATCCTCCCAAAATTTGAACTCATTTAGTGAGAAACTGACTTGGCGCCAATTTGGAACCGTTTGAGCACTGTGGAGCCAAAATTTAAATTTTGCATCAGTCTAATACCCATATTGCATGGGTTTAGATGCATATACACTGTCGGGGGGCCGCCATATTGGATTTTGTCTGCCATCTTGGATTCAAAAATAGCGGATGTCAATTTTCCACTTGTACTTATCGAGCCCATTCCGCAGATACCCATATTGCATGGGCTTAAATGCATATACACCGTCCGGAGGCCACCAAATTGCATTTTGGTCCGCCATCTTGGATTCCAAGTCGGTTTCTTACTTTGACTGTAATACCAAGCTATTGATTTTCCGTTTGGTTTTTCGTTACCTTAAAATCAGCAAAGATAAATATCAGCCTTGATTTTCTGCTGTGTGATTTTACTACTCTCAAGATCAGCAGTGATTTTCGGCCGTTCCGGATTTAGGATTTTTTGGATTTTTTTCCATCATTGCTTAGCGGTTGAGTTATTACGCAAACGTGTTTGTTTCTCAGCCATGGCGTTGTTGTATGAAACATATTCAGACTATGTAAGAAATCCAAACTTACATTGTTTATTAATTTATTTGATAAGGCTCAACCGAATTAACTTTACAGAGCCGAGGATTCTTGGTCACTATACAATACATCTTAAAACTATAGTCAAAAGGTACAACACAATAAACACTTTATCTTCCGCTATCCAAAAAGCCGCCTCCATCAGAACTGGAGCCGCTTCCAGTAGGTTCATTGTATGGCAAATTGTTGTACGCCAACGAGGGTCAGAGCGCGTCCATTGCAGCAATGGACGCAAAACGTGGTCAGCACTCACACACTCATCACGAAACGGTTGCTTTCCAAAGTCGACGACGCATCGACCGAAAGAACTGCTGATGAAGAACAATGAGGAGGACCACACAATGGTTGCTGCCGAGAAAACAGACGATCGCGTAGCATACATCGAGAGTGGCCTGCTTTTGTCGACAGCCGAGTGAACACTGTCCAAACTTACATTGGAAGTTACATAAATTTGTTTTTCGAGTTGGAGTTCTAGTTAGAATTCTCCTGGAATCAGGAGATCCTCAGTATGGCTATAGGATTCTACTCAGATCACACCAGACTACACTTGAAGTTCTTCTCACAATTCCCTTGGAGTTCTCATCTTAAATTCTATCTACAAGTCTACACATTGTAGACGAAATACGTGTATCTGTCAAGGATAAGCAAATAAGGTAGTGGAATTAAATGGAAATTACTAATACTTCTCTCTCTTTCTCACTCATTCTTTAAACAGGTATTCCACTAAGACGCTCAAATTAATCAGGATTCAATGAATAACTGATTATCCTGCACACCACTAAAAAGTCATGTAAATTTCGGTTCCCTGAGACCGACACATGTAAGCGGGCCTTTTGACATAAGAATCAGTTTAAAGAAACGTGAAATCCAATTCAACCAAACGTTCTATTCGTCGACTAGCTGATGTTTCGGTTTGAGAATACTTAATTTTACATGAAATATTTGCTTACGTTCTATGATTTACGTCCAATATGGATTACGTCTCGTGTAAAAGTAGTTATTTCTAAGAGTGTGGTGATCAATGTGGGCTTCTGAAACGTTGTAGCTGGGAAAATTTAACTTTAGATCAGATATCAAACTTTTCCGTAAATCATTATGGTTGAAGTTCCCAATCAAATGAGCTCCAATTTTGAGAGAATGATCAGGACCTGATTTTAAATCAAATTAGTGCACAGCAAAAAAATAATTTTGATATCACATCAAAGTGGATGCACTACAATCATGTCGAAAATTTCATGTAATTTTTATGACCACATAAATAAACAAATGCAGTGAAAGCAGCGTAATGTCAGCTCATGCATTGTATTAATGATAATTTTGTCCTTTTTAGCAAGTAATATTACACCATATTTTCGACATGATTGTAATGCATCCACTTTGACGTGATATCAAAATTATTTTTTTGCTGTGTGGGATAACCCACTTTCTGCGTTAAAATGTTCATATCATTAGGAAACTCCACAGAAGTAAACTTCAATTGACACTCATAAACTAAGGAAAGATTTGTGTAGCTACACGGCAATCGAAATCATCCTTAAAAAGCATTACGCTTACAGGCATCATAATACCCTTTCTGGTCATGACCACTGAACGGTCACGGTTCGTTTCACAAATCTCAAGTGCTTACGGTATAATAGTTCCGATTAGGTTATACTTTACTACCTCACTTGAACACGCAATCATTCCCATACTGTTCGACCGGTGAGCATTGAATCAAACCAGCATTTCTCTCCATTAGCTCACACTCCACCTAGCCGATAATTCGAGTGGAAAACTGCTGCCCATAATTTGCTTGTGATTTTTTACCGATTAAATAAATTACTTTATAACGGTCACATTGAGCAAACATTACGGCTTCTGCCCTTTGATTCTGACACACTTATCCCCACTCAGAGCTGAAACGATTACACATCCGGTGGGTTCCCCCCTTTAGAACAGCTCAACCGAACCATTTCCATTCCCACGAGAGCACAATTGGGATGAACCCACAGTGGAAGCAAGGCAGCTGAAAATTGAAAAATCAAAGATTATTCCTACCCTCGCTCCACATCTGACTAGATTTGCCCACTGTGAGCCCGGCAAGCTGCATCGAACCGAGCGACCGTCCGACCAAACCAAACCAACGGCATCAGGGCGCAGCGATCGGACCAAGCTGCCTGGGAATTTTTATTGCCCTCATTATTCCCGGACTATGATGGTGATTATATTTTTTCATATTTTCATTTTAGCATCCCCACACATACTGCTCCGTCGGATCCTTTTGTGCTCGAGCCCGGTGTTATCATCACCATCATCCGAGTTTCATCATCGTTGTTATAATCGACAACGTTGCCGCCGATGTTCATCTCCCCTGTGCTCTTCCTGTGGCGAATCCGCTCTCCCTGGACCGATGTCCTCGTTTTCCCGGAATACATACTTTTGCACCAGTAACATCAGGGTTACAGACTGGCAGACGCGTCGGCCGCCACCCTGCCAGCATAAGGCTTCCCGACGTCGAAGGCGCTGTTGTTGGCAGCAGTTGTGCGTGCGGCACTTTTCGTCGATAAGGCAATCGGGAAGTGAGCAAAACGTGCCGCTGGAGAAGCCGGTGTTTGTATCCCAGAAAGGGTTGGGTTTGTTGACGGGAAAATCTGGGGCTTTTCCGGATGTGCTCTTGACAATGAATATGGTATCGATTATTCGAGGAATGGCGTGACGTGTGCTGTGTCGTCATGCTAACAGCTGAATCCGTTGAAGTGAATCCGTTTCGAGAAAAGTTCAATGTTTAACTTTGTTGCATGGTACTAGGTAGCGATAAGGATGATTCGGGTGATGTGGATAAACATAAATGTCCTTGCCAATTGACGAATCAATTTTATTTTGCCCTCTTCGAATTGCATAAAACTTTGCATAATTGTTCTCTAGGGACCATGAAGTAAGCTAATTGCCAGAATTATGACTCAGATATTTTTTTCACAATGGCGTATTCGATATTTTTCAATAAATCATAGCACGAAAACGGCTAATCAGATGGAAATGACTACTGAGACAAAGTTGTACGACCAGCGTTACCAGATTGTTTTCATGATTATTAAATGATTGAAAAATCGGTTTTTATCAGTATTCACTATTTTTATTTATTTTCATCTTTTTTGGACTAAAATCGAAAGATGTACTTTCCATGTAAGTCGGAAGGAACTGCTGGAAATATTTGAATTAATCTCTTAATGGTACCAACAAAACTTCCAGAGGAAGAATAAAGAAGTTCTTGTGCAGAAAGTTTGAAGAAAGTTCTAAAAAATGTCTAGATACCATCCGATGGGGATCTTTCAAGACAAATTTTGAAAACTTCTGGCAAATTTTTTTAGAAACTTTCGGTAAAAATCCAGGAGCCAGAAAAGTTTGGAATTGTGGCGTCATTTCTAGGGGAAGTTAGGAGAAGCTCGGAAAAACCTTCCAATAAGTCGGAAAAAAATTGCGGAGAGTGATCTATGGAGAAACTTCCAAAGGAAGACGAAAGAACCTTCTGGAAGAACTCGATAGATACATCCGGTAGAACTTTAATTGAACTTCTTGGAAAAGACGGAAGAAACTTCCCGGAGACACTAGGAGAAACTTCCTATACCTTGGAAAAATATTCAGAAGAAAAAAAGTCGGACGTCAGAGGGCTTACGGAACAGTCAAAAGATACTTCAAGGAGAAGATGGGAAAATATCTGTAAGAAATAGATTTCTGAGGGATGTTAGAACAATATTCCCTGAAGTTCCTCACATGCTCTGAAGTTTCCGGAACATTCCTGAATTGCACTTCAGAATATCCCATAATTCTACGGAACTCCTTGAAAGTTCTTGCAATTTTCCTAAAGTTACTGGGGCTGTCTTGAAGTTCTCTGATTGTTATCCGAATCAGCCCTGCGGTTTCGTAACATCCTATCAGGACGAGTTTCCTTCCCAATCCATACACTGATCATCCTCGAAGTAATCGTTACTTCCATGATTATTATGGAACTACCGGGAAATCTCTTATCTTCTTTAAAGGTCCCTGGATCTTTTTTAGCGCTTTATTTTTTTTTTAAATCAATGAATATCAGCATTAAAGTTCTTTGATCTTACCGATTTTTTTAAGTTCTCGAAACTGTAGATAAAACACAGTACAGAACTTCCCTTTAAATGTTCTCAACATTTTCTAATGCTCATGTAACTTCCCTTACGTTTGCAAAATTTTCATGAAACTCTCGGATCGTAACTGAAGTTTTCGGAAATTCCCTGAGTTTTTCAGAACTCATTTAAAGGTTCAGAAATTTTCTCGAACTAATATGCCCTAATGCTTTCCTAAAGTTATCTCAATTCTCCTGAAACAAATGGAACTATCCTGAAAACCATTAAATTTCTTTGAAGTTCTTTGGGCTTGTAAAATTTCCAAAATATTTCAGTTTCCTTAAGTTTATTGAAATTCTCTGAGCTTTCCTGAGATTCTCGGGTTCTCAGATTTGAACCGAAGTTAATAAAACTGTCTTTAATTTATCGGAATCTACCCAAAAGTCCGAACTATACTGAAGTTTCAGAAATCGGTATTCTGAGAAACCTTATTTGTAAATCGGTATCAAATTTGAAAATTGGCATAAATACCGATAAATCGGTATACCTGGCACTGGATTTCCTTTTTCTGAAAAAAAATACACACTGAAACATAAATCACAAATTTCTGTTAATAATAAAACAAAAACTATTTAAAAATTCAGTAACAAAACAGGTACATTTTAAACCCTAAGTCTGTGCCAAAAAAAAACTAACGTTGTCTGTACCTTGGGGTCAATTTGACCCCAAATTCAAATTGTCATATCTCAGCGAAGGTTCACCGGATTTTTTAAATTTTAAATGTTTTGTAATGTAGATGTTCACGCCGAACGTGAACTGCATTTTTTTTATTATATTTTGACACCCATGGTCACCACCCGTGCCCATAGTGCAGAAAAGATTCTCGTTATTACTCTCCAACTCGGCAATTTGCAACACACAGCTGATCGAAGTCCAGATGATGAGAAACAATAGCTTCAATTTCTGGGAAATTTCCACGCTTCTCTCAAGCAGATCAAACCAGCCGTACAAGCACATTAGACTGATGCAAAATTTGAAATTTACGCTCCACACTGTTCAAACGGTTTCTAATGGGGTCCTGATTAGCCTCCGAAAGTTTAAACTCATTTGATAAGAGACTGACTTGGCACAAACCATTTGAAGTTTATATGGAAATTACTCTGGCTAACCAAAACTTTTTGTTCATTGTCTTTTAGCATTTTTACATATTGTACTGTTAACAAATGTTATTAATTTTCTTATGGGAATTTTTATCAGCTACAACTTTGCTGAAAATCGTTTCTTAGCCAAACGTCAAATTAAATAGTTATTAATTGTTTAAGAGATTGACATTCTTATGGCAAGAATAAGCAACTGTATTGTAGGCAACACTGTTTTCTGCAGTGTGACATAGTAGCCATTATATTTGTTCTCTATTCTTCTCATCAGAAACACCAATGTTGCCTGCTGAACAGTTGATTGAGCATAATCATAAGACATCAGTGACTTGAATCATTAATAACTGTTGTTCCTTACATTTGATCGAAATCTGGTCTTCAACAAAGTTGAAGCTGAAAAAAATTTCAACAATCTCAGCTATCATTTTCTAAAGTAGAGTGAACTGGTGAATTTTGAGATAGATATGAACCGAAATGATGGTTTTTCCATAGTAATTCCCATATAAACTTCTAATGGTTTGTGCCAAGTCAGTTTCTCTCTAAATGAGTTCAAATTTTGGGAGGCTAATCAGGGCCCGTTGGAACCGTTTGAGCACTGTGGAGCAAAAATTTCAAATTTTGCATCAGTCTAAGTCACATACAGGGTAGAACGTACTGTGCTTTCTATAGCCTGAAAATAGATGTTCCCCTCACATACCTATCCCACTTCCACCGCAACAGAAGAAGCAGCAGCAGCAATAGAGTTCGATAGTTGACCGCCGGACCAAACGGTCCATTGTCTGCACAGACGGACTCTGTGTAAAAAAAATCTGGACTGTTTTGTAATGTGGCTGCGCTAGCTTGACATTAATTTTTCATTGTTTGCTCTAGCTTAGCATATGGAATAGATAGATGGTTTCCGTGTTGGGTAAAGTTGGTCAGATGGAGAAAAACTATTTTTGGTAAAGATTTTCGGAATTCATTCAACAGGCAGCACTATTGTGACATTCATTTTGAATTGGCAGCGCTAGTGTGTCATTGGTTTTTAATTGTTTGGTCTAACTTAACATAGGGATAGATAGGAGGTTTCCAACTTCGGTAAAGTTGTTCAGCTATACAAAACATATCCTAGACCATTAATGAACAAAAGTGACTGATATGAACCTCATATAGAACCATTTTCATTGAGTCGTTACCCGAAATTGTTACCATGTGCCCAGCCTTCCTTAGTTTGAATTCGATCTAAATTTATTGACCTACAAGCCTGCTACTTGATGCTTCAATTATTTTCTACAGTGATTCTACAATTTCCGAGCTAAATCAAATCTTTTCAAAATTGGTTTTAACATTTTAGCATTGAGACCAAATCAAAAACCATTCAGAAAATTCCTAATTGAGGTTACAATTTTCGAAGCAGATCCAAAACTGAGTCTGAACTTTTTTGAAGTGAGTTCAAACTTTCGAATAAGACATTTTTCTAACTGAGTGTAACCCTTTCTGTACTGCTATTCAATCCTTTTCAAAGCTGTCAAAGCTTTCATGAAGTGATCCAACATATCCTGAATCGAAGCTTTAAATAAATGGTTTCGCATTTTCTGGAGTGAGGCCACATTAGCTGATTTAATCCCTTTCTTAAATGAATCCAAGGTTTCCTGCATTAATTCAACTTTTTCCGAACTGAATCCAAACTTGTCAGAACGGTTTTGACATTTTCCTAAGTGAGCCCCAGATTTTTGTTAACCGCTTTGGCATTTGGCAAGGACACAATCTTGTTTAGGTCATCTAATTTTCCAAAAAGTGTTGAAAGTTTTTCGAAGATTACCGACACTATTTTGAGCTTAAATTTTCCAAACGGAGTCCAAACTTTTCTGAAGTGGTTCAATACCTTCCTTAGGGAGTCCAATCTTTTTTGTTGAATGACTGAATTATATTTGATGTTGGTCTGAACTTTCCTGAAGTGATTTAACTAACTTTTTACGTAGATTCCGTTCCGCTAGACCTCTTCGTCGTTCTTGTGCGATTCACATCCTTTGCAAATTAGGCTGAGATTTTAAAGAATGAACCTTTGTTTTTTAAACAAGCACAATTGTTAAGAAAACTGAGTTTACATCCACAAAAGTATGTATTTTTATAGAAATTTGGGTTTCTTGATTAGCCTAGTTTGATTTTGGCTCCGTCGTTTGAAAAACAGGCTTGGATATTATAGAATAGACCTTTGTGAGTTCATACGGGATGGTAAATTTTTTGAATCCAGGTTCTCCAGGTTTTCGGTTCTCATACGGAAGGATTCCATCTTCAGTAAAGTTGTTCAGATGGACAAGACCTATTTTGTGGTAAAGACTTTGAATAGTTCAGAATTCACTCACCAGGCAGAGCTAGTGTGACATTCATTTTGAATTATTTACCCTAACTTAGCAAACGGATCAGGTAGAAGGCTTCCATCTTGAGTAAAGTTGTTCAAATAGGCAAGACCTATCCTAAGGTAAAAAAGTTGATACAGAATTCACTCACCAGGCAGCGCTAGTGTGACATTAGTTTTTCATCGTTTGCTCTAGCTTAGCATATGGAATAGATAGGTGGTTTCCGTGTTGGGTAAAGTTGTTCAGATGGAGAAGAACTATTTTTTGGTAAAGATTTTAGTTAAAAATTCAGTCAACAGGTGACATTCATTTTGAATTGGCAGCGCTAGTATGACATTGGTTTTTAATTGGTTGGTCTAACTTAACATATGGATAGATAGTTCTAGCGGCGCCAGTGGTGTAGTGGTAAGCGTTATTGCCTCTTACTCCAAAAGGCCTGGGTTCAATCCCAGTCGGCACTGTCGGGATTTTCTGAGACATAAAATCTCTGATCACGCCTTCCTTCGGAAGGGAACTAAGGCAGTTGGTCCTTAGTTCATGAGTTGGGCTTGGTGAGGGAACTGCCTTCCTGGCGTTGGTAGCATTGGTACTCAGTACGGAAAACGAATCGACGGAAAACAAACCAAAGAAAAAAAATATGGGTAGATAGGAGGTTTCCGTCTTCGGTAAAGTTGTTCAGATGTACAAAACCTATTCTAGACTTTCCACAGATATACATCAATTTTTCAAAGATCAAAACGAACATCTTGCAAAAATTGACGCAAGCCAAATATTATTCAATTAGTTTTGATTGTACCCCTAGCCAAACACAAAACGAATTAGATAATTCGATTCCTGGATTTTTCCGAATGCCAGATCGAAGAATGCTTCGTCGATTTTATCAACATGGCCGGGAAAACTGGATCAGAACTGCCTAACAATATTTTCTAAAACTGCAAAACGAAAAATTAAATAAAGCTGATTGCCGAGGGAAAACTTATGAAATAAAACAGGTGTAGTTCAATACGGGAACCTTCAAGATGTTGTGATAGGGCAATCAATTCAAAACGATGGTCGCACTAGCGCTGCCTGATGAGTGAATTTTGAGCTGAACTCTTTACCATAAAATAGATCTTGAACAGCTTTACCCAAGACGGGAACCTTATATCTAGTCAAGATATTAAGTTAGGTCAAACAATGCAAAATGAATGTCACACTAGTGCTGTCTGGTGAGTTAGTTTTGAACTAAACTCATTACATAGCTGAAGATGCTAACTTTCAAATAACAGACTTAGAGTGGTCATTCTATACGATAGATGAGGAGATGAAAGTATAGAGTTGATAGTTCCGTTAGAGTACGGCAGTGTGAAAATTGTACATAGAGAGTAGCAAGCGAGCACGAACAACTTTGAAGAAGGTACGAACCGGGTTGATCATCTCTTTTTACCAAACTCCCCAAACTGGGTGAAGGGTTTTAGTGTTTCCTACAATATTTTTATTTTTTATTTTATTTTTATCCATTTATTTATTTGTTAGGCTCAACGTCGACTGCCATCACTTCGTCGTCGAGCATCTCAATCGCTTCCGCTGTAGCATCTCCGGCTACCACACCTGCGCATGAGCTTGTATCTAAACTACTTATACTCTGATCTTCAACCTAGTCATGCTTTTCTTCTTAGTTTCATGCTTCCGTCGGTTGTTGCTTATCAGGCTGCTTCCGAGGTTATCGTAGAATTAAGAGAGATGAAAAATATATGGAATTTGAAATAAATTCAGGTAACTTCGTAAGGAACCACTGGGCCGATTCCAAAGATCAAAATATCAAATGAAAGGTAATAAGAAACGCTTGTAAGGAAAAATATAATGATATTTAAAAAAAAAATCGGATTTTGTATTGAAAAACATTGATTTTATTGCTCATTACCTGTATCAAATTTCACAAGGGAAGCGTAAAAGAGAAAGAGGCATAGCAAGAAATTATTTCTATTATACCTGTTTTCTAAGACATGGAGTGGGAGTTGTTCCATCAACAACCCGATGTGACCGCTGATATAATTTACATTCAAATTCAAATCCCTGTTCATGAGATTTTTTCATAATTTCGTTGAACTTCGATGAAATTCTTCAAACTTTCCTAATGTTCTTTGAACGTCTCTGAGTTTGGCATTTTTTCCCCTGAAATACTAAGATATTTTTTTAAAGTTCACAGTACTTTCCTTACGTTATTAAATTTCTCCTGTGGTTCACAGACCATCGTAAAGTTGGCAAAAATTTCCTTACCTTTTAAGAACTTTTACAAAACATCATTTAATTCATATAATGTGGCTATAGTTTACAGAACTCTCTTGAAGTTCGTAGAACTTACCAGAAGGACATTGAACTCCTCTGAAACTCACAAACCGTCCCTGAAGTTGGCAGAATTTTCCTGAAGGTTTAAAGAACTTCTCCTCTGAAGATCGAAGCACATCTTTCAAGTTTGAAGAATTTTCCTAAAGTTTGTAGAACTTCCCTGAAATTCAATGAAATTCTCTGAAAGTTGTTGAATTTCTCTGCTTCTTTGGAGGAGCTGCCTTAAAGTTTGCAGAATTTTGCTTAAATTTATTACAGTTTCCTATACTTTGCAGAATTTTATTGAACTGGTAAAAATGTTTCAACGATCGTCGCTACTAAAGTTGCATGATTTTTTTACAGAGTCGCTTTTTCGAAGCACAACAAGTGAACTCTCTTTTTTCTTTATGAGTTTTATTTTTTTTATTTTTCAAGATTTTCTACACGATACATCTACAAAACGTCAATCTATCCAGCTTCCCGGAAAACCTGTGTCCCGCTGGATAGACATACGATTTCAGCAATGACCAACTCGATTAACCAGATTTCTACGGAAATGTGACGTACCAAATGCGTACTTTACGAATCTGTAATTCATTTTTAACGTACCTCTTATTTTCACTCAAATGCCTATACTAAACTTTTTAAATTGGTTTATATAGAATTCTGGGTACGGAATTGGATTCCTCGAAAAGTTTTAGTCCGATTTCATATAAAGAAAATTATACTTAAGTGCATTATAGCTAATTGGAGGACCAAAAACAGTTTCATTTTTAATGTGCATTAGAGTGATGCAAAATTTGAAATTTTCGCTCCACAGTACTTAAACGATTCCAAATCGGATCCTGACTAACCTCTCAAAATTTGAACCCATTTGGTGAGAAACTGAGATGGCACACTATTTGAAGTTTGTATGGGTATTACTATGGTAAAACCAAGATTTTTATTCATGTCTATCTAATAATTCACCATATCGGTCTGCTTCAAAAGCTTTCAATATTACTTGTAAGAAATTTTCCCAGCTACAATATTTTCCCAGGTCTTTGCTCAAGACCACTTTTTGATTAAATGCAAGGATCGAAAGTTATAAATGGTTCAATGCGCTGATGACTTATGATCATGCTCATTCAACTGCTCAGCAGGCAACATTGGTGTTTCTGGTGCTTACAATAGGACACACAAATCATGGCTACTATGTCACACTGCAAAATACAGTGTTGCCAACAGAGCAGCTGCTTGATCATGTCATAAGATTATCAATCTCTTAAATAATGAATAACTTTTTCCTGTCTCGTTTTACATAGAAAAAATCTTGAGCAAAGTTTTAGCTGAGAAAATTTTCTTTAATAATGGCTAAGGAACTGTTTCGCAGCTCAATATGGAAAAAGACTAGAAGGCAATGAACAAAAAGTTGAGATTTCCCATAGTAATTTACATGTCAACTTCAAATGGCTTCTGCGAAGTCTGTTTTTAACCAAATTAGTTGTAACTTTGGGAGGCTAATCAGGAAATTTGAAACCATTTAAGTACTGTGGAGCTAAAAAGTCAAATTTTGCATCAGTCTAATGTGCATCCCTTAAAAATATACTGATTTCGAACAAAACCGTTAATTTCATGAATAATTATGGAGACGCACGATGCTGCTTGGAAAACTTCATCATGTGAAATGCCTTGATAACTTTCTGATCGATCATGATCAACGTACCAAACTGGAATTCACTTTCTGATAGAATTTACCAGTGATTTAAATAAAAATTAATATCATTTTAAAAATTCCATTGTTTTTGATGAAAGTTTTTCGATTTTTTTCGTTGAGAAAGTGGATTCCAGTTAGGTACGTTGGTCATGACCAATCAGAAAGTGTTCCCGAGTTATTCAGGAATAATTTCTGAAAGATATCTGATCATTTGATCAGGTTTTCTCAATGTATCATCGAAAAAATTGAACTTTTAAAATAATATTTTGATTAGCACTGGTAAATTCTATCAAAAAGTGAATTCCAGATAGGAAGGGCTGGTCATGACCGATCAGAAAGTTATCAAGGCATTTTTCATGATGGAATTTTCCAAACAGCACCGTGCGTCTCCATAATCATTCATGAAATTAACGTGTATATCGTTCTGTTCTCTCAGGTAGGCTTTAACAGTGTATGCCAGCCGAAGCCTTGGACTATCGGATCTCTACACCACCCAATTCTTCTATTTACCGGTTTGAGTGACGCATATCAACAATGCCGACCCGCGACAAGAAGCCGCCAGCCTTCAAGCTGTTGATGGTCCAGCTTAATAACATCCAGACATCTTTGGACGACATCTGGAGATTCGTGGACGGTTACCCGTCGACAACTACAGCAAGTCAGGTCAACGTTCGCTTGAATAGGATCGATGAGTTGTGGGAAAGATATGGAGAGATTCTAATCATTGTCAAGCTCATGATGACTTTGAGGATGAGAATCAGGAGTTCGATAAGGCTAGGTTAGCGTATAGTGATAAGTACTACTATTGTAAGGCGTTCTTGATGGATAGGGCCAAGGAACCGCAGGATCCGGAAGAAGTTGAACAATCCATACGAGCAAATAAGTCGTTGACACACGGCCATGGTACCCTTGATCATGTGCGTTTGCCTCAAATTAAGCTACAAGTTTTCAACGGGGACATAGATGAGTGGATCAGCTTCCGATCAGCTACGATTCTGGCCATTGGGTGGACGAAGCGTTGCAAGAAATATTGTTCACCAATGCTTGAAATGTATTTGGGCAAAACCTACACCAATTCAGCAGTTCATGGGGGAGCTGCCAGCGCCAAGAGTCACCGTGTCTAGGCCATTTTTGCAGACCGGTGTAGACTACTTCGGTCCGTTTTATGTAAGACCCGCTCCCCGACGACCGGTAGTCAAGGTATATGTTGCAGTTTTCGTTTGTCTTTGTACCAAAGCGGTTCATCTAGAGCTGGTGACGGACTTGAGCACAGACCGATTCTTGCAAGCTCTACGACGTTTCATTGCCAGGAGAGCCAGGAACAAGATGCAGGAGTTCTTGAACCTGTTACGGAGCTCAGACCACCGAGAAACGGTTGTCAAGGAGTGCGCAGAAAAGGGAAACCAGTGGCATTTCAATCCGCCCAGTGCACCACATTTTGGAGGACTGTGGGAGGCAGCAGTACGGTCAGCTAAAACCCACTTGATCAAGGTCGTGGGAGAAACACCGTTGTTGACCGAAGATTTGACCACACTTCTGGTGCAGATTGAAGGTTGCCTCAACTCACGACCGTTAACGCCGATGTCCGATGATCCCACTGATTTTGAGCCTCTGACGCCTGGTCACTTCTTGATTGGCTCCTCATTACAGTCGTTCCCCGAGTCTAATCTGGAAGGCCTCGCATTGAACCGCTTGACTAAATTCCAGTTAATCCAACGGATGATGCAGGATTCCTGGAGAAGGTGGCGAAGGGAGTATCTGTGCCAGTTACAGGGCAGGTCCAAGCGCTGGAAGCCAGCTATTAATATCGAGGTTGGGAAATTGGTTGTTATCCGGGACGATAACCTCCCACCGATGAAGTGGCGAATGGGACGGATCGTTGAACTGCATCCAGGAAACGATGGAGTAGTGCGTGTTGTAACGCTGAAAACGGAAACTGGTACAATGAAACGTCCAGTAGAAAAACTGTCTTTGTTGCCTATCCACGACGTCGACCAGAACTAGCAATCATCAGCGTAGACCCAAATCCTTTCCCTTCCCGTTCCCATTAGAAGAGGATTTTTTTTTATTTTCAGAAATTAGGAATTTCTGGGTGGGTGAGGAATGTTTGAGACTAACAACAGCCCAACCTAGCTACATCCTCGTACTAGCTATTCACAATTGTGACCTACTTCCAACGAGTCGAGCAGCATCGCTTATTGTATTCTCATCTACACACTGAGCAGAGGATAGATGGTCATCGATCAAGCCAGGCGAGAGAGATTAGATCGTTTCGCTTGTATATAGGCTGCAGTGGTGAGCAATTCAGGAACGAGAACAGGAGCCTTCACTCTCATGGACCCGAGCGAAAACATCGCATGAGTGGCGATCGTGGTTAGACGATGACCAGTGGATATTTTTTGAAGTAGAAATCTACAGACCACCGACCGTGTGTGGAGTCTGTGCGCAGGCAATTTTAATCTGTTTTGTGTGTTAGGAATAAGAAAAACAATGTTAGAGTTTAAGAAATAAATGTGTTTTAATTAGTTGATTTTAATAAATGTAGTGCTTGTAAACCTATTTTAGTAAATCGGAGTGCGTGTTAATTGGTGTAAAAATAGAAGAAGCTCTTCCACAGAGAACAAGGGAGATATTTACCCAGCACCGGGAATAGCTGGTCCTTTGTTTTCTCTAATTTCACCGGTGAGTGTTGGGGAGCACTGGTCAACATCGAAGGCGAAGGTAATACGGTTCCCCAACAAACGGTTTTTTTTTTCGAAATTAGAATATTTTATAAGGGCTGCAAATAAAAAGAAAAAAAACTGTTTTTGGTCCTCAAATTGGCTATAATGCATTTAAGTATAATGTTTTTATATGAAATCAGGATAAACAATTTTGAGAAATTCAATTCCGTGCCCAGAATTTATATATAAATCGTTTTAAAAAGCTTAGTATAAGCATTTAAGTGATAATAAGAGGTACGTTAAACATGAATTATAGATTCGTAAAGTACACATTTGGTACGTCACATTTCCGTAGAAATCTGGTCGATCGACTTGATCATTGCTGAAATCGTTTGTCTATCCAGCGGGACACGGGTTTTCTGGGAGGTACGTTCAAAGTCCTTGAAGGTACGCTATGGTACGCTATTGGTACATTCCAACACACGTATCAACTTTGAAATTCGTCTCGTTTGTCCCGCTGGATAGATTGACGTTCTTAAATGCCATTTGGATTAATTCAATCCACCTTTGATCCTTATTTAACTGCATTTTTTAGATTCGTAATAGTTCATAATTGGCTTTGTAAACTTCAAAACACGTTTTCTAAAAAATAAACCAAGATGAAATATTTTAAAACCATCACAGATTTGATTGTTGATCATCACTAACATCCTGTGATGAAAATTCTGAGGTACATGAATGTTGCAAAAAAGTGGCTTCAGACATAGCGTTCGGTATTGAACAACTACAGTAGCAAACTCGATTGATTTTGTGATATAAGGGGTTCAGTGGTCTAGTTGCGACCGCTTTTGCTTACTGTGCAGAATACCATGAGTTCAATCTCAAGCTCTTTCATTTTATAGAGCTGTTAGCCCTACTAGCACTGTTCGATATTAATTTCACCCTACCTTAGATACGCCACTGTACTCTCACCACGTAGAATCGAACCATCTCGTACGGACACAACCACGCAACCGATAACTGATAGAAGAATATAAGGTAGCGATAACGATCAGGATTAATAATGTCACTCCGGAGGTCGCCTAGAGTGTAAGGATAGGCAATTATAATTATATTTAGGAACAGAAAGTCGGCTCTGGCTCTTTTGAAGGATGGTTGGATTAGAGCCACAATGGTTTTTACTATGTTATGTGTGATGTGAATGGACTGACTGTAAAAGCGTTGTAAACGAATTGTATGTTAGTGCTTTATGAACTTTTTTGTGGAAATATTTGCCTGTTATGTTGTGTGGATGGACGAATGTGCTGTGTTTGTGAAATTGGATGGAAGGACCTCAAACAAATGCCTAACACCCGCACTCATAAGGGTGTCCAGTATTCTTGACCCTTAAAATGCTTTTCTGAACACGCTCTATTCGGAGACTCCACACTAGCTCATATGGAGACCAGACCACAGATGCGTCTTCAAGTATGGGCCCAACGAAAGAGCAATATAGTGCCTTCAAGCAGCGAGGGTCTTTGAAATCTCGTTCAATCTTCGAAATAAATCCCAGTTGACGATTCGCCTTAGAGATGATCGAGGAATAGTGAAGATTGAAGGTCAACTTTGGGTTCAAAAGAACAACAAGATCAGTCATACGTTCTACTCTGCGAAGCGTCACATTGTCAATGCAGTAGTCGTAAAGGATTAAACTCTTAGAGCGGTGAAACTGCGTCACTGCACACTTTGGAACGCTGATGATGAGCACTAATCCACAAACAAAACTAGTAGAGCTTGAAGACGATGACTTCTGAGGCATAACATCTCTGATCACGCCTTCCTTCGGATGGGAAGTAAAGCCGTTGGTCCCCGGTTCATGAGTTGATGGGTCGATAGGTAGGGTCCAGGTGTGGGAGCTGCCTTCCTGGCACGTCGGTAGCATTGGTGCTCAACACGGAAAACAAGATCGACGGAAAAAAAACAAACCAAAGAAGACGATGACAATCCTCAATCGAGTGAACTATGGTGTATAGCTTAAGATCATATGCAACGTAAACAAAAATGGATCCTGCACACTAACACAATCTGAATTTGACTGGTGATGTAAACATCCATGCATGTAAACTTCCTTTTCACGTAAACTAGCAGCTTGCAAGAAATGTTGCAAACAAAGGTGGAAAGTTGCATACAATATATGGAATATTGCATGACATGTCTCATAAATTTACCCGATTTATAATGTAAATTTGTATGATTTATGAAGCTCCATTTATGTGCATCACAGTAACGGAAATTTACACTACTTTTTTTTAGCTGTGTGGTTACTTCCCTGAGCTACTCCAGAGGTGCTGGTAAACGTAGAAGAGACACAAGATCCTAGTCGTACTCGAAGAGTTCATCCAGTCAAGAAAGAATGTAACCACGGGCTAAGTTGCTCAGGCGGTTTATTGTGGAATTTTGCAGGCTTTTTAAATCATGGAGTACCAACTGCGATATGTGTCTTCATGCAAGTTCAATATCAAGCTCTGTTTCCCAAACATTTTCACATACTAACACTCAAATTCTCCCGCAAATCCAAATTGCAACCAAATTCATTCAAGTTTAACACAGTTTTTGAGAATTAAAATTTATTAAAACAGCTTTGGTGCTACAGTAATTCACCATACAAAATCAACTCACCCACAAAAATCTCTCAACATTTGGACGCGCGAAAGGGATACATTGAAGTTTAAATTATTTAATGATGAATAATCATGGTATACACTCTACGAAAAAAAAACATGTAAATTTAGGTGCTCTGAGACTGACATATATGAGCGTCAATTTTGACATAGAATTTAATCATAACAGACGCGAAATTCAACTCAATCAAACGTACTTTTCGTCGAGTAACGAACTTTTCTGTCTCGGAGCACTTAATTTTTCATGAAATATTCGTTTACGTCTGATCCTTTATCTAAGCGTTTAGCTTATTGTTGAGCTCCTGCTGAGTAACCCTAGTTCTCGTCTAAATAAGTGGAATTCTACTCAATTTAGAGTTGAGATTAAAACGGCTTTGTGAACTCAGTAACTCAAACATTGCCGTTTAGTTATCCTAGATGGTTCATAAATGAAGTTCTTGGATGATCCATGTGAATACATTCACTTCCATTTTTTCTCTTTAATATATAAAATTCCCCTCTGATAAAATAAAGCTACTCGTTTGTTGTGTTACACCACACCCAGACTTTAAACAACTATTTTTATTACTGTCCAATATTTTCCCAAACCGACCAACTTTTGTTCTGGAGCAAAGCTTGGAGTCTGTTTCGTGCGAAAAGTTTTGATTGAAGTGGCCAGTTCTCCGTACTCTCATCGTTCCATCCCAATAAGCACGTCCTTCGGACATGCTGGCGACCACTAGGACGACGACGACGAAGGCCATGGGGCGGGTACAGTTGTTAGATTAAATTTATTTGCCAAGAGGATTTTCGGTGGGATCAAGTGTGAACGTAAATTTCTCGGACACGCCGCGCTCGAGCCCGCTTTCTCACTCTCTCACACACAAACACAGCTATGCTGATCCGGATCAAGGCCATTCGAAAACAAAAAAAAAAGCGCAATCTGACCACCTTCCACCCTCCGCGGCCTCCCAGCTGCCATGCCGTCTAAGCCACCGCCCATCCTAGAGCGTTGCCGGATTTTAATCTCCTCAGACCAATGGAATTTAATTTTCGTGGATTATGCCAAATACTTTCGGAAACATTTTACAACGCTACGATGACGGCAGCATACAAATCTACTTCCCCGGTATGGTTCGGGCTTTGTTTTACACTCCAATCTGCTCTCGACGAGGACTTTCCCAAATCCTCGCAGCCACAAGCTGGCCGCGGCCTGCCGGTCCCTTTCGATTTTGGAAGGCTTTTCATTTTCATATTTTCTTTTGTCCCCCATCGTCCGGTTGTTGGTGGTAGGAAAACCGCAAAAGCCAATCGAGGGATCAGCTGCCAGAGGAGGCCGAGCTTTAATCATCGAATCTGACTGGATTTTGGAAGTAGGTACATTATCGGACGACGACGATGACGCCGATGTGGCTGGGATGATTGGAAAAACCAACAACGCGCACAGGGTTCCGTTTATAATGAGCAACAACCAAGAAACTGACAACTCAGATAATCTCCGTCTGAGATGGGAGGAGGTTTGTGGTTTGTCGACCGGCAAAGTGGATTCTGTTTTGCTGGAATTCCGGGAAAAGGGTCTTCTTCGGGTCTTCGTTGGTTGTCTATCTTGGAACGATAACTGGATTTTATTTTGGGGCATATTTTGTGTAGAGTTTTGAAAGCGATGTCAATCGGCCCATTTACCACCTGGGGTACTGGGATTTGTTTCCGTTAAGTTGAAGTTTTCTTTTCATTGTGGGTCAGAGCTTTTCTGATAAAGTAATTTCAGTAGGTAGATGTAGGGTGACCATATCAAACAATTGAGATGGAAGACATTTTACATCAGTATTTGATAAAATGAAGGACGATGTATGCATGTTTTTTCGTGAAAGGGGAACAATCAAAAAAGTTTTTCAGCTAAACATATTTCACTGAACCACTGAACCATGTAGATAGTGCTTACATTGCGTCATTTGACAAGTGTTCTTTTTGCTTCGTCATTTCACATTGATTCAGTAAATTTGCAAAAGTACTTTGTACGACACTTTGATGAAAGCGATCGATGGCCAAAACGGAGGAATTTTCTTCATACTCATGCTCATACCGAGAACTCCACTGAATTCAACCAATTTACCCTTCGAGTTCAATTTCCACATTGAATTCGCTATGACAATCAATAAATCACAAAGCCAATCTTTGGAAGTGTGTGGAATTAATCTTGAATTCCCATTTCGCATGGCCAATTATATGTGGCAAGTTTTCGTGTCGGAAAGCTTTCATCTTTGTTTATTTACGTGCCAAAGAACGTAGTCCACCACAATGCATTGAATTGACCTGACATTTGATTCCCTCAGCTGGTTTACACTCCGCGTAAATAAATGATATTGAATTTCCCAGTCCGCATCGTGCTCTCTTGCCATGCAGATCTATTTGCTTTTTGTTCAAGGAATCGTTACTGCTATCTAAAGCTAGAATAAATTTAAACAGCACTTTTCAGTGCTCAACCTGTAAAATTTCTACCTTTTTTGGCTCTTATTTCGCTTTGATCCTTCTTTAAATCCTACTCGAGGTAATCCTGCTTGGAAATCGATTTGGAAAATACCTCTTCGATCCTGCGGATTATTATAGTATTCTACTTGGAAGTCGATTTGGAGAAACTTGGATCTGCCGCCATGCCGCCTAAGCGCGAAAGAAAAGGGCAATCGCTGGATCCCCCTTCTGATGAAATTCGATTGTGCAATCAATTTTATTTCCATTTCGTCAAGCCAGTGTAGACTACATACAATGATTATTACAATGTTTACTTACATACTATGCATTAATTCTATTCTGTTTTAGCTTAGTTTGTATTTGCTGCTTGGACATAGTGATGTCAATAGTTCCGCAATGCAAATTATATAGGCGCATCATTCGATTGATTGGGCTATTTTTTGCATAGTTTGTTCTGTACGATGTTTCTGAAAATAAATTCCGTGTTCTAAGATATCGACAAGGTGTGTAAAAATTTAATTGTGCGAGAATTTCTGCCGAATCTATGTGCATTGAAATAATGTCGTTGATGAAGAAAAGCATTGCAAATTGGCGGCGCTCCTTAAGTGTTTGTATATTGATGAGCATGCAGCGCGCTTCATAAGATGGTAATGGAAATGCAGTCCAATTCAATTTACGTAAAGCATATAAAAGGAATTGTTTTTGGACAGATTCTATGCGTTCTTCGTGTATGGAAATGTATGGATTCCATACTAGGTGGCAGTATTCCAGAATTGGCCTTACATATGTGGTATATAAAAGCTTAATAGTGTATGGGTCTTCGAAATTATGACTGAACCTTTTGATGAAGCCTAGCATTCTGTTTGCTTTACTAATGATAGTATTATAATGTTCTATAAAAGTTAGTTTGGAGTCTAGGATTACACCTAGATCTCTTACAATTTTGCTTTTTTCTACTATTTGGTTGCCTAATGATATTTCAATATGCGGTGTTTCAATTTTTCTGCTAAATGCTATTGCAGTACATTTTTTTACGTTCAGTTTAAGTAGACTTTTACTACACCAGGTGTGGAATATATTGATTTCATTCTGGAATTCTTCTGCATCGCTAGAATTACTTATTTCCATAAAGAGCTTCATGTCGTCTGCATATACAAGCAATTTTATTTTTTTAAGTATGTAGGAAATGTCGTTTATGTACAAAATAAAAAGAAGTGGGCCTAAATGAGAACCCTGGGGTACCCCAGAGGTGACTGAAATTGGTTCTGAAAGTTTATTTTGAAAGCGAACTATTTGTTTACGATGTGTTAGGTATGATTGAAGCCAATTCAAAAGTCCAGGCTCCATTCCTATTTTCTGCAATTTGAGGATTAATAATGGTATGTCGATGCGGTCAAATGCTTTACTGAAGTCGGTGTATAGCGCTTCAACGTGCTTGCCACTGTCCAACGCTTTAATAATGAAAGATACATATTCTAGAAGATTAGAGGTAGTTGAGCGACCTTTAAAAAAGCCGTGCTGTTTACTTGTAATTAGATTTTTCACCTGCTGAAAAATATTGCCGTTTACGATTGATTCAAAAAGTTTTGGAATGCAAGAAATAATAGCAATTCCACGATAATTTCGAATGTCTGATTTTGCACCTGATTTGAAAATAGGTACCAAATAAGATGATTTCCAAATTTCAGGGAATATTCCATTTTTCAGAGACATGTTGAAAAGACGCTCTAGAGGAAATGCGAGTTCTTCAGAAAGGTTTTTCAAAAATATGGGTGCGATGCCGTCAGGTCCAGACCCTTTCGACGCGTTTAAGTTTTTTAGTGCATTGAGGACTTCATGTTGAGAAAGTTGGTTGACAGAGATGTTTTTAGAAATTTCAGGAATGAATGCAAAGAAATCGCGGTCACGATCTTCTTCGGAAAATGTGGTGTATACTTCTTGGAAGAAATTTGCAAAGAGACTGCAAATTTCAGAAGAATTCTCGCCTACATTTGCATCCAAATTCATTCGCGAAGGAAAATTGCTGCTTTTTAATTTCGTGTTTACATAATTAAAAAAGTTCTTAGGACATGATTTGACTTCATTTTCGACTTTGCGGTTATAGTCCTCATATGCAGAGTTGGTGGCTGTATTTAATTGGTTGCATAAGTTGTGATAGTTTCGCAAATTGGTTTCAGTTTTTTCTTTTTTGTATAGTTTATGAGCTTTCTGTTTTTTATTCTTCAAATTTTTCAGTTGTGGATTGAACCATGCGGGTAGTTTATTGTTTTGTGTTCGTCTTCTTTTTGATATGCTTACGGATGATGAGAATGATCCATCATCCAGGCTTAATTCCATTATACATTCCCGGCTCAATGCCAACAAGGACAAGGTTATCCCTATTGTTGTAACCACATCCGATTTCCATGCTCTTCACAATGAACTTTTGAACTTCGTTCAATTTAAGTTTTCACTTCAAATTGGCCCTTCGGGAGAATGCCGTGCATTGGCTGAAACCTTTAACGGATTCAAACGTCTTTCCAAGTTCCTTACTGAGAAGCAACACTCATTTTTTACTTAGAGCACCCACACCAATGCCTTGCTTTTCGGGCTGCTAGTTTGCAACTTTAGCCATTGCTATTTTAGTTAACAACTTGTTTACGCACTGGTCGTGTGAATTTACGGTTTCGGCTTTCGCACCGATAGTTGCTTAACTTATCGTCGAACTTCGAACTGAAATTTATCACAGAGTTTTGTGATTGTTTTTTCGACAATATTGACATACTCGAATACTTCCGCGAACCACGAAGAATGGAGATTTAAGGTTAAGATCCAACTACAGACCACTGGTACTCAAGAAATGGTCCTCCGGAAGATCCGAATAGCCCGGCGATTTTTTTAAATCAATTGTTGTGATGCTACATAAATGAATTTGAAGCTGGGACCAGCATACGCACACTGCTGGTCACGAAACTGTCTTCTGGGAGATCCGGATCAATTCGTAAAAATGATCGAAATATCGATCTTCGTATACTCATCTTATGAAAGTTGCGCACCAAAATGCATAAAGGCATTTTCGGATGCCCATCTGGATTACTAGATTTCATATTTTAGCTTGTTAATGGATAAACTTAAGTTGGTCGAATTTAATACGGTAGATCTATTAACATCAGAAGAAATTTGAAACCTTTAAGAAGTTCTGATTGATAGAAATGTAGGGAAGTTAAAAGATCTTTAAGAGTAAGTTTCGACAGCTCCATGGCAAAATAATCGATTTCAGGAAAATTTACTTCAGCGAAGATCAAAAGTTTCAGGGCAGTTCCGTTGAATTCAGGAAAATTGAATTTCGGGTAAGTTCTGAAAATGTTAGGGCAGTTCCATGAATATCAGGAAAACTGTGAGAACTTGAGGGACGTTCCTTAAATTTTAGGTTCGTTTTGAGAACTTCATGGCAGATCCATTTATTTCAGTAAAATAGAGGAAACCATCAAGAAGTTCCGAAAATGTATGGATATTAAAAAAAAACTTCAGGGAATGAACTTAGAAACATTAAGAGCTTACATGTAGCTTACACAGAAGTTCCCCGTTTAAAGGTAAATTTAAAGATTTTCTGGGTAGTTTCATGAATTTCTGAACAATTCCAGGAATATAATCAGGAAAACATAAGGGAAGTTCCGTAAACTTCAGGAAACAATAGAGATCTTCAGGAGAGTCTGAGAATTTCAGGAAGTTTCACGGGCAAACTGTGGGATCAAAAGGAAAGCTCCGCAAAAGGAGATTGGGCAAATCTGGTCCTTTGATGTACACGAATGACAAATATCTCATTTGAAAGGTCACATATAAAACAAGAAAAAGTTTGTATGGGGTCAAAATTGTTTATCGCGGGAGAAAAAAATTATCCCGTATATTCTAAATGAATTTGAGCAGTTTTAGTTTTTTTCATGAATATTGAAAAATGATGTCTCACATGTCAGTCTAACAATCTGAAAACGCTTTTAAAACTAAAGTAATATGAATAAATCAAAGTTTTAAAATAATATGAAAAAATAAAGACAACCTTTTTTATCTACTGGAGTTAGTAAACTGATTAAAAACATTTTTTTTTTACATTTTTTTAAAGCTTTATTAGCGATACTTTTAGACCTAGGTAGCTCATCTCGTGACATTATGTTATCATACGTTAAAAGAGCATATTTATGAAATGTTATTTTGTTGGATGTTGTTTAAATTAATTATGAATCTCGTAGGCTGGTCAAATCATTTGTGGATAGTGGTTGATTTAAAGCAATCATATATAACATATATTAGAATCAGTTGGATGTCAAATATCGAGGAAGTTTAGTGTTCATTAAAAAAAAAAACATCAATGGTAGCTCTTCACAAGATTTTTCAGCTGCAAATGAAGAAAAAGCATAACGAAAAATGGTTTATTTTATTTGTATGTAAGAAGGTGAAACATAACATTGTAATCCTCAGATATTTGAAAAATGATAATAAAGATTTTTGTTATATTGCTTATTAAGCAATTACATTATCTAAAAATTGAGCATGATGATTAATGTTAGGCTGGAATCTTGCGGATCTTAAAAACCATACTACAGTCATAATATGTGCGCAACATCCTAGGGTTCTTTTTTCCAGAAATGCATGAGCAATAATCATTACCTATTGCCTATCTACCCACCTAGTCTCGACCAACAAGAATGTAAATATAGTATTTTCGTGATCCAGCATATCGAGAATAAATCCTGGATCTTAACAACCAAACATTCCTGCTGAATCGTGGAATTATGGTAGATCCCCAGACATTCGCAAAAAAGTTACTCGCTGCCTGTTCAAATGGTCGTTTATGACGTATTCAGACAATCGATTCGGCAGGTTGTTTCTTTCATTAATGATACCTAGAAAGTCAGGAGCCCGTGCTTTGTTCGCAACAGGTAGGTGGAACGCATTTATGAGGGTTGCTGCCACTCTGAAATCTTCAAACATATGCCACATTGAAATAACTTTGAAGGAACAACATGAAATCTCGCTTGAATCGTCGGTTAACTACCCTAATCACCCATCTACAGATGGTAACCAACCGTGACTGATTGACCTGCTCCGTTTTCAGGTGGTTTTGATTCTGGATTTTGAAATATGGCATAACTGCTTCATAGCCAAATACACTCAGTTCTTTCATAGCGTCCCGAAATCCTTTGTCCAAAATAAAAACATCACCTAGCCTCAGAGTTGGTTGGAAATGAAGCTTTAGTGTGATGATTTATTAGCTAGAGAATGATCTTTAGAAGAGGGTAGGTGGATAGTTTCGTTAGAGTACGGCAGTATGAAAATTGAATAGAAGTTGAAAATGAGCGAAGGGCCATTAATGCGACAGTTTTTCAAGATAGACGCACATTTTTGCCTAACCCGTACGATGTACGCGGGGACTTGAAGTATGTCTCCAAGTCCACAGGCAAAAATGTGCGTCCCTCTTTTTGCTCATAAACTGACTGCGGCTGTGGAATAGTTCTAGCGACGTTTTCATCAACTAGCCTAAGAAACCAATTCAAAACTCCTTCATCACTGTGCAACATATTTTTCAGCGATTAGATGTATTTGCTGCCGTGAATACTCGTCAATATCGAGGAATCCCACGGTATTAAGTTGTACATTTCTAGCACGAGTGTTTCGGTTAGCTCTGACCCAGTAAGCATGACAGAGATATTCCTCGTTAGTAAAAATAATCTATGCATGAAAAGGTTAAAAATTCATTTTTAAAAATTCAAATTCATTCAGATTTGGAAACTACTCTCTTTATGTACGTTAATCATAACGTCGCATTTAGTGCGCTGTATTCGTTAAATGATGCGTTATAGTTCGCACTAGATGCGACGTTATCTTTAACGTACACCACGAGAGTAAAATCGATTGTCGCAAGTGGGTCTTTCGGATTCCAACTCTAGTGACAATATATATGCACAAATCTGATTTGTGTGAGATTGAATGATATTGACAAGGGTTGTCAATCAAAAAGTCGACAATGTCTTTTCGTAAACGCCTGCTGTGCGAATTTTCCATTGCAGACGTATACGAAAAGACGTTATCGAGTTATCGATTAACAATCCTGAAATTGCACTCATTTCATAGTCCAAATAAAAACCCTTATCACGGTGAAAACGAAGTGAAATCATAACTTGTCACTCACGGTGAAGCGATTTTCTATTCGATTTGCCCAGGAATCACTTCAGCGTGCATGAGAATTCATCACTTCCCTTCATTTTCCCCGTGAAATAACACCCGTACAACTCAAAAAATCTTTTGCTTATTGAGGCACTCATCCCAAAAATATAAACGGATTGTACTACCTCATTAGGTGCAACTGCATCAGCAATGAAAACGGCCACATCAGGATGTAACTCGAAGAAATCTCTAGTTAACAGATGAAGTCATCTTTGAAGTACCGTACAATGTACCAAAGTACCAAGACATTTAAAAATAAAAGTGATAAAAAAGCTTCAAGAGCCTCACGATTTACTTATTCTAAAGCTACATGTATAAATTAGGATCTAGTACTAGCATATGTAATCAGGTAGCGGTGTGGTTCTCTGGAAGATTTTGAACATCCACAAGTCAAGTCGCGTAAAAATCCTAGTTTTATCTGGGCTTCCCTGAGGGTTTGAATCTTTCCTGAAGTTCCGGAAAGCTCGTGAAAACGTATCCCTTCGAAGGAATATAGTTATATCTGTTTCGGAATCAACTTCTGAAGTTTAGCTCCAAGCTTTTCTTGATCATACGGCCAAGCAGCTCGTTGTACTTCAAGATGAAGTATTATTAACTATCACTGACGCTGAACTCATTTTAAAATGGGGCTTTGATGGAACCTCTAGCCAATCTAATTATAAACAAGGCTCTACAAACAAGATGTTTGACGATAGTTTAATTTTTGTCATATATTTGGTTCCTTTACAAATGGGTGTTAAGTCTTGCCCGTCAAAAATAGTTTGGCAAAACATCCGGTCATCATCCACAAGGTTCTGCCACCCAATAAGGATCCAGTTTGCCAAGAAAACTAAGGAACTCACCATAAGTGAAAAAACAAAGTGTAGATGATCAAATAGCACACACACTTAGAAATAACTAATTTTACAAGTGACGGAATCCGTCTTTGACGTAACAGATGAAACGTAAACAAACATGTCATGTAATATTAAATGCTCCGAGACTGAAAATTTCGTTGTTGCTCGACGAAAAGTACGTTTGATTGAGTTATATTTCGCGTCTGTTATGACTCAAATTTATGTCATAATTGACGCTCGTATATGTCACTCTCAGAGCACCTAAATTTACATGATTTTTTCTAAGTGTGCATTTGATTTAAACAATCACTCAAAATTCCACATGTTTTCAAATAAACATTAGTCACACAATCCCTAGTAGCACGCTTGGCACAAATCGGTTGTGGCAGCTTCCATACAACTTATATCAGTCATTAACAAGTTGCTGCAACTTATTGTGACGGAAATGTGCTACTCGGGATGATATGTAGCATGGTAGATGGTAAAGTTTGTAGTGCTGTGTCTGAACTTTCATGTCAAAGGTGCTAAAGTAGAGTGCTATGTAGTGTAGAATTTAATGATATACATGAAATTCAAAAGAAAATCCCCAACAAGGAGATGTTTAATTTCGGAATCTCCCCGCTGCATTGTCATATTCAGTAATTTTATATTAATATGCATGACATTGATATAGCTTATTTATAAATATATTATTATACAAATGAGGTTTATGGAGTGTTTGTTGCATATTGCATACCGGTTAAATGTATCGTGTTGGCAGGCAAGGAAACCTCATGAAAAGGAAAGCGTCGCGGGTCGTAAGAAGCACATCCAAGAAGCTTTTAAAAATCAGACAGGCCTTATAATCGATGTTCTCAAACAAGGCTCTGCACAGAAATAACTAATTTTACACGTGACGGAATTCGTCTTTGACATAAAAGATGAAACGTAAGCAAACATGTCATGTAAAATTAAGTGCTCCTACTGAAAAGTTCGTTGCTCGACGAAAAGTACGTTTGATTGGACTATATTTCGCGTCTGTTATGACTCATATTCATTTCAAAATTGACGCTCGTATATGTCACTCCCAGAGCACCTAAATTTACATGATTTTTTTCTAAGTGAGTGGTTCATCAAATGATGGAAATACAGCCAGAAGATTTTTCGATAATCCTTCAGTTTCAGCATCAATTCCGGGACTAAACGCGGAATTGATTGAGAGATTTTACAACATTTTATCAGTAATTTCTTCGGGGTTCGAAATCAATGCAGACAAGTTTCAAATGTAATGAAACTGCCCAAAAAATGTGAAGCTATACGGCTGGTATAAAATGCAATCCAGCGTACACCGTGTTCTGATTCACGGCGCAGACATTATAAGAGCTTCTATTCTTCCTGTTGGTACTCTATCAGAAGAACCTCAAGAATGCCGAAATAAGGACATCGAAAACTTTCGAGAACAACGGACAAGGAAATGTTCACGGTACAGATATGGGTTTTTTTTAATATTTTCTTCGGAGTTGGTTGGAAATGCTAACATGAAGCTTTAGTGTGATGATTTATTAGCTAGAGAATGATCTTTAGAAGAGGGTAGGTGGATAGTTCCGTTAGAGTACGGCAGTATGAAAATTGAATAGAAGTTGAAAATGAGCGAAGGGCCATTAATGCGACAGTTTTTGAAGATAGACGCACATTTTTGCCTAACCCGTACGATGTACGCGGAGACTTGAAGTATGTCTCCAAGTCTACAGGCAAAAATGTGCGTCCCTCTTTTTGCTCATAAACTGACTGCGGCTGTGGAATAGTTCTAGCGACGTTTTTCATCACTACCCAAAGCCCCACGTTGCGAGAGCATTTCCAGTCGATGGTGTGTTATAATGCAGTTCTTCTTTACCCAACTATTGTGTTGCTCCTCTCGTCATGACCAACGTGATCATCTCAGAGAGAAAGCAGTAGGGTGATTGTTGCGTGCTGTACCATCATCAGCATTGTTGACGGCTACTCCCGCCTTGAGTTGTTACATTCAAAGTGTTTTTATGTTACTTCATACGCGAAGTTAACGATTTTCAGAGTTGGTTGGAAATGCTAACATGAAGCTTTAGTGTGCTGATTTATTAGCTAGAGATGAAGTATCACGTCAACATGCATTCTTAAAAAAAAATAAGAGAACTTTATGGAGATCTTTGATGAAGGTGTTTGGATTTGTTTTTTTAAGATACTTGCTCTCGTTAGAGAATATTTGAGAGACATTCCGAGAAGCCTACGATTTTTATTATTTGGCTCGGAGAGCTTCAGGGATTTTTAAAGATGTTCGGAAAATTTCTTGGAACTTCGGAAATATTCATGAAACTCAAAATTCTAATTTCATGCAGTTTTGGCTTGCAATAATTAGCGATGAGGTATTGGGTTATTTTTTTATTTTTCATTGTTCTAAGTGTTTCTTGTTGCATTATTATTATTAGATGGAAAACTGAAGAAATCTTCATGTCCACGCTATCAATTGACAATTGAGGTGTTTTTACGAGTCTTGTCTTGGACTGAACTTTTGCTGATGTGAGTATGAATACGCGAAAATTGGAGATGCATATGATTCCCAAGCGTGAGTTTCGGCTTGTAGTTTTGTGCACAAGTTTATTCTTTCAGCTCAATAAATGAGGTTTTGAGAATGATATTCGAAGATATGAAGTCTCAGACGAGTCGGCGTTGAAGTCAAGATGGCTAGCAAGCCTAATAGCAAATGACGGTGATCGTTCTTCAAAGAACTATTCCCATATGTTATTTGCCGAAACTGTCAAGAAGGGACCTTTCTTGACATGCTTATCCTGGTATCCTGGACCCTGCCAATTTCACCAACAATTGTGGACGCCTATTAGCCAATTGAACTAGCGTTTGCTGGATTGTTTATGGGGTTGATAAATAACTGCCGCCTTCGCCAGCCAATACCGTCAACAATGAAACAGCCCCCACCGCATGTGTTCCGTCACACGCAATAGTAGCGTAGACCAACGCCTGTAGTGCTTCCAAACTCTCGGCTACACTTACAAGATGATATAACGCACACTACTGCGCCACTGAGAAGGGTAACATATTAATTGTATGTTGAATGTTTCTTTTTTCCACGTAGTCCCTCCCCTCTGAATACTCAGTAATATTCTGGCCTTGTGACATACACAGCTAAAAAAAAGTAGTGTAAATTTCCGTTACTATGATGCACATAAATGGAGCGTCATAAATCATACAAATTTACATTATAAATCGTGTAAATTTATGAGACATGTCATGCAATATTCCATATATTGTATGCAACTTTCCACCTTTGTTTGCAACATTTCTTGCAAGCTGCTAGTTTACGTGGAAAGGAAGTTTACATGCATGAATGTTTGCATGCATGGATGTTTACATCACCAGTAAAATTCAGATTTTTTTAGTGTGTAGTTCAGGTTCAGGGCTTTCATGCTACAATGTAAGTTACCCAGAAGGCCACAAGAACTGAAAAAAATAATAAGAATTTTGAGACTCGAACTTCGACTTTTCTTATCTCTAAGTCGCAGCATTATTGCAGCGTGCCATATTTACCTGTAGATAATCCTTGGCAAGCATGCAATACAATCAACAAACTTTTCAACGTCTATGATTGCTGAGTGTTCACGCAGTATTCACTTCATAGTAGCCATGGTTACAACACCAGACCATATTCTGTACTAGCTTGTGAAAAGAAAATGAATTGAGTCAAGGCTGCCAGCTAGGCGATGAAAACGATGATTTTGGGTGTAATTATTTTTGCTCCGATGATCGGATTTCTTCTTCATTTATCTCACTGAGGAGACATAAGATTCTCCGGAAATACATGGCAAAGAGCTCATTTGGAATCTGGTTTGGCGATGATCAAGTATCAAGGTGCTAACTTTTACCGTTGTAGAGATCGGAAAATGATAATCGAAAGATACCCGAAAATCTAGTACAAAGTCGAGTGGAATTTTTCTTATTCATAGTTCTCACAAAATACACAATAAATCCTTTGAAAATAAATTCCATAATGTTGGTTTAGGATCTGACTAAGAGGTCAGAAAGAACCAAAAGTGCTAACTTTAAACGTTTTAGAGAACGGAAGCCGAGAACCGAAAGACTCCCGAAAATCGGTTTTCCTGCTCCTGTGGAACCTTAAGGGGGTACTATCTTTTGTACTCCATTTTCACCCTATAACTTCTTCCACTTAAGAGATAGAAAGTTTAAACCTTGGACAAAGTTTCTTAAAAAGACTTCATCTACAATGTTTCCATAGGTGTTTATCAATTTTGACAAGACATAAAAAAAGTTATTTTTTTTATCTGAGTGTATACCCTCCTTAACCAAAACAGTTCACTACTTAAATAAAATACTTAAAAAATAAAGAAACATTCTTCAAGACATCAAAAAGCTACACTCAATAGTTTCATCGCAAATAGCCATGTCCCACTTTTTTTGATTCAGTGGGACGCCACTGTGCGACAGATAGGAAACGCTCCACGTTTCCGACCAGGTACAATTTCCTCTGCTGTTAACAACGGTCAGCGAGGAACTAATTCAACATTTGTACCCGGTACCAATATCACCCCTGGTTCAAATTCTTCATCTGTACCTACTCCCCTCGCTGCTAACACTGTTCAGAGAGTTAATGGAGCTACTGCAACGGGTAGAAATCAAAATACTGGCCTACACAATTTTAACAGACATTTTGATTATTTTGGCTTAAGAAGCATTACAGCTCCTAAAATGGAATTTTTACAGAAATCATTAATTGACATGATTTTTGATATGCTAAAAACTAACTCTCTGTTTGATGCTATTCAAGCTGGAGTAAAATTTGCGAAAAATATCGTCATGACTTTGAAATTCAGTAATGGATTTTAAGTCATTAAATATTTTGAATTGGAATGCTCGATCTCTTAAAGATAATGAAGACGATCTATTTAACTTTTTGAGCGATCATATAGTGCATATTGCCGTTATAACTGAAATGTTCCTTAAACCAGACCATAAGGTTAAAAGGGACCCAAATTATTCCATTTATCGAAATGATCGTCTTGGTGGAGCCTGTGGTGGCGTTGCCATCATTGTTCATAGTCAAATCAAATTCTTTCTTCATTTGCAATCATAGTTTTCGAAACTTTTGGAGTTTTTGTTGAAACAAAATTTGGGCAACTTACGTTTATAGCTGCCTGTTTGCCATTCCAATGCGTAGACCAGCATAAGAATTTTTTCAAGGGTGACCTTCAGAAACTTACCCGTCATAGGTCTAAATTTTTCATTACTTAATTTTGTGTTTGATTATTGTGCTGCAGGTTATTACACTATTCAATATCCAAACAGTCCAACATGCTTTTATTCTGCAAGAAATCCCGCCACTATTGATTTGGTCTTAACTGTCAACTTTGAAATGTTCCAAGAATTTCTAATCCCAACAGTTCTACTTTAAATTACCAATCAAATTATGATTGGGAGTAATATCGAACATTTATGGAATGAAGCTTTGATCCAAACATTCCTTTGCGAACCAATTATGAAATTAATTATGCTCTTGAATCTCTGACTACTTTTATAGTTGAAAAAAGACCTGCCTCAGTACAATATTCGAGGTTAAATTCGATTCAATTATAATCGACGACGATCTTCAGCTCTTGATCCGTCTTAAAAATGTCCGTAGGAGACAATATCAAAGAACACGCGATCCTGCCATGAAAGTTATCTGGTGTGATTTTCAAAAACAAATTAAAAGCGATTCTCTGCCCTGAGGAACAAAACTTTTGAAAATAATGTTTCTAAATTAGACCCGAGTTCCAAACCCTTTTGGAAACTCACAACAATTTTGAAAAAAAAACCTCAGAAGCCTATTCCAGCGCTTAAAGAAGGTGGTAAAAATTTGATCACAAATTTGGAAAAAGATCAGAAACTTGCTAAGGAATTCGAGAGTTCCCATAATTTCAGTTTGGGTCTTACTAGTCCTATTGAGAATCAGGTTGCTCGGGATTATCTGAATATCTCGGAAAAATATTTTCGATGATTCCTGGGGGACTGATTTGGACGAAGTAAGATCTATAACTGAAAAGTTTAATGATATGAAACCTCGAGGTGATAATGGAATTTTCTTTATCCTCATCAAAAAACTCCCAGAGAGTACCTTGTCTTTCTTGGTAAAATTATTTAACAGATGTTTCCATTTGGCATACTTTCCTGATAAATGGAAAAATGCAAAAGCTGTTCCAATTTTGAAGCTGGATAAGAATCCAGCTGAAGCTTCTAGCTACCGTCCAATAAGTTTGCTTTCTTCAATAAGTAAACTTTTTGAAAAGATAATTTTAAATAGAATGATGCTTCACATCAATACGAACTCATTTTTTGCAGATGAGCAGTTTGGATTTCGCCATAGGCATTCAACTACTCATCAACTCTTAAGAGCTACCAATTTCATTTGTTCAAACAAATCTGAAGGCAACTCAACTGGAGTTGCTCTTCTAGACATTGAAAATGCATTCAACAGTGTTTGGCATGAAGGTTTGATTGCTAAATTGAAAAAGTTTAATTTTCCTCTCTATATTATGAAATAAGTTTAAAATTATTTAACTAACAGAAATCTGCAGGTAAATAATGAAAATTACAAATTTGATCGAGTACCTGTTAGAGCAGGAGTTTCTCAGGGTAGCATTCTTGGGCCTATATTGTATAACATTTTCACTTCGGACCTCCCTGATTTGCCTCAGGGTTGCCACAAATCTTTGTTCGCTGATGACACAGGCATTTCCGCTAAAGGAAGAAGTATTCGTGTTATTTGCTGCAGACTGCATAAAAGTTTAGATATTTTCTCTTCTTATTTACAAAAATGGAAAATTTCACCCAACGCTTCCAAAACTCAACTTATAATATTTTCACATAAGCCTAGAGCTTCCTTTTTGAAACCTAGTAGTAGTCACATAATCACTATGAATGGAGTTCCTATTTCCTGGTCCAACCAAGTGAAATATCTTGGATTAGTACTTGACCAAAGTGGAGGCGAACCAGCCCAAGGCTGAAAGCCTCCCTAATAAAGATAAATTAATTAATTACTTGACCAAAAATTAACTTTTAAAAATCGCATTGAGGGCATTCAAGCCAAATGTAACAAATATATAAAATGATTGTATCCTCTTATAAACAGGAAATCCAAACTTTGCCTGACGAATAAACCTTCTAATATTTAATCAAGTTTTTAGACAGGCCATGCTTTACGCTGTATCAATATAGTCTAGTTGTTGCACTACCAGGAAAAAATAACTTCAAAGGATTCAAAGTAAAGTTCTGATTTTGAAGTTACCTCCCTGGTACAGTACTACCGAGGTACATAGAATTTCGAATGTTGAGACTTTAGAACAAATGTCAAACAAAATTATTAATCATTTCATCCTTCCTTTATACTTAGATAAGATTTGGTTTTATTTTAAGTTTTAAGATGTCAATTGTTATAGAAAACTTATTTAAAATACTGAATTTCCAAGACAGGAACAATTTTAAAACACTTAGATATATTATGACAATGAAGGCTGGTAAGTAACTGCAGCAGCTGGAGCACCTAGGTTAAAATGAAATGTAATTTAATTTGAATTTGAAACAAATAAAGAGTAAAACAAATCAATAAATCACAAGGCCAATCTTTTCAGGTGTGTGGAATTAATCTCGAATTTCCATGCTTTTCTCATCAATCACGAATGTTCGATCAAAAACAAATAATTTAGGGTGGAATCGTATTAAAAAATGCCCGAAATTGTTTGAAACAAAAATACAATTTTGGGCTGGACGAAGTTCGCCCGATCTGATGGTTACTTATAAAGTATGTTGTTTACGATTTTAATTTAAAAAAACAATCATTTCGATCAGGTTTTTCATGGACTAGCATTTCATTACTGAAAATTCCAGAATTAGATATATGAAAGCAATGAAAAACGGTGTGGGCCAATTTTCCCCAGGGGTGCATTGTGGACTTCTATGCTATACATTTTTGTTTGGTTAACGGATCTGAAAGGGAATTAAGAAATGGGGTTTTGATCGTTGCGACTCACCGTGAAAAAAGCCGAAGGCAAATCAGCCCCAAGCTGAAAGCTTCCTTAAGCAAGAAACCCTAACCATCATCGTGATAAAAACGATGATAAACCACCCACAATTTGTATTCGATAATCTCGGAACTGATCAAACTCCAAAATGCCGAACAAGCGCCATTCGCTTCAGTCTAAGATCCCTTTTCGTTGGCCATCAGTGCAAACAAAACTTTTAGTTATAAATAAAATATCTACTAATTTTAATGATATTATTCTCATTATCTACGCCAAAGTAATATGAAAATAATTTTTCCTTCCATCATGATCAAGATTTCCATTTCCCATCACGTTAGGCATTTCATCGCGTTGCCCATAATTGCTTGCCTGGTGTGCCATCAGAAAGTACCCATGCGCCTTCTTCCCACAAATGCCACGAAAACTTTGCCATTCCTTGTAGGCAGCAAAAGCACCATCCCGCCAAAGTTGTTTCGCCCGAAATAAAATTTTAATTAAACTAAAGCCCGCCTCAATTCCGCCGGGATTACCCATTTTAGCCAGAAAGGGGAGAAAGGGAGAACGAGCCTGCTTGCTTACCCATCTCTGCCATCCGCCATTAACGGGCTCGTTTTGATGTGATCCTCTGCAGCACCAGTTTGGGATGAGTCAAACTTGTTCAGCGTCGGTCTGCGCCACCGCCGCCGTCGGCTCCACTTTCGAAAAAAAAAAAATCACCCCAATATTGAGCCGAGCTGGGGGCGGGGTTTGTAATCAAACACGTGTGCGCGATAGACCACGATCAACTATCCGGTGTGAATTTTAATTACACATTAACATACACCAACACACTGAGACACCTAGCTCTTCTTCATTCGGTTCAATAGCCCGAGGAGGCTGGCTGGCTGACTGGTTGGCACGTCATCAACTTATCCTTGTCTGAAGGATTTTACTTCCTCCCGCTTGTTCACACTCAGGCACCGTTATCTCCTGCGTTCCGGATTTTCCGGAATCCCACTCCCCAAGCGGAGACTCACTTTGGTGCCCTACTCACGCATATGGCGTACATGTGTGTGTGCGCGTGTGTGACCTGATAGAAAATACACGTTGGCGCCTACGGCTATGTTGTTTTCGTTTTTATGACTTCACTCTTTTTTTTTTTGCTTCAGCCAGCACAGGCCAGACCCAAGTGGATTGGCACTTTCGGAAGCGATTTTCGATCAATTTTCACACTTAATTTGATTTCACGTTTCGATTTTTTACAATCACGGCGCCAAGCGACTCGTCCCGCGATTACGCTCTGTTGAATCCTTTGAATGAAACATTCGACCACGTCACACTGCTGCTACTGGTGCTGCTGGTGCTGCTGCTACGGGTGTGCTTCTACCACTGCCGGTCGCAGTTGTTTTAATCATAATCGATTTTTGAATCTCTTTTTTTTTCTGGCGTACTGGCACTAGGATTTCCACGAACTCACATGCTATTGAAGCTTGCGTTCAATGAAAAACCGGGCCTTGCGTTCAATATTTCACACCATCATCAGCGAACGACACTTCACTCCATCAATCTCCACATACACATCAAAGCCACTACCACCGGATATCCTTATTTTGGGGTTGGAGCAAGAGTTCGCTTTCCACTACCGTCAATACTCATCAAAGAGTGCACCATATTTCGACTACCCGCACTCAAATTCGATCTGCACCCTGCTCCGTCACCACCCTCCTTTTGGGGAAAACTTTCTCACCGGAACCAAAAAAAACATCCATTCAGGGCTTAGACAACCCTCGCCAGCGCAATATCCTGGGGGTGCGGGTTTCGAATCACGTCCACGTCCACCCTCACTCACAATCGCCAGATTTCTCTCACATCGGCAACAGAAAAAAACCAAACAAATTCCACGCGAATCGTGCGCGAGGCCAAGCGATAATTTCCACTGCAGCAATGGCCAGCCACGGCCTCGCCTGTAACTTCTGGTCGCCGTGCGATCGGTCCCCACCACCCAGACGACTCTATCTAGACAGCAACAAAAAATACCTCAATCAAATTCACCCGACCTTTTCCGGGGTCCTTTTTCCGCGCACACACACACACCCGATAGCGGCCAATAATACTCCAATCGTGAGACACCTACCACGCGCGTACGAAACGACCAACTGTACATCCGATACTGACGGTCAAATGGTGCTTTCCCCACTGTCAAAGTTAGTCACAGCATCCATCTCGGGCACGGGCTCCACGCGGGGTGGGGCAGGTTGGGCATCCCCAGCCCATCTCTCCTGCTCTCCACCACTGACAACAACGATGACGACGACGACGAAGACGACTCGGTTACGCGAGATTCGGTTAGGCAAGTGCATTCTGCCATGCCGTGTGGTCCTGCAGTGGCACGCTCTCGCTCTCCGAGCCTCACAGCATCCTGTGAGTTGCCACTGTTAACGGAGAGTTCCCTGCCGACAGCTTTCGAGGCACTCACTGGAAAAGTGAGCGGGAGAGCAGCTGGAGCACGACCCCAAAACCCGAGAGCTGATGGCCGTGCCCTAATGGGAAATTGTTTGTTTACCAATATGTAGCAGCACCCAGCAGGATGGCAGACTGTCAGTCTATTTAGCATCAAAAAGACTGGGGAGATTTACACCTGACGAGCGGGAACAGGCAGGGCGGTTGAATCGTGTTGTCTTTGCATTGTATGATATGTTTTTAACAGTGTTTGAGTCGAAGCAGGCTTGGGATGAAACGCTTATGCCAGGGAGTAGGCGGGGGATTTTTATTTAAATCTATTTATAATTCAAGGATTATAGAAATGGTTATTTCTCGAAACATTGTTTCATTGAGAGAACAAATCTATACAGAGCTGGAACAAGGGCCTATCTGCTTTGATTGATTCTCTTCATCGACTTTCTCGTTTGATAACCACGGCTATGCAAACAGTTTTCGTGCTAATTTTGCCACATAGCATGTTAAAGGAGGTTCTTATCTATCGTCCAAATCGTCAAATACAACAGGGAATGTTGCTGCAGCTGAGTTATTAACGAAAGATAAAGTCGATGAAGAGAATCGATCAAAATAGATAGGCCCTTTTTCCAGCTCTGTATAGAAATCTACAGACATTCTATTACGATTAGAAAATGAAAACACCTATGGGTTGCCTTGAAGCTGCAGTGGATACTCAAAATAACTAGGAGGCAAACTTTTGGTCAAGTTTCGATTGTTGTAAATTCGTCAAATATGGTCCGATTTTAATTCTTCCAAAAGCATTAGACTGGAAAACTAACACAATTTAGTTTTACAGTGCCTATATTTATCTATTCAACTATACGCGCTGCGCGTTTCACTTCGGGTGGACAGGCGCAGCGCGTATGCGTAGTGATGTTTTCCCGCCTTCGGTGGCGGTAAAACATTGAAGATAGTCAGGCGCGTCCTCTCGGACGTGGTTGATGAATACATCCCAATCAGGCCGGCTGTGCTAGGCTATGTTGTATTCCATCACACACCAACCAACCAACCAACCAACCCAGTAGGCCTCAAATAATGTGTGACTACCCCCTAAATTTAAGCATATTAATAAGGGGAGGAAAAGAAACTAACAAGGATTCCCTGAGTAGCTGCGAGCGAAACGGGAAGAGCTCAGCACGCAGAGGTGATGCACTTGCGCATCTACCTGGTTCCGTGTACTGGAGATTTCGTCATCTGCCGTAACCAGCGGTTACCAGTTCAAGTTCAACTAGAATGTGGCTTTTACTCCCAGAGAGGGTGATAGGCCCGTAGAACGGCGCTGATGGTAGAAGATTTCTCCATGGAGTCGTGTTGCTTGATAGTGCAGCACAAAGTGGGAGGTAAACTCCTTCTAAAGCTAAATATCACCACGAGACCGATAGCGAACAAGTACCGTGAGGGAAAGTTGAAAAGCACTCTGAATAGAGAGTCAAAAAGTACGTGAAACTGCCTAGGGCTCAAGCCCGTTGAACTCGATTATCCGAGCGGAGACATTCACCTGCGGTTCGGCCGGTTCCGGCCGGCTCGCCGCAGGGCACTTGTCTCCCGCGTCACACGAGGACATTGCGATCCATTACGAAACAGCTTTGGCGTCCGCAAGGACGCAAGGTCGCCCGACAGTTGCCCCCTGGTGCTGGTTGCTTGCCCCACAGTAGCGACGCTCAGTTCTGAAGGCCTGTGCCGCGAGGTGGGGCTTACTGCACGTGGTGTTTTGCAGTCGGGCGCGTGATGGATTTCCGCGTACACCGCCTCGGTCTTCCCGCAATGGACCGGCGGACTGTCGATCGGCAATGATAAAATCGAGGTACCTTCGGGACCCGTCTTGAAACACGGACCAAGAAGTCTATCTTGCGCGCGAGCCAATGGTCGTCCTCCGGAACACCAAAGGCGCAAAAAACATAACTTGAGTTGTGCGGGATTACGGGCGCGGCTCTCTGCAGCGTCCCTCCATCCCCGGGTGTTGTACCAGGCATGCGGTGAGGCCCTCCGGGGCCCTACCGTGCCACAACATACCGTGAGTGTGCAGGATGTGACCCGAAAGATGGTGAACTATGCCTGATCAGGTTGAAGTCAGGGGAAACCCTGATGGAGGACCGAAGCAGTTCTGACGTGCAAATCGATTGTCAGAATTGGGCATAGGGGCGAAAGACCAATCGAACCATCTAGTAGCTGGTTCCCTCCGAAGTTTCCCTCAGGATAGCTGGAGCACGCAACGTTTCGAACTCTATTCTTATCTGGTAAAGCGAATGATTAGAGGCCTTAGGTTCGAAATGATCTTAACCTATTCTCAAACTATAAATGGGTACGTACCATAACATTCTTGCATGATGTTATTGCAGCGTTGACCCCGGGCCGGCCCCCTGCGGTCGTTGCCTCCATAAGCGGCGTAGAAGATATCTGTGTGCTTAGTGGGCCAAGTTTTGGTAAGCAGAACTGGTGCTGTGGGATGAACCAAACGTAATGTTACGGCGCCTAAATAAACGACGCATCATAGATACCATGAAAGGTGTTGATTGCTACAGACAGCAGGACGGTGGACATGGAAGTCGTCATCCGCTAAGGAGTGTGTAACAACTCACCTGTCTACATTGACCGATTCTCTTCATCGACACTCTCTTTCGTAAATAACTCGGCTTCACAAATGTTTCCTGTCGTCTTCGTCTAATTAGATGCTAGATTGTTGCTTCTTCCATCGAAAATAACCGGCCGTGGCGATTCAAAGTTGATCAAGGTTGATCAAAATAATTTGTACCCCTGCTTCCAGTTTGATTACATGAGCATTTTGTGTGGTCGTTGGTTCTGAATATCGACAAACATGCAGATGAATTCTATTCCTACTATATCCTGTCCTTGGTGGCCCTGAAAAAAGCCGTATTTTTGTCAAAGTTGGTGATGATTTAACCTCCGAAACCAAACTGAGTGCGTCTCTGTCACTTCAAAACGTAGATGACATCCATGGCCGCTTACGATTGGCGTGTTTAGTGTCGGTGACAGCATCACGGATCTCATGTTTCAGGAACACCTTCAGCACACCTCGTAAATCAGACCGGAGATACGTCAGACACCGCCACGGCGAGCCAGACGGCGTTTGGTTCTGAATATGGCGATGAGTGTGCAAAATATTACGCAATTCCATCCTCCCTATTCGCACGCGCCCGAGGATCGAAGGCGAATGCCACTTCGACTTGTTTCGTCTACTTACTACTCTCTGACGACTGTGCTGGGGAAGCAGCATATGCATGTAGGTAATTGGTGGATTTGTTAGTTAATTCGACGCTTTTGGACAATGCTGGATATTTACCAGTTTTTCAATAGTTTATTGTTGAAAATCAACACTCGGACTCATTTTTATCGATGCATAGCCATATTTCTGATCGATTGGTGATAAAATTATTGAAATTGTACCAGGGGCGGCTGAGTTATTAACGTTCAAAATCTTTCTTAATTTGTTACATGTTCCATTTTCGGTTTTCACAAAGTGTACCCCGATATAGAAATCAAAGACGTAGTCCTACGTCAAAACAAACCGTTTCATTTTTCGAGCTACTAATGCTAACAAACTTTGTTAAAATGTTGTTTTAAATTTTATTCTAACAAATTGTGTAACAATTTTATGTCAAATACCATGATGATTTTTTATTCCTCATTTCACCACAGAGCTCTTAAAACAAGATTATATCAACGGTTATTATGTATAACAGAAGTTGATATAATCATGATAAAATTTTGTTATAACGTTCTGGTCGGGTAGAGCGTCTTTCTCTATGATGCACGGTATATGCATTTGGGTTAACATCCGGCGTCCCTCTTTCTTTACATATTCTGCACAAAAAATACTTTCTAAGCCCCGCCCCTGGCGAGATTTCCCATCGTTTTATTTTAGGAGTACTCACAATTTGATTTTGTTATAGTAATTACAGTAAACAGACTGATTAACAAAAGGTATCAAAATTGTCAAAAAATGGCCTATTTTCACCATGAGTGGAATTTTTTTATTTCCTAATATTTTAGGCACAAATTTTCACCACACTTTGGAAAACTCTTCTACTTGATGTCTTTCCAAGGGCAAATGATTTGAACAAATAGTTTTTGAGATATGACCAGATGAATGAGTGATAGTTTTGAGCTTTTCTGGTGGAAAATCAATGCTATTTAATTTTTGTTTTATTTTATCATTTGTACATTTTTCAATAGTTTTATTACGGAAAATTAGAAAAATATTTATTTCAGCAGGTTTGTAATGATTTTAATTTCATCTATAAATGACAAAGTTACAAGCGTTCAAAACCTAACACTATTTCACCACACATATTTTTTGATTTGCACCCCAGTATAGTCGACAAAGACATAGTTCTACGTCAAAAACACTTCGTCACATAACTTAAGAAGTGAATAAATAAATCTCTCAGTAGGAAACGCGAAAAAGTCCTTGTTAAGCTTATTTTCAGCTTCATATAGGACCACTAATAAGCGTGAAGCTTGATAAAATTACCACATTTAGATGTTTATGGCCTGAATTAAGGCTTTCATTTCTAAAGTACAACATTGGCATACCCGAACTGTCATCCAAAAGGATAAGACTGAAACTTTTCATCTTAGCTTTGTTTTTACCTTTGTTTGGCTTCGAAATGACGTAACAACTTGCTGGGGGAAGGAGCTCGGCCATCCGTAACTTTGTGATATGAGGGGGGTATAATGGAAACATTAACGTGACGGATTCAAGCAATCAAAAGTGGAATTATGAGTGGGACTGTAGTGATATTTAGCTGCTTAGTTATTAAGGAGGGGGTCTTGTCCAGTGTTACGTATTGTTACAGAGGGAAAGGAACGAGGTACAAAGTGAAGAATTCCAAAGTTACGTAATTTGTATATCAAACCTTATTAAAAAGCGTTTTCATATCACTTGAAAAACCTACTATGAAAATTTGGAATTAGGTAGAAGTTTGAACCATTGAGGGCTGGTTCAAATGGAACATCTACTGGATGTCCAAAAAACCCAGATTGACTATGAACTGTCCTGTAGTTTTTTGATTTGTGTTATGTGCCAAAAACCACGAGATGTTCATTTAGTTCTTCTTTTTAATTTTGAGCCCGGACGAAAAGAAAATTATAATATGTTCAATGTTTATTTGTAATATTCAAATAATGTTGTCTTAACATGACTTCTTCAATGATACAAAGGACTCAAGTAAATTACTTATTGAGAACAAAACATACAAACAACGTTAAAATCTTTCTAACATTCTGTGTGAATCCATTTCCTACATGAAGTACAAGTTGTCCATCCTTTTCCATTCGCAGAACTCGAGAAACAAACGGCGCATCGATCGCACAATGAATCCTCCACATTACTGTTGATCTTTTGGCTGGTCGTTTCTGGCCTTTCTTGCTGGATGAAATATCCTTGGTAGCTTCTGCATCAATTATACCTTGACGATAACCATCTGAAGTTACCTCCGCAGCCTTTTCTGCTCGGCGTTTTCTCTTTGTAGTATTTGGAGTATTGATTTTTGGTAGTGGCAGTATTTTCTCTGGAGAAATCGTGAAGGAAAACTCTGCAGACTGCTGAGTCTGACTCAAATCCAGGGTGCCATCACCATCACCAGCCACTGCACAGTGTTGCTTTTTGCCGTTTTCGTGTGCTTTTTTAATAGCTTCTCAAAGATATTTTTGCATATGTTAATCGGCTTCTTTTGATGTAGATGGTTTGGTAATTAATCCACCTAAAAATGAGATCAAAAAATATTTTTTATCTGATTCAGATAGAGACTTAACGTCTTCAATAAAGTTGTTGCAAATATTGTTTTAAGCAACTTTGCTGAACACTCAAAATAACTAGCTCTTATAAATTGCAAGATATGTATAATTTTTCGTGAAAGGCCCCTTTAAATCATGTTTTTTAGTATAACTGATTTTCACCATCATCGGCGCCGTGAAGCAATGTCATCTATGTACTAGGTCCGGGCGAGTGGATTTGCCATTTCAGGGCCAACAACCAACGAAAAAATGCCATTAATTCAAAAATAGAAGGATTTAAGATAATAGATTTTCGAATAATAAAAAGAATTAAGAGCAAACTCGTTTGCTCCGACCACTCACGGACTTTGTGCTACATATTCCAGATCTTAGATGATAAGTATTCACCACCTATTTTTCTTATACTTACTGATATAGGAAAGTAGTAATATCATGATTCAGAATTGAATGTCACAAGCAAACTATTAAATTCAAAGTGTTTTTATGTTACTTCATACGTGAAGTTGGCGATTTTCAGAGTTGGTTGGAAATGCTAACATGAAGCTTTAGTGTGATAATTTATTAGCTAGAGAATGATCTTTTAGAAGAGAGTAGGTGGATAGATATGTGCTTTCTCTCTGAGATGATCACGTTGGTAATGACGAGAGGAGCAACACAATAGTTGGGTAAAGAAGACAAAAACAAATCAAAAGGAAAAAAATCACTATTTTTTGCTCAGCTACACGGTAGCTATTCCAAACGATCAAAAGGACACCAGAAGAAGAAAACACCATTTGAAAAACAACCGGCCCTTTTCAGGGCAAAGAATTAGTATAAAAGATTATCGATCAATTAAAAGAGCTAACTGCTGAACATATTTGTTCCGTCCACTAGCGGTCCTACGTCAAGCTTCCGTTCATGCCCCTAGGCACAGATCCTCCTAAATTCGATTTCCACTGATTCAATAATAAAGTATACCTCAAACAACTAAAATCATTACATTTACATAGAATAATACACAATATGTTAATTCCAAAGTACGCATATTTATGAAATTACTTGAATTACTGTTTAATTATCTTTAAAATTACCAAATACGTAGGAATTGCTGAAATCATCCATAAATTACCCACATTTATTCTGATTACATATAATTTACTGAGTAATTCAAATTCACTAATTATTTCGATAATGCAACCATTGGTGGCAGCAAACATATGAGTAATGTTTCATTCTATTCGGAAACACTCATGCAAACCGGTTGCAGTTTGCGTTTTGGGCTGGAAATGCTCATCGTTTTGCTATGGAATGGAATGTATATTCAATACCCGAGTAAACATCTCAGAAATGGTTACAAAACTGATTTTTATATTTTTATATATGTTTGTGATATTCTGGACAATGGATGTCCTGGCATCCTAAACTAACAGAAAAATATTATGAATTTATATAGCTTTACAAATAATCCATCTATGGGTTCACATGTAACAGAAAGATAAGATCACACTTTAGGGGGATTAGTTCAAATTGTTTATGAATTCCGACGGCACAAATGGAATCAGCATCGCAAAATTTACAAAATATTTTATTTTCAGACAGAAACTGAATTTTTTATAGAGGCTCACCACAGTGCGCTATCACGCCGCCAACACCGCCGAGTTAAAAATGTATTCCACGTACAGGCCTTACTTGAACCTCCGGGCGTTAGATCGGAAACATGTTTTAACAAGTTATATTATAGCTTTTCAGTACATCGCTTCTGGCCAGAAGCTGATTATAGCCAATCTACAATCAAAAAGGATCAATATTCAGTATCAGGCTCTGTATAAATACTCTCATTCAAAAATTGTCTGATTTCAAATATTCCTGAAGACAGATTTGGAAACTTTAGTTGGAAACCAGATTAATAATAAGAAGGGGCCTGATGATTTTACCATATTTGGATTAATACAGGATTTTCTTAATCGCCATAATAACACCCTGCTTAGATTCGAATTTATGTTCTCTGTGCTCAAACCACTTGCATAGACTGTGAACCAACTACCATTGCACTGAAAGTATCAATTACATGGCAACCTACATTTATCCGGCTTGACATGCCCGGCTTCTCAAACAGCAAAACCAACAACCATAAATGTAACAATAAAAAAATGAACACCATCCAGGTTAATAGAAACAAGACACTGCCAACCGTTTGCCTACACAAGTCAGAGCCCCAGGATTTATTTTCCCAGATTATGATCTGCGAGCTCGTCCTCTGCCTGCCTGCCATTGCTGGTAGGTCAGTGCTGGAGCAATTCCTCAGCTTCGGCGAGTGGATGTTTTCCTTTTTTACGACACCACTGAAATGTGCATCGCATGATGACCAACGCCAACAAAGGATTCCTTGCTGACACACGGCTTCATGAGTGCCACGGTCCTACTTCTACTCTAGATAGGTAGGTATCATCTGACCTGACGTAGCGTGTCCTAACTAGAGGCCGAGACAAATGACTGGGATCATCAAAAAAGCGCTTGTTTGTCGGTTTTCTCTGTGTGCTTTTTTTATGAGCTCTTATCTGTCCCCATTTATGACGGCCGTTGGTGTCGGCAACGGAATGAGACTAACGGTCAATGACCTCGTGGGAATCGTGTTGTGCAATATGAAACTTTTGAAAAATAAAAAATAAATCATTTGCTGATGAATCTCGAATTGGTAGCAGTTTTCCAGCTTTTGGTTCACTTTTCCCATTTCATTAATCTGGTCCCGTCGTCGTGGGCAACGCAAGTTTGATGAACTATTTTCCATCAACCAGCCGGCAGTCGTGGTAATAAATTTGTATCCTCTTTCAAGAGCGTCGTCGCATCAATCCTTGTCGGGAATTCTGCCCATCACAACTATGTGACCAGAATGACCACGTGCCAACCAAGGACGACGACGACGACGGAGTTCGTTCTTGATGATCATCACCACGACCACCATCTTCATGGTCAAGCACACTCCGCTGTGACGCCGTTGTGTGAAAGTTTTCCTTCCAAACACCTGCAGCCAGAAGTCGGCCACCCGTGACCAAACTGGAGTCCGTTCGGTTTGCCCGTGTCATTGGGAGTCCATCATACGGCGTTTTTCCTTCTGCTGGGGGGGGGGGGGGGTAATGGGGACAAAAAGTTCGAACCTGTACGCTAAAGCTTGCTGCCACTCGCTTAAAGAACATCGTGTATTGTCGTGCCTTGCCGTAGATAATCTCAAATGGGATTTAGCACTACTGAGGGGGGAAAAGTTTTACTTGCCAGTCATAAACAATTTCGAGGGCACCCAGCATCGTACCCTGGGACAGGGACACCGCTTGTTTAGTTGAATTGGACAGGTTGGATTGCTTGCGGATTGTTGTGTCGGATTAGGCGGATGGCAGATTGGGCCAGGGAATGTTTATGTTTATCACGTTGGAAGGTAGATAAGCGATGTATGTAGCGATGGAAATTGCCTGAATTTCAACCCGTTTTGAAATGTTAATCTATATGCTTTAAATTACACATCAAAATCCCCAATGCAGTTAGTTTTTTTTTGTCAGTGCAAGCAGATCTGCAGCTAAAGTTTTTTGCTTGGGATGCGAGTTTTATGTGGTCCATATTTGCTACCGCTGTACTAAAAAGTAGCCAGAATAATGTAAACAGGGCGTCAGCATCTACCAGCATGAGATTTCAGGAACAACTGAAATTCACGCTAATTGGTTGAGCTGGTGGAGCTAATGAACGAGCTTAAGTGTAAATAGCCCATTAAGACGAGTATGAATTAAAGTAGTTCCACTTCTTGTAATCTGCAGGGACTTAGTGCGAGGATGTTGAAAATGGCGCACGCCAAGGGACGAATTCAACGAGGTTTCCCTAGCAACTTGTCCACGATATAAAATTTTCATCCTTGATTTGTTTTCCATATTCAGTACCAATGCTAACGACGCAACGCCAGGAAGGCAGCTCCCACACCTGGACCCTACCTATCGACCCATCAACTCATGGACTGGGGGCCAACGGCTTTACTTCCCTTCCGAAGGAAGGCGTGAACAGAGATTTTATGCCCCAGAACATTAAGACAGCGCCAACTGGTCCATTGACCCAGGCTATTTGGAGTGAAAGGCAGTCACGCTTACCATTAAGCCACTCACGATATTAATTTAATTTGTATTTAATCAATGGGAGCAGTTCAATACATTCCATACCGTTGAAAACTCCAAAAGCAGCGGTTTCAATCTTTTTTTAATTAAAATTTTATTTGGAAAAGCGCAATCAAATTCGGATCATGAAAAGCGAAGTCAAATTTTACTTGGAAAAGCGCAATCGAATTTGAATAACCAGAAATGAACTCAAATTTTACTTGGGAAAGAGCAATCGAATTTGGATCACGAGAAGCAAAGTCAAATTTTACTTGGAAAAGCGGAATCGAATTTGGATTACGAGAAGCGAAGTCAAATTTTATTTTAAAAAGCCCAATCGAATTTGGATCACGAGAAGCAACGTGAAATTTTACTTGGAAAAGCGCAATCGAATTTGGATAACGAGAAGCGAAGTCAAATTTTATTTTAAAAAGCCCTATCGAATTTGGATCACGAGAAGCAACGTGAAATTTTACTTGGAAAAGCGCAATCGAATTTGGATAACGAGAAGAGAGATCAAATTTAACTTGGAAATTTTCAATCAAATTTGCATCATGAGAAGCGAAGTCAAATTTTATTTGGAAAAGCGAAATCAAATTTGAATCCTGAGAAGTGAAGTCAAATTTTACTTGGAAAATCGCAATCGAATTTGGATTACGAGAAGTTAAGTCAAATTTTACTTGGCAAAGCGCAATCGAATTTGGATCACGAGAAGCAAAGTCAAATTTTACTTGGAAAAGCGCAATCGAATTTGCATTACGAAAAGTGAAGTCAAATTTTACTTGAAAAAGCGCAATAGAATTTAGATTATGGGAAGCAAAGTCGATATAGTCAAAAGTCTAATAATGCTTCTTGACGCCAAACTCGCCTACGGATTCTAAACTCGACCTAACGCATTGAAACGCCATTGAAACGTCAATGAATTCCCTTCGGCCTATCGGATGAAGATAAAAATTGATTCGGTCGGAGCACTTCTTTTGTTTTTGAGAATAATGTGTGCAAACCTTCATATCACGCGTTCTTATTGACTTCGTTCCGTAGCTTATTAACTAAAGTAACGCATAATTGACTTGTTAACTATGAAATCATGGATTTATTTGTAGTGTTCTGCTTGATAGGCCCAAAATGGGCTATTAGGCCAAAGTAGTTCTCTACCCTACTGAATACAAATTACAGATGCATTACTATAAGAACTTTTAAAATCCTATGAATTTACACGCTAGTGTTCGTGAGACTCTGTTTGGCAAACTGAATTTTGATGATTTTGGGCCGTCCCTGCGTTGAACTGGGATCCAGAGGGAAGGTAAAAATTCATTTACATCTTTAAGTAGAGATTTATATTGCTGTTTTTTTTTTACAAAATTCATGCACCAAGTGGATTAGCGCGTTTCTGGGTGGTGCTGTGCTTATTTCGGTCCAACAAAAATTAAACCTCTGAAAATGGGTTGGAGCGTCTTTGTGTAAATGCAAGAATGGCAAAAAGTTAAGAGATATATTTCTGAATACTTGTAGTTCTAGTTCCTCATTATGTGTTTAAGAGGTGGATACATTTCTTTGTTAAGCTATCCAATGAACATTTAGAATTATAATCCTGCTTGGATGGATGAATTTTTAATTGCTTGAAGAAGCAAATTTTGATTAAATATTGAATTCATTGTCACATGGACCAAAAAATCTAATTTTGTGAAAGCACAACTCTGAATATCAAATTTTCGATTATTCTGATGGAAATAAAGAGAGAGGGCAATCCCAAGTAGCCAGCAAGCCTGTTTAGTAATAATCCGACTAATACTGCACTAAACATACGACTATGCTTTGCTTAACAAAATCAATCCTAATTAGCGGGCTTATTGGTTACCTCCCAAGTAACAATTCGGGTTTTATGAGGGTACTGTAGACCATGATTTAGATTGGAGAGTGCTTTAAAACCTCAATAAAACTTACAATGTTACTTGGGCTGGGATGTGCAATACGTTCTGGTGAAGGATTTCCCACCCAAGGTATCCTACTGCGATCAAGCGTTTGGGTAAATGTGTTATCCATAACAAATGTTCAACGGAGATGGGCTGGGTATTGAAGTGTGCACGGGTAATACATTTTATAAGGGGGGATTAAAGACAAGTGTTTCATATGCAGAAATATTCCTACTGGAAAGTCCAGCAACAGTCAGAAAAATAACTAATAAGGATGAGGAAATTTACATGTCAAAGAGAGGAAATGGAGTAAATTGAGGAAATAAGTTTTTTTTTAGTAAGAAGTAGGAAGTAGGAAGTAGGAAGTAGGAAGTAGGAAGTAGGAAGTAGGAAGTAGGAAGTAGGAAGTAGGAAGTAGGAAGTAGGAAGTAGGAAGTAGGAAGTAGGAAGTAGGAAGTAGAAAGTAGGAAGTAGGAAGTAGGAAGTAGGAAGTAGAAAGTAGGAAGTAGGAAGTAGGAAGTAGGAAGTAGGAAGTAGGAAGTAGGAAGTAGGAAGTAGGAAGTAGGAAGTAGGAAGTAGGAAGTAGGAAGTAGGAAGTAGGAAGTAGTAGTAGTAGTAGTAGTAGTAGTAGTAGTAGTAGTAGTAGTAGTAGTAGTAGTACATTTTACTTTGAATTTTTGAAAGATCTGATACATTTGAAAAATGTGTATAGCAAGAGCATCCCTTTGCTCTAAGGTTTAAAAAATCAAGCTTTGAATTGATGTTCCATCTCAGCATGCATGATTCACTCAATGGATTCAACCATGGATCTATTTGTTCTCAATTTAGAATGAAACATGTTTGACTGTATCAACAATATTTGCGTTTTTCGAATGTAGAATATTTCAATTATTGTTCTAAACCATACGAAGCATATGTAGAATATGCATTTCCGAAGAGTGAAATTTCACTAAAAGTAGGAGCGGAGTAAGGAATAAAAAAAAAACAACATTGAATAAAGCGCCATTGTAAGCTCCCGTTACGTGGGTAGATCACCTTTTTGTGCTACGCTACGGGATGTCAGATCTAACACCGATTCATAGTCCTGACTACTTCAAACTAGGGGAACAGGATTTTTCAGTAATCAAAGGAACACATCTTAGTCCTTGTTACTTTTTATGCCCGGTTGATAGTGATAAGTCCTCGGGTTGCTTGGACCGAGGATGATCTTGAAACAAGGATAAAATGAGTTAGTTAGTCTTCACCTATGTGATTCCAAATCTTCTAATCGTTGTTCCCTAGTTTGAAGTGGTTAAAACTAGGGTTCTGATGCATGGTCATTATTCTTGCCATAAGAATATCAATCTCTTAAACAATTAATAACTATTTAATTTGACGTTTGGCTAAAAAACGATTTTGTGCAAAGTTGTAGCTGATAAAAATTCCCATAAGAATAGCAATAGAATTTGTTAACAGTACAATATGTAAAAGGCTAGAAGACAATGAACAAAAAGTTTTGTTTTCTAATAGCAATTTCCATATAAACTTAAAATGGTTTGTGCCAAGTCAGTTTCTCACTAAATGAGTTCAAATTTTAAGAGCCTAATCAGGGCCCAATTTGAAACCGTTTGAGCACTGTGGAGCAAAAATTTCAAATTTTGCATCAGTCTAATGCTCATTATCGGTGTCGGCGCCTTGGGACGATGTTTCAACACTCCGAAGGGTATAAATAGCGAGACCTTTCAATTAGAGTCGGATCCTTGCGATATATGCAAGAGTGACAACTGTAAAAAAAAATCGAATACTTCATCATTTCTCAATACATCTCACTGCGTCCTAGCAAGAAGTACGGTCGACTTGTTTCGCGCTCCGTTGTTTTGGAAGTTTTCTCGGTATTCGCTTGATATAAATTATCAGTTTTTTTTCTCACTAAGTGACTCCTGGCATAGTTCCCGGTAAATTGATCGAAAAGTGAGTTTTTTTTAGTAGAAAGTGTCATTTTCGGAAAGAGTAATCCGTGCTATTGGAAATTCGCGAACCAATTTGGGCATCATCGTTGCGTGGTCACGCATACGCGCTTACGCATACCCGCGCACGTATCATCATCATCGAGTGTGAGCACCCGTTTCTACATCTTCATCGTTCATCAATCATCGTGCGCCTGTGTGCGCTGAGTGCCGCGCCTCGATCAAGTGCACCACAGCGAAGGTCATCCACGCTGCGCGTCGCTTCCCAGTCATCTGTGTAAACGCCTACACATATAACGCTCGGTGGTAGTAGTATAGGATTATCAGATAAGTTTTTGTTTTTTTTTGTTTCTTTTCCTCCCCCATTAGTTAAATTTTCATTTTGTATTTCTGTGTTTGTAGTGTTTTCTGTGTATTGTGTCTGCGTTCAGTGGGAGAGCATTTTGCGCTCCCACTAGTTGAACAAAATGGATGTTTTGTCAGAAGACGACATGGATGACCATTCATCTAAGAAAAATGATGATGTCATCCATGGTTCGTCGTCTCAGTCTGACAATGGGCAGGCTGAGAAAAGCTCCAGATTGCGGGCCTACCCGAATGACTCGACTGGCCCATGGGTTGTCTATTTTCAGCCCAAAAACAAACCCTTGAATGTTGTTCAGATATCTGATGATCTGACAAAGCGATTCTCTGCCGTGACCGAAATAACTAAGGTTAGGCACAACAAACTTCGTGTGACCGTCGCTAACCTGAAACAGGCCAATGAAATTGCTGTTTCCCAGTTTTTCACACTGGAATATAGGGTGTACATTCCAGCCTCTGATGTGGAGATCGAAGGCGTGGTCACTGAGGCGAGCCTGAACCCCGAGATACTGGAGAAGCAAGCGGTTGGCCGATTCAAGAACCCCTTGCTTCCTCCGGTAAAGATACTGGCCGTTCATAGAATGAAGTCAGTATCGCTCAGCGAGGGTAAAAAGAGTTTTACCCCCACAGACTCGTTTCGGGTGACCTTTTCTGGATCTGCCCTTCCTCAATACATCGAGCTGGGAAAACTTCGTCTTCCTGTGCGGTTGTTTGTACCTCGGGTCATGAACTGCCAGAATTGTAAGCGGTTGGGACATACGGCCTCCCACTGCGGCAACAAGGCACGCTGCTCCACATGCGGGGAGAAACATGAGGATGGCGCCTGCGCAGCTACTGCACCAAAATGCGTGTACTGCAACGGAACTCCTCCTCATGCTCTCTCGTCGTGCCCGGCGTACAAACAGCTCGGGGACAAAATGAAACGCTCCCTTAAGGAACGTTCCAGGCGGTCTTTTGCAGAAATGCTTAAGACAGCCAAGCCATCGACCAACGAAACAAATCCCTTCGCTCTTTTGTCAGATGACGAGTCTGGCTCTGACTTGGCTGAGGAGGGAGTTTCTTTCAGTTTTCCGGAAGGTTCTGCCCGGAAACGAAAACGCATCCGTTCGCGGAAAGTTGCAGATCAAGAACCCCAAATCAGCTTGCCCAAATCAAGGAGTGGTGGAAAAAAGGAGACTTCTACTCCTCCTGGATTCCGCAGAACTGATTATACCCAGGATTTTCCACCTCTTCCGGGGACATCCAAAACCCCTGATGCCCCAATTTTAAGAACAGAAACCCCTTCTTCATCTGGGCTGTTCTCATTTGATGACATTGTGGACGGTATTCTCATATACCTCAACATTTCTGATCCTCTGAAAAGCATTGTCCTCACATTGCTTCCGACTGTGAAATCCTTCTTGAAGCAATTGACTTCAAAATGGCCCCTTCTTGCAGCTATCATCTCCTTCGATGGATAATTTTCCAAACGAGGTCGGGGATTTGATCACTGTTCTACAGTGGAATTGTCGAAGTCTTATTCCGAAATTAGATTCGTTCAAGTATTTAGTCCATAACAATAATTGCGATGCATTTGCCCTCTGTGAAACATGGCTCTCTTCAGAAATTGATCTCCCTTTTTATGATTTTAACATTATTCGATTGGATCGTGAGGATTCACGTGGAGGAGGGGTACTTTTGGGGATCAAAAAGTGCCATTCCTTCTATAGAGTGAATCTTCCCGAATTCCCCGGTATTGAAGTTGTCGCATGTCAGGCTACCATTAAAGGTAAGAGCCTTTGTATTGCTTCTGTATATATTGCTCCTAGAGTCTCTGTTAATCGCAAACAACTTTTCGACATATGTGCGGTACTTCCCGCTCCATGGTTGATCATGGGAGATTTTAACTCCCACGGTACAGGCTGGGGGGAGCTGTACGATGATAACCGTTCTACTTTGATTTATGATCTCTGCGACAACTTCAACATGACAATACTTAACAATGGAGAAGTAACACGTTTGGCTGGTCCATCCTCGAATGGTAGCAGATTAGACCTCACCTTTTGCTCTAATTCACTATCGTTGGATTGCACTTGGCATGTAATCCAGGATCCGCACGGTAGTGATCATCTGCCGATCAAAATTTCGATTGCCAGTGGGTTCAACTCGTCAGAACCCGTTAACGTCGCGTATGATCTAACCCGTAACATCGATTGGACTAAGTTCCAATCCGCGATAGGCGATACAGTATCGTCAGTGGAAGAGCTTCCGCCGTTGGAGGAATATAACTTCCTCTCTAATCTCATCGTCGACAGCGCACTTCAAGCTCAAACACGACCGGTGCCGCGATCGTCAATCCGTAAGAAAACACCATCGCTCTGGTGGGATCAACAATGCACGGAGGTTTACCGTAAAAAGTCCGACGCGTTTAAACTTTTTCGGAAGCGCGGAACACGCGAGCATTTCGACGCATACACATCTCTTGAACGCGAACTCAAGAGCCTCATCAAGGCCAAAAAACGGGGTTACTGGCGGCAGTTTGTAGACGGATTGTCGCGCGAAACGTCTATGAATACGCTTTGGAGTACGGCGCGAAGAATGCGTAACCGGTCCACTAACAACGAAAGCGAGGAATGCTCGGATCAATGGATTCTTAAATTCGCGCGAAAAGTGTGTCCGGATTCCGTGCCGTCGCAGTTGACTCCTCGCGAAACCGCGAATTCGGTAGACGAAATCAGTCAGCCTTTTTCAATGGTGGAACTTTCACTCGCTCTCCTTTCGTGTGGCAATTCTGCCCCGGGATCTGATAGAATCAAGTTCAACTTGCTGAAAAACCTCCCAGACGTCGCTAAGAGGCGCATGTTGAACTTGTACAATCAGCTCTTGGAGCTCAATATTGTTCCCGACGATTGGAGACGAGTGAGGGTGATAGCCATTAAAAAGCCTGATAAACCCGCGTCGGATCACAATTCGTATCGGCCCATCGCGATGCTGTCGTGTATTCGGAAATTGATGGAGAAAATGATCCTTTTTCGCCTCGACAAATGGGTTGAGACGAACCACCTTCTTTCAGATACTCAATTTAGTTTCCGTAGGGGTAAGGGAACGAACGACTGTCTCGCGTTGCTTTCCTCGGAAATTCAGTTAGCTTTTGCTAAGAAAGAGCAAATGGCTTCTGTGTTCTTGGATATCAAGGGGGCTTTTGATTCAGTATCCGTTGAAGTTCTTTCAGAGAAACTCCACGCTTGTGGATTGTCTCCATTAATGAATAATTTTTTGTACAATTTGCTGTCAGAAAAACATATGAGCTTTTCTCATGGAAACTCTACAGCTTTTCGATTTAGCTACATGGGTCTCCCCCAAGGCTCATGTTTAAGCCCCCTTTTGTACAATTTCTACGTTAGAGAAATTGACAATTGTCTTAATGACAATTGCACGTTGAGACAACTTGCAGATGACGGCGTAGTGTCTATCACAGGGCCAAAAGAGGTTGACCTGCAAGGACCCTTACAGGATACCTTGGACAATTTGTCTACTTGGGCTATTCAGCTGGGTATCGAATTCTCCACGGAGAAAACTGAGTTGGTCGTTTTTTCTAGGAAGCATAGCCCAGCACAACCGAAGCTTCAACTTTTGGGTAAACCGATCACTCATTCCATGTCTTTCAAATATCTTGGGGTCTGGTTCGATTCCAAATGCACCTGGAGATCCCACATTGAGTATCTGAGACGAAAATGCCAACCAAGGATCAATTTCCTTCGATCAATTACCGGAACGTGGTGGGGAGCCCATCCACAAGATCTTCTGACGTTGTACCGGACAACGATTTTATCGGTTCTAGAATATGGTAGTTTTTGTTTTCAGTCGGCAGCTAAAACTCACATCATCAAGCTGGAACGGATCCAGTATCGTTGTCTTCGTATCGCGTTAGGATGCATGCACTCGACTCATACTATGAGTCTCGAAGTGCTGGCGGGCATGTTGCCACTATCCGTCCGTTTTTCAGAGTTATCTCTGAGGCTCCTCACCCGTTGCGAAGTAATGAACCCACTGGTGATCGAAAACTTTGAGAAGCTTCTGGAGCTAAATCCTCAAACATGTTTTATGACTTTGTACTACCTTTATTTAACACAGGATGTCAGCCCTTCAAGAAATATTCCCAATCGTGTAGTCTTCTCCGATTTCGGCAATTCAGTGAATTTTGATTTATCTATGACGCAGGAAATCCGCGGAATTCCAGAGCATCATCGTCCTATGATTGCTCCGTCATTATACGCTGCAAAGTTTGGCCATGTTGATTCTGCAAGAACGTTTTTCACAGATGGATCTCTAATAGAGGAGTCCGCTGGTTTTGGTGTATTTAATGAATTTCATAGCGCCTCTCGAAAACTTGAAGCTCCTTGTTCTGTGTATGTGGCTGAACTGGCAGCAATTCACTACACTTTGGAAACTATTGCTTCACTTCTTCCAGACCACTACTTTATTTTTACGGATAGTCTCAGTTCTGTCGAGGCTATCCGTTCCATTAGGCCGGTAAAGCACTTCTCGTATTTTCTCTTGAAAATACGAGAACTGCTTAGTACTTTATCCGTGCGCTCTTTCATCATCACCTTCGCGTGGGTCCCTTCGCATTGCTCAATTTTGGGCAATGAGAAGGCGGATTCACTTGCGAAGGTGAGCGCTATGGAAGGCGACATTTATGATCGACAGATCGCCTATAGTGAATTTTTCTCTATTTATCGTCAGCAGTCGCTCGTTAGCTGGCAACATCAATGGAGTGAAGGGTGCTTGGGACGATGGCTACATTCAATTATCCCTAAGGTGTCGAAGTTTGCATGGTTCAAAGGGTTGGACTTGAGTCGAGACTTCATACGCGTCATGTCTCGTCTCATGTCCAATCACTTTTGTCTAAACGCTCACTTGTTCCGTGTGGGGTTGGGAGACAGCAATCTCTGTGAATGTGGACAAGGTTACCAGGACGCTGATCACATCCTTTGGTCTTGTGCGGAGTATCGTGGAGTCAGATCACATTTTTATGATTCCCTTCGGGCTCGAGGTAGACAACCTAATGTTCCAGTTCGGGATATTTTGGCTAGACGCGATCTGGAGTTTATGAAACTCATATATGTTTACTTTAAGGATATTAACCTTAGATTGTAAGTTTGATTAACCTTGTGTTTAGTTTGTATTTTGTAAATGTGGGGTTTTTTTTTCAATGTTTGTTTTCAAGATGAATAGAAATAATTTCATGCTTTAGGATTAAGTAAAAAGTTGTATCGTAAACCACATTTCAAACCTCCTTCTTCCCTTTTCCCATCCAAAAAATTGTAAATCTCCACTAACCTCGAGACAACCGCGAGTACTCGATCCAGTTCCTTTAACTTTAAATTTAAGACAGTAATAATGTATAACGCAAAGGATAACTCGGCTCTGTAAAGTTTATTCGATTGAGCCTGTACAAATAAAGTTAATATAAAAAAAAAAAAAAATCATTTCTCAATAGTGATGGAGTAATACGACATGCACTAAACTAAGGACACGGGATATACTACAATAGATCAAATAACTGGCCACAATGGTGTTAGGTCCCGAACAGAGGAAAAATAAAAAGCTTCCGTACAGGCGGTCTATATAATGCGCAAGCTTCATGATTACAGTATAGTGGCTTCCTCATCCTTTAAGTCGATCATACAGGTATAGAATTCAGATTACTGAAAAAACTAGTAACATGTCACCTTTACATTTTTTGGCAATAATTTCTACTGGGAACACTATTCGGACTTTGATGTGATAATTCAAGAACACAGCAAATTTATTATAAATATCAGCACGTATATCTCTTTCTATTTTGAAAATATTCCTAGTAACGTAAAAGTGGCCAAAACGCATCTGGAGTAAAACGCACGATGTGGTATTTCATAGCATTTACATTCCCAATTCAGCGATTTTTTCGGCAGAAATGCTATTTTAAGTACTGAGTTAGTAATTGCAGTTAAATTCACGAAATTGGAAAGAAATACATACCAGTGAAAACCCGCATCAACATCAACATACTTTAACTAATCATGTTTTTACTACTCCCTGCGTGAAGTTAACGATTTACATGGTTGGAGATGCTTAACGCCAAATATCAGACTTAAAGTGGACATTTTATACGATAGATGACGAGTTGAGAGTATAGAGTTGAAAGTTTCATAATAAGTACGGCAGTGTGAAAATTTTACATAGCAAAAATAAAGCGAGGAAAGGACAATTTTGAGGAAGGTACGAATAGGGTTGATCATCCCCGATAGGCTGTTGAAAATTTACCTAAATTGCTTGCCTTATCATATGTTACTCCGCATCAGTTTTGACACGGTCCCATGCCTTCCAGCAACGACAAGACATTTCCTCTCTGCTGCACTTTGTAAAACCCTCCACCCTCATCAATTTTCCCAATTGCTTCTTCAAGTTTCCTATCGGTGTGTCAACATTTTAATGAACTTATGGATACACGGAGACAAGTTATAGGTTCGACGGTTTACCCAACGGCGTTGGGAAACGTGGATTCAGGCAGTCAAACCCGGTTTGATCTATTTCAGTCGGCTTGAACATCGACGAAGACGAGTACACTGACAGAGGCAGTGGTGGATCGCTCTTTTGGGACTTTTTCGTTACTTTTTTTTATGTAATGCTAATGTAAAATCCAGTTGAATTATAAGTTAACCCATTGTGAAAAAGATAGTTTAGTGCCACACTCTGTCTTTTCACTGAAAGTGCCTTCACATATAGTGTGGCTCTGCGGTATGGCAATTTTGATATGGGTTTTTCCACTTGGTTTGTTTTCCGTCGATCTTGTTTTTCGTATTGAGAACCAATGCTACCGAAGCCAGGGAGGTAGCTAACACACCTGGACTCTACCTCCCGACCCATCAAACTCATGAACCGGGGACCAACGGCTTTACTTCCCTCGAAGGAAGGCGTGAGCAGAGATGTTATGCCTCAGAACATCCCGGCGGCGCCGACTGGAATTGAATCCAGGCCCTTTGGGGTGAGAGGTAATCACCCTTACCACTACCCCACTGGATAATAAGATGGTTTAACTGAAAATTCAATTGGATTTAACGTAAGCATTCTATATTAAAAAGGAAAGAAAAAGTCCCAATAGAGCGATCCATCCCTGGACAGAGGAAATGAAAATCCACCGGATTGCGCTTAGTAACAGGTCAGGTCGAATGTAATATTTATTTTCCCCCCAATCGGATATTAACTCGTTCAGAAAAAGCTCGCATCCAACGCGGTTGAAAAAGGATGGAGAAAGTGTGGGGGTGGGGTACTTGTTTGCTGCTTGTTGTTAGCTTGGGCCAAGCGATAGAGATTTCGAAGGAAATTGAGAAATCGGTCGGATATTTGACTGAAGAAAATTAATAATGACAAAACGTTTGGGAGTGGTCTAATTGAAAATTTGTGAAACTGTATGGACAGCTTTTTACTATATAATTAAGTGGGCGTGAAGAAAAACTAAGTATCCTTGTAAATTGGAGATCACTCACTCAATTACCAGATAAGCTATTTTATGCATCGCAGCTGCTTTTTTCGGGTAATATTTTCATGCCTTACTTATCCTCAAGGGTGCGAAAGTTCAAAATCCGAGTTGGTTGGAAATGCTATGTAACATGAAGCTTTAGTCTGATAATTTATTAGCTAGAGAAAGGTGTGCGTGGTATGACCTGGTTCGGTTAAATATGGTATGCGATCGTTTTCCAAAGTTTGTCGCAAACTGTTCATGATGCCTGTTGCGAACGTACTTCATCGTATCGTATCGTTAATTTGCAATCAGGTGAATTTATAACGTTATGCCAACTCCCATGATCATCATCTCTCGTAGTTGAATTTAATCCAACAACACTCAAAACGGCATCAAGAAATTAAGAACGGATAACTGAATGTGAAAAAAAGAATAACATACAAGCATGCTACGTAAATTACACACTTAACACCCCTTTCATAAAAGTGGATTGTTTTTTGTTGTTGTTGTCATGTTTGATTTAACCCATTCGATCGTTTGCCTTCCAAAGAACTCAATCTGGTGGCAATTGATTTCTATAATGTGTTGTATCCTCGCATCGATGCGTTTAATACTTGTAACCTCGGTTGCGTATTTTCCCGATCACAGAATGAAGCCAAATTGAGAACTAATTTTGACATCACAGCTTATATGAACGGTTGTGTTTATACCTGACAGTACAGCAATGAGATCGTGAATGGGAATTGATATAAAACTGTGTGGTTATTTCAATTGTGCTGTTTGAACTTCACTCGGGTTTGACTTTTTGCGCAGTAAATAACATTTCTCCCGAATGCCATTATCATTAACGATCGAAATTTAATTTAAAATCAATTAGCGGATTTCGTACAGCGATTATTCCAATACATGAAAATAAAGGATTCAAAATGAATCCTTCCTCGGCTGACCCGGAATCGTATGCACTGCAGCACAATATTATGTTACAAGTGGGAACGATTGCTTTAGCAAACAAGTCCGCTTGTTGTTGACACCGAGATAAATCCGATTACAATCATATGTGTACGTAGAGCAAAGTGGGGTGAGAGTACGCACTTGATTGCCTCGCTGGAAGTCAATAAAGAAAAAGGATATCCCATAACTTATGTCATTCCTTATGTCGTCTGATGATACATACTATAAAAGTCCTATCATATAGACCAATCATCAAACTTAAATACTTAGGTTATAATCTTCATCCATGATTTCATAATACCACTTTTTATCAAAAAGCAAAAATCGAAAAATGCTCTTCTAGGTGCATTATTCAAAATACACAATATTTTTTTGTTAAGCTTGTATTCAGTAGAGGTTTCAATTCCACTCGTAACCATAAGTCTATCATTTTGTTTATTTGCCTTTCGAGCCTGTGAGTACTATTGCCGCCTGCGTACTCTTGCCCCACTTTACTCTACATGCATATAGAAACTCGTTCGCTCCCTGCACTTTCACGTTGTGATAAATAAACTGCATTGATCCCGGATAAGGATAGTCACTCTGCTTCTGCCTGGCCTGCACTCTCAGATTGTTTTTTGTTGTAACAGGTGGTGGTTGCCACGGTGGAGGTGAGCCCCATCGTGGTTTTCAACAAAAGCCGATATCATCAGCAATGTTAGTACGTTAGGGTAAATTGGTCAACCACATACGTCTGATGTTTGAACTATAAGAAAGCGACGGGCAAATTTATGATAATAATCACTCCCTAGAAGATCCCACATCCCACAACAGAAGAGATAAGCCCCGCATCGCGTATTCCACCAATCAGCGAAACCGTAAAACTCATACACCGGAAAACCAACCACAATTGTGGATCCGTTAGCCATGGTCCAGCAATCAAAGTAAATTGATTTCCTGCCAATGGTTATTACTTCGGTTTCGCCTGTAATTCATGTTAATGAAGATTTATTTACTATCTACGGGAACGATACCCAGGAGAAACTAAAATTACGCAGTAGGTCACAGGACGTTCAAATTTCCAAGATGAGTTCTAGACTAACATTTGAATAGGGCGAAATTCCAAAATCACCTCAGGGCAGAAAAACTACAAGGTACAGGGTTGTACGCAATTGTGACGTAAGACTACGTGGTATTATATAATAAATGTTATTTGTTAACTGTAGCAGGAGCTTGAGTTTTGTGTAGGAATAGGAGTTTGAGTGGGGTTTTCTTTGTTTATACTCTTTAGAATGACTATGATGGCCCTTAAGAGAATCTTTTGACATGATTTTTAGTTAAAACATGTTCAGAAATTTAACTCTTTTGGAAAATCTTGGTGGCCCTGAAAAAGGCCGACGGTACTACAAGCTTAAAGCCTTTCGAGGATGATGATGACGTGCAGGCAGCAGGATCAGCAAATCATACCGGACAATCCCATGGTCTTCGGTTCAATTATTGGGCTCTCGCAAGAGTCTAGACCCGTCTGCTGCTGGACAGGGGTTGAACTGGTGTCTGCGACAGGTTGTAAAGCCGCAGAATATCAGCACAGGAGTGGAACTTCGGATCAGAAAGTGGCTCCACTTGTCATTTGCGAACACTAGCGCACCTAGTGGTAGAAGGCATCTTCTGCCTGCAGTTAAGATAGGCAGCATCCTATGATAGTGTGAGTGCACGCTTCCACAATACATCGCTTGTTGAGCAGAAAAACGAACCACCTTTTGATTCACCGATTTGTTTGCACTTCCCCTTCTGTTCTGTGATATCAGTGTCCACCCAGCTAAAGCTCCTCAATGGTTTTGATTGTAAAGCTGATTGATTAAAACTAATTGCCATCTCTTAAAACTTTTCGGCTAATTGTTTTTGATCTGCCAATAAAAAAGCATATTTTCAACGCATTTAAAAATAGCTTTCTTATTATAAGTCTGGAATTTATCCGTCAACGTTCTGGAAAAACCTTGAAAACAAAGGTTATATTTTATTAAGAAAAATTAGTATACATCCTTTACATAGATAGAGAAAGACGATTGAACGTCACAAAGCAAAGAATGATCAATATTGAAGTAAATTCACGCTAAAGAAGTTGAAAATAGTAACTGAATACAAGAAAAAGTGACTTTAGTGATAGGCTTGAAAAAAGTGATAAAGTCACTAAAAAGTGACTCGCTACCAGCCCTGGGATTATTTTATGTGAACTGAGGGTTTTAAGATGCCTCCCATGACCGGCTGCGCATATGACTTATAGATGTCTCTGATTATGCTGCGCAGTTTTGATTAAAAATTGACAAGCAGTTTCAGCCCGTCTGTAATATCCTTAAGCACATGAGAACTCAAGGTTGTCTGAATAATCTTAGAATAAGGATTTTCCACGGAAAAATCGAGTGTAAACCATAATTTGAAACTTCATTCCGCGGTACTATTGCGCTCTGTCTATAAATCTCACACATGCAATGGTCTTCGCTCTTCGAATCACTTAGTCCTCAGGGTAGGTATTCCTTGATCCATTTCTGCCACATCCCATCAGCCAAGTAGTGCGTCACGCTTCTGATAGCTCAGCTGGATCATCGACCATCCGATCCGCATTTTTGACAACTCTACGTCAAAAAAGTCTCCTCTGATTACTGCGGAAGGTATGTCAACGGAATTTTATCAAGTAGCTCAGAACTATTCTCTCCGTAGGACGTTCACCTTCCAGCTGGTACGGTTTTACGACTTGCCTGTGCTCTGTCCAAAACGAAAACTAGTCCTGCCGTGGATCTCAGATGATTCCATTTCTAGGGGAAGATCACTTATTATAACTACACACTTATAAATTATCGCCGAGTTCGGTAATTTTTACCGAAATCTGAACAGCTGAACTTTTCGGTCAAATTTATGCAATTCAATTCAATTACTTTTCAGTTACTTTGAAACAAAATCTCCATTAAAATGACAAGATTTGATCATTTAAACAAGGTTGAATATGTTTTGAAATGATTTTCAAATTCAATAGCCTTTAAAATGAAGTTGAAAGTTTTACCGAACGTTCAGCTGTTCTGATTTCGGTAAAATTTACCGAACACGGAAACAAAATCTTAGTGTAACATAGTTCGTTTATTAACTAGGCTCAGTCGTGTATGACACTTTTCGGAGCCAAAGATCCGTAATTTTTTAATTAACATTTTAAACAGCAGTAAATCTTTGTTAGTAATGGGTACCAATTACTCGTGGCGGGCTCGAGGTTAATGGGTAACAATTTCGATTGGAAGGAGCTAGGTCGGAAACTGGTTTCTGAAGCCTCCTTCATATACTACTCTTGATGGTTGACCAAATGCTGGCTGGGCAGGGGCAAGTAGCACAGAAACAGGTGGATAATAAGACTGGAACACAATGGCTGGAAAATGTGTGGAAAAGAGGGGATGGTCACATCCAACTCCAACATCAGACAAGATGAGGAATTCGTAGATCACCTGCATGTAAGGAAGATCACGGGTTCCCAATACATAAGGGTTGTCTACCTCGAGCCACTAGGGTATCCAATAGTCGTGCTCTGGAGGCGTCATTACCCGGGCAATGCCAAACTGTGTAATCGATGTCATCATAACCGGTTCTCCACCTACATATATTGCTGTCAACGAGGTTTATTCTGTAGAGATGTGCGTCTAGCGTGTAGTGGTTGTACATAAGTCTTGGACATCACGGGAATGAAGCCCCGACTTACATCCAGACCTTTGAACTCCGCTCTCGAAGAAACATTTGGAGTAATGGAATGTAACCACTGCCCAAGAGAATTACTTGTCCAATCGTTTTACCAACTTAGAAGAGAATTCTGACGTACAAATGGGAAACATTCATCATGTGAAATTCAAATCTCGCCTTGTTGTGCGCCCACCTTTGCGAGAGAGTCTGCCTTCTCATTGCCTATAGGATTGAGCAATGTGAGGGGATCCATACAAAGGTTATCATTTATGATCTTTCGACCAGCAAGCAAGAGTTGCACAGGATTTGAAGGGTAGTTTAATTCCAAGGTACGGGCATTTAGCCTAGGAGAGATGTTTATAAACCAACTTTACAAAAACATTGCTAATATGTGTTTATTTATTCCCTGAGAGTTTCAAAAAGATCCGACTTAAAACGAATTTGTGGTGATCATTTTTGTCAGTTGCATTTTTTTCGAGTACAGTCGATATTTCAACAAAACAATGTGCATGTGATATTGGTAATAGTTAGTGCTCTTATTCAATGTAAGTTGCATTTCTTATCTACTATATCACCAAGTTTTTTGCTTATAACATAGTAGAACGACTTTACACACTTGCTTTGATTCTCTTTAATCCTCGTTCAGCAGTAAAAGCATACAAAATCAAATGATCGTCCTATGAGCGCTTCTTATTCGCTTTTAGCCTATTCATTCTTGGAAGCATGAAGAGAGCAGTGTAGAAAGCACAGGTCTGATAATCGAAACGTTCGTGGTTCGAGTGATTGTTGGCTACCTTTTTTTTTCGATATGATGTATTTCACTCACTAATACACTCCACATTTTTCTTCATCCATTTTCTTGTTTTCTTTTTTCTATATCTTTATTAAGGAGACTTTTAGCCCTGGGCTGGTTCGTCTCCCTGATTGTTGCATTGGACCGCAGCTCAGTAAAGAACATGCGAGGGGGGGAGGGTTTCTAAAAATGACATCCCTAAGCTGATATCACGCTGTTTGCCCACACGTCAAACATTTAACTCGTTAAGTTTTGCCAAATAATGCTATTTGTCATATTGGTTTGTCTAAAATTGGTTACACTTGTCTGATAATTGGCAAATATTTGACCAAATACTACAAAATGGTTATTTGATCAGCCATTTGTCAAGATATTCGTTGAAGTATTACATTGCTTGTAGTTGACCGCGTTTATTTATTTTACCATTGACTGGAGATTTAATTGCTGATTTTATTTGGTTCAATTTATTATGTGCCAAGAAAGCGAATTTTGCTAATCAAATTTTCATCCCAGATTGGAAATCATGTGATTCATATCAAGGTACACTTGAAGCGGTTCTACTGCAAATTTTCTGGAGAAAAACTTTCATGTGACAAGCGAACAATGCTCAACTCAGGTTTTTTCTAAAGTCATATTACCGTTTGCACATCTCGGATTAGCTCCTTCACAATCAGTACTGAACCATATTTACAGAAATAATTGATTCATGTGATGTGACAAATCAATTTTTGACAAGAATCTGTTCACGACTCGGGAAAGACCATACGTCTAAGATTAAATAAGAACGGTGAATAGGTAATGTACTAAGTACAGCTCTTTCAATTCAATAAAGATCTCAGGACATCCAAGACCTTATCCAAACTTCAGGAAAGACGTTGAACCTGTTCTACGGTTTTTCTAAACATAAATGCGAAACACAACTTCTCGAACCCCTCCGCGTGTAGTCGGTTCAATTTCATTAACTTTAGATTTAAGACATTAATAGTGTAGAAAGCAAATCATAACATGGCTCTGTTAATTTAATTCGATTGAGCCCGAATTGTTACCGTTTGTAACATTTGTCTTTTTTGTACTATTGTTACCCGCAAACCAAAAATCTATTACAATGAATGTTAGTTCCGTTTCCTATCATCATCTGTTCTTTAACATCGCAACGAATGTTAGAAATCGACCATGCAGGCGATGTAATGGTTTTTTGTCTTTTTTATTTCGTGTTCTATCTACGCTTTCAACCATTAAGCTTGTAGAACGACGCACATTGTAGAACATTGTAGAACGACGCACACACTTGCCTCGAATCTCTCCAGCAGAAAAAGCATACGAAGTCGAGTGTGAGAGGAAATGAGCGCTTCTTGTTTGCTTTTAGGCTATCCTTATTCCTTATATCCTTATCTAGCATGGAGAGAGCAGTGGAGAAAGCACAGGTCTAATAATCGCAATGTTCGCGGTTCGAGTCCAGTTTGGCTGGCAATCTGATTCCTATTTTTTTTCGACATAACTAATTTACCTCACAAATACACTCTACATTTTTCGGTCTCCAATTTTCTTGCATTGGACCGCAGCTAGGTATATCGCATCCTCAGTTCATGCGGTCTCCACTAAAATCCTCTGATGATGAATCCCACATAATTGTAAGCGAATCTTACATCCCCCGGTTGGGTGTAGCTATATGTTTTCTGCATGTCCTTGTTCAAAACTAAATAACTAGAATTGCCAATAAATATATCCGAAGGTTAAGTACACCATACACTTCCACAGTACACTACCAACTGCTGGAATCTGAGTCGAAATAATAGATCAGTGGATAAACTAGAAGAAAAGGACAGGAGAAGACCAACAGAAAAGGGATAAGTAATTAGCAACGGGATGTACTCTTTCACTTGCCAAGTAACCAGAGAAGAGAGTAGAAGCGAATTGAATGTTAATACTTGGTGAAAATTAAAGAAAAACCAGATAAAGTTGGAAACTTGGAGAATAGAAGTGAAAAAGTAAATTTAAAATAATAAGAGTTTGAAAAGAAAAGAATCAGGTATGGAATTAAAACCATTTGTGATGACCCTGGGACAGGCATGTGTAAAGAGCTTAAGATGGTTATTTGTATGCCACATGACAGGAAACGACTTTCAGGGAAGGCTCCGAATAAGCTGTCTGGGACCGGTTCGTCCTTTGAAGAGCCATCTTCGTTCTCCCACGAAGTTCAGGAAGAGAGATCTGGGCTGGATTGCCTATCCATACTCTCGGACCCAGTTTCACCACTTAACGGGTTACCGGTGCTACAGTAGTGAGCAGCTGGAACCTAATCTAGCCACGGATCATCACCGGCACTTGTCAGCGGTCGATAGCATCATCACCACCCTTACCGGTGCCCAAGCACCACGGTAATCGTCGTCCTTCTCGAGCCCAATCACCCCCACGTTTCCCGCCATCAAGCTAGCCATCATCTTCGAGTCCATCACCAGCGCTACTATCCAGCATTGTGCAGCAGTTGCTGGCCGGCCAGTTATAGTTCAAACGAACAGGCCACACCCATACACACAGCATGTACAATTTAGGGAATTAATCAATTCGGTTTTGTTTCAAATGGGTTAAAATCTCCCTTAGACCTAGGCTCCCGTAGCTCAGTCGGTAAAGGTGCAGCTACAAAGCAAGGCCATGCTGGAGGTGGCTGGGTTCAATTCCCGGTCCGGTCTAGGAATTTTTCGGGTTGGAAAATTTCTCGACTTCCCTGGGCATAGAAGTATGATTGGACTTGCCACACAATTACACCAATGCAAAAATGGTTCAGGCATCGAAAGCTCTCAATGAATAACTGTGGAAGTGCATCTAGAACACTAAGTTTTAGAGCACGCAATAAGCTAATATGCGATATGCAATAAGCTTGAAATGCGAAGAAGAAGAAGAAGAAGAAGAAGAAGAATGGTTAAATTCTCCATATAAATAATTAAAACTACAATGAAAAACAAAATTCAGGTTGAGATAATTGATATTTCACCTTGAAATGTGGATGAATTGGCATTAGGCATCGCAGGGATGGTCAAAGGATCCATGTTGCATGGTGCAGTTTTGGTCTTCAAGCTGAATTCTCCATGTAAATAATTATTACCGCAATTTAAAAAAAAAATCATCTCAAATATCGACGGACCTCGACATTTCTGAAAATTATTTCTGTATCTCAGGAATAGGAACCATTCTACATGGTTCTGTGCTGGTGAAATTAAGTTCTTCATATAAATGATGAAAACCACAAAACACATTTATAGGGAGTTCTGATGACTTGCCATATGAGTCATGCATAGAGAGCAGCGAGCTTGGTCGAAAGAGAAGTACATATAGGGGAAATGCAGGTAATGTCGGCCTAACTGTCCCTAATTTGGTCCCATACATAAATTCAGCAATCGACTAAATTTTCAATAGCAACCAAAAATATCCATAAGTAACGTCCCAATAAAACGCGTTCATCTAGATAAAATGGATAAATAGCAGATTTTTAGCGATGGTCCCAATCTTAGATCCATAGGCCAACATTAGAGACATTTCCCCTATGCAAGAGTTTTGCTTCGAACATTATACAAATGCTTAACCAGAGGGTCATGCAGTTCAAAGTGGAGGAGGTTATTATTGAGGTAATCTCCCCGTTAATCATGGAAAGCTTCGGGTCCCATAGACTCCCTTGAACAGCCTAACGGATATCCCAGTAAATTCAAAGAAACTATCCGAGAAGTCCTATGAACTCGTTTCAATTGCATCAAATAAGTCCTTTACTCCTGTTTATTTGTTCCGAAACAGATTTCTGGGGAACCAGTCTGACATCTGGGAGGGACAATAAATGGTAAAGCTCGATTTCTTATGTAAAATTGGTGTGAAGTAATAAGTATATATCCATTACCGACTCGGAGGGAACTTGACCGGGAATTTGAAAAAAAATGTACCTTATGTACTCCCAACGTATCTGCAATGCACATCGTCCGTCTTTCAATCAAAAATTAATTGGAATTGATGTGTCACATCACATAAATCGCTTATTCGGTCAAGTACGATCACAGCAAGCGACGGTTATTTGATGTTGTTTGCTTTTCAAAAATTTCAAGAGCATCAAATAAATTATTTGGCTGTTTTCAGCAAACATGTTTGGCAAAACATAAAAAGGCCATCACACTATTTGACGAGTTGTCAAATAAATGGAATGACAAATACAAACTAAAAATTTGCCATACAAATTATCGATAACTTTTTCAATGGGACGTATCAGCTTTAGTAAACAATGCATTTGATCGTCGATTTGGCGTAACTGCTAGCTCGCTGTTTACAAAAGCTGATACGTCCCTTTGAAAAAGTTATCGAAAATTTCTTTTTTTATTTGTCTTTTGCTGCTCTTCTACTTCATCCGCCACCGGGAGCATATTCAAAAGCTCCTCATTTAAAAAGCACATTGAGCAAAGCAACTTTTATCAAAGTGTACCACTGTTGCTCCGATAAGTTTTGTGTTTGCCTCAATGTGAATGCGTTTTCATAAAGCTCTGCAATCGTGCTCCTCAATGTGATAAGCTTAGAAGTTCGATGGGCCCAGCCTTTAGATCCACAGGCCACCATTAGAGTCATTTCCCCTATCTGACGGTAACATCCCAATTGTGAATTTAGCATGTTAAAATAGCTCAGAGTGGAAAACAACCAACAGCAAATACAAAAGTACCATACCATCAAACTTTAAACAAGAAACCACATAGTTGATCATGATATGCATTCTTGATTTATTTTAGCTGCCTCACATAGATTAGCCACTTAAGGTACATCAGTACAGGACATTTCTTCGACTTTCTTAATTGGGCAATAGACTGATGCAAAATTTGAAATTTTCGCTCTTCAGTGCTCAAACGGTTTCAAATCAGGTTCTGATTAGCCTCCCAAAATTTTAACTCATTTGGTAAGAAACTGACATAGCACAATCCATTCGAAATTTATATAGAAATTACTATAGGAAAACCAAACTTTTTGTTCATTGTCTTCTACCCATTTTCCATATTGTTTTTTTTTTTCGAAAATGTCTGTAACTATTCTTACGGGAAATTTTCTAAGCTACAACTTTGCCCAATATCATTGTTCAGCCAAATGTCAAATTAAATTGTTATTAATTCTTTAAGAGATTGATAATCCTATGGCATGACCAAGCAGCTGTTCTGTGGGCAACACTGTATTCTGCAGTGTGACATAGTAGCCATGATATTTGTACTCCATTCTTCGCACCAGAAACACCAATGTTGCCTGCTGAACAGTTGAATGAGCATAATCATAAGACATCAGTGACTTGAATCATTATTAACTTTTGTTCCTTACATTTGATTGAAAAGTGGTTTTTTTCAAAGTTGTAGCTGAGAAAATCATTTTTAAAAGCATAGTGATGTGGTGAATTGTTTGATAGATATGAACAAAAACATAAGTTTTCCCATAGCAATTCCCATATAAACTTGAAATGGTTTGTGCCAAGTCAGGCTTTTACTAAAGTTGTTCAAATTTTGGGAGGCTAAGCAGGAACCGTTTAAGCACTGTGGAGCGAAAATTTCAAATTTTCCATCAGTCTACTGGGCAAAGACTCCCAATTAACAATTTTGGTTTTATGAGGGTTCTAAAGACCATGAGTTGGACTTTTAGAATGCTTTAAAACCTCCTGCTTTGCAAACAATATACAATTTCATCTATAGTTTGCCATTGAAAGCTTTCGAATAAACAATTGTGAAAGTGCTTCCAAGAACACAAAGCTATGAGGAACAAAGTGCATCAAAAACCAGAAGATCCTGCTATGAAATTCCAACTGCTTGTTTTCTCATGCTGAAATCCAACATTGTAAAACAGTTATATTTTCGTCGAATCAATCTCCACACCAAGATTTGATTTCTTTTGAAGGGCTGTCAACAAAGCACGTGGTGAGATTTCAAGTGGATAATCATCAATACAGATATTCAAAATTTAGTATGTTCCATCGATTAACGCCTACTCCCCCTCCCCTTCTCTAAATTATCCATGTAGTATATGGATATCCCCCGAGCAGAAAATGTGGGTTCACCTGAGAAAGTGCCTCAATTGTTGCCGATAGTTAATTATCTAAGTGATTCTCCTGTGTGTGTTGGTATGTGCGTGTATTTCTACCAGAGCGCTTGTTATCCCTCTTCTGCGGTAGAAGTACAATGGACCAGCAGACGATTGCTTCGTTCTAGATTTCGCCAGAGATATGCTGCTAGGTACATTGTTTTTCAAGCGAAACAAGGGAAAAGTTCAAAGCGGGTAGGACTATTGCTTGCTCCGGAAGCGTCGCCATCGAGTGCCTTGTTGTGAGCTCGATGTGAGATACAGGCGTCGTCGGCAGGTGGGAGGCAGCAGCTTTTACTGTCATTATCACGCAAGAAAGCATCTCTGCTGTTCACCAGACGGAAACGGATTGCTGCTCGCCTCAATTAGTATAAATCTACCAAGAACTTGAGAGTATTACCAAGGAAGCTAAGTAATGGAATTGAAGAACTGTTTTGCCCGGAATGACACCAATTTTACGAACATTTCCAGGGATGATGTTGCAGTCAAAAACATGGTCCTTTTTGGGAGGACAATGTATTTTGAAATGGATTCCATCACCTCCTCCGGAATCACCAGCAAACATCGACAAGTTTGCGCTTGCTGTAACGAACCATTATGTAATTAAATTGTAACCATACATAATGCTTGCCTGCCTCAGCTACATACTGTTTGACCTGCCCAGCAGCTACACCAGCAGGGCACCCGAGCAGAGTCTGAGATCAAATCAAAAACTTAATTTGTGGCTGTGATGTTAATGTGTTTTAATACTCAGGCTGCTCTCGTTTTGTTTGTTTAAAGAACTTTGAGAGCAAAACATTCCTCTGTAAATATCAAATGGAGTACGAGTTCTGCTCCCAATGCAAAGCAAAATGAAAACTCTTCCAAGCAAGACGAAGCCAACTAATCGCAAACTGTAATCGAGTTATGATTTCAATTTGACGTTGAAAGTGAAACTTGTTTTTATTCTGCTCAAATTTTGATGCCGGACTCTGCTCGGGCAATCATTCCACTGAACGAAAACATGATTGAGAACATTTCCGAATGCTAAAAGCCCCAATTCGTAATGAATCCCATTATCAGTCCATCTCCGGTGAAGCATGTTTCACCGAATTCCCTAACGATTCAACCACACCCCGAGCAACGGCGGCATTTCTGACCATACCATGGCAGGGGGGGGGCAATGCATAGTGTAAATAGCTATCGGCGCACGATTGCTGACCGCTGTTCGGTGCAACATCGCAGGATTGAAGCGGACCTCACCAATTGACTCTGGATTCCCCTATGGTATGCCTCTGTTGACCGGATTAACATGCACTCGCAACAAGCTGCTGAAAAGCGATTACCTCATTAAATAATGCTCACGTGACAACAGCCAGAGTGGCAGCGTCCTGGGCTTCTGGTGGGACCAAGTCCAAGTCCAGAACCCACCAATTAGGTTGCTGCGAGTATGCCAGTATGCTCGCACTGCATGAGGTCAACCATCTGAACTCACTGGAAGGGCTGATTTGCTGCAGCTGCCAAAACATTTGTCTCATTGTCCGGAACGTGGGGGGATGCTGATAGCCGTGCGTGGAATACGATGTGACCTTAGCCTGCCCCTTTGAGGATCTTCTCTGATCATAAGTGTATCATTGAGAGACAATTCTCGAAGAAGATAGGAAGAGACAATTTATTGCATCCGATGAACAACGAATAAAAAAAAGTAAAATTACGTTTATTTCTGTTATTTATGTTTTTAAATTAATTTAACATTTTAATTGAATAGCCTATCAAGCTCTTCATCTTTGTTTAATTTGTTATTCTAATGTACGTATTAGTATAACTTAGCCTAACGTGCTAGATCACGTCCCAAGTAACAAAATGAATTTTATGGTCCATTGAGAAGTTTTCAAGACAAGTTCTATCAAACTGAACATAAAACTAATTATTCTACAAAGCTACTCTAAAGCAGCCATAAAACCTTCATAAGATGAAGGAAGCCCATACTAAAGAATGTTCTCAAGACTAGTTTTTAAGGTTCGCTTAAAATTTGACATTCCTATCGATACATGCTTATAATTGCATTCAAGATCTCTTTAAACCTCTGATAAAACTCCGTCCAGATGCCATAATGTTATGTTTTTTTTTTCTCTTCAAGACTGCTTCCAGTACGTGAAAAGTTTGTTTCACAGGTTCCAGTTTTTTCTAGATAGACAGCTTGTTTCTAGATGGAAGAATCTGTTGGAGTTATAAATTCATTGATTATTTGGTATTCCTTTACCTATAACGATGTGAATAAAAATTGGTCGTGGACATATTAACAAAAACGATCATTTTCGAGCTTGTAGTTCAGCGATTTTCCATGCTATATTTATTTTGCCGTCGTTTAGCAATACAAAAGTTCGAAAAATCTAACGCGTCTCGACGATATTGCTAAAAATCGATTTATTTAAAAACAAAAATCTTATTGGCAAAGTGCAAAGGAGTTGTACAGTTTCCTTTGTTAAATCCAGAACCTTATTAAGAACAGTAATAATCAGTTGGGATAACTGAAATCGAAAGAATATTATTGTCATTTATGTGTTAATGGCTACCATTCCGAGAATGTCAAAAGCAGCATTATCGCCATTATTTTCAATGGTTTGAAATAAATCCCCCACAAGATTCTGTTAAGACTAATCTTTCTTGAACAGAACTATGGAGGAGCGTGATAAGTTCAATTAACGTTGTTGTTTTCTTGAATAAGATCAGCTGGGCTTGAATAAAATTAGTGATTGATATTTAAGACCGATAAGTTTTATGTAAGATCGCCAAAAGTTCAGTGCTTCTATCACAAACATTACAAATGTTAACGTTCAAGTGAAAAGATCTTATAATCAATTGTTGTTGCTAATTCCAATTCCATCTTGATTTTATTAATTATTCTAAGCAACACAACTTATGTAGAACTGTAAAATGAAAACATCGCGATGTAATTAAATGATTTATAAAGTATTGAGAAGTAAAGTGATTTGCAATGAATAATTTAATTTGATTAATTACAGTGGAATATTTTTTATACCGCTTAGACCCTTTTGGTATGTAAGTCACAGTCCTTTTTCTCAAGAGGTTTTACTATCGGTTATACCTTTTGGTTCTGAGAAAGTTTTATGCCAGCATTCTCAAGACACATTAAACTTATAGAAGAATGCCATCAAACTTTTTCAAAACCGTTCTCAAGTTTTATGAAAGCTTAAAAAAAAAGCTTGAAAGGGAGTTGAAGTGTCTCTTAAAACTGTTCATAAGGTCAATAACACTTACAAAAGATGGAGTTTTATGGAGGCTTCTACAAGTATTCTTGAAACACTCTTCAGAAATATTAATGATATGAGTCTAAGTTTACTTGAAAAAAGCAATGATAAAATCACATAGACTCATTCATGCTTTGATAAAACCACCATGAAACATGAATAAACCCAATTAACATTTGGATTGTTATTTGGGTTATGATCTGATTAGTTGATCTCAGACAGGTGTCTCTGAACCTTTCCAGGATAAAACCTCTCCGTTCTTCTAATGTTTGAATTCTAGCCAGGAGGTGGATCTCAGAATTTCTAGTTCGCGGGGGACTTTTTAGGATCATCCTAAACTCCTTTGGAGTTTGAGGTGATGGCATTTGGCGCAACTCTCCCAGATTTGCATACCGTACTCGGTTACAGGAAGGATGATATGTTTGTAAACAGCAAGCTTATTTTTCAGAGACAGGGTAGACCTCCTGTTGATGAGTGGATACAGGGATCTTATCAGGCTGCTTCACTTGGTTTTCGTTTTATCAACATGCTCCCTGAAAATCAGCTTGCTGTCTAGTGATAAGCCGAGGTAGATTACCCCTTTCGACCATTCCACCACTGTGCCGTTCAGGCAGATCTTATTATTCTCCGATGGGACAAGTCTGGCAGATTTAGAGTGTGGAAATATGATGACCTGGGTCTTTGCCGCGTTGATACGGATCTTCCAGCTATTGAAATATTCAGACAGGACGTCCAGGCCTCTCTGAAGTTTGGCAGTCAGAGCTTCGATGACCCTACCCTTGTAGACGATGGATGTGTCATATGCGAACAAAGACAACGATCCACCATCCAGGGAGAGCCGGCATATCAGAGGTGAACAGGTTGAATAGAATGGGGCCAAGGATGCTGCCTTGTGGAACCCCAGCACCGATGTTGAAAGCATCCGATGTTATGCCATTCAGAGAGACTCGGAACGTTCGATAGGTAGTTATTTATTATCTTCACGGTCTTCGACGTACTGCTACAATTTGAACACCAGGTCATCATGCCAGACATTGTCGAATGCTTTTTCAACGTCCTACAACGCCATTGGGGAGATGTTTTCGAAACAGACTTGTTTCGTCTGAGAATGTTTGTTACTCGAGTCGACTGACCTTTCCGAAAACCAAACTGTTCCTCGAGTAACAAGTTGTTTTCTTCGGCAGATGATAGGAGCCGGTGATAGACTGCTCTTTCGAACAGTTTTGATAACCCTGAGAGACGGCTGATTGGTCGATAGCTTGAAGGAGAGGACGGATCCTTCCCAGGTTTCCGGATGGGTATGACTTTAGCTGACTTAAAAATCAGTGCCAGCAGATGGTTGTAGAATGTGGAACTCAATTGTTTGAGTTCCAGATTCAGGATGTTGTCGAAACCTGGGGCCTTCATGTTTTTAGATGATTTGATATAGGCCAACAGTTCGTCAGCCGTAATCTCGGATTCCTCTGGAAAAATGTTAGGAATCGGATGAAGATTGGTTGCATTTTCAGCAACCTCAGATTCATGAGGGCTGACGATGTTTTGTCCGAGATTATGGGAGCTGACGAAGTGTTGACCTATAGTGACAGCTTTCTCTTCAGGAGTTATCAGATAAACCACTGGGTCGCCGGGACGAGGTGGAATGGGCCTAGGCTTGTTTTTAAGAATTTTTGTAAGTTTCCAGAAGGGCTTAGCACAATCTGGAAGAGAGCGGATCTTACTAGCAAAATCGTTATTTCTGAGATCCACCATCCTGGCCTGAATGATCTTTGTTAATCAATTACAATTGGTCTTCAAGTTAAGCAGGCCAGTACGCTGGTACTGCCTACGAATGGTGTTACGGAGTCTAATGAGCTCTTTGGTAGGGCTGTCAAGGTTCAGAGTGTTACTCACCTGTCTGGATACTGGCACGTGTGTTCCCTGGCCCGGGAAATCGCCTCCTCGATGGTTTGTAGACACCGGTCAACATCTTCGGACGTCCCCATTTGGACATCGTAGTCGATGGTTGTGTCGACGCAGTGTTGATATTGCGCCCAGTTGACTCGATGGTAGTTGCGCCGGGAAGCTTCGAATCGGTAAACCGAGGATCCAACTTCGGCCACCACCGGGTAGTGGTTCGAGCTCAGCTCCTGGAATGCCACAGGTTGCGAGATGTTGAGTCCCATGTTGCTTACAAAGATGTCAATGGTCGCATGGACCCCAGACCAACTCAACCGGGTGGGAGAGTCCGGGGCCAAGATGGTATAGTGGCCCTCTTGCAGTTCTTCATTGAGGATGATGCCGTTCCTATTGCTCCGACCGTTGCCCCAAGCTTGGTGTTTTGCGTTCAGATCGCCAGCGATGATAAAGTTCCCGCTCCTCCGGGTAAGTTTGATTATGTCTTTCCGGAGGGCCACTGACGACCCGTTCCTGATGTTGGTTTGCTTGGGGCAGTAGGCCGCGATGATGGTGATTGGGCCAAGTGATGTGCTCACCTCCACTCCGATGGCTTCAATTGTTTTCAGCTGCAAGTTTGGTAGCAGCTGGCAACTGATGTTCCGTCTTGCAGCGATGGCCACTCCTCCACCTCCAGAGCAGGGGCGATCAAGTCTGACGAGCCAGAAGTCGGGAAGGAATACGTTCAGTTCGGGCTTCAAATGCGTCTCGGTTATGATAGCAATGTCGACCTCCCTGGTGTTGAGAAAATCGAGTAGCTCTCTATGCTTGTTCGTCAGTGAGCAAGCGTTACAATTTGCAATTTTTATAGCTTCACGGTCCATACTTGGTGACGAGTGACAAGGCAGCCAAGCAGATCGAGTCTTGCAGGTACGCATGATGATGATGACCTCGGCCACGAGCGTCACAAGTTCCTCCGAGGTGAACGGAGAATCGTCGACAGATTCACCTGAGACAGCACCAGCGTATGATAAACCAGGGGCGGTGGATGAACCTGGAATTTGCTGGGCCGCAGCAGCAGCGAGACGATGCTTAACTGTCCGACTGTTGGGAACCATTTGGATACTCGCGGGATTGGCTTGTTGGTTGTTGAGCGGAAGCGGGACTAGGTTCGGAACATGTCGACGGGGCTGGAGAGCTGGGTACTGGACTTCCGTTAGTACAGGAGGCGAACGATGATTACGAAGGCGACCGAGCTGGTTGTTGATTGTGGCCTTCCGACAGATATTAATGAACTCCACTCGCTTCGGACATCCGCGATTGGAGGCTTGGTGGTTTCCACCGCAGTTGACACACGTTGGCTCGATGTCGTCGCCTTACTCAAAGGACGCAGTTGAGTGAGTTCCAGCACACTTGCCGCAGTTTGACTTCATGTGGCAGTTTTTGGTGCCATGACCATATGAGAGGCAGTTCACACACTGCGTTACATCACGATGTTGGGGTTTGTAATGCTCCCAACTGATGATGACCTGAAACAGGTCCCGGATTTTGGATCTCAGAGCCGCAAGACTGGTGGATCCCTTCGTGAAATGCACCAGGAACAACTAATCACGGAAGCTGGTGTTTTGGTTGGGACGCCGGTTCATCTGGAACACGGCCTCAGGTTGGAGCCCGAACCGCTCCAGCTCGGACTTCACCGCAGTAGCCTCGAACGACGGTAATCCACGCAAAACCACCTTCAGTGGCTTGCTCGATGGCATATCATGCGTGAAGTAGTCCACGTTGTTGTTCTTCAGGAAACTTCCTATTTTTTTGTACTCCTCCAAGCTGGAGCACATGGTTTTGGTACCGATGCTACAAAACTTGAAGGGAGGAAGCAACTTGTGTTTTGCCAGTTCGGCACCCAGCTTGGCAACATCCTTCACCGGCGTGAAAAGCGGGGAAATTCGCTCTCGTCTTGCAATGGAAACGGCGTCACCATCGCCATTTTCTTCCGGGAGTACTGCATACTGGTTGGCTTGCAGTACTCGTTTTCCGGCTTCATCCTGCGACGCGCTGGGCTTGATTAGCACCTTCTTTGAAGGGCCCGCTACTGGCTCATTGGCTCGTTTACGCACCATTTGTTTCGTGTTTGCAAGTTCAATTAAACTTGCCAGAACGCGAGAAGGTGGTGACACTTCCACGGCGCAACGCGACAGCACAAACGAAACAAAATCGAATCGAGAACTCGAGCGAAAATACGGACTGAACAGCTCGACAGTCGAGCAAAGAATGGGCATCTTGAAAATTAGGGGGAAATATATGCAACATATGTTGTCCCTCATACGTGGAGATTTATGCTATGGAACCTTACTATGGCTTACTATGCTCCGCCCCTGACCAGCGAAAATCCGGAAAATTATAATCTTGCATAATTCTCAAGGTAGGAATGACCTACAATGATAATCTAAAATCATAAATAGAGCTACCGTCTGATAATGTCTGTGCTTGGTACTGAAATCAGTAATCTGTGATAGGGAAATCTCTTTTTTCCCACTACAGAAACACCCCGTTTACTTATGCAAGATGATGGATGAGCGTTCACAAAACCGCACAAAATCCTTAAATAAAGCAATTTAATGACATTATTTTGCTCAATGGGTAGATAGAAGATGAACCGAAAATTGGGAGGGATTCGAAGCTAAAATGATTTGATCGGGAAATATTCACGATCAATTATGAAATCTCGCATAAAATAGATGCAAAATTTGTGTGTGGTTTTATTCAGCGTTCTGAAGAAAACCCTGTCTTAGCTTTGAAAATTGAACTCAAAGCTCTTATCAGGATTTTATTAGAATATTCTCAAGCATTTCCTTTGGAATAATTTTCCTTCATAAAAAATTAGTTTGAGATTATCGCTGGGAGTTCCGAATTTTTTTTATAACAGTCCAAAATATCTCTGTAGATCAATAAAAAAGCATACAATTCATTCTTAGATTTTCTTCTCAGCATCCTTCCATAATTTTATTAAAAATCCCCTTGAGTTCCTTAACAGTTCTCAAGCTCAGAATTGACTTGAAATTGTGGTCCGAATTATTTTGGAATTCTCAACTTAAAATTTGCTTAGAAAGTTCCTAAACATTCATTACAAATTAGTTTCGTGTTTTACTTGGAATTCTCTCAAAAATACTATCAAAATTCCCTTGAAATTTAACTCTCAAAATTCGATTCCCTTGGTATTTTTCATGAATCCTGGGATAATGAAAATCGACTTGGAATTTTCCACAGAGCTACTTAGAAATCCTACTCTAAGTCTGAACTTACGAAAGTGACTTGCAGTGGAAGTTGAAAATCTCCCAAAGGTCCTTTCTAAAACTCCCGTTAGTTTTCTTTTAAGCTCCTTGGTGTTATCCCAGACATTCATTCTAAAATCTATGATCTTCTCAAAATTACTTCGAAACAATTTTATCTAGTCTAGTCCAAGAATTTTAAAATTTTTCAAGGGCCCAAAATCACTTATAAATTTACAAGTGATGCGCAAACAATTGGTACTCGATTTTGATGACTGGGTTAGGGAAAACGTTTTTTCATGAAAACAGTGATAAAATAATCATGTAACCATGCTTCTGCGTTAATTTTCCTTCAGATGTTACTGCTGTTCTTAATGGTGACGTCTATCAGAAATTACCCATACACTTATGTTAATTCTTGAAATTAATTTATTTTTATTGAATTTTTGTTACTGTGCAAGGATGAATTCGCCTGAAATATAGTTCATTGGATAGTTTATAACTTGAATTGTATTGAGTAATAATTCTATAGTAACGGTGATAGCTTCCGGTAGTTCAAGGTATCATTGTATTGGTATGGTATTGGGTATAAAATCGAGAATTATTTAGAATAAATAACTCACTTGTAAACCAAAACTCTACCCAACAGTGTCTATAAGAAAGAAGGTCTTAGCAGTATTAAACAAAATCCTCGGAAGGTCAGTCGAAGTGAATCCCACAAAACTTTTATTAACAGTTTGGTGCCGAAACCCGGGAATCGTGTCGCCGGTTGAAGTTTGTCGTTGCGCGAAATAGTAGTGCATTAGTGTTCATCATCTCGATCCACTCTCGTGGGAATAACTACGACGACCGACATCAATACTGTGCTTGCTGGAAGTTATACGTGGGCCGTTCGAGCACACGAATCGACTCGTGTTGGAAGCCCTGTGTGTGTCGCCATTGCCATCTACTGAAGGGAAGTACGAGGTATCGCCATCTTGAACGCCGTTCTGCAATTCTTCAGATCACAGCGAAATTCTTTCCTAAAGTATTACGAAGGTACGTACCATCCCTCGATTTTGTATCGTAGTTTTGGGCATATGACTCCTAAAAGAAAAAGTCGTCAGGTTACCAGCCGGTTTAAGATGTTGAATCGCAAAAGAGCCACCGTTTTGGGCTCAGCCAATTTGATAAAATCATTTAATGATAATTTTCAACTTGAACAAGGTTCTCAAGTGCGTGTGCGTTTAGAATTACTAGATGACTTATGGAAACAGTTCTCCGAAATCCAAGATGAAATTGAATCATTGGAAGTGGTTGATGAAAATGAGGATGTAGAGTTGTTGAAGAGCGAATCGCTTTTCACAACATGTACGTTGAACTCAAATCATCATTAATTTCCAAATTGCCATGTGAAAACGTTCGTAATTTACCACGGGAGCCTCCAAATCCTGGTCCAATGGCCCAATCTGTCCGATTACCAGAAATAAAAATTCCTGAGTTCAATGGGAACTCAGAGGATTGGATAGAATTTAGAGATGTATTCAAATCCCTTGTTCATGGAAATCTGCAACTAACACCAGTACAAAAATTACATTACTTGAAGGCATCGCTCAAGTCTGAGGCACAGAGAATCGTCTCGTCTCTCGAAATGTGCGCCGACAATTATTTGATAGCTTGGAGATTATTAGAAAAACGGTACAATAACCCCAATCTATTAATAAAAAGACATCTCGCCGCTTTGTTTTCGATTCCGCCGTTGAAACGTGAGTCGGCTACCAGTTTGATCGGCATGTTAGTATTTTAAATCAGTTGGAAGGAATGGAACAACACTGGAATTCAGTGCTTGTCGAAGGGTTGAGTCGTCGTTTAGATTCTAACACACTAAGGGAATGGGAGAATCACTGCAATGAAGAACAGAGACCAACCTACGATGAACTAATCGCGTTTATTCGGAAACAAGCCCGGACGCTCCAATCGGTGAAGTTGTCCCAGGTTAATCCATCCTCGCACGAAATCAAACCGGTCCAAAAACCAAAATCGTCTACTTTCGTGATTTCTGAACCGTCCAACAAATGCCCAGTGTGCAAGCAGGGTCATCCTATTTATCGGTGCGATCAGTTTAAACGGTTATCACCAAAAGAAAGGTTTAACGTAGCTAAACGGCATAAGTTGTGTATCAATTGTTTGAATGGATTTCATCTCGCGAAAAATTGCAATTCGATCGGCTGTAGTGTTTGTACCAATCGGCATCACAGTCTATTACACTTACCACCAACCTCGGGAACAGTGTCGACTACTGGTGGTAGTATCGCGAATACGTTGATGATAACAGATCACTCACGCCAGGATGAATCTGAGTTACCACACTCTTCAAACGAGCAATACGCATACCAGTTTTATCAACCCCCCTCCGTTGCGTCGCCGCGCGCGCCGGTACCGTAGCTTTCACCGACACTCTCGACTCTATTGGTCCCACACGTTTCTGAGGATTGTGCATCGAAGACTCCTCTTGTGAAACCGACACAGCCAACCGAACCGGTTGATAATTCGTATAAAGCGCATCCGCTACGCGATGGTTGTGAAGTTTTTTTTAGCTACCTCAGTGATAAAATTAAAGGACGTTTCGGGTACGTCTCGGTTTACTCGCGTCGTGTTAGACAATTGCTCGCAATGCAATTTTATCTCCGAATCATTAGCCAGGAATCTCGGATTGAAACGCATTAAAACAAACATGGATGTTGTCGGTATCGGGCAAGGAAAGGTGCATATCACTGAAATGGTTGAAGTACAAGTGTTTTCTCGCTTGAACAGGTTCAGCATAGTGATTAAATGTCTAATTATCACCAAAATTCCTGCGGTATTGCCAAGTAGAAATATAAACATTTCCGATTGGAATATTCCGGGCAAGTTGGTCTTGGCTGACCCTAAATTCAATATTAGTGCTGGGGTGGATCTATTAATAGGGGCCGAGTTTTTCTTCCGGTTAATTGAAAGTGATAAATACCATATGGCTGATGGTTATCCATCTTTACAGCGGACCGTGTTCGGTTATATTGTCTCCGGGATGTACGCGACACCGAGAACAAATCCCTCAATTTGTATCGTCAGCACAGGAGACAATCTCGATGGTATGCTCAAACGATTTTGGGATCTAGAGCGTATTAACGAGAGTCCTATGCTGACCCCCGAAGAGCAAAGGTGTGAAGATCATTTCCGTCGAACAGTGTCTCGGGATCAAAATGGAAGGTACGTTGTCCGTCTACCGTTGCGAGAAGATCGCCTCCCGTTCCTCGGCGACTCGTATCAGCAAGCCCAACGTCGGTTCTTAACGACGGAGCGACGTTTTCAAGCGGATCCGAATTTTCGAGATGCATACTTCCAGTTCATGGATGAATACGCGCGGTTAGGACATATGGAGCCCAGCAGACCTACAGGTAATCTACAATTTTATTTGCCTCACCATGCCATATACCGCCCCGATAGTTCAACTACCAAAACACGAATCGTTTTCGACGCGTCTTGTAGGGGAGGTAACCAACTAGCTCTTAATGATGTTTTGTATGCGGGTCCAACGGTTCAGCCCACCATGCTGAGCATAGTATGTAATTATCGAATCCCTAAATTTGTCTTCAAGGCCGACATTGAAAAAATGTTTAGGCAAATTTGGACCCATCCATTTGTTCGCAGCCCACTACAAGTGTTTTGGCGACGTAACCTAAGTGATCCACTCTTGAAATATAGTTTAACCACGGTAACTTATGGGACGGCTTGTGCTCCGTTTCAAGCAACTCGAGTTTTATTGCAGTTAGCGGAAGATGAAGGTCACAGATTTCCGTTAGGAGCTTATATTTTGCGAAAGGGGACTTACATGGATGATACTCTGGCTGGCAGTGATGACCTCGATGAGGTCATAAAAGCCACTGTTGAACTGAAACAATTATTGGCTGCTGGAGGTTTCAATCTGCGGAAATGGTGTGCTAATGATGCCCGAGTATTGAGCGAAATTCCACCAAATTTAATAGAAATGCCTGACAAAGTAGAACTTGATCACGAAGCATCGGTGAAAACGTTAGGGCTGTTTTGGAATCCTCATACAGATAAATTTAGTATCAAAATACCTTCACTTACGGACTCTGATGTCATAACCAAACGAGTTGTGGTTTCTGAAATGGCTCAACTATTTGATCCATTAGGTCTTGTTGGACCAGTGGTAGCCGCGGCAAAAATGTTTGTTCAAAAACTGTGGAGCGCAAATTTGTCGTGGGATGATCGATTATCTACAGAGTTGACAACTTGGTGGCAGCAATATCGAAAACAATTGCCTGGACTGCAGAATGTAGAAGTGCCTCGACGTGTAATGGTTAGTAGGAATTATTCTTTACATTGTTTTTGCGACGCTTCGGCACGAGGCTATGGCAGTTGTGTGTATGTCGTTTCAGTGGACGAATCTGGCAAACAGCACAGTAATCTTCTGATATCAAAATCACGGGTTGCACCAATAAAAAATCTATCCATACCTCGTTTAGAATTATGTGGAGCTCTTCTTGGATGTCAATTGGTTGATCAGGTTCTTACATCAACAGAATTTCAAGGAGCAGTCACGTTTTGGACTGACTCCACAGTAGTTTTGCATTGGATTAATTCTCCACCCTCAACTTGGAAAATTTTTGTTTCCAATAGAATCGCTGAAGTTCAGAGACTTTCTAACGGACATGTTTGGCGGCATGTTCAATCTGAAAATAACCCCGCAGATCATATTTCGCGAGGAATGCAACCAACGGAAATTGTGAAAAATCAGCTGTGGTGACATGGACCAAGTTATCTCACTCAAACCACGGAGTTCTGGCCAAAATCCATAAATGGTTCAATTTCCAAAGAACTAGTTGGTTTAGAAGGGAAAACTATATCCTCATTGCTAACGATTGATGAGACTCCTTGGGACATATTTGATCGATTCTCTGACCTAGCTAAATTAGTCAAAGTAATCGCTTGGTGTTACCGATTCTACAACAACGCTTGTTCCGACAAAAAGCATCGCATGGTATGCAATTTAACTGCAGTGGAATTCAACGGAGCACTGAAATCTCTTGTACGAGTGGCTCAAGTACAATCCTTTCCTACTGAAATAAAGGGACTGGAGAAAGCTAAGGGTGAAGATTGTACTTCCACCGAAATGAATTTCAAGTCTTTGATAAAGGGATTGAATGTGTATTTGCATGAGGATAAACTACTTAGGATAAGGGGACGACTGGTAAAACTATCCGCTCCTATTGATACTCGATGTCCCATTTTGTTGCCAGGTGACCACAGACTAACGAAATAGATAGCACGATCTATGCATCTTCAAACATTGCATGGCGGGCCAACGCTGTTGCTTTCGACTATGCGACAACGCTATTGGCCCATTCGTGGTAGAAACCTTGCAAGAAAGGTAGTAGGAGAATGCGTACAATGTTTTCGCTGTAGTCCACGCACATCAAGACAAATTATGGCTCCACTTCCCGAAGGTAGAATTACACCAGCTCGAGTTTTCTCAAATTGTGGTCTGGACTATTGCGGACCCTTTTTAGTCCGCCCTCTTGTGGGCGGAGGAACCTCAGTCAAGGTATATGTTGCGTGCTTCGTATGCATGGTTTCAAAAGCCATTCATCTTGAAGTGGTGTATGATCTTTCCTCACAGTCATGTATAAACGCTATGAAACGCTTTATAGCTAGACGTGGACGATTGGTTAATCTCTACTGTGATAATGCTACAACATTTGTCGGTGCTAAGCGTGAGCTTAAAGATCTTCGGGCGCAATTTTTACAGCAGTTTCAATCAGAGATTTGGAATAATTACTGTCTCAATCAAGGCATTACTTTTAATTTTATTCCCGCTCACTCACCTCATTTCGGGGGATTATGGGAAGCCGGCGTCAAATCCTTTAAGCATCATTTTCGTCGAGTATTTGGAATGAAATCCCTTCGATTAGATGAAATGACTACCGTCATAACTCAAATAGAAGCCATTCTGAACTCTAGACCATTGACTCCGCTTTCCAATGATCCTAAGGATCTAACCGCGTTGACTCCGGGGCATCTATTAATCGGAGAACCAATGTTTTCCATCCCCGAACCCGACGTAACCGATATCAATGTTAATCGATTGAATCGATTACAGGAAATGAGGCGTTCCATTCAAGATTTTTGGCGCCGATGGGCTCGCGATTATATCAGTCAACTTCATCAGCGTTCGAAATGGCAAACCGAGGTCCAGCGCGATCTATACAAAGGCGCGTTAGTTTTGCTGAAACAAGAAAACCTTCCACCGCTACAATGGAACATAGGACGTATCGTGGACATGTTTCCAGGGAGCGACGGGCACGTCCGAGTAGTTCTAGTGCAAACTTCAAGAGGGTTATTCAAAAGAGCAATAACAGAAGTGTGTCTTCTACCAATAGACGTTTCGCAGAAGATCGACAAGGAAGAGAGCACGGAGGTAAGGATGGTGTTCGACGAAAACCTTCACGGGAAGGAAGCAACTCAAAACCGAAGGAAAGTTCTGGTTAGGAAAATTGCATGAATTAGTATGTTGAAAATACACTTTTCAACGGGCGCCGGTGTGTTAATTCTTGAAATTAATTTATTTTTATTGAATTTTTGTTACTGTGCAAGGATGAATTCGCCTGAAATATAGTTCATTGGATAGTTTATAACTTGAATTGTATTGAGTAATAATTCTATAGTAACGGTGATAGCTTCCGGTAGTTCAAGGTATCATTGTATTGGTATGGTATTGGGTATAAAATCGAGAATTATTTAGAATAAAGAACTCACTTGTAAACCAAAACTCTACCCAACAGTGTCTATAAGAAAGAAGGTCTTAGCAGTATTAAACAAAATCCTCGGAAGGTCAGTCGAAGTGAATCCCACAAAACTTTAATTAACAACTTAGTTCCGTTAATTGTTAACAGATGGCAGTTCGGTCAAAACATGTATGATACCTCTATATATACATTTAGATTAACATCCGAAGTCCAACCTTTTTACATATTCTGCGCACAAAATGCTTTCTAAGAGAGATTGAGCTCTTTAGAGCGAATATTCTCTCTCAAATTAGAATTTTTTTTGGCTCTATGTAGACTGGTAGTTAAGCGGGTAAAACTGTATGGGGAAAGATTATTTTTATTTAACTTTAGCTTGTTTAACAAGAATTTCCGGGAAATAAGTGAACGATGAAGTCCCTAATTAATTTCTTCAGGATGTCGTTCTCTTTTTTTTTAACCTGAATATGCACTGAAAGCGAAGTTTTCACACTCCTCTCAATTTCAATGGAAAACGGCTGGACGATATGATTAATTTTCACGTTTTACTTGTACATTTTTAAAAACATTTTTTATTGAAAATGGAGAAGCATTTATTTCAGCAGACTCGTAGAGTATTTTCCTATCCATTGGTGTATTTGGATTGCGATTTCATCTGTAGATGACAAAGTTATAAGCTTTCAAAACCTATCGCCTTTTGTGACAATCGGAATTTTAAAATTTCGTACCTTCCCGCAAGATATATTCTACTTCAAAAAATACGGCGAGCATGAACAGTCGTCACAGTAAATGGTTTGTTGTAAGGTAACCCGAGCAAAGTTGATTAACAAGATGAAAGGAAAACGATTTAAAATTTTGCAGTTTCTATCATAATAAATACTCATTTTGCTTTCAATTTACGTGACATAAGTCTGACAGCACATTGTTATTTTATTATGTATAGTCAAAAGATTCTTAAATGAAAACAACTTACCTTCAAGTTCTGCTGTTAACGTCTCATTGAATATTTAATTTAGGTTCATCTGTCAATTATTGTTAACTTGTTTTGTTTAAAACATTTTAGGTAGTTCATTACTTCCCTAATAAAAAATGTTATGATTAATTTGCTTAACGACGTGTTCGGGGTATCATCAAACCATTTGTGGATAATAGTTTAATCATTTGCTAGAGTGAGAAGCATGGATGCTAATGATTTATGCCAGGCCCATACTCAGTTTAATATTATGAATGCAAAATCAGTAATCCAATTACTTTCATCTAATGCAGGATTAGTTTTCCGTTCAGTTTCACAGCGTAAAATTTTGCTCTAAATGTTGCTGTGTTAGCTGTAAAGTCAACCAAAATGAGATTAACTGGAGTATTTAGAAAAAGTTACATCTTAACAGCAAATTTTGAATTCAATTTGATCTCCAGCTTTGCTCAGAAAGAATCGTTTTTGCTTATTGGGTAGAACACCGTGAGTTTTATCTTAAGACCAGTTACATTACTGAATTGATAAGGTCACACTATTTTCATTATACTAAGGCTGTGTTTCATTTGGTGAATTTTCATTTAAATTTGACCCTTTGAAAATAAATTATAATGTTCGAAATCCCTCTGTTGTTGATCTTCCGATTTTCAAGATGGTGTTTGTCAGAATTGATTCCTGGTCTGTCAGAAATAAGTCTGGTACAATAGGAGGTTTATTTGAAAATTTTCCATCTGTCAAATTTAAGTGAAAATTCACCAAATGGAACACAGCCTAAATCACTTATCAAGGTGAATCCTGATCCAATAACCTACTAACAAAATCTCCACACATGTGACTTTTGCGGGGTTGCAGATATATACTCGGTTTCTAATACAGCAACGGCCACTCTAATATTCCGTTCCTACTCCCTACTGTTTGCAAGGACGTGGCCGACGCCGTTATGGATCATTAAAATATGGAGTCACTGAAACTTGTATATTGAGAATGGACGGTCAGCTCCGTTCCGTTGATTCATTCTGCAATTTCACTGACTCTGATCAATCACGGAGTAGCAATCATTGATATGACCATTCAGTTTAAGCTAAACCAATTTCCATATTTGATTATGATATTTCAACATAATAATTTCCTTAAAACTTTATCAAAACAGCTATCTCCCGAATAACGCGTTACCCACTGAATGCCTCCCACCGCTTTTTCTCGGCGGGCTTTCTACCAGCCGGTCTGATTTTTTGCATATGAGTAGTGCCAATGAAGAACTGGTCACTGCAGAAAATTGGAGCGCTTGGTTGAAAACCCACCGAGACAAAGCGGTGGGTAGAACTCATTGGGTGACGCATTCTTCGGGAGAAAGCTGTTCCATCAATAGCAAACTTTATCTTCAAATTTATTCCACTGCCAACATATTACATCGCCCCCCGATAGCTCCACCAGGACTACCTGTACCCCATGAACCGAAAAGCTGAACTGTTTACAATGAAAACTTTTACAAACTTGGTCCCGGACACCTGTACAAACATTTGACTATTTTCGGGCTCGAACACGGGCTCTACTCAGGTGAAGAAACCAAACCCTTCTCCTGTCGTAGCAGGCATCTGCTTGAACGATAGCTTGAAGATTCTCGGGGAAAGGGACTCGTTTCCAGAGCTTTCATCTGCTACCTTGCAAACAACCACCATCAACTGCAGCTGAAAAGCCAACCGCATGTTGAAGCATTTGTTGGCTGCCGAAAGTTTACAGGCTCAAAAACAACATTTATGAAAGAAACCACCCGAAACAAGGAAGGACAAACAGGTTCACCTGATGCCAAAATCATTCCCGTTGATCGGCTTTGTTGCTGGTTGGTCTTTGAAGCTGCATCACCAATTAGCTTTGTCATCATCATCATCATCATCGTCATTTACCACCAACAATCAGCCGATGCCATTGGGGTGGAAAAAATCTCTGACATTCACCGCACCTTTCGCTGACCAATAACATTAAATACCTGGTGCATAGCACCGAAAGCCACGAAGTGGTGGCAAACACTGAGCTGCGGGGAATTTGTGCATTCATGTGACCGCAGCAATTCACACCCCCGTCCAAAGCCTTTTGATCAAGAATGCATTTTTTTTTTCTATTTCGCTCAACTAATCCTGGGCTTTCTGCATTCTGCTCTCGTTCTCGTGTTTTTTGTCAGGCCGAAGCGCGCTTGGGAAGACAAAGGAGCATGTCACCTGGTTCTGGCTTGTCCGCAGCCTACGGTTCGGTGATAACAGTACAAATATTTCTAGCTACCGGCTCCGGGCAGGGGGGCGGTGTTGTGGTTTCTCGAAAGTGGGTGGGAGGAAAGTGTGTGTTGGTTGCATACTTTTTGTGTGTGAAATCTGGCCGGCAGAGAGAAGTAGAATGCGAGTGTGTTAGAATGGTGCCATCTGTTGGGGTTTGAGAGCGATTTTCCGGTTCGTTAAATATGCGCTTTGAGGTCACTCGGCCAGGTGCAGAAATTGCTTTCCACCAAATGGATTGATGAAATTTTTGTCCGCCAATCGGCTGTCATAGTTTAGATGCTGGCGCTGTGAATCACAGTGGATTAATTGATTAGAGGAATGTGGATGAGCTGTATGCGGTGGACCCGGACGTTACGGTTCGGAATACGATTGGAAAAGTTTAAATACATGTAGAGTTGGATATGTTCCGTTCTGCTGTAAATTAAACAAACAATGTTTTTGATGTTACAGGTAACCGATTATCTTACTCAGGTATGCTGAGCAACTGCCATTGGTGCTTAGGATCAATAAATAGCACGGCTCAATTGCGACATTTTACTGTTTTATTCAAATCTCCGGAACTAAATGTCCAATAAGAATAATATTCAATAGAGTTTAATAATGTCTCAATAGTTCAACCATGTATACAAGTTAAACGTAGTTCCATCTCAGCAACGCAGCAGCACTTGGCTTATCGACACATGGAAACACCGGAGTAACCGTATCAGCACTAGCAATGGGCGATCTTGGAACGATACACAAAAGATCGATTATTTTTGTTCGATTAATCGATTTTTTGAATCGAATCCAAACACGGCAAAAATCGCCCGGATCGATCCTTTTCATTCGATTTTTCTTTCAATAAAAAAAAAAAAAAAAAATTTCAGTTCATTTTCATTTGCAATTTAATATTGTTTTTTTGCCTTCACCTTTGCACCTCACATGGAGCCTGCCAAACAACCAGTGTGACAGTTCAGTAGGCAAGAACGAGAAAGAGAAATTTGGAGCTCCTAAGATGCAGAGTTGGTATTAGAAGAAGCCGGCGCCAGTGGTGTAGTGGTAAGCTTGACTGCTTTCTCACCCCAATGGGTCTGGGTTCAATCCCAGCCGAGGTCGGTGGGATTTTTCTGGGGCATAAAAATCTCTGGTCACGTCTTCCTTCGGAAGGAAAGTAAAGCCGTTGGTCCCGGCCCTTGTGTGTTGAATAAGTGCGATGTCCTACGCAGGTGTGGAAGCTGCCTTCCTGCACATTCGATTGCCGTCAATGGATGGCAATCGATGTCCGTCGGTGATTGGCACTAGATTGCGGAACAGAGACCGACGTTAAATAAAGGAAAGAAGAAGAAGAAGACATTAGAAGAGTTACTGAGTCTGTTGCGTGGGAAGTATTGTTATCGAAACTAGAGGAAACTTCCACAACCCAGGTGAAGTCATCCGAGGTGTAAACAGAAACAAAGATTGCCAAAAAAATGCCCATTGATCGACATCAGTGTTGCAAGCTTCACTCTGCGTAAAGGGCGAACACAAAATTATTGCGACACCGAAAATGTCATGCCAATTTTCTTATAATGCTTAGAATCAAACCAAAATTTTAGGGTAGTTTTATACATATATTTACTTCAAAAATCAAAAGAAAAGTTAATCGATGGAGCCGTGAGTGGGAAATTGAACGCATTTTCGCTTGATGCCCTCCATCAAAGTCTTTACAGTGTCATCCGGTACCAGTTTCTCAGTTTTTTTTTCCATTTTCTTAACATGTCCTTCTCGTCTTTGACTGTCTTCTTGCTCTTCCGAAGTTCCCGCTTCATTATTGCCCAGTACTGCTCCATCGGGCGCAGCTCCGGACAGTTTGGCGGATTCATGTCCTTTGGAACAAAATGGACAGAATTGGCCTCATACCACTCCAGGACACTTTTAGAATAGTGGCATGATGCCAAATCTGGCCAAAATAGCGGAGCTTCGTCGTGCTGCTGCAAGAACGGCAAAAGGCGCTTCTCGAGGCACTCAGATTTGTAGATCTCGCCATTTACTGTGCCCTTTGTCACGAAAGGCTCACTCCTCAGTCCGCAAGAGCAGATGGCCTGCCAAATGAGATATTTGGAGGCAAACTTCGACATTTTCATCTTCTTAAATTTGTCGTCCACATCGAACTTGCTCTTGCCGGTGAAAAATTCCAACCCCGGAATTCGCTTAAAATCGGCTTTTATGTACGTTTCGTCGTCCATCACACAGCAGCCATATTTTGTCAGCATCTTCTCGTAGAGCTTCCGTGCCCGAGTTTTAGCCGTCGATTGGTGCCGCTCATCGCGGTTTGGGAAGTTCTGTACCTTGCATGTATGTAGTCCAGCTCTCTTCTTTGCATTCTGGACGTAGCTCTGCGACATGCCGATCTTTTTAGCCAAATCACGGCTTGAGACGTTGGGATTTGCTTTAATCATCCGCTTCACCGTCCGTCTTTTTGTTCTCCGGTCCCGGTTTTCTTCTAGCTCCTTTGCCGTGGTCCAACGTCAACCGCTCCTGGAACCGCTTCAACACTCTGGAGACGGTTGAATGGTGAATGTTCAACAACTGCCGGTGCGACAGGTCAGGAAATTCCAGGTGTTTGGAAAGAATTTGTTCTCTCAACTCGCGTTGGTTCACCTCCATTTTCGTTGAATCGAAAAACACGACTTCGAGTTTGACAGCATGTACACAATACACATCAATGAGAAAGTGTGCAAAATTTGGTTGATTTTCACCCAATGGTAAAAAAGTTATGCCTTGTTGAATGTGTCGCAATAATTTCGTGTTCGCCCTTTAACTCTTCTATTATCAACTCTGCAGAGATGATTATAGACCATTTTGACGTTGAGCTGGTGGATTCATTTGCTGTTGTAACGCTTCTCGATTCCCGTTTCAAAACACTGTACCTGGAGTCTTCAGCTAACGCTCGGGCAGTTGAAATTGTGTCTGAGCAGATCTATAGTACCGAAAGACGATGATATGCACACATCTATCCCCTCACCAAAACCAACCGTAAGCCTGTGGGATATTCATGACGAAATGGTAACAACAGTTATTAATCTACATATGTAAAAACATTCACTTCTTATGACATACGTCAGCTCTGCTATGTCAGAACTGGATCGTCATGGGAGCATATAGGCAGTATAACAGAATTTCTTGTATCAGCCTGTTTTCCCACGTTCTGTCGATCCTTTTCAAGCATGAGAGAAAATCCGTAGTGAATATCCCCATGTATACCCATTGCTTGAGACTGTTTATCAAAAATGTTAACAAGTGTTCCGTCAGAGAGGCTATTCTCTAAAACTGGTGAAACCACACAGAATCGATATCGGCTCAGTGCAAAACGCATGGCTCAGTTAACTTTCTTGGGATCCCTCTCGGATGAGTTTTGGGATATCTGAATTGAGTACTTTCCGTACTTACATGCTTTACACTCCGACCATCTAATCGTTTTATTTCATATGTTAATCTTTCGTTTTTTAAATCGTCCACTTAATACCAATAAAACGAATATTATAAGCTGTAAAATCGATTACCTAATCAAGTATCCTGAGCAAAAACTTCCACATGTCAAATGAAATCAAAATAGAAGCTTACTATATTCTCATGATGTATGTATGTTACACTCACAACCATGCTTGGCATGCACAGTTGTACACACCAACTGCTCATTTGGCAATAACTTTTCACTCAGATGTTGAAATTTATTTTTCTTTAAAGTAATTGATAGATTGAGCTCATAGTTTACTATAGATAGGGTAGAGCACTACTTCGTCGTAATCGCCCATTTCCGTTCTATCGATCAGAAAAGATCAATAATATCAATGATTTCACCATGCACAAATCAATAAAAGGTTTGTTCCGATGCGTTAGTTCATTAGCTACAACGTAAACCCTGTTAGAGCGCATTTTATGAATATTTACGCTCATTGTTCTCAAAACAAAAGAAGCGCTCCTAGCGAATCCCCTTTTTCTACGTTTATCCGTAGGACGAAGGAAATCTAATGGCGTTTCAATGCATTAGGACGGAATTGAAACTCGTAGAACGAATTTAGAATCAAGAAGCAGTATTAGATTGTTAACAATATCTCAACAATTTGTGACTCTTTATCAAATCCAACGGTCCGTATGGAAAGGTGAATAAATTTAGAAGTCATCTTTGACAAAAATATTCTATTTTTCCTTCAAACTCGTTCAGAAAAGAGAGGTAAAGCGCGGGTTGTATTTAGTAGGACGGAAATTAGATCAAAAGCCCTATGCGAAGATTAGGTAAAGCTTAACATTTGAATCAACACTAATCAATTTTACACTTAAATTCCGAGATGTGTAGTGAGCATTTCTCTCCTCATTTTTACAACGCAAAAACAAATACAGTTTACTACTAGCATTAAAATCTACTTTTTTTACATATCTATAACAAGCTTACACTCTATTCTATCTACTGCTTCAAAAAGAACTATGTCCCGAAAACTGCGTGCAAAGTTATTAGCAAATGAGCAGTTCGTGACCAAAACTGTGTATGCCAAGCACTTTAACTGCGTACGTACTACACAACTATATCAATCATCACCCTAAATGACTATTATAAGTGAAAGGTCATAACAATATAGCTTATGTAACGTAATATCAACTTTAAACGCGGTCCAGACTGGAGAGTTATAAAATGTTATAACGGTTGTCAAATAATTGCAACACAGAAATCACCATCATGATAGCGCTATAACATGTTATAACCATAGAGGTACCTCTAAGACTAGTAGATCCCGAAGAAACGTGCTCAACTTTTTGGCTCAGCTCTGGTACTTTCTTCGGTCCCAAGCTAATCGATTCACCTCTCGAAACATAGGAAAATCCACTAACCCCTCATTTTATCTGTCAAACTTTCATAGCGAATCAAAACAAACATAGTGTAGTACTAGAATTTTGACTAGAATTTGGCCCGTTAATCGATTTGCTTGGGACTAATAGGCTAAATAGTCAAAAAGTGAGCCAATTTAAAATCTTTAGTTTCCACCGGTTGTTATAAGTTTGTAGTCTTGAACGTACTATTAGACTGAACTTGGCATTAATTTGCTCCAACTTTCCTATGATCCGTTATATTTGACATATTTTTGTGCCATTTTGAAAAATGAAAAGATCGATTCAAAATTATTGACAAAATCGGTGAATCGATTATTTAAAAAAGAAATAATCGATTCACTAAGATCGATTCTTGCCTCATGATCACCCAATGCAAATCAGCACTATCGCCATCGGACACCTGCGGAAGATCCAATAGCACAACGGACAACGTGACATTCGGATCATCGCGACTAGGTGCAAGGCCAGCATAATTAGGTAGAGCAGCTAAGTAATCAGAATAAAACTCATTCTAGTTTGAACAGTCAAACGATGTATATAGATCGTGTTAGGTTTGTTTTTTTTTAAACTCGAAATCGTTGAGAAATTTTTGAATTTATATATCACAATAGATCAAAGTAATGGTCGCAGTCAGAGGTGCCAGATTTTTTTTCAGAAGCCTGCGAAAAATGTCTGTGAATTTCAGAAATGTCGGTAACTGAGCTGCATAAAATTAGCAGAAGTTTTACGTGGGGCCGGTTGGGGAGGGTAGACATGAAATAGATGCGAAATTTGATATGTCAGTAAAAGTCATGTTCGACCAAAAAGACCGGCTTTTAACGAATTGATCATTTTAGATGGTCAAGTTTTGAAACCACCACAGCATGCTTTTGGCGCTACTGTATATGGACGATCAAATGTAAAATACTGTGGTGGCCACAGCATAGTTCTGTCAAAAACTCAGCATTTTCATTGATCCATTGAACCTAATTGGAGTTGAGAATGCATCCATTTACGAAATTAATAAAACGATAAATTACGATTACACGTCAAATGAGGTCGACCCAAAGTTGAAATTAGCTCACTCATATTCTTGAAAACGTAGTTAATTCATAAACTGAGTAAAACTTTTCCGAGCTTTTACAAGATTTTTTTTCTAATATGAGTATCCTCTCGATGTACATATGAAAATAGTACACGAAAAAAAGTGTTCATGTAGCTTCCATTGATAATGCAAATAATATTTTTCCATTAACAAAGCCAATGATATTTATCTGAATTTCACATAACATTCATGTGACCACATGAGTTCTAGATGATAAATCACCTAAATTTAATTTGACACATACATGTGGCGAAATTCCCCATTATGAAAGCACATGAAAGTAATGTGAAATTTTAATGAATATTTTCCATTGGATGTGTGATTTATTCATCGAGTGTATACTTCTAGAATGAGTAAATTTTTCGTCGATTTTTGTTATATTCGAAAAGATTTATGAGGATTGGAAAATTTGTCGAAATACAGATCTTTTTTTTTTTTTTTTTTCGTTTTTTTTTTTTTTTTTTTTTTTATTTTAGTCACTTTAACGCTCTTGGGTCATTCGTGACTTGTCCGGGGGTGAGATTTGAACTCGTGACTTTGGCGTGAGAGGCATGGATGCTAACCACTACGCTAGGGGTCGCCCCCATACAGATCATCGAGAAATGGAGAGTACTGTACAACAAGGCCAAGTACGATGAATTGGCGCTAAACACACTGTTGTAATGATTTTACAGATACAGTTTTTTAATAAGATATGTCAAGCAACATATTCATTAGATTTTGCAAAATAATTACACACCCCGGGGAAAAAAACTTAAAAAATATAACAATATTTGCTGATACCGACCTTTTTGCCTTTCTCGTACACCAAGGTGTACCGAAAGACTGTGATATTACTTGAAAAACATAATTTCGTTCCAAGACCCGGAGAGACGAATGGCATATACCAATATACGGGATCGGAAAATGTTTCTGTATGTGTGTATATATGCATGTGTGTACGTATGTGTAAATCACTAAATTTTCGCAGAGATGGCTAGACCGATTTGAGTGAAACAAGTTCCAAAAGATGTGTTTTAGATCCCCATAGATCGCTATTGATTTTTTCCCCGATCGGTATTATTGTTCCAACGATATGAAAAAAAAAACTACAAGGGACAACCCTAAGGGGTTGTACGCAATGGTGACGTAGGACTACGTGATCTTATATAATAAATCGTATTTGTTAACTGCAGTAGGAGCTTGTGTTTTGTCTAGGAATAGGAATTTGAGTGGGGTTCTATCTGTTTATAATCTTTAGTATGACGCGCTTGACATAGATGGCCCACAGTGACTCACGAAGAACAACTGATTCCGATCAATAGCGGTGCGGCTTCTTCCGTATTCTATGGATGCTCATGTGGGCTGCAGCTTGCTGCTTGCAGGCAGCCTTTCGTTGTGTTTTGGAGAACACCACCACTCACCACGCGGTGATTGAATAAACACCGTTTGGTGAGACCGGATGAAATTCAACGTTTGAAATCTGTGTTAGGGAAATCACTTTCGCAGGCAATCGGTGATAATTTTAACTATAATAGCAACAGTTGCACATTCATGCAATTTTCAATACCAAAAGTTTGAAGGAAAAAATGATAAAGTATTAACCTTAGCAGATGTGTAGAAATATATCTGATCGGTTGGTGATAAAAATGTTGGAATTGGGCCAGGGACAGCTGAGTTATTAACGTTCAAAATCTTTCATAATTCTGTACATGTTCTATTTTCGGTTTTCACAAAGTTTACCCCCATACAGAAATCACAAACGGGGTCCTACGTCAAAACTGTGAGTTCCAGATTCGACTGGGGAATTCGCAAAAGATTGATATATAAAAAACTTATCATGCATCACCTCAAGTCACATTAGAATTTTACTATAAGATCAATAGTGGACATATTCAGACCCAATGATCGCAATGGCCACTTTCAGATGTATCGGGTACCCCCAGGAAGTGGACAGATCCATGATGATTAGTGGAAGGATTTATATTGATTTTCTATAAATTTATTTATGAAAGAGAAATATTGCGTAACGGCTGAAATCGAGGAAGGAGCGGTGGATCGACTCGGATTATCGACGAAATTTTTACAACTCTTACCTGCATAAGAGTTGTAAAAATTTCGTCGATGATCCGAGTCGATCCACCGCTCCTTCCTCAATTTTAGCCGTTACGCAATTACAAAACGGCGAAAATGGTTGCTTGGATGGAATAGGAGGGAAACACACTGTCCGTTTCATTTACTTTTTCAGTGACAGTGACTTTAAACAGTCAAGTTAGGCCGGTCTCAACGCAAGTTGATGAATCCAAACAAACCGTCAAATCGTTTGGAAAATGTTCGATTCGGATATAACACTGCCAGATTTACACGTTATTTCAAAACTACCCAAATTTGGGTGGAATCCACCCATATCGGTCAAAACTGAACCTACTGAAAATGGGTAAACTGTGTTGGGAGTGACAAGTTGACAAATGGACAACATCGACATTAATCTGATAGAATTATTTACATCATCGTTTTGAATGATTTGCGTTGCATTTAAATTTAAGATAAGTATCATTTTGCAGAGAGCATAACGCATTCCAACTGAAGGTCCTATCCCTTCTCATAATAATGTTCATTCTGTATTCGAGAGGAAAATCATCGGATCTCAAAACAGCCGTCATCCGGTTGCAGCTATCATTCGAAAAGGCGACTTCGATGTTTCGTTATGAATGTCTGAGGTTTAATTCGAACAGAGGACGGTGGTTTGGTACAGTATATAGCAGTGACAGATTTTTTGTGTGTTGCAAATGCATCGCACGAGTAATTTGATTGACAGTGTACCAAAAAAGTTTAAAAATTTCCCTTGATTACAGAAGTCTGTAAATATCTGTGAAAATCTTAAAAGTCTGTAAATGTCTGTAACGAAAAAAATGTCTGTGAAAAAAATAAAAGTCTGTAAAGTTACAGACATGTTTGTAAATCTGGCATCCCTGGTCGCAGTGATAATTATACCTAAAGCATAAAAAAAATTCTAACCATCTCCAACAAAAGTGAGTGAGTTACACACAATTTCGTGTCTGTTATTTTTCCGTGGCCGTCGATCTTCGTTGAACGGAAACTATTTCACACCTTAAATTCAAAACACTTCAATTCAAAAGCGAAATTCTACAATCTTCTCCATTATTCTTCCTTTAGCAAACATTTATCATCAGGACAGTTATGTTTAGAACTACTACGCATTTCTACTGTTCAATCTCTTTGTCTCATTTCCAATGATTGCGTCAATAGAAACGAGAAACAACAACATTCCTTAATCCATGCATTGAAGAGCACGAATTATGACGACCCGGATTTCAATGTTACTGTATTGCAAAATACGCACGCAGCCCCTCTCACATAAACAACGACGGCCGCGATTTTCCAATTGAAACATCAGCTTTCGCTGGATCCGGCAATTCGAAAACCCTTCCAAGGCGGCATTCTTTGGTTGAATGGAAAATTAATTCCCCCACTACACCGCGCGCTGACCGTTGTCGGATCGAATCGTTGTGCTGATCCAATTTCAGTAGAGAGGGAATGGATGACAATGCAGCTCAATAAATCAAACCAAATTCCCGAGGAAATTATTCCCAGCACAGCCAGAGAGGAGAGTGCAATGCTGGGAGGCTCGGTTTCCATGAGATGCATTGAGTGGAAATCGACATCGAAGAATGTACGTCTGCTTGTTGCGGCTGTATGAATCACTAATTGTCGCATAATGGACGACGTTTTGGGTTTTCATTTCGCATATTTGGATGTAAACGAGCGCATTGAGTTGCGGAGAGATAATCGAATTGTACGAGCCGCTACTGCATGCCTTTGCAAATTGTGAGACAATCACAATGCAATCAATGATTTAATACACCCAACCGGGAAATGTAAGATACTAATACAGATTTACATGAAAGGTATGCAGAAATTGTAATGTTTCCTGACATTAACCGATTCGGTAATGAGGTCGCCAGAAGGATTTTATAAAATGTTGGAATTGCTATGTTATCTTATTTTTCAAACACAATTTGTTTCCCCAAATGCATTGCGTCTAGAAAATCATCTCGTGAAGGTTTAATCGATTTGTATGAGAATAAGCACGATTGACCGCTCAAGGATGCAACTCTGTTATTGCCAGACCAGCTATAATTACACAGAGAACCACTAGACGTTGCTTGGGACTAGCATTCATCCTCAATGGGAATGGGCATGGGTAGGAATATGTTGACGTAATACTCGCTTTAATGAAAGCCGAGAACACCTCTGCACTTTCACGGGAAACTGTTTGAATGTTGGATAAAAGGAATGTCCTGAAGATTCAATACCGCAAAGGAGCGTGGGATTAAACCCACGGTCTTCTACTCAGTAAGCAAAATCGGTTTCTAATAGGCCACCGAACTCCTTATATCACAATACAACTACGATGAAGTTTCCGGTCAGTTTGATGTTACTAGGATTCGATCCAGGCGGCAACCTCCCTAGAATATTTTTTTTAACCGAATTGCAATACGCTTTATCTCTTCCAACCAGCTATTACTGGCAAGTATATTGATGATTCAGCCTCTCCTTTGCCTAATATCGCTTCAACTTCTACTTCAACTGTGTTTCCGGATCTGCGGCCTCCGCACTAGCCGCATCATGTCCATGCATCCATCATGCCAACTGTCAGCATGAGATATCCGTCTACTACCAGAACGTCGGTGGTATCAACTGTGATGTCGACGATTTTCGCGTACTTATCTCGGATCTTTCCTACGACATCATTGTTCTCAAGGAGACATGGTTGGATTCACGCACACTCTCTCGTCAGGAGTTCGGCGACGATTACGAAGTTTTCCGTTGCGATAGGAATGCTGCTAATAGCCGGAAATCTAATGGTGGAGGTGTTGTGGCTGTAAATTCTAGGTTAAAGCGAGGCTTGGATATGCTCAGAGCAGGTGTGGACGTCGATCAAACTGGGCGATCGTACCTTGTTTCTCTGCGCGAGCTTGACCTCATCGAAACCTATTGCCAATCGGTTTTCTCTGTTCTGGATACCGCTAAAGCAACCGACACAGTTATTGTGTTTGGTGGCTTCAATCTTCCGGGGATGTCATGGAAAAAAAATCGCAACGGCTTCCTCTATCCTGATATGGATCACTCTGTCATGCATTCCAACGCTTCGCTCCTTCTGGACAATTACAGCTCGGCCACTCTTTCTCAAATCAATCATGTTATTAACCAGAACAACCACAGTTAGGATCATTGTTTTGTTACCACCCAGGACATAGCTCCTTTCTTATGCGAGGCGCCCACTGAACTGATGAGACTGTTTCGGCACCACCCGCCGCTACTGGTGACGTTAAGTACTAAGCTGATGCATGATTTTAATATTTCACCTGTCACCTTTTCCTACGACCATGGTAGTATCGCCGAGTTACTCTCCAGTTTAGATTGGGACGACTTATTGGACCCCGTTGACATTGAGTCCACCGCTCAAACTATTTCCAATGTGTTGGTATATGCCATTGACAGACACGTTCCGGAACAGATTCATCATCATACGACCCAGCCACCATGGCATACGAGCGAATTTCATTGACTGAAATTCAGAAAGAGAGCCGCTCTTAGGAAATTCACCAAGCACCGCACACTATCCCTTCAACGTCACTATGTCAGGATCAATCACGAATACAAATGAGTTGCAAAACGGCGCTTTCTTCAGTATCGACATTGATTGCAGAGAAAGCTTAAGTCACGTCCCAAGCAGTTTTGGAAGCTTGTCAACGAACAACGTCATGAAGCTGGTCTGCCGTCGTCTATGATACGTAATGGTAACGTGGCCTCATCTACACAAGATATCTGTCAGCTGTTCTCTGAAAAATTTGCTAGTGTCTTCACGGACGAGAGACTGAGTGACGACCATACGTACCACTCTCTGGCCAAACCATGAACAGAATTGATATCAATCCCGAGATGTTTTCCAGGGCTTCCTCGAAACACAAGTCGTCGTGCAATCCGGGTCCTGACGGAATTCCATCGGCGTTCCTCAAAACGCACTTGGACAGTTTGTTGTCTCCGCTACTGTACGTTTTTCAACGGTATGGTCACTCCACTGTCACTTACTTGCTGTGCCTTACTTCCTACGCCGCTAACAGTATGTCGGATCATGCTCAGACGGATGTCGTTTATACTGACTTGCTGCCACGTCCGGCAAACCCCAGGGTAGTCACCTGGGACAGCTGATTTTTCTGATTTACTTCAACGACGTGAATCTGGTAATTGAGGGACCACGCTTAACTTACGCAGGTGACTTTAAACTGTTCCTTCGAATTCACTCAATTGAAGACTTTTGCTTCCTTAAACGTCAGTTGAATGCTTTTGGTGATTGATGTATTCTGAATTGCATGGAGGTTAACCCGTCCAAATGCTCGATTATCTCTTTTTCGCGCAAGAAAGAGACTATTATGTTCAAGTATGTTTTGTTATGCAATGAAATTGAGCACTTCAGCCAAATTAAGGACTTAGGTGTGATTCTGGATACACAACTCTATTTCAAGCAGCACATCTCGTATGCCGTCGACAAAGCTTCCAGAATTCTAGGGTTTATCTTCAAGATTGCCAAAGACTTCACAGATATCTACTGCCTTAAATCGTTGTACTGCTCCTTGTCTCGCTCCATATTAGAATACTGCTCGGTTGTCTGGACTCCTCACTTCAACAACGGTGCCGAAAGAGTTGAATCTGTTCAGCGACGGTTCCTGAGATATGCGCTACGTAAACTGCCGTAGACGGATCCCTTCCGATTGCCTAGCTACGAAAGTCGTTTGCAACTCGTCCATCTGGAGCCCATGTCGGTCCAAAGAGATACATCAAGGACATTGCTAATTGCAGATATTTTGCAAGAACGCACCGATTGCCCTGTTCTCCTTGAACAAAATTCAATGCTGCGCCTGCCCATACAGTGAACTAAATAAAGCATGTTCAGCGCAATCGGTGGTTTACAGCTGCTTCACCGGAGGTTTAGTTCATTTTTTTTCTGGATCAGTTTAGTTTGTCTAGCAATTTTAAATTTTTTTACGAGATTGACTTATTGATGTTTAGCTTTAGTACTTTTCATGTTTAGTTTAGGTTGCATCATTGGGACTAATGACGCCTGATGATGTTTAGTCATAAATAAATTACATAAATAACATGTGAAGGAGCTTGGGTGATTTTCTGCTCAGTAAGCAAAATCGGTCGCCACAAGATCATCGAGCTCCTTTTATCACAAAACAATTACGATCAAGATCCCGTTCAACTTGCTGTTACTAGATTTCTTGAGAAGGATTTGATATAGATTTCCAATAAACACGTCTTAAACAGACGATTTTCTATTCATGCAAAAATGGCAGCTATGAAGCTAACTGAACTCTTCATTTTTTTCATTTTTTTTTTCCAAATCAATAACAGCTGTGGGATATACCTTGTTGTGTACTACATTGTTCCCCCTAGATTCCACCCCTTGCTGAACGAATAGTTGAGGGAACACACTCACACAACCACATACCCTCCACCAAGTCAACGGCACAAGAGACTGTAGCATCGTGACTCTTCTTCTTCGTTACCCAAGCCACCGTGAGAGTAAGTTATGCGTCAGTCTGTCTCCTGGGCTGGGCGATTTCTTCCGGTTGTAATACCGGATTCCACAACAGCGAGAGAATGGGAGAGACGATAAACTTGCACCGCCGAACCCGCTCTCCATAACATTGAAGGCAATCGGGCCAGAAGTGATAATCACCGACAAACTGACATGAATAACCATTATTGTAGCAACACATTGTACTTCAATATGATTAACTTTTCTTCCATATCATTTCATTTTTCTTGGCTGGCACATCCATTAAAAGCATTCAGCCAGAATCCAAGCTCAAACACTCCTTGCAAATTGAAGATCAATAAGACTTATAAATATTTCAATCCTAAATGGCAAAGCTGGGTGATTTCTGAAATCAATGAAATTAGATTAACTTTAAAGAAAAAACGACGATAATTGAAAGTCTATACACAAAATATTTTAAAATCTGTACAAACTAATCTATAATACTTTTGAAACAACTTTTGATAATTGCGGTTGAATCGGGCGGAAATATTTCAATGTGAAATGGCAGAGCTGGCTTATTTCTTAAATATATTTAAATATATTTGAGATCTTTACAGAAAAATCTCACTGTCGCTTATTTCATCACCATCTAAATTATCACCCTAAGATATGTGTCTCGGACGCTTTGGTGACGGGCTTTCTACTAGATGTGATTCATGGCAATCTCGTTGATGCTGATTCATTTTACCCAAAGCAGCGCTTTTCTTTAATGAAAATAAAAAACATTTTGAAAAAAAAATAATGCGACGAACTAGGGTGTAAACTAATCCTTTTAGCACATTTTGAGGAAAATATTAGCAGAGTGTTTTATGTTTTTAGATCGTCATCCGATTAATAAAAAGTAGTTTATACCCAACGGGTGTTATCAATTGGGGTCAAAGGATCGATTATCAATTTGAAAAAGCCAGCTGCCACCAGGATTAGAACCCGAACATTTGAAAATCTTGGGTTGAGACGATACTCGCGCCTTTGCCACCTACTTTATCCAAACACTTGAAGGAAGAGCAGCTGCAAGATTCTGAAGTAACGTTTTGTGTTGTGGTGCACAATTCAACTGGGTTCAGTCCACATCGCACTCTCTTACCGTGCGGATCTATTGGCTTTTTGTTGAAGAAAGTGTTACTGTTACCTAAAGCTACAACAAATCTGAACAGCACTGAGCAGCACGACTTGGAAACTTCCTCTTCGATCCTTTGGATTCTTATAGTATTCTGCCGCCAAGGTGCTTAAACGCAAAACATCCCCCTTCTGATGATATTTCTTTGAGCAATCACTTTGATATGCTCACGGATGATGGGAATGATTTTTCCGATGTTCAAATAAAACCAAGCTTGATGCAACTTGTGTCAAAAAATAATAAAAAAAAAATCACAACAAAATCAATATGGTACCTACAGATATTTTGTAACTTCACCACAGAAAAAGAAAATATAAAAAAATGTACTTGCGCAAAAATAGGTTGAGTGTATGTCTAATTCAGCGTTGCCATATATACCGATTTATCGGTATTTATACCGATTTCCGAACTAGATACCGATATCTAGATAAGATTCTTCAGAATACCGATTTTTGAGATTGTATAAATGTATTTTTTTAAATGATCAAAATTATTATTGCCTACCCGCGCTCGAATTTTGGAGTAAATTACTGCGATAGACTTGTATTTTTTTGAATAACTCACATTTTTGAGCCCTCAAAATTTATTTTATTTATTAACGATCACCGCCTTCGACTAAGTCGTACAGACTGAACTACTTAATACTATTTTCTAGACCTTATTCCTAATCCTATGTGAAAATACAGTTTTGGACATGTTAAAATCGAATTTGTCGTCAACTTCATTAAAAGCCCGGATACACGAATCAAGTGGATTGTGATGCCCATAGTTCGTCCTGTGGTACGGAATTGCCAGTAGAGGTGAACTTCGGAAGCGACGTGGAGGAATGTTGATCGGTATCTGCTCAAGAAGTGCAGGACAGTCAATACCTCCTGTGATGACATCAAACACGAACATACGCTGCATTTTAATTCGCCTCGATGACAGACTTTCTAAGTTGATCAATCGGCATCGGTCAGGGTAAGAAGGAAGATTTACTGGGTCATTCCAGGGAAGCTGGTGTAGAGCGAATCGTATGAATTTCCTCTGCACACGTCCAATTGCTAGGATCTGCGTCGCGTAGAATGGTGTCCATACAGGAGCAGCATACTTCAGGATACTTCGCACTAACGAACAATATAACGTTTTGATGGCGTACACATCAGTAAAATCTGAAGCATGTCGACGAATAAATCCAAGTGCAGAAAATGCTTTGGCGCTTATAATAGCTACATGTTCGTTAAACTTCAATTTTGAGTCAATAGTAACGCCCAGATCACAAATCGATAGAACTTGCTCCAGTATGACGGTTTCCAGTTTAAATTGATGGACAATGGGCCTGGTGCGTCGCGTAAACGAAATAACTTTGCATTTGTCCCTGTTCACGCACATTCCATTATCGCTACACCAAACGAGCATAACGTTTATGTCCTCTTGCAACGCCATGCAGTCTTCTGAAGAAGTGATGACACGATAAATCTTCAAGTCGTCGGCAAAAGAAAGGTTAAAAGAAGAGAGCAGCATACACAAGTCATTTACGAAGATATTGAAGATCAGCGGCCCAAGAACGCTTCCTTGGGGTACACCGGACGTGATGTTCGGTGTATTCACTACAACACAACCGGTTCTGTCCGACAGGTACGAGAACAACCACTGCGTTATCCATTCCGGAAACCCCATGTGTACCATTTTGTCTATGACCAAGATATGTGGTACAGTGTCGAAGGCCTTGGCGAAATCTATATAAATCGAATCAACTTGTTGTCCATGTTCAACTTCGCGAGACAAGGTGTTGACGTAACACATCAGATTTGTAGTCGTGGAGCGTTGTTTCATGAAACCATGTTGGCTGCCGGAGATTAATGAAGATACGGCGTTACACAAAACGTTATGCACCAGTTTTTCGAAAGTTTTGCTCAAGCAACACAAAACAGAAACACCTCGATGGTTCGTGACTCGATTACAGTTGCCGGATTTGTATATTGGAATGATAGAAGCTGATTTACAAGCCACTGGGAACATCCTGTCATGCAGCGAACGGTTGAATAGAGATGTTATGGGAGATGCAAGTGCGGTGGAGCAATTCTTCAGCAGCAAGGGTGGTATACCGTCCATTCCAGGTCCTTTATCAACGTCGAGTTCTTCAATGGCTTTCACCACTTCGACAACAGAAAACTGAACGTCGGGTAGATTTATGTCTGGTGAAGCAATATGGGCAAAGCGGTTGAAACGAGGAACAGGCGATGATTTGCTAAATACGCTCTCGAAGAACTTGGTGAATAGGCTTGCTGCTTCCGAATTAGAGCCAGCGATGGTTTCGTCGTATTTAACGTTAGTTGGAATGCGAGTAGCCGATTTTTGGCTTCTGACAAAATTCCAGAAACATGAAGGATTTTGCTTGACATCTGATTGAATCTTAGCCATGTAACTTTCATACGTGGAAAAGAGAAGTGCCTTGTACGTTGTTTCCACTTCCTGAAGGTTATTCCGCTTACTATCGGACTTCATCAGAAAGAAACGGCTGCGTGCTTTCCTGAGGACGTTTCGTAGATGACGTAGTTCAGAGGTCCACCATGGCTTGTTGTAGACTGAAGAAGCTCGTTGTCTCTTTTGAGGTACTTGGTCACTAAGAACTTCGTAAAGTTTATCATAGAAAGCTGATACAGACTCGTCCAATGATTCCCGTCGCAGTAAAGCATCCCATTCGATGTTTGAGAGCACGTCATCCAAACGACCAAAATCACACGACTGAAAATTAAAGTTGAATCTCACATCCCCATCGTCCGTTGTGATTGTGCCATTACAGCTTTCGTCAAGAAGCAAGATAAATGGTGCGTGATGGTCGTCAATTGGTAAAAGTAGAGTTGAGGCTACAATGAGGTCAAAGTACTCCGGTAGATTGACAAACACAAGATCGAGGAGTCTGCCATAAGTATTCACAACATCGTTGACCTAACGCAAACCAGAGGCAAACATATTTTCTGTGAGGCAACGTTCTATTTCTGAGGAAACGTTTGACGGGATAAAGCCGTTCACGTCATCGTCTGATTGCCACCGTTGCCTTGGAAGATTGTAGTCTCCTAGTGTCAGAATCACATCAGCTGTTGACGAGTTTTCCGAAATTAGCTGCACTGCGTTCACATCAGCGGACGAATTGGGAGGAAGATAGATGGCAATGATGTAGAGCGAGCGGCGTCCAGATTTCACACGAACTGAAACTTGTTCGAGTTGCTCACAATTTATCGGCGAAGTAGGTTCACAGACTATATGCCGATCAGCACTCCGCCTCCCCGTGAGTGAATACTGGTCGATGTGCTACGGTCGCATCGAAATATGGTATACTCGGACGAAATTTCTGCGCTGTTGAAATCAGACCTGTGCCAAGTTTCAGTGAACACGAGAACATTGTAATCACAGCTCGATAAAAGCAAACGAAGACGGGAGATTTTGGTACGCAAGCCTCTAACGTTCTGATAGTATACCGACAACAACCGGTCAGATGACACGCCATTCGAACGGCTCTTCACTGGTGAGGTAGATCCGAGAGCTTCCGTGGTGCGTTGGTTGGCAGATAAGCCCACATTCGTTGACAAGCGGCAACTGGAATCGACCAATGTCACGGGAAGTAAACTGTTTGAAACGTGTGCATACTTGCCTGCGATGGCGGCTTGGAAGACCCCTTCTCCACACTCGTACACAGGACCGGGATGTCTGCAGGGCGCTGGCCGCAATGGCTCGACTGTGACGAGGGGTTTTTGGGCTTCCATGAAGCTTGCAGGCATGCATCCCGGTGGCTCGATGAACACTGATGGTATCCGTCCGCTTCAGTATTGCATCTGTCATGGGTGACCGGTTCGTAAGAGGTTGAGGTTGAACAGCTAAAAGCGACAGGCATTACCGGAGGAAAATTGCTCTCGTCAGATGAAACATGATCAGAAAGATACTTGCCTGAAAGGGCAGTTTGGAAGCCCCCAACTCCAGAACTGAACACAGGGCCAGGACGACTTCGATGTTGGTAGTTGAGCTCAGGATGCAGCCCGACTGTGGATTGGGAACTTCCTTAGTGCCTGATACGGTGCGTCCTGGGATGAGAGAGCGACGATTTATGAAGATCTTTGATGATGCGTTGCGGGTCCGTTTTTTTGGTTAGGTTCGAACAAGCGGACAGTTATCCCTTCAGGCCAATACCACGGATCACCAACCACCTCCGATGCCGTTTTGGGTACGGTCACTTTGAAAGAGACGAATGTAAGATCATCCAGACTCTTTCCGCGTGGGACTAGTTTGGTGACTTCCACTTGAGTCAGATCAACATTGGTGATGTCGTGAACATGTTGTAACAACTCGTTCTGATTCTGGTCCGGTGCGAAGGGGGTCACGTAGAAGGATAGCATATCGTTGTCAGTCTGATCTTTCGTTGCAACCCTCAGGTACGGTCTTGTGTTGCCGCCAGCTTCAGTAGCAGAATCGATGTGCGACCTGTTATCTTCAACGCGAGAGTCAGTGTTACTGGGATCCGAACTGATGGCAGCAGCAGTGTGAGAATTTGATTGCTGAGTTTGAGCGGATGGTGTCGGATCATTGATACGTGGCGCGTTGTTGTTGTTTTTGTCAGCTGCTGGTGTGGTGGACGGCTTGCTCGGAAGTATATGCACACGTTTGTTGGATCCGATCCCGAATTTTTCCACTGATTTAGCAATGGTACAGTTGATTTCGTCGAGTACCTCAAAAAATGACGTTTCTTCGCAGGACCTTGACCGGTTGATGGGATCTTCAGCAGTGTCGTCAAGGGTAAGCTGATCCAGGTCGTGCAGAAATGTCGATTGATGAGTTTGCACTGTTTGATGAGGTTTCCCGTAAATAGTCTTGTTGATTCTGCGGAGATTTTCACCATAGATTCCAAGCCGAGTATCCATTGAATCTCAATGGCAATGTTCCAAGAAATTTAGGAAACGTAAGGGAAGTTACATGAACATTAGAACATTGTGAGAACATTTTATGGGAAATTCCATGCTTTTTAATGGCAGTGCCAAGAATTAAAATTTTAAAAATTGGGAATACCAGAGATCCAGGGTTACTTCCACTCACTTGCTATAAAAAAATGTTTTTCAGAATTATGAAATCATGAGATGGTATAGTGATAATTAGTACTTGTAAGTTACAAAATGAGGACGTGAAGTACGTGTTTGACACATACAATCTGTCAATATTGCTTTCAGTGCGTCACAATCAGCAATTTTACGACTCGTGAGTGCTCACTCTGAGTGAACGCTCACGAATCATAAGATCGCTTATTGTGATGCTCTGAAAGCAAAATTGACAGGTTTTATGAGTCAAACACATTCTTTAAACCCTCTTCTCGTTACTTACAAGTACAACATATCATTTTATCATCTAATGATCAATCTAATTCCGAAAAATATGTTTTTATAGCAAGTGAGTGGAAGCAACCCTGCAGAGATCTTCAATGCTAATGATACAATAGATTCAAGAAAATTGTGAGAGCACTTAAGAAATTTCGTAATCTTCAAGAAAGTCCAGATACCTTCAAAGATGATTATAGAAATTCAGGTAGCCTCATTATAATCAAGAAAGGTAGCCCCATTAATTTCAAGAAAATTACAAGAACTTTTAAGGAATTCCGTGCAACTATGGAATATTTCTAGGAGCATTTCAGGAATGTTCCGAAAACTTCAGGGACATTGCGGGGTCTTCAGGGATGTTTTATTTTTTTTATTTATTTATGTCGGTCTCTGTTCCGCAATCTAGTGCCAATCACCAACGGACATCGATTGCCATCAATTGACGGCAAACGAATGTGCAGGAAGGCAGCTTCCACACCTGCGTAGGATATCACACCCATTCACAACACATATGGGCCGGGACCAACGGCTTTACTTCCCTTCCGAAGGAAGACGGGACCAGAATTGCCTCAGAAAAATCCCACCGACCTCGGCTGGGGATTGAACCCAGACCCATTAGGGTGTTAGAAAGCAGTCACGCTTATCACTACACCACCGGCGCCGGCGGGTGTTTTATGAATATCAGGAAAATTTGCTGGATCATTAGAACATCCCCCAGAAATCTCTTTCTTCCGGAATTATGTCCTTGTTTCTTTCGATTGTTCCGTAGGCGCTCTGGTTTCAGAATTTCTCCAGAAGTTTCTTGCAATCTACCTTAGGAAGTGTCTGTCAGCGTCTTCAAGAAGTTTCTTTCGTCTTCTTCTGGAAGTGTGTTCATAGGTTTTCGACTTTTATTGGAAGGTTTTTCTGTACTTCTTCTGGCTTCTCATAGAACTGGCTACTTCTGGAATTTACTTGCATTTTCCGAAACTTTTCTGGCTGCCTTTGGATGTGAAGTTTCTCAATTATTGTCTTTGTAATTCCCGGATGTTTATCCGACTTTTCTTGGAACTTTCCTCAAATTTCGTCCAGAAGAGCTTCTTTCGTCTTTCTCTGGATCTTCAGAAGCTAATTCAAACATTCCCTGGAGTTTTCTTTCAGAATTTTCCGATCACAGTCGAAAAGTTAAAATTTTCACTTTCAAAACAGCTAAAATATAAAATAAATTGAAATATTAAATACCAATAATACGATTTTTTAAAACCTTTGATACTGATAAACTTTAAAACAATCTGGCAACGCTGGTCCAATTTATGTAGCAACTACGGAATGTCCGGCCATCTAAGCACAAGCTTAAGCTTTCAAGATCAAATGTACAGTCATGATTTTTTTCATTCACGTTGACCCAAATACTGATCGTTCTACATACCAGGACAGAAAATTGTTGTACCAGCTGTGAATTATGCTCCCGTGGTCTTAATGACGTTCCAGAAATTGCCATAGTTTTCGAAGCAAGTTTCGCGAAATTCTGAGATAATCTTCGTGCAGAACCCAGCGCAATGCAACTTGCTCCAGGTAGCATTTCGCGGTTTTCCAAGCAAGCAATCTTGCTAACAATTTCCACAAAAGCGGATTACAAGATTCATAAGCTCTTCCAATACTCCTGCCAGCAGCCACCGACCGTATAAGAAAATTAGTTCCTCATAACTAAGTTAATCCCACCTCAACAGAGGCAACAATGGATCCAGCTCGGAATTCCCTCAAAATTGCGCTACATTTACCCAACGAAATCATTATAGCACCATTATCTGCTACTTGCAGCAATCAAGCCAGCATGTCCGTGAGAAATTCTTCCGGAAGGCGGTGGCACTACTGCTTCGGGACCGAAAGAAAGCTTAAGATTTAAATCTTCGCACTAATCCGCCCGTAGACTGTGCATCACGTTGCCGAAAAAGTTTCCTCCACACCGGAGGACAATTTTATTTTCTACCTCTCTGACGAAAGAGACCAGCTTAGCAGAGTGTTCGGAAACTGAGCCAACGAGCTGCACGGGCCAGGGTGCAGAATTTAATTTAACGACTAAACTAGCGTGTATTTTCAATTCAGGATAATTTAACATAATACTACTGTCGGGATTGTACGGTCGTCGGTTCGGTTGGTGGCGTGTACTGCCACATTCGCGGGCGGAAACCAGCGCGGAAAAGTTTGCTTAATTAGCAATTATGCTCGGCCCCGCAGCAGGGCCCTCCCGTGGGATGTGGAGCGACGAGCGTGTTGCGGGGACGCAAAGGGAATAACAGAAACCATATTTTGTCCAATGCAGGTGCTCACCGATGTGCAAGAAATGGGCTAGAGTTGAAAGCAGCTCTGTGGATTGCAGTTGCAGTTGCATTCAGGCTCCAAACCAAGCCAGGCCAAGCAGAGGGTAATTAAAATTAATTAGAAAATTTACTCCTGATGCTGGTAATAGATTTCGGGGAGTTTGCGATTGCTTCGAGCTCGGTAATTGATGGTTGATGGGTGAAGCTCGAGACATAATCTGGACGCGTTTTCGTAAAGGTCATATTCCAGATTTGATTAAAGTAAATCGCAGCAAAATAACGACTGACTCAATATGTTGTGAAGATCGTCATGTCTCTGGTAAGACGATTCCGCTCCAGCTGAATCCGATGACGTGGTTATGTCTATCCGCTACTTGATCGTCACCACTGGCATAATGAAGCGTGACGATCTTTCGCAATAGAATAAGCCAGAGATGGATCGCTGTTTTGGGACTCATTTTTTTTTTTAATATTTAGTGTTTCTCAAAATTGAGAGCACAGATGTCCTTAAGTGTTAGAAAAACAGCTTTTAAGAAGCAAAATTATAAGAGATACGGTTCTGAATTTCTGGCTGCTGAATCATCATAAATTTATCAATTATTGATACAGTGTTGGGCTTATTTGGTTGCTTTTGTTAAAAATAAGAGCCATTTGAGAAAAACGCCTTTTCCTTGAAAAACCATAATATCTTGAAAAATAATTAACTATTCTTTTTTTTAAATTTTGCTCACTTTTAGTCATAATAAAGGTCATTCGTGTTCCACTAATTCTACTAAAATTCGTCCACAAGGTAAAAAGTTGAAAAACGTGCGTTTCACTCAAATAAATCGAAGTTCAGGTTATTCTAGTAAAATCCAAAACTAAAACGATAAAACAATAAACATCTGTTTAACCTTCAGCCAATATTAAAAAAAAAATACGTCTATTCACAATGTTTCAAAAAATGTTTCACTAGGGTGTGCGCTCAATTTTGCGATACACTGTAGATACGTTAAATTCAATTGAAACTTCAGTTATCCCACCTTTAAAACGATAGTTTAGTGCTATTAATCTCTCAATTAAAATGCAAAAATTCTGCATTGTAGAGCCACATTCTGTGTTTTCGTGCTCTCAAGTGCACCTTCAGTGAAAAAACACAGACCGTGGCACCACGGTGCAAAAAATTGCGTTTTGGTAGGGAAATAAATAGCATTACACTATCTGTTTTAGGTCCGACGGGTTAACTGAAAATTAAAATGCCCTTTGTTGGAGCAGGTTCGTGATTTCCGTTAAAAATTTAACCGGCGAAAAAATCCAATGTGAACTGTGGGGGTGTGAGCATCGGTTAACACTCCAGTTGATTCTTGCATCGAACTGTTGTGTTTGTGCCTAACCGCGACAAGGAGTTACTTCTTCTTTTTAAAGGAAACAATTTTCAACCTTGGATTTGGATTTATTAACTATTAACTTGGGATACACTTTAAGTCTGGTTTTGACGTAGGACTACGTCTTTGATTTCTATATGGGGGGGGGATCTTCTTCTTCTTATTCGCATTTCAAGCTTATTACTTAGCGCATATTAGCATATTGCGTGCTCTCAACTTAGTGTTCTAAATGCACTTCCACAGTTATTGATTGAGAGCTTTCGATGCCAATACCAATGCATGAATTTGTATATTGTGAGGCAAGCACAACGATACTCTATGCCCAGGGAAGTCGAGAAAATTTCCAACCCGAAAGATTCCCTCGACCGGACCGGGAATCGAACCCGCCGCCTCCGGCTTGGTAATACCGTGCCTTTACTGACTAGGCTATGAGGCCCCTCTATATGGGGAGTACACTTTGTGAAAACCGAAAATGGAACATGTAACAAATAAAGAAAGATTTTGAACGTTAATAACTCAGCTGCCCCTGGTCCAATTTCAATAATTTTATCACCAATCGATCAGAAATATGGCTACGCATCAAATGCTTTCAAATGTTGATTTTCAACAAGAAACTATTGAAAAACTGGTAAATGTCCAGCATTGTCCAAAAGCGTCGAATTAACTAACAAATTCTCCAGTTACCTACATGCATATGCTGCTTCCCCAGCACAGTCGTCAGAGACTATCTCCGGTCTGATTTACGAGGTTTGCTGAAGGTGTTCCTGAAAAATGGGATCCGTGATGCTGTCACCTACACTAAACACGCCAAGCGTAAGCGGCCATGGATGTCATCTACGTTTTGAAGTGACAGAGACGCACTCTGTTTGGTTTCGGAGGTTAAATCATCACCAACTTTGGCAACAAAACGGCTCTTTTCAGGGCCACCAAGCTTATTACAGTAAAGAGTAGGAATAGAATTCGTCTGCCTGTTTGTCCATATTCAGAACCAACGACCACACAAAATGCTCATGTAATCAACTTTGAATCGTCACGGCCGGATATTTTCGATGGAAGAAGCAACAATCTAGCATCTAATTCGACGAAGACGGCAGGAAACATTTGTGAAGCCGAGTTATTTACGAAAGAGAGTGTCGATGAAGAGAATCGGTCAATGTAGATAGGACCTATTGAAAAATGATGCGAGATTTGTTTTCCATACAAAGCTCCAATGCTACCGACGCCAGGGAGGCAGCTCCCACACCTGGACCCTACCAATCGACCCATCAACTCAACCGGGGATCAACGGCTTTACTTCCCGAAGGAAGGCGTGATCAGAGATGTTATGCCTTAGGACATGCCGGTGGTGCCGACTGAGATTGGACCCAGGCCTGCTGGGGTGAGAGGTAATCACGCTAACCACCGACACCGATATCTTTCAAGGTGATATCACGGCGAATGAGAACGACTCAAATTTGAGTTTAGTTATCTCAGAAATAAGAAATAAAGTACAGGAACTCAGCGATGAGTTAATTTGCCTCATGTTTTCCCAGGTTTTACAAAGATTTTCCAGGGAAAAATTCCCGAATTTGAGAAAAGTTAAGATTGGATTCACTCAGTCTATTGGTACTACACCGAGACTGAATAAAATTTTCGTCAATTTCCTCATTTTCTGGCAGATTTTTTAGGTTTTCCACAGGAATCCATGAGACAAATTTGCTCATCGCTGAGTTCCTACACTTTTGGCGATAATGAGTGAACTAAACTCAAGTTTGGGTCGTTCTCATTCGCCGTGTATGCAAAAAGAAAAGAGCCAGTGTCGCTACTTGATAGCAAACTACTCATAATGGGAGGAGTCTTTGTAGCTTTTATACCACTTGGTTGCACATCATTCTGCTTTAACCTGAAAAGATATGAAAGAGTGCTGCTGTATGGCATTAGCCGGTCCTCCCCCCTCCAACCAACGCCCGGTGAACAAATTCCACTCCTCCCTGGATCTTTGAGAACACCGCCAACGCTAGAAGGTATGTACTCGGTGGACGAGTATTGGAACATGTTCGTCCATGTTACAAGCGCTTTCCGCAAGTGCACCAACAAGAACGAACAGTTCGAAACTATGGTGAAACTGGTTATGCATTATGGCGTCTAAAGGTGGAGTCGGCGACTGGATACATCCAGTTCATCGCCGTCTACTGCCCTCGACAGTGTGCCGCCAGCAGCGCACTAGCGGCTAAATTCAAGAAAGACCTGTCCACCATCACCCGTGCCGGTTCCCACTTCGTTGTTGGAGGAGATCTAAACGCTCGCCATGAGGCTTGGCGGAACTACCAGCAGAAACAGAACGGTCGTCTACTGTTCGACCATTCGCAGCATGGGCTGTACTCCGTTTGGTTCTCGGACGAGCCAACATTCATCTCACCGGCAGGCAACCCACGCTAGACCTGTTTCTTAGCTTAGCTTAGCTTAGCTTAGTCTGACTGCACGTATCGATAGTTGCACTCCGTGATTGATCTGAACCAGTGAAATTGTACAAAGAATCAACTGAATGGGGCTTGGTAGTAACCTGCCATTCTCAGTGTACATGTTCCAGTGACTCCTACCTTTAAAGATCAATAACGTCACCGGCCACGTCCTTGCAATCAGGTGGGAGAGGGAAGGAATGTTAGTGTGTGACTTTTGTTGTTTTGGGACCGTGTTTACCTCTGCATCCCACATAAGTCACAGGAAGGAGGTTTTGTTAGTGGGTTAGGTTCGTTGGATCAGGATTCACCTTGATAAGTGATGCGATCTTTTGTTTTGTGTAGTTATTTATAAGTGTTTTCGATTTATGCTCTAAACAGCCGGCTGTCTAGAGATGTAGATCATTATTAGATGTGTGTATACCGATTTAAACCAACAATAAGGATACTGTTGGGGCCCCTCACAAAGTGTGATGATGGTTTATTTTATTTTATCAATGACCAAAATAATTAATTATAAGCGGTTTGAACCGATTTAAACCAACAGCAAGGATGCTGTTGGGGCCACTCACAAAGTGTGATGGTGGTTTACTTGATTGAATATAAAATAATTATTAGAACCGATTTGACCCGATTTAGACCAACGGCAAGGATACTGTTGGGGCCACTCACAAAGTGTGATGGTGGTTTATTTAGTTCGGAAGAAAATGAATATGTATACTTCTTTTTTTTTTTTTTTATATATAATAGAACGAATTTGTACTGATTCAAGCCAAAAGCAAGGGTTCTATTGGGGCAACTCACAAAGTGCGATGGTGGTTTATACTATAAGGGCATAAAACAAAATCAAGAGCCATTTCGGTTTCCATAGCTTCCTAGACACTCGGCCGCAAAATAATCTTATCCGACGGAAACGTCTCGATCATCGCTGCACAATGGTTTATTATAGCATTTATAAAGTAAATTTGAATACCTTATTGTTTATTTATTATCCATTTTGACTTGACTTGGTACCGTTCAGTTTTATGATGACAAAGTTGCCTGGAGAAAAGTGACAGTTCAAAATGTTTCGGAAGGGAGTCAGCTAGTGTCGTCCAAGTTCAAGTGCGGAAAAAATGCCATTTAAAGTGGTACAAACAATTGAAAGATGCGAAACATGCCTAACCGTAATTCTTTCTGGTTGGAAAGAAGCTGGAATCCTACACTGGCCGGAAAAAAAAAACGCGGTAGCGAAACTCTCTCAAGACGAGTTCTCCATGCCAAACCCAATGTGGGAACGTATCAATTGAGTGAAAAAAAGAGAGTTCAAGACTCGCTTGGAGGCTGAAGCAGAATTGGAACAGATGTAGCCAGTTTCGGATACGGAGGCGAACGAAGGGAATAATCCACCACCGTCAAAGAAAGTTTGCCCCGAAGTCTACAAGTCCCCCTGTTACCGCGAGGCAATTAATTTCAAACCAAAACCATAAGATACTCACAGTTGCATCCCGTTTGCATAGCCCTAGCTGACGTTGATACCAAGGCCAAGAATATGAAATGAAAAGTAGGGCAAAAGGAGCGAGAGCTCGTTTTACATAATCTAACTGCAGTATTTACTTAGGAACGTTTCTGCGTTCAAGTAGGATAAACACGCCCACGCATGGCATGCTTGCGCATCTAGGTTACGTTTAGCTTTGCCTCTCTGCAACCCACGCTAGACCTGTTTCTTACAAATACCGGCTTGTCCAAGCCGGTAGCCTTGAACGAACTCAGTTCCGACCATCAACCGGTGGTGGCTGAACTGGGTAACAACGTAGCTCCTGCACAAGGACTATCATCGCGTACACTGGGCTCAGTTTGGACGCGTGGTTGATAGGCACATCATCGACAACCCGCCGCTTGACTCCGTGGAGGACATCGACCGAGCGTTGGAGGGACTCCACCAAGCCATAAGCGTCGCTGACAAGGCGTACGTCCGACGAGTTCCTGTGAGGGGTAAGTTTATTGCCATTGATTCCCACACCCACCTATTGATTCGACTGAGAAATGTTTCTTAGACGCCAGTTCTAAAGAACCGGATATCTAGCGTGGAAACGTGAAATGGCCGATCTGAACAAGGAGATTGCTTCCAGAATAGTCTCACTCCGAAACGAAAGTTTCGGGCGGCTCATCCAGAATCTGGACGACCACTCCAGATCATTCTGGAAGCAGGGTTACTTCCACTCACTTGCAACAATAGTTGCAATTTCCAAACCTACGACTGGATGCCTTCCTTCAAATAACAATTGAAGTGCGGTAAAAATCGGTAGAACTGTTTCAAACACACAGTTGGTACTTGAACGGGTCGGTTTTCATCTCTTTTTGCCAGTGGTGGCGGGGGGGACACCCCTCACCATCCCTCTCCAAAGGGGGAGTTTGGTAAAGAGAGATGAAAAAACCGATTTGTACCTTCCTTAAAAAAAGTTGTCCTAGCTCGCTTGTCTAATATCTATATACAATCTTCACACTGCCGTACTCTAACGGAACTATCAACTCTATGCTTTCATCTACTCCATCTATCGTATAAAAATTACCACTACAGTCTGTTATTTGAAATTAGCATCTTCAACTATATAAAAAAAATGTTTTTCGGAATTATGAAATCAGGAGAAAGCAAATGCGATTGGTGAACATATTGCCAAATCGCACTTGCTTGGCTTCAACATCCAAAGTCCGCTCGAAGCTCAGGCTGAACAATGCGTACTCAACCTTGATTCCTCCCCTTGTGCCATTCCTCCGGAGGATAGAATCACAGTGGAACAGATTTGCTCAACGCTGAAATGCACCAAAAACATGAAGGCCCCGGATTTGACGGAATATTCAACCTAGTATTGAAAAATCTCAGCATGAATGTTCACTCTCTGCTGGCTGCTGTCTTCAACAGATGCTTGGAACTGCACTACTTTCCAGGTATCTGGAAGACAGCGAAAACCATACCTATCTGCAAACCCGGGAAGGACCCAACGCTAGCTTCAAGCTACAGACCAATCAGCCTCCTTTCAGCGCTGAGCAAATTGTTCGAGAAACTTATTCTCAACCGTTTGCTCAAGTTTGTCGAGGAACACAACATTCTCCTACCGGAACAGTTTGGGTTCAGAAAGGGGCACTCCACCAATCACCAGCTAGTGCGGGTGATGAATAACAACCGAAGTAACAAGGCTGTATCCAAGTCTACATCCATGGCATTGTTAGACGTTGAGAAAGCGTTTGACAATGTCTGGCACAATGGGCTTGTATACAAGCTTTGTAACTTCAACTTTCCTTTGCATCTTGTTAAAATCATCCGTAACTACCTTCAGCAATGGTCGTTCAGGGTATCGTTGAATGGTTGCAATTTAAGCACATTTTCCATCCCAGCAGGTGTTCCGCAAGAAATTTTGTTGGACCGTTTGCTATACAGTATCTACACTTCCGACATTCCTCCCTTGGGTAACGGTTGCGTGTTATTTCTGTTCGCAGATGATACCTCTATAACCGTCAAGGGCAGGATGCCTCGCTTCAACGATGCCTTGACGCCTTTGCTGATTATGCCACCACGTAGAAAATCAAAATCAATGCCTCCAAAACCCAAACAATAATGTTCCTCCATCGGCAATCGCCCAAACTAAAACCAGCTCCCTCTTGTACTGTAAAAATGAATGGCACAAGGGTTGAGTGGTCCGCCAAAGTAACCTATCTCGGGATGTTGTTTGACGAAAAGCTCCTATTCCGCTCGCATGTGGAGAAAACCTTAATCAAGTGTTCCGCCTTAGTTAGGTGTCTGTATCCGCTAATTTGCCGTAGATCCCGTCTCTCAAGGGTGAACAAACTGGCTGTCTACAAACAAATCATAGCACCTGCGATCCTCTACGCAGCTCCGGTGTGGGAATCATGTGCTCAGACTCTCAGGAACAAAATCCAGGTTGCTCAGAACAGAGTGCTTAGAATGATCCTTGATCGTCCCTTTGACACAAGAATTTCAGACTTCCACCAAGAGGCGAACATTCCAAAATTAGATTTCAAAATTGATGACATTAAGACTAGGTTTATGCAGAAATGCAATACATCAGAACATACTTTGATAAGCAATTTGTATATAGTAGGTTAGTTGTATATAGTAGTTACAGGTTAATTGTAGTTGTAAATAGTAGTTATAAGTAGTCTCCTTTTTCAAATTCAAAACACACCAATGCCACCAAGGTGGTCATACTCTAATATGAATGCTCGAATGCTGAATTTATGTATGGACCTGAATTAAAGGCATTCAGGCCAACTTTACACCCATTTCCCTTATGCCGCAAATTTAATAAAATCGTTTGCCTGAATGTTTTATTACAGAGAGATATTTCATCAGTTTTTAAATAAAAATTGCCCATACTGCTACAGGTACGTTAAATTTTGCAATACACTTCATTTATGTATTGAAACCCTAGGAGACAAACCAGCTCAAGGCATAAAGAGTCAAAAAAAAAAAACATTTCAATTGAACCCCGTTGATTAATTTTCGAAAAACAAAACCACTGCAACGAATTAATTCCAATTAATTTGCATTAATGCCTACCAGGAAACCACCAAACCGAATGTGAAATGATTAAAAAGTATCAAACCAATCTTTTCTTGGAACAGATATAATAAAACTGAACTCACCGCAACATTTGACTTCGTTAACCATCGACTCATGTCAATCGAACAACACATTTTAGCCAACATCAATCGAAAATATTTGTACCAAACTCCATCCAGCATCATCCGTTTCATAGTTCAGCCTGAACTGTTTGGTCGGAAGATATGTATTCTGATTTGATTAATGTTGACAACGTTTGCACATGTAGCTTCATCATCGCCACCGGCACCACCACACCATATGCTCCGCTGCTTAGCCCAGACTAGAAGGAAGGAGTGCTACTATATAGGAGTTATGAAATATTTACGACACACTTTCTCCTAGCATTCTCTCCGAATTTGGAATCAGGCTTGAAATCAACTGGGTGTGTTTGTGTGCCATTTTCGGTTTCGCCCTGGTACTTGCTACAGTTGGAAATCAGATCATTGTTTATTATGATTGATTTATTGCCTTTATTATTCGAGTTTGCCGAGCGGAAGTTGCGGTGGGTGTGGATAATCCTCCCCAAAAAAAGGGCATCAGAGCTCTGAGAATTGTTTTTCCACGGCAACCGACCAACGCAGAACGTCGGAGTAACCCCCTAACGAGGAGAATATTGAATTTAGCGATGTTAGGAGAACACACGTTTGTGGATTGTTGTTTGCCGGATAGGAATCGGTTTTCCCGGAAAATTTGGAGAGGCCTCCCGTCTAATCAGTGCTGTTTGGTGTTTTCATTTCAGAAACGGACACAGGCAGGGAGAGGATGTAACTGCCGGGTTGTTTAACGAATGTGCAAATAATGCTACGGACATAAATTTCCGACTAGACTGAACAGGGAGTTATGCTGGTAGTACAATGTTTCATCCACACAGGATTATGGCGAAGCTAATCATCTCCGGTACAAAGCGGAGGAATTCTTGATGCTTGGTACACAGGTTAAACCATATTTCACCGATGACAAACACGCACACATACATCATATCATTCTACGTGAGTACAACATTTGTGGGTTTGGGACTTTGCTGGTCCTAAACAAAGCCAGTGTACATACATTTCTGCTTCCAGCAAGTGAGTACTTTCCATCACGCTTGTGATATTTCATATCGGCAGTTATGCAAATTTCCATGAATACAGGACACTTGTAAACAGCAGAAGCAAACCTTGACAGAGAACAGCTTCCTTCCAAGAAAAACGATACCATTGAGAGTTGACTGCTGAATAGTGCGGTGGCTGATGCAGTCCACCCACTACTGTTGTCGGCAACCAATGGAGCTAATTGTTTGTAGGTGGATTGTACATGGTTGACATTGATCGCATACCAAAAAGCAACTGCAACAAGCGATTCTATTTGCATCAACTGATGCCATATAATTTGTTTAGAAGTCTGAATTCTGTTACAAACTCATTGATTTAGCTTGATGATCTCTAATAATAATAATAATAGGTGCACACACCGTACCCGAGTAAAGCTTTATACCACATTGTTAACAAGTTCTGATACTCGGATATCAAGGTTTGATAACTGAATATGTTGGTTGAATAAACTGCCAAAATAACAAAAAAATGCTCGATGAAAATTTGTTCAAACAAATTCAATTTATGTTTTCGATTTATTTAATACACTGATAACTTAAATGTGATTAGTGGTGTATAGCACAATTTGTTTTACTATGTTGATAATATTTTGAGTTATGAACTGACCTTGCATCGTTCGTAAACAAATAAAATTTTATTTCATAACATCAACCGATACCAAAATTAGTCAAGGTTGAAAACTTAATTGGTTATGCAATAACAACTGGAACAACAAGTGTCTGCAGTCGACACCGGTTGTTAGGCAGTATTTCTGTCTCGTGTAATATCACATAGCACTGGAACCCCCTCCAACAAGCGATGCAACAAAATATGTCGTAGTTAAATTAAGGACAAAATTCAGCTGAAATCTATTCATACGCAATAGCCAATTTCACCTGGGGCGATATGGTAGAAAACGACCATCCAAGCGATAAATCTGAATCAGCAGTTTCGTCATATTGCATCGGTGCACTGATTGACTACTTGGAAAGCGCTCACTTTGGTCGGTGATTTCCACATCCACTGCCGCTTTCGGAACATGACCCGAAATAAACGTTCATTCGATTCACCGCACTTGTGTCGGCCATTTGCCGGGGGGGGGGCATTCGATGGTTTTATTAATAAGCAACAATGATCGTAAATTTTGAATGAGCACGCGTTCGCTGTTCAGTAAAAATCAATCAAACAAATGGAACAATAAAAAATTTCCTCGAAATGCTCGCAGGACGAACAATGCAGCAGAGACATTCAGAGTAGGTAGGTAGGTACATGTTTGGCGTGGAAGGACGAATCATCCCCGTGGAGTTCCCGGTGTCGGGAAGAAATGGAAATAAAATTGATTTATTCTCGTTCACAATCGCATGGTTCATTGTTCTGGGACGAGCTGCTCGAACGGAGTCGTCTATATGTCAGGGAAGAATAGGGATTGTTTGTGCAGAATAATTTTAAATGGCAAGGCATATTAAATTTCATTGGTACTTTCATTGGGAATTTTGAAGCTTTATTAAAAAGAGAATTTGTTTGAACTACAAAGTGGTGCAGAAACTAATAGAAAAAAACAGTCAGGTGCAGACCTATTGATAACTAGGAAATATGGTGAGAATTTACTTCGGCCTAGTTGACCATTTTCGGCCCATCGGGCAAAAAACACTAAAAAGGGAGAATGCTTCTAATTTCGGCCTAAGTATCCCTAATATGAGGAACAAACTTAAATTTCGAATGAAATGAACTTTGAACAATTTTCCACTAATACTCCAAAAACTCATTTGTTTTGTCCAGATGACGCAATAAAAAGGTAATTTTTATAGATTGACCCAAGCCATTTCCCCCAATATCTATGATTTTGGTGTTAATGATCAAATTAAACATTTGGTACACATACTCTAATATTTAGCTACAGCAAAAAGGCTCTTTGATAAAATCTCTAAAAGAGGGTTTTTTTTTAGAACGTAAGAAAAAAAAACTTTTGAGTACACACTTTCGTTAAAATTGCAAAGAAATTCTTTTCGATATGCCTTTTGAATTATCTTCGGAATCCACTTAAAACTCTTATCAGTATTCCTTTGAAATTGCACCCTAAAAATTTGATTCTCTGTGTGTTTTTCATGGATCCTGGAATGCTCTTGAAAAATTTTATAGAATTTTCCACAGAGCTACTTAGTGTCTCTTATGAAATACCTCGTTGTTAATCCTGGAATACATTTTAAAATCTCGTCAAAAATCATTGATTGTAGTCCCGTCCAAAGGTCTTGAATTTTGATAATGTCCAAAATCTTATTTTAAGACGTTTTTCTTTACCATACTGGGGGTCACATTAGGAAATTGAAAATGAGTCATGTAACGAAAAAGGGGGCGTTTTCAAACGCATATTGCTCCAAAGCATTAATATGAAACATGTTATGCAATATGCCATTCGAAGGGGAAGTTATCCAGCAACTTTTTGGTATATAGTACAAATAGTGCAAATAGTTAAACAACTAGGAAATTTTTCGAACATTGAAAGAATCTAATTTTCCCATACATTTGCTTCGACCACAAGGTGTTTGTCCTAACAGAGGCATCACATAGTTGGTTTTAACTTAACATTTGAACTTCGAACGCCTTCGTATCGTTCATAACACAATAGCTCAACACAGACGATATGCGAACCGGAGAAAAGGCCCCCGCAAGCAGCTTACTAGCAATTCGACCAGAAGGGAATTACAAATTTATTACAGCTAGTGTTATTTTTATTCACTATAATTTGTAACACAGCTACATACACTTAAAATCCCGAATGTAGTGAAAATAAAAATAAATGTAACACAAATTTCCTCTAGATGCAACAAAAATATATCTTGCTGTGTTATTTTCATAACAAAAAACATAACAAATTTTGCAACATAATGTGGTTGTGTTGTATTGAATTTAGGCCGGAACAAATATAAAGTTTTTCTTTTGTCACTCCCCCCTTCAAAATTTTGGAATATCACCAAGGGGAAAATAAAATAAAACTTTCAGTGTATATTTATTTTTCGCAAATTTATTTGGGTATAAATAGATACTCGCTTTGCTAGATTTTATTATGGCAGCCCTACTTTTGCTCAATTAAGCAGATGAAATTATCCTTAATAAGTAAAAAAAAATCTCCTTAAAATAGATCGGGTTGCTCCTTAAATGATTGATCAAAATACGTTAAAAATCTTAAAATGCACAGTAAATATTTAAAGTACGCTCCCTAAAATAGAAAAAAAAAACTGTACATTAAGCATTTGAAAATGCTCCTTAGTATGCACCGCTTTGCACCATTTTGAAGTGTAATTGTACCATATATCATCGGAAAAGCTGCTGTAGAAAGGTTAATAAGTACCATGAAATCAACTGAAATGTTCAGTAAAAATGCACAAATGCACACAATGATCAATCATTTAAGGAGCAACCCGATCTATTTTAAGGAGATTTTTTTTACCATTTTATTATGTTGTTGATGTTGTTGTTGTATCACCTTGTTCTTTTAAAGAATTTTCACATAAATTGGTACTTGACCAGTACGGAATGACAGGTCCTTGAAATCGGATCAGTCGGTTTCAGTTGTCAGATCAGTCGTCTTGTTCCAGTCAGATCACTACAAAAAACCGTTTTCAGTGGGTCGTTATCCGACATTATTACGATGTGCCCAGCCCACCGTAGTCGCCAGATTTTTGCATTCGATCAACATTTCGTAACTTACAAACCTTCTACGATGATACTTAATGTTTCACTTCTTTTCTACAGTGATTCAACAATTTTTCTTTTCAAAATTGGTTTAAAATTTTTAGAAGTGAGACCAAATTAGAAACGATTCTGGAAATTCCTAACTGAGGTGACACTTTTAAAGCAGATTTAAAACTGAGTCTGAACTTTTTCGAAATGAGTTCAAACTTTCGAATAAGTCATCAATATTGTTCTAACTGAGTCTAAACTTTTCTGTTATGTTATTCAAACCTTTTTAAAGTTGTCAAAACTTTCCTGAAGTGATACAACATATTCCAAATCCAATCTTTAAAGAATTGGTTTCGCATTTTCTGAAGTGAGGCAACATTAGCTGATTAATCATTTTCCTAAATGAATCCAAGGTTTCCTGCATTGATTCAACTTTTTCCGAACTGAAACCAAACTAGTCAGAACGGGTTTGATGTTTTCCTAAGTGAGCTCCAGATTTTTGTTAACTGCTTTGGCATTTGGAAAGGATACAATCTTGCTTTGTGAAAGTGTAGAAAGTTTTCCGAAGTGAACCGAAAATTTTTTTGAGCCTAAATTTTCCAAATGGTGTCCAGCCTTTTCTGAAGTGGTTCAAAACCTTCCTTAGGGAGTCCAAACTTTTCTGTTGAGTGATTGAATTATATTGAATGTTAGTCTGAGCTTTCCTGAAGTGGTTTACCTAACTTTTAACGTAGATTCCGCTCCTTTAGATCCCCTCCTCGTTCTTGTGAGATTCACATCCTTTGAAAATTAGGCTGAGATTTTAAAGAATGGACCTTCGTGTGTTCATAGCTGATGGTAGATTTTTTTTTTAAAGCAAGCACAATTCTCGATAAAAGTGGGTTTACATCAACAAAAGTACGTATTTTTATTGAAATTTGGGTTTCTTGATCACCCAAGTTGGATTTTGGCTCCGTCCTTTGAAAAACAGGCTTGGATGTTATGGAATAGACCTTTGTGAGTTCATACGTGATGGTAGATTTTTTATAGCCAGATTTCGGTTCAATCTTTTGAAATTTGTGCTTGGATTTTATAGAATGGAACGAGCAGAATACCGGAAGGACGAACCTGGTTAATGTTCACAAAAAAGGTATTTTCATAGAAAATTAATTTTTCTGTTTTTCCGAACTGAATTTTGGCTTCTATCTTTGAAAAATAGGCTTGTATTTTAATAGAAGTTGCTGAATCCATACGTGAGGGTTGAATTTCTTCAATTTTTGAGAATACCGAGTTTAAATTCACAAAAGTACGTATTTTCATAAAAACTTTGATTTTCTGTTCAGCCAAGTTGAATTTCGGCTCCTTCCTTTAAAAAATAGGAGTGGATTTTACCGAATTGCTGAATCCATCCGTATTTTCATAGAAATTTGGTTTTTCGGTTCGGCCAATTTGCATTTTGGCTCATATCTTTGAAAAATAGGCTTGTATTTTTTAGAATGGACCTTGCTGAATCCATACGTGAAGGTTAAACCGGGGTTGTAACTCGAAAAGGTTTTTTTTTGGTTTTCCTTTTCTGCTAAGTTTGATTTTGATACTGTCCTTTGAAAGTTATGCTTAGATTTTATAGAATTGACCTTTCTGAATTCATATGTGGTGGTTATTTTGTTAAGAACACCCAAAGCCAGGTTTAAATTGACAAAACTACGTATTTTTGTTAAAATTTAGTTTTTATGTTCAGCCAAGATGGATTTTGGCTCCTTTCTTTGAATATTACGCTTGGATTTTGTTGAATAGACCTTCCTGAATCCATACGTCTTGTTAGATTTTTTGAAGCACGATCAATTGTTGAGAAAACTGAGTTATACTTGGATAGGGAGGAAGTATCGAAAACAGAACTTTTTTTTTCATAAGAACTGTTACGTTTGTGGTATTCTGCTTGATGGTTTATCTGGAATTTATCAATACCCAAAAATCAATTGCTTTGATCCTATTCATCTACATTATTACCAATGTTCTTCCATCAAAGGATACAAAAACTTATGCGCGAAATGTCTTGTTGATAACTCGAGTGTTACACAAAATAAAGTCAACATTTGTGGCATTAGTGTCAAAAATCACTGCTTCAAAGAAGTATAAGGCTAAAGCGGAGGCTAAAAAAAATGTTAGCGTGTGAAATATACGGTTTAGATGTAATGTAAAACGAAATTTAAATGTTTTATTTTTTTTTTGTTTATTTTTTATCCCCCCCCCCCCTCGACTGGTGCAAACATCGAGTGACAAAAGATAAACTTTTGATTTGTTCCGGCCTTATTAGTTTACATCAACAGGCTGAGTGTAGTCCCAATGATGTTTAAGTGAATAACATTAAAATACTGTAACAATCCCTTTTATTACGCCCGCTCAGCCCACAAGTGACTCTAACCACACTCTGGGTCGACTACTTTCCGCCGAGGTTTGCGAAATTAGAGGAAAAACCACAAGACAATTAATTTGATTACTGACGGCGATTTATTGAAATTTTGCCCTAACGGTCCCTAACAGCCCTATCTCTTCCTATCTGTAACTACTTACGGTTTCCTTTTGTGTGTGGTGTCAGTATCGGGCCCGTCGATGAACGCTCGCTGATTGGTTCCGCAACGGATTGCACGATGTCTCCGTGCCTAGTTGAATCCTTGGCCTCCTTCCTTGCCGTTCGCGCCAATCGTGCCGATTGCCCCGATTGCGCCCATCTGGCCTCCCCGATATCTGGTGATGATCGTTCGTGACAATCGTGCCGACTGCCTCGATTTCACCGTGTGCGTCGATTACGCTGATTGTACGGATCACACTGGTCTCGTTCTCTTGGATTCGCAGGTTCGCTTCGTCCACTTATGTCAGCTTACCGTTTTTTGTATGGCAGTGACGACTCTGGTGGTTTCGTAGAACCTTTTCACCGCTTTATGGAGAATTAATTCCTTCACCAACTTTTTCTTCGTGAGCTAACGTATGGGTGCTTTCCTGGTGCTCAAGCAAGTGACCGAGCCAATATATTTGCAATCCTCAGGAACGGGCGAATAGCCCTTTTTCTGTGGTTGTTGTAGGTAGCATCCACCCATCAGGCAGTACTGCTACCAAAAATACCAGCGTTTAGGGGTGTATTGTGGGTGTGTCGTGTTGTTGAGGCTGCGTACAAAACCTTCACAGTGTGTTGTGTTTTTTTTTTTAATTTAGTCGTTAGCCGTCTTTTGCCTCCTAGATCAATTTTGCATGATACCTAGTTAATTATTTGCATGGATTTTATTATTTATATAGCTTTTATATTTATTATTTTAGTTTGTATTAATTCCCTATCTAGCTAGCTAAGGTTTTATTTATGATTTTTCCTCTATACATATATATATATATATCCCCATTCGTAGAAAGAATCCTATGGACTGAGTGAACGAATGGAGTTACTTGTCACAATACATAGTCTAGCTTACTAAAATACACAATACAATAAAATACATGGTCATTCAACGGTTTACTGCGTCAGAGAAAATACGGGAAAAGTGCCGGCCTAGCATCTCTCGTGTCAGGTTGAAATCGAACATTGAAGAAACTCGATTGAACACACGTTGAAGGCCGTCTATAGCACCGTTCATGCTATGGTTAGTGCAATGCTGAGGCAATCTTAACATAGCGTTATTTCGCAGCGCTCGGAGTTGGACGTTCACGTTGATCTTCTCCATGTAGAACAATCAATTCTACCCTGTAAACTATCCGCGATGAGCAGGGCCCACGAAGTGTCTCTCCGCGTACGTAGAAGCTCCAGATCAATCAGTTGACATCGACTTTCATAACTGGGTAGACGAAAAGGGTTTCTCCAAGACAGCTTCCTCAGAGCAAATCGAAGCAATCGACGCTGAACGGACTCGACTCTTTCAGCACCATTGTTATAGCTTGGGTTCTATCCCTCCCCATGGACATGGAGGTTGACGGTACTGAAGCAAAGGGTTATGTTTAATTTCTTTATATTTGCAACGATGATGATTTCCTATAGTGACACATATCACCTTCTTAATGCTTCAGTATGCCTCAAACGATTAATTCTTGGTTGTTAATAGAACTTCCTTGATGAAATCGGCTGCTTCATGCAGACTGAGCAATTCTGATTATAGTATCAGATTTATTCTGTATACAGAGGAACTGGGAGGGTTTATTAAAAAGTAATGACCTTCTTGTAAATTTTGCAAATAATTTTATTAATATTTTATTTTAAGCATATTATTTTTGTTACAGTCAATTTGCATTAGCATATAATACAAGAGATTTAATATTAATTGCTCGTTTTTGCGTAAAATATTCAATATTTGTTTTACTTGTAATTACCTTTAAAAGTTTTTTTCAATTGTGATCTGAAAATTTACCCAATTTGGTTAGAAGTTTCGAAGCTAACGCATGTCCACAGGCCTAATAGAAAGATAGGCAGAAAAAGTGTATCATGAAGAATGGTTGCATGCAGGGTTGCTTCCACTCACTTGCTATAAATGAGTGATTTTCGGAGTTTTGAATTCGTTAGATGTTGTAATGGAGATTTGTGCTGTTGGATGCGGGAGGTGATTGGAGGGCGGGTGTTTGACGTATAGAGCCTGTCAATTTCGCTTTCAGAGTGTCGCAGTCAGCGGTTTTGTGATTCGTGAGCGCTCGCGATTCATAGAATCGTTGATTGCAAGTGGATTTGACGGGTTTTGTGTGTCGGACGCTTGCTTTTTGGCCTCTTCTTGTGTCTAACATGTGCAGAGTATCATTATAGCGTCTGATGGTTTTGAGATTCCTAGTTGCATGAAATATATTTGTGAGAATATCTTTTTGAGATTTTAGTTTTTTTTATCTAGTTCGTTTATTTGTAAGGCTCAATCGCGTTAGCTTTACGGAGCCGATAATTCATTGTTCTTTGTTTGTAACAAAATTCACTTAATTCTATGTCTAGTAGGAGTTGGGCCGGATACTCGCGGCTTACTCGAGGTTAGAGGGGTACATTGTCGAAGGATAGGAAAAGGGGAGGAGCTTGGGAGTAGGGTATCGTTGCCTCATCAGAGCGTTGTCGCCAGTGTGAACGGTAGTGTGGTTCTAGATTCGTCTGGAGTTCGACCGGCTATGGTGACCAGTGGGCGACGATGAGGCTCATCGAGACGGGGGACAAGACAAACAAAAACTAATAAAGAGATACAAAAGACAAACGAATTAAATTCTTATACTAGACATTTGCAGAAACACATAAATCGACTGCATATAGCAGAGATCGCGGGTACCCAACACGTCTCTGATAGGGATACAGGGTTGTCTTCCTTGGGCCTCGAGGGTATTCAAAAGTCGCTCTCTGGCGGCGTCATTATCCGTACATTGCCAAACTGCGTGATCGATGTCGTCGTAACCGTTTCCACACCGACATATGTTGCTGTCCACGAGGTTTATTCTATTGAGATGCGCATCTAGCGAGTAGTGGTTGGACATAAGTCTACTCATCACGCGAATAAAGTCACGACTTAAGCCCAAGCCTTTAAACCACGCTCTCGAAGAAACATTAGGAATAATTGAATGTAACCACCGTCCAAGATTTCCATTGTCCCAATCGGTTTGCCAACTCGAAAGGGTACTCTGACGCACTAAATGGTAAAATTCATCGTGTGAAATTTGCCTGTCATAAAATTCGCCTTCCTGCGCGCCCACTTTTGCGAGAGAGTCCGCCTTCTCATTGTCTGGGATTGAGCAATGTGAGGGGACCCATACAAAGGTAATCATATATGATCTTTCGACCAGGAGATTTTAGTTGTCACGTTTTGTTTGTAGTTTTTGTTTTATTTCTTACATGTAATTATCGTAAATAATAGTTATTCAATTATAGATAGTTCATCCATATATTCGTACTTTGACGCGAAGGGCTGTGGATTATGAGATGCTCGGTGACCCTGGAGGGATCGATTTTGCTTACTGAACAGAAAATCATGGATTTAAACCCAGGCTCTTCCACAGCACAATAAATCGCCACCATCATTTGTATATTTGATATTGAACATTAACCTCAGAAACTATTTGCATATCAAGCAAAAACGTAGTCCTGTACATATTGTCGCGAAGCGTTATGGTTCTGAGATGCTCGATGAGGGATCTTTTTAGCTTACTGAGCAGAAAATCATGGGTTTAATCCCAAGTTCTCCGTCATGACTCATAAAATTCATGATCACTAAACACAATGAATATGTTCTTTCGATAGCCGACTGTCGAGAGATTAAATAGACAACAAATAAACAATACATACTTTTGGTTGCATCGCCAACATGAGGTGAATCCTAACCGAATACCCTACCCAACCCTCCAACTCCGTAGCACTTATGAGGGTGTCGCTAAGTCGGTGGCCTCTCGTTAAGTAAGTACTACATCAACATTTGCTTCCCTATCCATAGTTATGGTTGGATGGATGGGTGTGGCCGGGAAAAGCGACAGTCATGCTTTTGTTACTCTTATTTAGATTGGAACGCTAACGCTAACGCTTGTTACAGCTTGGGTTCCATACTGCAGAGCAATATTCCAGGGTGGACCGCACCAGGGAACAGTATAGTGATTTGAGACAATGTATATCGGAAAAATTCTTTGCAATACTAAAAATGAATCCCAAAGATCTTAACGCCTTGTCGACAATGAACGAGATGTGTTGCTTATACGTTAACTGGGAATCCAGAATAACTCCCAGGTCTTTTACGTGGTTGACACGGCTGATAGTTGTTTCCTGAAGTACATAATTGAACATGATCGATTCCTTCTTGCGAGAGAAGGTGATAACTAAACACTTCGCGGGGTTGACCTCCATTCGGTTCAAGTTACACCACTTCGAGCTGGCATTGGAGGAAGTGACAGTCATCGATAGAATGGGATATAGATTTTAAGATCATCTGCATACGATAGACGAGGGCCTTCGAGGACCAGATTCACGTCGGTAAAGTACAACAGGGAAATCAACGGGCCTAGGTGACTTCCTTGAGGTATCCCTGACGTGGCTGGGTAAGTAGCACACTGACATTCACAAAATTATATCAAATCATGTTATAATCAGTAACTAAATTATAGCACTTTTTGTTTCAAATAACTGACATGTAACAAATTATGTTATTATTTTAATGACTGATACTATTTCTTTTTAAATTCAATAAAAAGTCAGAATTTAATTATTTTTTTCATGCATTTGTTACACAGTTTATGGGTTAACCACATACAGTGCTTTCCCGATTTTGTCAGCTCTCGATTTCGTCTACCACCGGTTTTGTCAGCTATTTTTTCTCGATTTTGTCAGCCTGCAGATTTCACTAAAATTTTTAAGGTTTTTAAACATTCATTCTCAAACTTTTCGCTCTGAATGATTTTTATTCTGAGATTCTCACCATTAGCTGAAAATTGAATGCTATGGGAAGTGGAGGCGGCACACTGTCGAGGGCAGTACACGGCGATGAACTGGACGTATCCAGTCGACGACTCCACCTCCACACCAAGGGCCTCGATGATAGAGGTGCGGATATGGGACAGAGTGTGGATTTTATTCCTTTTTTAACGACGACCGCAACACCACCCCCCCTGCGATCAAGCCGGATAATGTTGTGGTCAAGCAACCAGAAGCTGTCGCCGGACTTTAGATGGGTCTCGGTTAGAAGGCCCACGTCGATGCTGTGCTTGCGGAGGAAGTCGGCAAGCTCAATCTTTTTTGCTCTTACAGAGCAAGCATTCCAGGTGACGATAGTTAGCGGTTTAGACGCCATACTGGATGATGAACTTACCGAGCACTTGGATCTGTTCGGGCTTATTGCGGCACTTACGAAGAGCACCGGACATGTTGACGAAAATTTCCATCAGTTCATCCGCTGAGAACAGATCGAGGTTGGTTGTCTCCATAATCCAGGGGGGGATGGAGAGCTTTGGCCAGCAGATTCACCAGAAGTTGCTTGAGCGGAATGCACCCGCTGAGGAGCACGAAGAGGCGGGAAATCCTCCGTCCGAAATGCCGGGACTTTTTCCTTCTTGCGTCCTTATTGGTTATTGGTTACCGCCTGTTTTCGGATGCGTTTGAAGCACTGTCTGTCAAAATCTTGATGTGCACCACCACGGTAGGCGCATTTTAACGCTACGGCTCCATCCGCAGGGCAGTCAGAAGTGGCGTGTTCGTGAGCGCAGTTGCTGCAGCGTGGCTTGATGTTGCAGTTGCGAGTGCCGTGTCCAAAGTTCAGACATCGTTGGCACTGGGTCACATCGCGATGGCCTCCACGGTACGGCTCCCATCATACGATGATGGAGTACATTGAGCGAATATCCTGCAGTGCATTCAGCGTCACCGATCCCTTCTGGAAGTGCACCAGGAAAAGACAATCCGGGTACGTCTTCACGTTTTCGTCTCTCCTCGTCATCCGAAAGACAGCGGTTGGGGCCAGCTTGTACCGGTCCTTGAGTTCTTCTTCGATCGCCTTGGGATCAACATTCGGTAGACCCCTGATGACTACCTTGAAAGGCTTCTCACCGGGGATGTCGTGCATAAACAGGGTGTCTACTCAATCCAAGGAATCAAATTCCCTGAGTTTTCCAGGTTTTTCCAGGTCGGATGAAAAAAATTCCAGGTGCACGGCGAATGAGATCGACTCAAATTTGAGAACTTTCTGACGTTCTACAGACTTCTCTTAAGGTCTACGGATTTCTCTTAAGGTCTACGGACTTCTCTGAAGTTCTTTAGATCTATCCATTTCCGACTTCCATGGAGTTCTGCAAAATATTGTACTTTTGTACTTCGCTGCGATTTGTTTTTGGAATTGAGGTGCTTTTCTGACATTTAACGAATTTTTCTGAAGATCTCACATTTGTGTGAAACTGTGAAACTTTCTGTCAAATTCCTGCAAATATCTTTAAAGTTCTGTAAAGTTTTCTTAAGCTCCGTAGCTCTATTCCCAAGATCTACAAAAAAAACTTGAGGCTCAATAAATTTCTCAGTAGATCTGCAAACTTCTTTGATGTTTTGTAAATTCCTCTCAGGTTACCCTGAAGATTTGAAAATTTCCTTGAAGATTACCTAAAGTTGTCAAAATTTATCTGAAAATATTTCAGCTTCTTTGAAGTTTTAAATGTCTCCCTCAAGATCTTCAAATTTTCTTGAAATCGTGTAAATATTTTTTTTTTATAAATCGCCGAACTTCCCTGAAGTTCTGCAATTATTACTGAAGATCCATTATCATTTCTGAGATTCTTGTGATTTTTCAGAAGTCCTGTGATTTTTTTCAAAGTTCTGTAGCTTTGTTCTGAAGATCTACGAACTTTTCTGATGTTGAATAATATTTCGAGGATCTGCAAACTTCTGTGAAATACTTTATACTTCACTGTAGATTCTTGGACTTGTCTGAAGTTATGCGAATTTCCCTGAAGATTTGCAAAATTTCGCTTTTAGTTTTACAAATTGATTTGAAATTATTTTTGCTTGCTTGAAGTTTTGAAAATTTCTTTGAACATTTATCTGAAGATCTTGTTTTTTTATGAATTTCTGTTAATAACTTTTAATTTGTTTGTAGTTCTGTTTTCAAGGTCTACGAACTACCCTGAAGCTCAACAAATTTTTCAGTGGATCTCCGACCCTCTCTGAAGCTCAAAAAAAATTCTATGTTGGGTCTCAGACCTGCTGTTTGGCATGCTTATTCTTATACAATACATGCTTCGTATGCTTCGTTTTGACGGTTGCCAGCAGGGCTCTACATTTTCGAAGCTCTAAAATGAACTCGAGTTTTGTTTCTCTCATACAAACGTGTTCAACGCTTCATTTCTATAACGCCTAGCTAGACTATCAGCAAAGAAATGATAATGAAAAAGAAGCACGCTTAGAAGGAAATGCTGGCTGTGGATCTTCTCGTCGTTGCTTTTCTCATCGCTTTCAATGTAAGTAATGTCGATTTTCTAGTTAAACGAAACCTCATTATGGCTTTCAATCCCCTTTCACGCACACTCTATCACCGCTTTTTCAATTTGTTTAAAATGCGTTATGTCCCGTTTTCGTTAATTTTTTTTTAGATAAATAGGGTTTTTGATCTAATTTCCGTCCTACTAAGCACAACCCGCGCTTTACCTCTCTTTTTTGAACGAGTTTAAACAAAAAATGGAATATTTCTATCAAAAATGACTTGCAAATTTATTCACCTTTCCATACGTAACGTTGGATTTGATAAAGAGTCACACATTGTTGAGATATTGTCTAAAATCTAACACTGCTTCTTGATTCTAAATTCGTTCTACGAGTTTCAATTCCGTCCTAACGCATTGAAACGCCATTAGATTTTCTTCGTCCTACGGATAAACGTAGAAAAGGGGGATTCGCTAGGAGCCCTTCTTTTGATTTGAGAACAATGAGCGTAAATATTCATACAATGCGCTCTAACCGGGTTTATGTTGTAGCTAATGAACTAACGCATCGGAACAAACATATTATTGATTTGTGCACGGTGAAATAATTGATATTATTGATCTTTTCTGATCGATAGAACGGAAATGGGCGATTACGACGAAGTAGCGCTCTACCCTATGTGGATTTTTTTTTCCTTTTGGTTTGTTTTTTCCGTCGATCTTGTTTTCCGTGCTGAGCACCAATGCTACCGACGTGCTAGGAAGGCAGCTCCCACACCTAGACTCTACCTATCGACCCATCAACTCATGAACCGTGGACCAACGGCTTTACTTCCCATCCGAAGGAAGGCGTGATCAGAGATGTTATGCCTCAGAACATCCCGGCGGCGCCGACTGGTATTGAACCCAGGCCGTGTAATCATCAAGTGTTTTCACGTGAGAAATGCTTTAAATGTGTAATTTCATTTTCCGTCATATACGTCATGAAACCTCTGTTGACGAGATGGAAAATGACAGGTGGGCAGGAACTCACAGTCTCCCAGTGTTGGTGAGTTCTTTTCCGTTAATGTTCATGAAAAGTTCACTATTTTGCTATACAGAAATTCAAAACAAAAATTTCTATCTGCGGATTTGAACAGTTTTTGACCTGTTTCATACTACCGGAAGGTGCTGGTCACAAATGCCGTGCCAAACTGATTTCCTACTCAATTAATCAATCTTTGATGTGAAATTCGCTAATAAACACGAGGCGCATTTCTTATAGCAAACATGCCATAACAAAATGGGCATGGTTCATTTAAGTAAACAAACTAACACTTCTTCCGACTGTGGCACCTATGTATTAGCCGTCTCGCTCTGTTGATGCGTTTCATGAAAGAGAAAACTATCAAAGTCGAGCGCTCTTTCGCTCATCCGGTTAACCGAAGCTTGAAAGGAAGACCAATGGAGCGACGAGAGAAAGAGAGACAAGCAATTGAACATTTGTAACTGAGGTTCTAGAATGCTGTGAAGCTGTTCGACTTTAAAGCAAACCCCACACGCATCAATATATTGACGCGAAGGGGAATTATTGACAATAATATTGATGATGTGAATTCAGAAATATTGTCAATCTCGATATATTGACGTCAATATAGCATGTATTGACAATACGATTATTGTCAATAAAAGCAATCGTGTAGGGTTCACTTAACAGAAAAAGAAAGCCAGCAGTCTCTTCGTCGCATCGATTTGGTCGATTGAAGCTGATATTGTGACGCCCTGGTTGCCAGTCTCTATTTTTTGGCTGTTTCCTTTTTACGACGATTTTGATCCTCCACATACAAATCAGCGAAGAGCGAGCGTGACAAGACTCTCTGAATGAACTTGTCTTGAACTGAACGTAAAACTTCTTTTGAATTACGAATGAAGTGATAGTTGGAAAATTCCCTGAGTGGAACCAAAATTCCCTGAATATTCCAGGTTTTTCCAGAAAAAATAAAATTCCCTGTAAATTCCCGGTTTTCCAGGTTTTTCCAGGTAGTAGACACCCTGATGAAGTATTCCGCAAATTTGACGGCGATTTCGTACTCCGCTTTCGTCCGGAGCATCACCTTAGTACCGATCCTGCTGATCTTGTACTCAGCTGCGATGCCCAGCGATGCGAAATCGCCAATGAGCGTTTTGAGAGGCACTACCTTCACCACCAGTGGAGGAAGCTTGACTTTCGCCGCACTCGGGCCGGCAGAATTCTCGGTTTCGACGGCGTCGCCGAAATCACCGATGTCGCTGGCGTTCGTCGCGGTAACATCGTCGCGTCCGCTCGTACCATCGGACTGTCCTTGGTTCTTCTTCCTCTTTTTCGTCCGCTTCACCGGGACTGGGTTGGTATTTCCAACATCGGTGGGCAGAGTAGCGTACCTATTTGAGGTAGGTACCGAGCTACCCTCACCACTGTTCTTCTTCTCCGCTTGGTCACGAAGTCGGCTCCGAGAGCGCTGTCTTCCCATCACGCGATGCGACCGACACTACTGACGACGCGACGTGCAGTATATCTGCGAACGTTTGTAACAAACTATAGATTTATCGAACAACTCGACAAAGCGAGCAAAGACCGAACTGAACTGCTTGAAGTTCAAGCAGAGAATGAGCAAAAGCACGACAGCAGCGCTGTTTTATATCTTTTCAGGTTCAAGCAGAGTGTGTGTGCCTTTGTTTTAACGGGACTTTAACCGTAAACGGTAATTCGTCCCTGTTTGCTTCAATTAAATTTGGTCATACAATCCGGTTGCTTTTAAGAACTCCAGCAGCTTCTGTTCTGTGGGTGGTGATAAAACTTCCTCTATGGTTGTATCTAGATTATAAGTCAAACGTTCGGCTCTACAATCTAACAAAAGGTGGGGGATGGACAGTGGGACACCGCATGTGATGCAGTTTGGAGGTTCCTCTTTGGTAATTCGGTAGCTATGGATAAGACGGGTAGCACCAATTCTAACTCTGGAAAGAATACGGCGGTCTTTGGGGTTTTTTATTATCTGGCCAACGAGATAATAAATGTAGACTGTTTGATTCTTCTTAGGGCGAAACCTCGGCTATTGAACCATTCAAGATCCCAGCTTTCCCTGATTTGGTCCTTTACCCATTTGACAACGTCCATAGAAGGAACATCAACTGTTTCGGGATTCATTTCTTGACCAGCACCAGCCAATCGGTCCGCCTCCTCATTGCCTCGGATACCAGAGTGACCTGGGACCCAACAGAAGGAGACGTGATTAGCTATGGAGGATGTTTCTGCTGACATGAGCCAAGGATGTTTCATGGAACTGGAGTCTCTTTCGCGGAGACAGCTTGCTGAATCGCTAAAGATGACAGTTGGATTCTCAGACTGTGAAGGGTTCAAGTTGGAAGCTTTCATGAGGGCATAAGCTTCGGCACTGAAGATGGAACAAGATGTAGGGAGAGAGGAACTAATACTGGTTAATGCGCTAGTGATACCATAGCCGACCTTTCCATTAGAAACGGAACCGTCGTCGGTGTAGATGTGGAAGTAATTATTGTATTTTTCTGAACGGAGATTGTTAAAGTGTTGTTGTATTTTTAACGGGGGATCACCTGCTTTTACTTTTCGGAGAAGAAAGAGATCTATCTTAGGAGGTTGGTTCCAAGGACTGTTTTTGGTTTTGGGTAACACTGCAACTGGAGGGAGATTTAATTTGGTAAGGGAGTTGAACAGATCGTTTGCTCTTGTTACTCTTGTTGTTGCTTCTTGACTACCTTTCAGACTTAACCATCGAATAGCCTTAGTCACCACGCAGACTGTTGTATAATGTTCGAAGGGGAGCTGACCACACTCGGCCATTATAGCGGATATGGGACTAGTGATGAAAACTCCGGAGGCTGATCGGAAAGCCTTGTTGTACAACGGACGTAGCTTTTTGGTTATGATATCGCCACATCTGCTGAAAAAAACGTGCACCGTAGAAGATTTTGGGCAGAAGCCAGCCGTTAACTATTTGCATGATGGATGTTCTATGTGCACATGGAATTCTTGTCCCAATCGTCCTAATGACCTGTAGCCGCCGCTCGGTGATTTTCCGAACAACGTCTGCGTGGTGTCTAAAGCTGAGAGTCCGGTCAAGGTAATCTCCAAGGATTTTCAGAGTCTGTCCTGCTTCTATTGTGGTCTAGTTTAAGGTTAGTTGGGGTAGTTTGCTAAGCTTTTTCCTATTGCTACTAATATGGCGTAGCATGCATAAATGACGTAGCATTTGAGGGGGGAGGTGGGGGTTTCAGAACTTGTGACCGGCCATGTATTGGATATAGCCAAATACGCTACGAGGGGGGAGGAGGGGTCTAAAATTGTCAAAAATATGCTACGTCATTTATGGATGCTCCTTAAGCCTTCGACAGATCCAGAGAAACACAGTCACCATGCATACCTCTTTCAAGGTATCCATCAATGAGATCCTCTAGCTCCGTAAGGTAATCATCCGCGGACTTTTTCTGGACGGAAAGCAAACTGGCGACTGTCGAGTAAGCCTGGGGACTCCATTTGAGTAATGAGTCGTCTATTTACCATCTTCTCAAAAACCTTCCCAATACAGTTCAAAGTTTCAAGCAGAACGATGTGCAACCACACCTAACAGGATTTCCCGCCGTTTTTTATGAATGGGGCAGAGCAAAAAGTTTCTTTTGTGCAGAATATGTTAAAAAGAATAGACTTTGGATGTTAATATAATTGCATAAATAGAGGTACCAGATATGTTTTACAGTCAGTTTTTGGTAATTCATCGAGTTTATGTCTCCTGTTAAGCATTTTTTTTTAAATGTTGGCTCTGCATGTAAAAAATTAATTGTTTATACATAATTGTAGTTTGCTAAAAATTTATTTCCCAGAAAAAAATGATCGTCAAAGTCCATGTCTTTTTCGGGTTATGTTAAGGGGGAGGGGGTTTTACATGCACGTTTTTTCAAGTCTCATTCCTCATTGTGGTGGACACACCGTGATACATCTTTAGCCACTGACCGTTCGAAGCGTTAATGAGCAGAGGCAGGAGAGCAGCGCTGATTTATATCTTTTCATGTTCAAGCAGAATGATGTACAACCAAGTGGTATTCGTTTATGATGACTGGGTTTGGGAAAAAGGCTTATTTCATGAAAACAGTGATAAAATTATCATTTGTACATTTTCAAAAGTTTAATTAAAGCAAAATTGGAAAAATGTTTATTTCAACAGGCTTGTAATATAATATCCTATCGATTGGCGTATTTGGATTTTAATTTCATCTAAAAATGCCAAAGTTACAAGCGTTCAAAACCTAACACTCCTTCACCACACATATTTTTTTTATTTGCACCCCAGTATAGTCGACAAAGACGTAGTTCTACGTCAAAAAAGTGTCGAAAACATGAACAATATATGTCTAATTAATGGCTCGTCCCTATAATTTTAAGTGCGCAAGCTTGATTTTCTATGGATCACTTTCATTCGTTTAAGGTTCATTGCTTAATGTTTTATGGATCATTTGCAATATGTTTATGGGTAATTCATGCAATTTCAATGCTCATTCTTTAGAAATTTAGCGGTATATTTTTACAATTGTGTAGCCCAATTTTTTTCATAAATTATAGATCATATTGATATTTTTTAAGGATCATTCACACTTTTTAGGAGATTTCCTGTGGTGTTTTAAGGATCATTTGGATGTTTTTTAAAGAACGTATTTCAATATTTTATGGATCGTTTTATCAATTCCAAAGGTGCATACTTAGGGCTGCCCATACGTGGTTTATGAACAGGTCCTATATTAAATGTATGACCTTCAAGTGTATCGAAGCGCACTCAACAATTTAAGTTTTTATTACTTAATATTTGTTTTAAATATTTTAAGGTGCATATGTATAAACTTTGAACGAAGATTTGAATTTAAATGTTGTTTGAACCGCCCGAATCAGAAATACAAATACGAATGAGAGGGAAAATACTCCTTGTATTTCCGTCAAACTTGGTCAAACCCAACAACCCTATTGACCGTGATCAGCTCGGGCACCCAGGTGCATATTGCACTGTACGAATTGCCTCACGGCTGCATGTAGAACACCCGAAGCGATGTAACCAGACTACAGCAACCAAAGAGAAAGCCCTCAATGCATATTTCGAGTGTGATAAAATTTTCCCCGAAAAGCACAGCCAATATCGAGATTACCACTATTTTTTTTTGTTCCTCCCGAACAACAAGAAACCTTTTACTCCACCGCGACTACATCGCGGCCCGTATTTTTTGGAACGTAGAGACTCCGAAATGGAATTCATCTTCATAAACCTCTCCGGGAGCTATTGGTCATAACAAATTTATGGCTATATGGACGGGTGGGGGCCGTATTGTTTTCCATATTGGACTCGCATATTTCGCAATTTCTACATTCCACGAAATGACCGAATGGCTGGTCGCCGGAAGCGAGGAAAAGATTGGCCTGTTTATGGACATAAACTGCGCTGAATGGGCATTCTCTGGGTTCGCCGTAGGTGGTATGTGGGATTTTATGGGATGGCTGACTTTTTACACTTTCATTGAGCAGCTCAAAGTCGACGTTTGCGTTCCATAAATATGCGAGCGTTAATTTTTCGGGTGAATAGCACTGACAGGGCTAAGGCTGAGGCTGTTTAGATGGATCACGTCAAATTAAACATTAACAGTTATCTAAATATTAATAAACGCCAGATTCCCCGCCTACGGCAGCACTCAGTTTAAATTTACTGTGAATTCCACAACTACTGCCATAGAGTGACGCTCAACAGTAAAAAAAAAGAATTTAAACTAAAATTATTAGAGCCTCATCAGTATTCCATTGTAGACGACCGACCGATTCATATCGTGGCAGGAAATTGCCAATAGCCGGGTGGCAGGGACTACGTGGAACAGCTTTGCGTACCCGGCAAGTGGTGAAGTTTGCATTTATTTGCAATTCAATAAATTTTCACCACTGGTCCGGTTCCTCTTCAGCTACCAACAACGGATCCTGGTGCAATGGCTCCTATAGGGTTACCAAGAAGGAGGGAAGTTGTAGATATGGATTTCGTCTAATTTATCCCTTGTCCATTGGATTTATTAATTCAGGCGGCAGGACCAAGATCGGCACAGCCCAAGTAACAATGCAAGTTTTATAGTAAACCCTTACTAGTATTCTACTAGTCTAAATCATGATCTACAGAGACCTCACCGAACCAAAAATAAAATTTGGAAGGGGTATTAATTTAGAAGACCTTTGTTATTTTCGCGAGTTTACGAAGGTCAAACCAGATAAGTCAATGGACACAATCTCCGTAAAAAGATACCTGCGGATACGAAATCTACAGTCAAGTGCTGTGGATTTGAATCCTGCAGAACAGAAATCTACAGTCAAGTGCTGTGGATTTGAATCCAGCAGGACATCGCTGACAGATCTTTTCGGCGCTTCAGTATAACTTGATCTGGTCACCCGCTGCTCCAAAATATCATGTAGAGCATGGCTAAATTTAGTTTTCACATCAGCGTTTCAGCTGAAAAATCCCGTTGGTTATCAAAATCTGCGCCCGCAGATAATGTATTCTATGAAACTGCACTCACACCCACCCACACACACACACACACACACACACTAGCATAACAAGAGTTGGCCCCGCTTCCGCCCTGAAACACTCTCGCTCACCCAGTACAGGTCCACATATTGAAAAGTTGAAATTTAATTCAATTCAATTCAACACAAAATTCTGTTTGCTCAGCAACAATATGCTTTCGCTTCCTAATTGAAGCGAATGCTTGCTTGCTCGCTGGTTAGCTTTCCGTGGCGTGTATGTAGATTGGTAGTGCTTGAGTGCCACTAAAACTACAGTTATGCTAAAATGGCCGCGGTGAGGTGCTGATGGTGGAAGGGCACGACGTGCCACCCAATTTTCTGTCATACACAATCCAACAATGTGCGCTCTATTTCGATGGTGATCGTGCCACGCCACGGCCAGCCAACGAACTCAGGATGAAGTGAAATTTTACTGAACGGTTAACGATTATCCTTGCGGGCTGGGAGGGTGCGGCAAAGGGGATAGGGAGGATTCACATTATGACAATTTGTTGAATGCAAATAAATTGTGCACTTTTACTGCCGCCTGACTGGTTGGCTGCCATTCATTCTTGCCTAGGTGAGCGGAAAACGGATTTTAGTGGATGAAGGATCTTTTTATTCCTTCAACAATTGTTGCAAATTGAGCATGCGGGATTTGGGATACTTTTCGATAATTGGTAGATTTATTTATTGGCCAATTCAATTTTGCTGCATCGGAATAAATACAAAATAAGAAGGGTAAAAACATCAATTACTAGTTGTACCGTACGGGACCGATATCCGTCCAGGCACCATATTTCGCACGGTACATTCCTTTTTATTTATTTATTTATTTTGTTTTTCTTCATCGGACGTGTCTAAATGAAGCCTGATGGGGAAAAGCCTAGAAAAGGCATAAGAACCCCATATCTTTTCGAAATACATGAATCACAATAATACAATACAATTACAACCAGGCTTGCTTCCACTCACTTGCTATAGAAAAATATTTTCTGAATTTTGAAATCATTAGATGTTATAATGATGTTTTGTCATTGTCAGACACAAGAAGAGGCTGAAAAGCAAGTATTTGACACATAAAACCTGTCAAATTCGCTTTCAGATAGTCACAATCAGCGATTTTACGACTCGCGAACGCTCACTCTGAGTGAACGCTCACGAATCATAAAATTGCCGATTGTAACACTCTGGAATCGAAATTGACAAGCAGTATGTGTCAAACACTTTCCTTTCAACCTCTTCCTGTATCTAACAAGGACAAAATATCATTATAACATGTAATGACTTCAAAATTCAGAAAATCATCTTTTTATAGCAAGTGAGTGGAAGCAACCCTGATTACAACGAACATTAATCAAGTCTATAGCTTGAGCTTGAGCTTGAGCTTGATTGACCGCCCACGGTTGCTACTCTGTTACTGCCAGATCAGCTGTAATTACACAGAGAACCAATAGACGATGCTTGGGACTAGCAATCATCCTCAATGTGTAAAAACTGGTGATCTTAAATTAGGCAATACCAGCGCTGGCCGCGCCCGAACACAGGTCAAGAAAGGAATGGGAAGGATTGTGTTGACATGACACTCGCTTTGATGGAAGCCGAGAACACCTCTGCACTTCCACGAGGAATCACTGGGATGTTGGATAAGAGGGTTGGGTTTGCAGCAGGGTTCGTTTTGGTAAACGATAAGCTGAATTGATGTCCTAACGATCATATAACGCGAAGGAGCTTGGGACTAAACCCACGGTCTTCTGCTCATTAAGCAAAAACGTTTGCCACGTTTGGCAGACGAGCACCTTTTTAATCACCGAGTTGCTGTTATTACCATGTAGTAATATTAACAAATAAAACGATTGACGAATCTTGAATGTGGATGGGCCTGAGATTAGACTCATGATGTTCTGCTCAGTACGCAAAAACGGTTGCTCTAAGGCCACCGAGCCCCTCATATCACATAATACCGTTGCTCAAATTTGTGTATCCATTCAAACCCGGAACCAACGACAACAACGAGTTTCGCAAAATACACGATACACAAGCGATTTTACCATAAATCTGACCTGGGACCGCGTTTTTCTGCTCAGTAAGCAGGCCACTGTAACCAACGATCTTTCAAATCCGAAAACTAAAAACTACGAAAAAGTACTTAGGCCTTCATTAAGTTCCACTTTCACGCGACGTTCAATGTTTCAATTTGCTCTTTACGTATTGTTCAGGCTATAAATAGGCCCTTTTCAAAAGTTACGCGAGAAATACGCACAATCGTCGCCTATCTCGCAAAACTGGTTCCAAACGACAACAAAGGCATAAGCAACGATGGATTGTTGAACTTTGCTGGCTCCGGTGGTGTAGTGCACAGCAAAAAAAAAATGTAATAACGATCTGTCTCTGTCTTATCTCAAATACAAAATGCCAATGGTATGAATGTATCTATTTATAACTTGGAAATGACGTACAATCAAATAAACCCGTAACCCACTCACTTGGTGAGGCTTCAGAATCGTCCAGTGGGCAGTGCGCTCTACACTCCAAGTTCCCTTTTTTCAAATTTACCCATTGTGTGTTGATTAGTCACAATGAAACATTGTGACAGAAGTTGAGGTTACTAATGTATTAAATAATCTAGGTCCTATTTAGGATTATCCTATCCTATCCAAATCTGGCCAACGCCCACCCTAAACCTAAACCTGTTCTAATCCACCTGAAATGACTAACGAATGGAAGACTTTGACTACCCAGCCATGCAATAGTCTCATTCCGTGCCTTATGGCAACTTGATGATTCTATTGCGCTCATCTTTTGGCACCACCCAGGGGAGACTTGGTCCTGTACCCAATGCTTAACTTATCTCCATTCCACTCAGCTACTCGCAATTTCTTGTGATATAGTGGGCGGAATATTATTATATGAGATAATTCAATGCAGACGTCTTTCCAAATTTGGCGGATCGACAGGTAATCGGTGAGTTACCACGATAGTTGCTATTCAACAACTCGACAACGTCCCATCGTCAACGCCTGCTATGAGAATTTCACATTGCAGACGCCAACGAAATGACGTCATCGAGCTATCGATCAACTACCCTGGTTATCGCCTGGTACCTTATAGCACGATGCTAGGAGGCGAACCGGAAGAATCGATGAGCTACCTCCCCCAACGAACATTAATCAAGTCTATAGCATAAAAAAAGTTATCCTCCTATGGCATAGAGTTGTCCGTGAATCAGGTAGAAGTCCTCGTCATGCTTCTCAGAAGTCTGCGTTGAATACGGTGACGAAAGGTTTCCGCTGCACAGTTGAAGTCGAAAAACTCGTAAAACTCGTTGAAACGCCCAGACATGAACCGTATTGGGTCATGCAAGCTGTAGTTCGCAGCACGAGGTCCAAGATGCAGGAAACTCCTCGACCGAAGAACTCGTTCGGGTGCGTAGATTTCGAATTCAGCCAAGATTCCTGGAGAGTCGATATCACCAATAAGTACTTTCGCTGCGAACACGGCCTGACTAATCGTCCGCCTATGTTCTAGTGTTTCAAGACCCAGGAGTTGATAACGATCTTCGTACGGCGGAAGGTTCACAGGGTCATTCCAAGGAAGGTGACGAAAGGCATACCGAAAAAATTTCCTTTGACCAGATTCAATCCTCGCTATCCAAACTGCTTGATACGGGCACCATACTACCGAGCTGAATTCCAAGATCGATCGCAATAGAGAACAGTATAGAGCTTTTAGACAGGCAGGATCGCGAAACTCGTCAGCTATCTTGAAAATGAACCCGAGTTGTCTGTTAGCTTTCGCAACGATGCCCAAGTAATAAGCTGTTTGTAAAATAGTCCGATTGCTCTGATCCGATTCTAACACAAAGCTCCCGATAGGACTTGAACCAACGAGTTAAACCCGAGGATACACCGAGTTTTTCAAGTTTAGCTAGCAGTATGGAGTGGTCAACCCGGTCGAATGCAGCCTTGAGATCTGTATATACAACGTCCACCTGCGCTCCAGCTTCCATACTCCGAAGACATAAAGAAATGAACGGAGCTAGATTTGTTGAAACTGATCTCTTGGGATAAAAACCGTGTTGGTGAGGAGAAATGTAATTTCTGCAGCTAGAGAATAATGCGTCGTTGATGATGATTTCGAAAACTTTAGAGCAGGCACTGAGTGATGTGATCCCTCGGTAATTTTCGACGTTTCTCTTGTCTCCTTTCTTGTAGATCGGGAACATGAATGACGATTTCCAACGCATAGGGTACTCCCCCTGCTGTAATGAAATATTGAACAGCTTCGAAAGCGGTGTTGCAAGCTCTGAACAGCATCGCTTCAGGATGCTTGAAGGGATCCCGTCAGGGCCAGCAGCATTAAAAAATTTCAGCTTCTTGATGGCGGATTCGACGAGGTCTACTGTAACCAAGGTAATCGAAAAATTGAAAGCATCACTGGGAGTGTCCCTCACCGCTTCAGCAACATGGGACAACGAAGTCGTAGTGTCATTGAAAATGCTTTTGAAATGTTCTGCATTTCTCAAGGGAATTGCTTCCGATTCTATCACCCAGGTGAATTTCGACTGGTAGCCCCTCCTCGTTTCGTTTGGTATTCACGAGTGACCAGAACTGCTTTGGATTAAGCCGTAAATTAGCCTGCACACGCCTTGCGTAGCTCTTGTAAAGAATGCGGTTATATGTGCGATATTCGTTGCTCGCTGTTGAAAATAATCGTTTGGTGAATGGGTTACGAGTACCACATTGTTCACGGAGGGCCTTCGATCTCAGACGCTTCAAATTCCGTAGTCGAGCATTGGACCATGCGGGTTTGGGACAGGGTCTCCTCAATGGGACAGAATCAGTTATTGCACGGCCAACAACCTCAGCGAAGTAGTCGACGGCTTCATCAATAGATGAACACGTGTCAAGGAACTGCCAATCTGCCTGGGCAAGCGAGTGACTCCGCGCGACGAAATCTGCTCTACGAAAGTCGAGCTCATGTACATCAACAGGGGGGTTATCGTAGCGAACCGGAACAGATAGGTTGATGGAAACTTCCAACGCAGGATGATTGGTGTCGACGATGCCAATCAAAGGCTCTGGGGCTTCTAGAACATTCCAGTCTTGCAGCTTCGTTCGCCAGAACGATATCAAGCAGCCGAGAGTTGCTATTCAGTATCGAGTTGATTTGCGTTAAGCCATGCAGGTTGAAACCATCAAGGAGAGCACAGCATGATGCGGGCATGTTCGAGCGAAGAACATCAATGCTAGGAAGATCGTTTGCAGGAACGTTCCATGAGAGCCCAGACTGATTGTTGTCACCAAATATCAGAGCTAGGTCGTTTTTTTTTCTAGTCGAGAGAACACGGTACCAATCGAACTGATGTGCTTTGCCATTCTGCTCGAATCAGATTTCCGGTCTGGAAGTAGATACATAGCGCCAATACTTATTGATCTACGAGGCGTCGTTATTTTGACCCACGGCTGCTCTAGAGAAGTGCAAACTGGAGCAGGATCGATGCAGGAGCTTAGGCGTTTGGATACCGCAATCAAGACGCCTCCCCCACGCAATTTGGTACTATTCTGGTGGTTGCGGTCGTTTCGAAATACCGTGAATAGACTGCCAAATAATTGAGATAAATTAATGCGGACATCGAGCCAAGTTTCCGTATGAACTATAACATAGTAGTCAGAGTCAACGGCAGTCAGGAAAAAATCATCAATCTTTGTTCGCAGGCCACAAACGTTCTGGTAATACACCAACAGGCGGTCAAACGAAGTCGGTTGAAGGTCTGCAGAATGATCGATCAGCCGAAACGAGCATGGTGGTACTCTGGAACACAGAGACGGATCAGGAGAAGAACTGTTTTCAACAAACGCATACTTGCCTGATGTAGAAGGTTGGAGACCCCTTCACCATTCTCAACCACAGGGCCAGAACTCTTTATGTCACTGGGGCCAGGGAAACCGTCACTGTAGAAAAATACACACTGTTCGGTAAATTTTGAACTACAGAACTGTTCGGTAAAAGTTTAAAAGTCAGTGAAAAATCCAATAATAAGTTAATTTATTCCGAAGTTGTATGGATGCTGTTCACTTTACGCGATTTATTTATAAAGAAAAAACAACAAGGGACAGCCTTATGGGATTGTACGCAATGGTGACGTAGGACTATTTACGTGGCCTTATATAATAAATTATATTTTTTAACTGCTGCTCTTTAATATGACGCGCTTGACATAGATGCATCACAGCGACTCACGAAGAGCTACTGATTCCAATCAATAGCAGTGCGGCTTCTTCCTCCTTCTATGGATGCTCATGTGGGCTGCAGCTCGCTGCTTCCAAGCAGCCTTTCGTTGTGTACTGGAGAACACAACCACTCACCACGCGGTGATTGAATAAACATCGTTTGGTGACACCGGATGGAATTCAACTTTAAAATCTGTATTAGGGAGATCGCTTTTCACAGGCAATCGGTGATAATTTTAATTATCATAGCTACAATTGCACATTTGTGCAATTTTCGATAGTGAAACTTTGATATTTTGATAAAGTGAATTATCGGATGCGTGGAAATATTTCTGATCGATTTGTGCTAAAAATATTGAAATTGGTCCTGGGGCAGCTGAGTTATTAAGTTCAAAATCTTTCATAATTTTGTTACATGTTCCATTTTCGGTTTTCACAAAGTATACCCCCATATATAAATCACAGACGTAGTCCTACGTCAAAACACTACGATAAATCTATTTGATTGACTTCTCACGTGCAACGGTCATTTGAAAATGTTGCCGACTTGTTCTGCTGTTCAAAACCCAGGTTAAACTCTACAGACTTGGGTGATATGAATTAAGTGTGTAAATATGTATGATGAAATTTGAACTGTACACAGAAAAAAAAGTTGTTGAATATTACATCCAAACTGCTGCAACCAGGTCAATCCATCGGTTATGTAATATAACGTTGTACGAAGTACATCGATTTTGCGAACAAAATTACATCCATTGATGTAATATTTTATCTGCTTTTTGCTATTACATCATTATTTCATACATCAGCTTGAATTACATTGATCGATATTACATTTTTTTTTTGCTGTGTATGATGTGACTTTGGCGTGATAGGTCTAGATGTTGAGTTAATCTCAATACAAGATGCTCGTAGTAAACCTATCTACGAAAAATCTTCTTTCATTTCGCGCATAATTTTTTTTTTTACAGAAATTCCTCAGAATCGTCGTAAAGCTTCTTTCTATCTACTCAGCGTACGCGTAGCTAACCACACCAACACAAAATCTTTCCTGCATCGTAGATGGAGTCGTCCCCCTCGCTTAATCTAACCTGCAAGTCCAGCCAGTGTCGTATTAACGGTAGGACGATGGTGGGCTAAAGCCAGGGCCTTGAATTTGAAGGGGGCCCCACTCAGAGACATCAATCGTAATGTATGTGAACATATTGGATTGCGACTCTTCAGGGCTGGATCAACCAGGTGGAAAGAGACCTACCGAGTGAATTCAAATAAGATATTGGTAATATTACAGCTTGCAGTTTCTTAGAGGTTTTGAAACACCCACGCTGGTGAAGTTTGAGTTCTGAATTTAAATTAATTCTGTAATGTTAACGTATGGTTAAGTTTTGTACTAAGTTTTCCAATGCACTGACAATAGAAAATCATCTTGCGCTGTTAGTCAACTTAAATTATTCGATTTTTTACTTAATTTGGGCTCTTGGAGCTAAACGGAGCCGAGGAACTAATATCTTTTTTTCATCATCATCATCATCATGCGCACCTTCAAGACTCGATCTAAACAGCTACACGCTGCCCTGTCCCTTGTCGCTAAGTATGGACCGTGAAGCCATCAAGATCGTAAAATGGAATGCTTGCTCCTTGAAGAGCAAAAACATCGAGTTTGTTGACTATCTCAACGAACGGCACATCGACATAGCCGTCATCACCGAGACTCACTTGAAGCCCGAACTGAACGTCTTCCTTCCCGACAGCTCCGGGGAGGGGGAGTGGCCATCGCTGCGAGACGGAGCATCAGCTGCCAGCGACTACCAAGCTTCCAGCTGAAAACTATCCATCATGGTTGAGGTGAGCACATCGATTGGTCCAATCACTGATTGGTGATCTGAACACCAAGCATCAGGCCTGGGGAAATAGTCGGCGAAATCAGAACGGCACAATATTATACAACGATCTGCAGCAAGCCTACAACAACATTCTGTGTCTGGACACTCCCACCCGGTTGAGTCGATCCGGAGCTCATGCCACCATCGACATGTTCATCAGCAACATTGGCGATAATATCTCCCAACCTATCGCCTATCAGGAACTGAGCTCGGACCACTATCCGGTGGTGGCCGATGTAGGTTCCTCGGCCAATAGGTTTCAAGTTTCCCGGCGAAATTACCATCGTGTCAACTGGCAGCAGTACCAGTGCTGTGTGGACACAGCAATCAACTACGACGAGTCGTTCGAAGAAGTCGATCGGTGTCTGCAAACCATCGAAAAGGCGATATCCCGTGCCAGGGAGCAACACGTACCAGCATCCAGACAGGTGAGTCATACTCTGAACCTTGACAGCCCAATCAAAGATCTTATCAGGCTCCGTAACACCATTCGTAGGCGGATCCAGCGTTCTGGGCTAAAGACCAATGTCAATAGGCTAACCAAAATTATCCAGGCCAGGATGGTGGAACTCAGAAATAATGATTTTGCCAACAAGATTCGCTCTCTCCCAGATTGTGCAAAACCATTTTGGAAGATGGCCAAAATTTTGAAAAATAAGTTGAGACCGTTCCCTTTGCTTTCCTCTGTTGACCAGAACTTGTACCCATCCCTACTCATAACCCCAGTTGAAAAGATCAATGCTCTTCGCCAAAATTTTGTGATTTCACATAATCTTGGCCAAACCATGGTGAGCCCGTAGTAGTGCATGATGATATAAGAATATTGGCTGATGAGGTGGTAGCAGCTATTAGAATCACTAAAAACATGAAGGCTGCTGGTATGGATGGTGTAGTCAACCTCGAGTTGAAAAACTTGAGTATTGACTTCTTCAACCATCTTACCGTTATCTTCAACAAATGTTTGGATCTTGGTTACTTCCCTGCATGCTGCAAGTTACCCAAAGCGATTCCAATACACAAACCTGGCAAAGATCCTACCAGTGCCAAAAGCTATCGCCCCATCAGACTCTTGTCCTCCATCTCGAGGCTATTCGAAAAGTTGATACTCAGCCGTCTGCTGGTGTTTTCAAATGATAATAACATCTTTCTCAAAGAGCAATTCGGGTTTATGAAAGGCCACTCTACCATCCACCAACTCGCACGGGTTACTTACATCATCAAGCGGAACTGGGTGTTTCTTCGAGAGCGTGGTTTAAAGGCTTGGGCTTAAGTCGTGACTTCATTCGCGTGATGAGTAGACTTATGTCCAACCACTACTCGCTAGATGCTCATCTCAATAGAATAAACCTCGTGGACAGCAACATCTGTCGGTGTGAAAACGGTTACGATGACATCGAACACGAAGCTGGCAATGTACGGATAATGACGCCGCCAGAGAGCGACTTTTGAATACCCTCGAGGCCCAAGGAAGACAACCCTATGTTCCTATCAGAGAGGTGTTGGCAACCCGTGATCTCTGCTATATGCAGTTAGAGATGAACTAGCCTAAGGCTAAAAATCTCTTAAATAAAGAATTAAAAAAAATGCTATATGCAGTCTGTTTATGTCTTTCTTCAAATGTCTAGTATAAGAATTTAATTCCTTTTGTCTTTTGTCTCTCTTTATTAGTTTTTGTTTGTCTTGTCCCCCCGTCTCGATGAGTCTCATCGTCGCCCACTGGTCACCCACCATAGCCGGTCGAACTCCGGACGAAGCTAGAACAGCACTACCGTTCATACTGGCGACAACGCTCTGATGAGACAACGAAACCCTACCCTAAGCTCCTCCCCTGATCCTATCCTTCGAAAATGTACCCTTCTAACCTCGAGTAAGCCGCGAGTAATCGGCCCAACTCCTACTAGACATAGAATTAAGTGAATTTTGTTACACACAGAGAACAATAGATTATCGGCTCCGTAAAGCTAACGCGATTGAGCCTTCCAAATAAACGAACTAGATAAAAAAAAAATCATCAAGCGGAACAAGTCCGTTTCCAATACATCTGCCATGGCATTGTTTGACGTCGAGCATGACTAGTGTACAAGCTGCATCGATACAATTTTCCGATCTACCTCGTGAAGATCATCGAAAACTACTTGTCGGGCAGATCATTCCAGGTCTACTTGAACAATGTCCCCTCTGATACGTTCAACGTTGATGCAAGGGTCCCTCAGGGTAGCCTGCTTGGGCCTATCCTATTCAACATTTTCACGTCAGACGTTCCTCCCCTGCCGGGTGGTGGTATCCTGTCAATGTTCGCAGATGACACCTCCATCATCTATAAGGGTCGAGTGATCCGTGCTCTGGCGAGTAAACTACAATCAGGCCTGGATGTTCCCAGACAACCAGAAGTCGTATAAAAATGTAGATAGAGTATCGTAAATTGCTACTGTTTAAGTCAAAACCGCATATAAGAATGGCATACCTCGCATTATGTTTAAGTTAAATCGTATAGAATGCAAATTTCCGACCTATATGCGATGACTGATTTTTTCGTCGTACTATATCATAATTTAAATCGGATTACATCGTAAGACTTTTCAAAATGAATTTGTTATTACAGACTAAATCGTATATGATGTTAAATCAACTCGTTTAAAATTAAATTAAAATATGCACGTATATGGCCTCCACTTATGGCCTTATACCAATTGTTTCTTTGTATATATGTTAGTATATCACGAAAACAACTTTGAATATACGTGCATTCTGGTTGTCTGGGTTCTGTCCAACTATTTCAAGAGCTGGAAGATTTGTATCAATGCAGCTAAAACACAAACCATTATGTTTCCACACTCGAATTCACCTCGGCTTGTTCCTCCCGCTAACGACAAGGTTCATCTTGATAGCACTCCCATTTAATGGTCGAATGGAGTAGTCTACCTTGGTCTCACCCTCGATAACAAATTGCTATTCCGATCCCATGTGGACAAGATATCCACCAAGTACATACATACATTTATTTATACAACATCACATTTAAGATAAGATATAATCAACAATAGTACGCCACAATACTCGGTTTGCGGCTGCCGCTCTCCATCCTCGGTCATGCCCAATGCTCGCTAGATCACGCTCTACCTGATCCGCCCATCGTGCTCTCTGCGCTCCACGCCTTCTTGTGCCAACCGGATCAGTAGCGAACACCAACTTTGCAGGGTTGTTGTCCGGCATTCTTGCAACATGCCCTACCCACCGCATTCTTCCGGCTTTGGCCACCTTCTGGATGCTGGGTTCACCGTAGAGTGCAGCGAGCTCGTCGTTCATTCTTCGCCGCCACTCACCGTTCTCCTGCACACCACCGAAGATCGTCCTTAGCACACATTGCTCGAAAAATCCGTTTGCTTGCAGGTCCTCCTCGAGCATAGCCCATGTCTCGTGTCCATAGAAGACCACCGGTCTTATTAGCGGTTCTGTACATGGTACATTTGGTGCGAGGGTGAATCTTTTTTGACCGTAGTTTCTTCTAGAGCCCGTAGTAGGCACGACTTCCACTGATGATGCGCCTTCGTATTTCACGACTCACACTGTTGTCAGCCGTCAGTAAGGATCCAAGGTAAACGAATTCCTCCACTACCTCGAAAGTATCCCCGTCTATCGTGACATTACTTCGTAGACAAATCCTGTCATGTTCGGTTCCGCCTACTAGCATGTACTTTGTTTTTGACGCACTCACCACCAGTCCGACCTTTGCTGCTTCGTGTTTCAGGCGGGTGTATAGATCTGCCACCGTTCCAAATGTTCTTGCGATAATGTCCATGTCGTCCGCAAAGCACATAAATTGACCGGATTTCGTGAAAATCGTACCCCGGCTGTTGAGCTCGGCTCGCCGCATTACACCTTCTAGAGCGATGTTGAAGAGTAGGCATGAGAGTCCGTCACCTTGTCGCAGTCCCCGGCGAGATTCGAATGAACTGGATAGTTCACCCGAAACCCTTACGCAGTTTTGCACACCGTCCATCGTTGCTTTGATCAGTCTGATCAGCTTCCCAGGAAAGCCGTTCTCGTCCATGATTTTCCATAGCTCTGTGCGGTCGATACTGTCGTATGCCGCCTTAGAGTCGATGAACAAATGATGCGTTGGGACCTGGTATTCACGGCATTTCTGGAGGATTTGCCGTTGGTGAACAACCACCAAGTGAAACATCTTGATCAGGTCGCTCCACCCTCTGATAAACAGGAAGTCCAACCTGTCCTTCAAAAACAAGCTTGTTGTCCACAAACCGGTCATTCTGCCGGCTATTAAGTATGGTATGCCAACCTGGGAGAGTTGTGCTAAGTGCCTTAACAGTCCATGTGATCTCGTAATTCTGAGATTCACCACCTGGTCGGTCTTCAAACACTCGAGGACCGAAAGACGTCCACGCAGGAAAGGTTTAGAGTCGCCTGTCTGCGATCAAACCACGAGATCATTCGTGATTTGGCAACCTAGTTTTAGTAGTAAGGTAGGTTCATGTGCTAAAGTAGGTAGGTTATCAATTTTTTTTTAAATTCAAACGAAAACAAGCCCTTAAAAGGGTGTCCTGTAAATTAGCGCTAAACGCAGTCATCTCATTAGAATAACTAATTAACTAGAACAATGATGAAGAGCCAAAGGCTAACCAATTGAACTGTAAAACCAAATGTTGAAACTTAAAAAAACAAAAAAAAACGTAGATTTTACTACTTACGAGCACTCGGAATGAGTCATTGAATCATGTAGAGATGATTATGAGATGGTGTTATATGCAAAGTGCAAAAAAAGAAGGAATGGAATACGAAAGGGATTAGTTTCAAGAAATGATAGTTTTATCAGATTCCCCATCTAACCATACTGAAGCAAAGTAAGTAAATACAAGCTACATTGCAACTAAATGGTTACTTGGGTACTCATATGGCCGTCGGAATGGTTCATCGGTTGCGAAGTGACGTATTCCTGAAAGTGATGTGTTATTTTTATCAATGTTTTGATTTTATTCTAACGCTACCTCAATGTTATATCACAGACAAACAGACAAAACACATTGAACATTTATCATTGTTAACCCTTAGGAGTTAGCGTTGCTTTGACATACGTGTCATAAGCTGGATTAGTGAAATGCTTTCAAAACGTGTAATTTCGGCTGAGCTCGGTAGCTCATCTATTAAAGGATGCCCACAAGGGGGTGTTTTGTCTCCACTCCTGTGGTCATTAGTAGTAGACAATTTACTAACAAATCTAGAATCACAGAGTTTTGAGATAATTGGCTTTGCAGATGATATTGTAATAATTTTTCGGGGAAAATATGACGATGTCATTACAAACAGGATGCAACAAGCCATAAATTACACCATTGCGTGGTGCAAGTCAGAAGGATTGAGCATACATCCTCAAAAAACACATACTATCCCATTCACAAAAAGAAGAAACATAAAAAATAACTGGAAAATAACATGGAAAGGACATCAATGAAACTTTCACCTGAAGTCAAATATCTAGGAGTTACAATTGATTATAAACTTAACTGGAACCAATCCTTAAACCAAATCCTAGGTAAAACAACAAATGCACTATGGATAAGTAAAAGAACCTTTGGAAATAAATGGGGACTGAGGCCAGCAATGATCCATTGGATATACAAGTCTATAAAACGACCCAGAATTACATATGCCTCATTAGTATGGTGGCCAAAAATTAAGGAAAAGTGTGCAATAAACAAACTAGAAAAGTTGCAAAAACTGGCTACGGTATCTACAACAGGCGCGATGCGTAGCACACCTACGAAAGCCTTAGATGCGATACTAAATCTTCTTCCACTACACCAATTTGTGCAACTAAAACCTTTTTTAAAGGGAACATTAAGGGACACCTACATATATTAAAACAAATACGAATCAATCCATTAGTTATAGTCAGTAATGATTGGATGGAGACAAAATTCAATTTGAGTCGACTGTTCAATATGGTACAACCAGACCGCTCTCTCTGGAGTGCGGGAGGAGCACAAATCCACCCAAGATCAGTTGTATTCTTTACCGATGGATCAAAACAAAATGATAAAGTGGGAGCTGGTGTGACAGGTCCTGGTGGTAATATGTCAGTTTCTATGGGTGGATGGCCAACCGTTTTTCAGGCTGAAATTCAAGCCATACTAGAATGCACTATTGTGTGTTTAAAGCGAAAATATGAACATGCAAATCAATGCATCTTTTCTGATAACCTAGCAGCTCTGAATGCTTTAAAATCATTTACATGTACTTCCAAGTTAGTATGGGAATGCATTCAGTTACTTCAACAGTTGTCTAATAACAAAACAGTAAATCTCTACTGGGTGCCAGGACACTGTGGAGTAGAAGGTAATGAAAAGGCTGATGAACTAGCCAGACAAGGATCATCTAAACAATTTCTAGGACCTGAACCATTATGTGGGGTCTCTCCAAGCTTTATCAAGATGGAATTAAGGAACTGGCCGACAATCAAGAAAGTTTGTGAAATGCATCAAGAACACAAAAACTCCTTAGCCTCTAAAAGAAAGACCTTTGTACTTACATAGGACTAATTATAGGGCACTGTTCAGCCAAATATCATCTAAGACTAATTAAAAAAGTTGATTTTGTCGGTTTTGTAACGAGGAAACAGAAACCTCCGAACATTTATTGTGCAACTGTGCAGCACTTCTTAACAGAAGGGTAAAGTTCTTTGATAAGGGACTACTACAGCCCTTAGAAATATGGTGTTCATCTCCTAGTAAGGTAGTGCGTTTCATACGACACATAATTCCTTGCTGGAAATATACTGAAAGTTCGGCGTTGATGGTTACTTCTAATAGTAGTTTGTCAGCCTAATAAGGTTAACAAGAAAACCGGGGAATATACGACAATAGATCAAATAAATGGTCGCAGTGGCAACAGGAAAAAAAAACCCTACCGCTATCTGTCGTATACACTGTTTTTCTAGGTTACCAATTATTAAAACGACCCTAACAATTCTCACAAAAGAGGCCATTGTAAGGCCCACCCCGGACGGTTGCCGTGGCTCGACCAGCAGCTACGCCCCTAGCACGGGTCCTTCTGACCCTTTTGAAAGAGAAAATAGTTTCAACTGTGATGGGCAATACCATCAGCAGATGGATGTAGTATGTAAACGTCAAACGCAAGGAAATTTATTATATGCGCCACAAGCGGCGGTACTATCAACTAAGAAATAGTCAAATTGACCGTTAAAAGTGATTACGATGAACATCTTAAGCATGTTATGTCTGCTTATCTGTGATCATACTATCATACTATCACAATTCCGAGTAATCCGTGCAAGTGCTTGCATTTTTCTCAGGCACTTTTGATCTAATTGCAATCACTCTCTCATGCTCGAAATGGGCCACGACCAAATTGGCACAACGGTGCCCTTTACGCTCTCAGACCATTGCGCAGGGAGATTCGAAATAAGTTAAATTCGATTCCAACGGAATCCTTGGAAGAATTTAATATGCTTGACAGCGTCAAGGAGAGGTTATTTAGCAAAAGTTTTAAGTTACTTTCCAAAGAAGTTCAAACTCACAATATCTGAGAAAAGTTTTTTTTTTTTATATATAGTTTGTTTATTTGTTGAAGCTCATTCGCAGTAGCATCACGGATCTGAAATTCATTTTTTTACATTAGGATAGTGCTTTCGTGAAATTCGAGAAAAAATTTGAAAAAAAATCGAGGGAACTCTGAAAATGATTCTGAGCGTGAAAAAGGTGAAGATCTGATAAGTATTTCAAGGGAATCTCAATCTGATACTAGTTTTAAAGGAATTTTAAGGCAGATTTTAATTGGGAGGGTAGTATCTTGTAAGTCATGAGGAAGATTCCATCAAAGAACTTCTATAAACATTTCAAGCTAACTTTTGAAGCGAAGTCTATTGAAAAGATTAAACTTTAACTTTAAATGATCTTTATCTCTTGAATTTGTGTGGTTCACATGTATAACTTATCAAGTGACACATATCCGTCTGTTCAACTTTAGGTCTTTTGAATTTCATTTATTATTAATTGCAGTTCCTAGTCCTATCAGGCCTGTTTTAGAGAATGACCACCTTGGTGGGATTGGTTTGTTTTAAATTGAAAAATAAAACTACTTATGACTACTATTTACAACTACAACTAACCTACAACTACAAAGACGTTATATAGAGCATCAAATTTAGACATAATACCTAAGGAATACAAAAGTGAGCTTCTAGGAAATCATCAGGAAGTTCTTTGGATAATTCAAAGTTAATGCTGGGCATGATGACTATTATGAAATCAGGGGGAGGTTGCTCATCGATTCTTCCGGTCCGCCTCCTAGCATCGTGCTATAAGGTACCAGGTGGTAACCAGAGTAATTGATCGATATCTCGATGACGTCATTTCGTTATTGTTTGCAATGGGAAATTTTCATAGTATGCGTTGACGATGAGATGTTGTCGAGTTGTTGATTAGCAACCATCGTAACTTTTACAATCTACTGTAATTTGTACAATAATACTCATATTACTCATATTATTTAAAACAATCGTCACGTCGGTCATAGCTTGTTATGATAGCCTGAAAGATCGTCGGTTGCAGTGACTTGCTTACTGAGCAGAAAAACGCGGTCCCAGGTCTTTTATATTAAAAATGTATGGTAAGATCGCTTGTTTATCGTGTATGTTGCTAAACCTTTCGTTGTCGTCGGTGCCGGGTTTGAATAGTTATAACAACTTGAGTAACGGTATGATGTGATATGAAGGGCTCGGTGGCCTTAGAGCAACCGTTTTTGCTTACTGAGCAGAACATCCTGAGTCTAATCTCAAGCCCATCCACATCAAGATTCGTCAATCGTTTTATTCAAGCTGGCAAATGCTCATTACAGCTGGAATGCTGTTTTTCGGATTTGTGAGGCTGTGAGGTATTTTGATGGCGGTTCTTGTTGGCAGTGCGGGAGGAGAAGGTAGAGTATCTGTATGATACATAAGACATGTTAGTTTTGTGGGTCGCAATAGCGATTAGCTGTAACGATGAGCAAAGTGATGAGCGAGCAATCAGAGATCATAAAATCGCTAGTTGTGACCTTCTGAAGGCAAAATTGATAAATTGTGTATGTCATACACAATAAGCTTTGCCACCCATTCTTGCTTCTTGCGGGTAAGAGTTATCATTGTGGTATCTCATAGTTTCATGATTCCGGAGGTTGGCGTTTTGGCTGTGATGAGCAATTGCAAACCTGGTTTTATTTGTAAATATGACTACATGGTAATAACAGCAACTCGATGATTAAAAAGGAGTTCGTTTGCCTAGTATCAAAAGTTTTTGCTTACTGAGCAGAAGACCGTGGGTTCAATCCCAAGCTCCTTCGCGTTATACGGTCGTTAGGACATCAATTCAGCTTATCGTTTACCAAAACGAACCTTGCTGCAAACCCAACCCCCTTACCCAACATCCCTGTGATTCCTCGTGGAAGTGCAGAGGACTCCTCGGCTTCCATCAAAGCGAGTGTCACGTCAACACATTCCTACCCATTCCTTTCTTGACCTGTGTTCGGGCGTGACCGGCGCTGGTATTCCCTAGTTTAAAATCACCAATTTTTACACATTGAGGATGATTGCTAGTCCCAAGCATCGTCTATTGGTTCTCTGTGTAATTACAGCTGGTCTGGCAATAACAGAGTAGCAACCGTGGGCGGTCAATCATGCTCATGATGACTATTATGAAATCAGAAAACATGAACCATCTTTGAAGAGTTTAGTCAGTCGGCGGGCACATCCACAGATTGAAAGCATCCTTGTGAGAGAATTTTGAACTGAACTCATCACCGTAGGATAAGTCTTAGCTATCTAAACATCTTTACTCAAAAAGACAATCTTCTATCTAGTTCATATGTTAAGTTAGGGCAAACAATGAAAAGTTAATGTCACACTAGCGCCGCCTGGTGAGTTAATTCTGAGCTGAATTCTTTACCAAAATATAGGTCTTGTCTATCTAAACAACTTTGCTGAAGCCGGGAACTTTCTATCTAGTCAAGATGTTAAGTTAGGGCAAACAATTCAAAATGAATGTTACACTATTTCAGCCTGGTGAGTTTGCTCTGAACTAAACCGTTTACCTTAGGATAAGTCTTGTTCATCTGAACAACTTTGCTGACGATGGAAACCATCCAGGATAGTAGATAGCGTTATATAATGTGTTCTGTCATAAAGATGAAATAATTCTCATACGCTCTAAGAGAAGGATTCCCACCGTTGTAATATCCGTATGCCTAACCCATCATAAACTAGTCCATGTTTGAACCGGCATGCATGAAATATGTTCAAATTAGGGACCAATTCATTGAAAAGGGTATCTTGATTCGGTCTCCATTATCCGCCCCGACCTAAAGTTCATCTTTAAATCATCCGATTACGCACATGTTTTCGACAATGGGTCAGCAAGTTCATAACCCCACCAAATCCATCCGGTCTAGCTTGACCCGGATCCCTCGCCCGTCATGGGATTTTCACTCGACCGGATCTGGGTCACGTTCAAAAAGCGAGCCATTCTGCTGGGGGTAAAATGCATGAATAATCATAACTCGCCGACGACGACGACGACGACGACGGTCCTCCCAGCTTGTAAGCTTCTAAACATCATATATGACCAAGACCATGCCTCCGGTGCTTGCTCGAGAAACCAATAAATCACCATCAATCATCCCACGTCCCCATTCCCCAGCTTTAATTCAAGCAAAGTAGTTTCAAATTTCAACCAGTCAAAAATTCCTCCTCCGGATCCGGATTACAGCGACGGAAACATATGTTAAGGAGCGATGAGTGTCCGTTCCTGCTTTTATCCTTTCCACAGAACGCGTTCATCTTGTCTCCCGTCAAGCTGGAAAGTAATTAGGATCATCTATTATTGAAAGTGAATCCGACAGATCCGTCATGTCCCGTCGGTGGATGTTTTCCTTCGTTGGTTTCTTTTTTTTTGCATATCAACCATTGAGATACGGAAGGACGGAGGTGGACATCTTCTTGATACGTGCAAAGCCGTCCCATGTTGGTGAAAGCACTGGAGCAGGCCCAGTTGATAAGCCACCAAGTGACAGGGTAAATAGATTCACCGTGATTCACCGAGAGGCACGTACTCCCATTTTACTGATCGGGAAAAAAATATCTGACTGGTTGGCAGATAAGGTGTGGCAAAAAGGACTCATTCTTGCCCCCAATGGGTCGCTTGACGTGGGACTACTTCTCACGTGTGGCTGCCTGTGTGGGTGGGCGTTTTGTAGATGTTTGGATAATGATGGGTTCTAGGCTGAAGCCGAGAGACTATAAATCAATGTCAGCTTCCTGAGAAGGGAAGATGGAACCACAGAGGGAAATGAGTGCTCACTGATGTGCTCAGGGAGTTGGCTAAACTTTCCGCTTCTCACTTAAATCTGTCATAAATACCATTTAGACATGCTCTGCACACGGCACTGTCTCTTCAAGTTCTGTATATTCAGAGGAAATTTCGTGATATATCGCTGGGCCACTTTTTTTGCTGCTGCTACTTCTAGATTTTCTAACCGTCATCAACTTTTTGCCCTTTTGACACCGAAGATTGTGCACTTCTCCCTCGGCGCTACCTTCGTCACGTAGTATTGTAGCTATCTTGCGGTGAGCACGTGACGTATGTACCTTTCCAAGCAATCACGATTAGCGCGTGGGTGAATCAACTTGTGTTACAAACGTTCAAATAATCTGCCAACATAAATTTGAGGGGCAATTCCAAGCTACCGAAAAATAAACACTACCTATCGTTGCCAGGAGCCGGCAGTGGGTAAACAATGGCCTTAGTTATTGAATGTAAATTTGTTCGAAAATTTAACACAGCCAATCTATAATTCACTATCAATTAACCTTTTGAGAATACAGAATAAATCGGACGGAGGGGCGAAGAATGTAAACGATTGAAATGGAATGAATTTGCGGCGGTAATGTTTGGTTGGAATTGAATTCTGCCGGGATTGTGGCTTGGCTCGATGGTTGCATGGAATGCACTGCACACGGTGTATGAGCACCTTCAATGAGGATCGTACAAAGTTCACCTGCATGCATTAATGTAATGAATACAATTCACAAACATTGCCAAGTCTAACTGTGGGCTGAGATGATCGAATTGGTAATGGACACTTTTCCAAATGGGGCTTAGACTAAAATTATGTTTTCACAACTATTGAAGTTGATCTAGGAAAAATCATTTCGCGAGGAAAAACAACATAGCTGGTGAAACGTCCATAAAAGTCTCTCAAATACAAAATGGGAGTAATTTCGTCTTGATTGGAAGGAACGCAGCGTGCTAATCATATTAAAGTGATCCAAAATTATGCGGTGGTGATGGTGATAGTAACAAAATTTCAAATGACTTCTAGGCAATAATCCGCATCACTGAGAAACAACTGAATACAATCTAGCAGGACAAAATTAATAACTCTGACTTAAAGCCTTCAGCGAAATTTCTCAGTATAATAATGACTATCTATCGACATAATTACACCGAATTGCACCAGCTTCTGGGGGAACCATCCATCGTCCACACTTGAAAAAATGGTCGGTGGGTCGGGCATGTCATAAGACTTCACAATTGATCTTTGTAGAAGCTCGAAAAACTTTTTAAAAGTAAAGGGAACGTTTAAGGATTTAAAAAAAAAACTTCATAAACTTTCACGAAACTTAGTAGAACGTTCGAAAAATTCGTAGACATTAATTGAACTGCGTTCTGGAAGCTTTCTATAAGTGCAGTAAATATTATAGAAGTTCAGATAGCTTTGTATAAGCTTAGCAATATTTTTAGAAGCCCAATGAACTTCATAGAACTTCAGAGTATTTTGTAGAGCTTCAGATAGTTTTGTGAGATGTTCAGAGAACTTTGATGAACTTAATTAAATACTGTAGAAAATTGGCTACCTTTAGATAAATTCAGCGAATTTTGTTGAAATTTGGAACCCTCATTGGATGAAATTTAATATAAATTAGGGGGAGATTTTTTAGAGCTTCCGAGAATTTCGAAGAAATTCCGGGTGCTTTGTGAAAATTCGGGGAAACTTCGTAAAACTGCGAACCTTGTTAAACATTTGGGGAACTTCGTTGATGCTAATGGAAATTTGTTTAATTTTAAGTGATTTCATGAAAGTCATCTTCTAGCTTCTGGACACTTCGTTAAAGTTTAATGGATCAGGACATTCAGGAGAAGTTCAATTAATTCAAAGTGTTTTAATGTTACTTCATACGCGAAGTTTGAGATTTTCAGAGTTGGTTGGAAATGCTATCTAGCATGAAGCTTTAGCGCAATAATTTATTAGCTAGAGAATGGTCTTAGAAGAGGGTAGGTAGAGCGTTCCGTTAGAGTACGGCAGTATGATTATTGAATAGAAGTTGAAAATTAGCGAAGGGCCATTAATGCGACAGTGCAAGTCAAACGCACACTCTTTGCCTAATCCGGACTATGTACGCGAAGATTTGGAGTATGTCTAGTACCTACCCTCTACTAAGACCATTCTCTAGCTAATAAATTATCACACTAAAGCTTCATGTTAGATAGCATTTCCAACCAACTCTGAGTTCAATTAAATTAAATTCTAAAAAGAGTAGAAGAGTCTGTGCCTAGGGGCATGAACGAAAACTTGACGTAGGACCGCATTGGTCGGAACATTAGTTTTTGGGTTTGATGCTTTAAATAGTTCAAGATCTATGTATATTTCAACTTTATTTTTTTTATTTGTGATGCATGATAGCATGATAGTGGTTTACCACCCATTGTAGCATGGAAACTAAGTCTGACACCAGTGGGCTCTCTTCTCTGTTTGTCTTGATCAAGCTTAATAACCTCTGATTGTTCTCAACATGTCACTGTATGAAGGGTCAAAAACGGATTGGGTAGATCGATATGCAAAGTCGCCTACACGCATCTACGGAACAATAAAGAATCTCCTTCCAGCAACTTGATCAGCCAATTGGGTTCTTTAAGGGTATTGAGGTAAATGCATATTCGTAATCTGCATTAAAAATGGAACCCAAACCAAACATTTCATCTATTTTGGTACACGGGAATTATTTTAAATCAGTACAATTACATTTGCAAAATTCACTTCATTAGCGCCCCTCGGTGTCACTTTGTATGGGAGCGAACTGTCAGTTTGTCAGTTTAGTGTCAAATAGTGAAGTTATTATTTTGCTTTAAATCTTGATTTAAAAATCGAGATGAAAGTGTGTGGGTTCGAAAAAATATCGCTGTGCCCAGAAAACGAAGCTCTTTCAGATGATATATGAAAAACTGATATATTTTCCAAAACTAAAGAACCCAATTGGTCAAAAAGACAAGCCCCCAAACAGGAAGATGCCCCAATTAGTGGGAAGAAAAGCCCGCCCTTTATCCACGAAATGTTATCAACAGGGAGTTGGCATTCCCACTCTCCCCGTCCAAATCGCTTCAATCGGGTGCCCTGTTGGACCGTCCCTTCCCTTTTATTTATGTATTTCAATGTATATACGAGTTGATTGTTATGATTATCGTTGCGAGACGGGTCTCTGTGATAAAGCCATCTTCTTCATCATGTTCGCTCGTCACCCGGAATGCATGCAAATGAAAAAAAGATACAACCAGGATCAGTTTTTTTTTTTTTTTTGCAATAACAATAAATTATAACTTCCTTTTCATTGATCTTTTTCCTCTGTTGATACACTATCTGAAATTTCGCTATCCTCATTCTTATAAATTTCTTCCACTTTCTGTTTTTTAATTTTTCTTTGTCCCTAGCTAGTTCTTTCCATTCTTCTATATCAAGTTCTTCATATCTATCTATAGTCCTGATTTAATGATTTCCTCCAAGTAAGGCTTGGTCTACCCTTTTTTTCTTGCTGAATTTGAATCTATACGCTAATTGCAGTGAATGATTCATCTCTCTTCTTCTGATATGTCCAAAATAACTTATTCTGCCTACCCTTTTTTTTTTCCTCTGTTCGGGACATAACACCACTGCGACCAGTAATTTGATCTATTGTAGTATATCCCGTGTCCTTAGTTTAGTGCATGTCGTATTACTCCATCACTATTGAGAAATGATGAAGTATTCGGTTTTGATACAGTTGTCATTCTTGCCTTCATCGCAAGGAATCGATTCTAACTGAAAGGTTCCGCTATTTATACCCTTCGGAGTTGGAACACCCTCCAAAGGCGCGCCCCTTTGTCAGTCAAAATTGGATTCCTTAACAACAAAAACAAGCTATGAGACCGATAATGACCATGCATCAGAACCCTAGTCTTAACCACTTCAAACTAGGGAACAACGAATAGAAGATTAGGAATCACATAGGTGAAGCTTAACTAACTCATTTTTTCCTTGTTTCAAGATCATGCTCGGTCCAGGCAACCCGAGGACTTATCACTATCAACAAGGCATAAAAAGTAACAAGGACTAAGATGTGTTCCTTTGATTACTGAAAAATCCTGTTCCCCTAGTTTGAAGAAGTTAGGACTAGGAATCGGTGGTAGATCTTACATCCCGTAACGTACCACGAAAAGGTGATCTACCCACGTTACGGGGCCGCCTACCCTTACTCGTCTATTTATTGTTTTTTCCAGCTAAATTTTTTTTTTGCATTAAATTCCATATTATTTGGTTTTTTACAGCTATTAAAAATGTTCCTTAGAATTTTTTTTTTTTCATAGTTTGCTAGCGCAACCCTGTTTTTCTTTGTTAATACCGCAACCTCAGTTCCGTATTATAACGCTGGCGCCAAAACTGTACTATATATAAGCTTTCCTAATTCCCAGCTCAGATGAAATCTTGTACAAGAATCTACTACAAATCTTGAAGTTTTCAAAGCGTTTATAGATCTATGCCTATTGGTTAATTTCCTGTTTAGGGTTGCTGTCAGACAAACTCCTAAATACTTAATATATTAACTAGTTTTAAAAGCAGTTCCATTAAGCATTAATTCGTTTGGCTGTACTGCTGTGTCATTTGGGTATCTAACTAAAATTTGACTTTTCTCCCTATTGATTTTAAGACCTACTTTGGATAGCTCCTCTTCTAGGACTTTGAGAATATTCTCTAACTCATTTATACTTCTTGCTATTATTAATATGTCATCGGCAAATGCTAAAATTATCGGCAGTTTCAAGCAATCTACATCTATCAATTCTAATTCAGGAATATCTCTCTATTCACGTTTTTAAGAACATCTTGTATTAAATAATTGAAAAGTTGAGGTGACAGGGGACATCCTTGTTTAATTCCCTTACCTCTTTTGAACTCTTTAGAAAATTGGTTTTGCCATAAAACTCTAGTGGGTTCATCATTAACACATAATAACACCCTGCCAACCAACGCTAAAACAATAAGATCTTTTCCTGCATTCCAATATTCTTCCATGGCTCGCCTAGCACTGAATATATGATCATCTGTTGATCTATTATTATTTTTTTAATGTGTGGCCCTAAAAAGGGTTTTTTTGCTGTTTTATAATGGATTGTTGCAGTGTTATTATCATTATTATCATTATTATCATTATTACTATTCAGATAATTGATCCAACAAGCTACATACAGAACGGAATGGATATCAACAGTAAGGACTGCAATTTCAAGGTTTGTTAAAGTAAGACCATAGAAGTAGCTTAAAGACCAGAAGATTCCGAAAAAATGGATTAAATTTTATGAGTTGTGTTCATATTGCATGAAAAAATAATATGCTAAAGGATAACTAAATTGCATATTTGTATGGGCAACACAGCCACATTTTTAAAACTCAAAGTGTTCAATTAAAATTTTCATCGCTGTATCTAAAATAACTATCATAACTTAATTTGCTGGGAAGGGTCTATTGAACAGATAGTAATTTTTATTAAATACTAGCTGAGTGTGTCCGGTCTTGCTCGGGATTCAATATTAGCTTGAGTTTATGCGCCGATTAAAAAAAAAGCATGCTATATTGTACGTTGTCCCCCCCCCCCCCTATTATCTAAGGGGCTACCCCCTATGATTATCTCCATATACCCCCACACTCGCCCCCACATGCCTAATTTGGTTCCATTTGCTTGATTAGGTCTCTAGTTATGCAGAAATTTCTGTTTCATTTGTATGGGAGCCCCCCCTTACAGAAGGGAGAGGGGTCTCGAACCATCATAAGAACCTTCCACGGCCCCAAAAACCCCTGTATACAAATTTTCACGCCAATAGGTTCAGTAGTATCCAAGTCTATGAGGGTTAGACAGACAGACAGACAGAAATTCATTTTTAAAGGGCGAACACGAAATTATTGCGACACATTCAACAGGGCATAACTTTTTTACCATTGGGTAAAAATCAACCAAATTTTGCACACTTTCTCATTGATGTGTATTGTGTACATGCTGTCAAATCCTAAGTCGTGTTTTTCGATTCAACGAAAATGGAGGTGAACCAACGCGAGTTGAGAGAACAAATTCTTTCCAAACACCTGGAATTTCCTGACCTGTCGCACCGGTAGTTGGGAAAAATGTTGAACATTTACCATTCAACCGTCTCCAGAGTGTTGAAGCGGTTCCAGGAGCGGTTAACGTTGGACCACGGCAAAGGAGCTGGAAGAAAACCGGGACCGGAGAACAAAAAGACGGAGGGAGAGGTGAAGCGGATGATTAAAGCAAATCCCAACGTCTCAAGCCGTGATTTGGCTAAAAAGATAGGCATGTCGCAGAGCTACGTCCAGAATGCAAAGAAGAGAGCTGGACTACATACATACAAGGTACAGAACTTCCCAAACCGCGATGAGCGGCAACAATCGACGGCTAAAACTCGGGCACGGAAGCTCTACGAGAAGATGCTGACAAAATATGGCTGCTGTGTGATGGACGACGAAACGTATATAAAAGCCGATTTTAAGCAAATTCCAGGGTTAGAGTTTTTCACCGGCAAGAGCAAGTTCGATGTGCACGACAAATTTAAGAAGAAGAAAATGTCGAAGTTCGCCTCCAAATATCTCATTTGGCAGGCCATCTGCTCTTGCGGACTGAGGAGTGAACCTTTCGTGACAAAGGGCACAGTAAATGGCGAGATCTACAAATCTGAGTGCCTCGAGAAGCGCCTTTTGCCGTTCTTGCAGCAGCACGACGAAGCTCCGCTATTTTGGCCAGATTTGGCATCATGCCACTATTCTAAAAGTGTCCTGGAGTGGTATGAGGCCAATTCTTTCCATTTTGTTCCAAAGGACATGAATCCGTTAAACTGTCCGGAGCTGCGCCCGGTGGAGCAGTACTGGGCAATAATGAAGCGGGAACTTCGGAAGAGCAAGAAGACAGTCAAAGACGAGAAGGACATGTTAAGAAAATGAAAAAAAAAAAACTGAGAAACTGGTACCGGATGACACTGTAAAGACTTTGATGGAGGGCATCAAGTGAAAATGCGTTCAGTTTTACACTCAAGGCTCCATCGATTAACTTTTCTTTTGATTTTTGAAGTAAATATATGTATAAAACTACCCTAAAATTTTGGTTTGATTCTAAACATTATAAGAAAATTGGCATGACATTTTCGGTGTCGCAATAATTTCGTGTTCGCCCTTTATGTATATAAGATATCATTCAACATTATAGCAAAATCAATAAAAACCAAATTTTTAAGAACGAGCAGCTTGCAAAGAAGGCAAAATAGTATAAAATCATATTTAACTTTTGAGAACTTGTTTGAAACCATGACAAAACAGTTAATACTAACATCAGTTTTTGGCCGTTCAACTTTTGGCCCTGTAGACTTTTTGTACCGTTTGGTCACCTGATGAAACTGATTTGTCATGAACTCAAGCAAATTCTCATTTGTAAAATATGACCTTATACTATAGTTAACTTTTCGTTTCTCGCTATTGGAGGGACCAGCGAAATAGGAACAGATCGATATTCAGAACAGTAATTTTTAGCCCACCTCTAAAGGGTGTCCCACATCAAATTGAATCACGGAAAAAACGCTGTACAAAATTACCCAGTTGACCGATCCTTTTCAAATTTTCAGGCAATAAAATTAAACCCATTAGTAAGATTTTGGCATATTTATTTCATTCAACTTCAATACCATAACCGTACGCTCGCACCTTACGTTTAACTCCACTCATTAGGTTCTGTACAGCATCTGGCTGCTGCTTCTTCTGTACGGAAGTCCACTTTTTCTGCATGTCTTCCTCAGATTTGACCACCTTGGGATGCTTCCGTAGTGCCTGCTTCATAATAGCCCAGTATTTTTCGATGAACCTTAGTTCCGGTGCGTTGAGGAGGTTCATGTCCTTGGGTGCGAAAGTAGCCCCGTTGGCTTCGTACCACTCCAGGACGACAATTGAATAGGGCCCTCGTGTTGCTTCAACAGAGTAAGCAGACGCTTATGTAGACACTCCTTGAGGTAGATCTCCCCGTTTACAGTCCTGGTAGTCACGAACGGCGCACTCCGTTTGCCACATAAGCAGATCGCTTGCCAAATTATGTATTTCTTGGCAAACTTTGAAAGTTTCGGCTTCCTTACTTCCTCGGGAACATCAAACTTGTGCTGGGCGGTGAAGCTGCCGGTAATCCGCCTTGACGTAAGTCTCATCATCCATGATGATACAATGAGGCTTCGTCAGCATCTGGGTGTACAGTTTCCAGGCCCGTAACTTTCCCATCGTATTTTGCCGTTCGTCACGATTTGGAGCCTTCTGCACTTTGTACGTATGCAGTCCCTCCCGGTCCTTGGCTCTCTGAACGAAAGACTTGGACAGATTCAACCGAAGCATTGGGATTCCGCTTAAACGCTTTCACGACACGCTTGTGATCCTGATCACTAATAGAACATCCAGTCTGACTACATTTCTCCTTCCGGTTTTTTAACTGTTATTTAGAACTCTTTCATATTAACATCTAGAGACAGCTACAACATAGATTAAAATCCAGTGCTTCTATTGTAAAACTACTGTTTACTGTTGACATCTAAAACAAAGTTCACATAAACGATAAACATTTTTAGAGCCTTTTTTCAAATTTCTGTTCGCACTCTTAAATTCAGGGATCAAATACATTTGCAAGGCTACTCTTCGGTTTAAAATTTGCTCCAATTTTGAACGCAGATAATCCCACAGATGGCGTACACGCCTACATGTAAAGAGCTTATATTTAAGGTCTTCGACTGCATTCTGGCAATGAGCACATATTTCACTATCCGTTCGATTCTGCCTGTAGAACATGGCCGCGTGCGGGATTTTATTGTTTACCAATAGTATTATAATACGATAACTTATCTTCTGCTGATAGGCTTCTATGCCGTATGTTTCACCAAACTTTAATCCATTGAACGTTAGGATTTTGGTGTTTTAAGTGAGCTACGATAAAAGTTTTCGATACTACTTGCAGAAGGATTCCTTAACACATTTCCGGGGATGTAAGGTAACTCCTTGGTAATTCTTTTCAGGCATGGATACAATGCAGGGATTCCGTTGACGTTGGATGGGTTTGCCATCTGCATAACAAAAGATGATGCAAAAGGAATTTGTTCTTGACACATCACAAAGCGATTTAGCAGCAATGCTTTACACTTGAGCATCGGAAGATGAAGATTGAGTCCAACTTTTTTCACAGGAAGAGTTAATTGCTCCATTGCTACTCTACAAGGATATCGCCCCCAAATGAACGATCCAATTTGAGATGTCATTCTGGCCACTGCCGGGTTGGAAATGCTGAGCACCGATGCCATGAACCACAATCTGGAAGTGATGAAGGTGTTTACGAGGATGACCTTTTGGTGACGCTGAGAACTCGAGGTTTGAAAAACCACGTAAGTTGAGATGATTTTCGAATAACGTCTCCCCAATTTTAATCAATGATGCGTTTCAGAGAGTTGAAGTATACGACGCCTAGGATTTTGACCGATTCATGTGCAGCGAGTTAGCCGCAGTCACGTCTGATATTGCGATGTCTTCCTACGATGATAGATGTTGTTTTAGTAAAATTCAGCACAGCTCCCGAGACAGTTCCAAAGTCCATAAACGCCTACTTGATTGTATCCAGTTTTGCTTCGTCCATCACAATTATGGATATGTCGTCAGCATAAGCTACAACGAGTTCTAGAGGGTTATTGCAGATGGAAGTGAGTTTTTCTGGGATAGGGTGAAGGTACAGCACGAAAAAGTGCATTGACGGACACCTTGACGGACTGAGCGTTGGATGGTGAGCTCTATTGTTAGATTTCCATTCACAAGTACATAACGGCGCCGGTGGTGTAGTGGTAAGCGTGATTACCTCTCACCCCAGCAGGCCTGGGTTCAATCCCAGTCGGCGCCGCCGGGATGTTCTGAGGCATAACATCTCTGATCACGCCTTCCTTCGGATGGGAAGTAAAGCCGTTGGTCCCGGTTCATGAGTTGATGGGTCGATAGGTAGGGTCCAGGTGTGGGAGCTGCCTTCCTGGCACGTCGGTAGCATTGGTGCTCAGCACGGAAAACAAGATCGACGGAAAAAACAAAACCAAAGGAAAAAAAAATCACAAGTACACGAGAATGCGACATGGACATAATATTTTGGACGAAGGACACAAAGTCAGAGTTGAATCGCATCACGACAAAAATAAAATTTACATTTACGCGATCAAAGGCGTGATCTTAGTAAAAAGAGATGAGCCTTCCAGATCTTTTTTTTGCAGTTTATTTCCGCAATTCTATCTTTAATAGCACATACAGCTTCGAAGATGTTTCTTTTGAAGTTGGAGCATTTCTGATTTGGGCTTCATGTATTGTTCTCCATCATACCTTTTTCCATTCTTTGCTTTAAAATGCGCGCAAGCATTTTATAAGCAAAGTTTAGGTCCTTATTAGCCTCCCAAAATTTAAACTCATTTGGTAAGAAACTGACAAACTATTCGAAGTTTGAAGTTCATTGTCTTCTACTCATTTTCCATATTGCTTTTTCGAAAATTTCTATAACTATTCCTACGGGAAATTTTCTAAGCTACAACTTTGCGCAATATTGTTTTTCCAGCCAAATGTCAAATTAAATTGTTATTAATTGTTAAAGAGATTGATAATCTTATGGCATGATCCAGCAGCTGTTCTGTTGGCAACACTGTATTCTGCAGTGTGACATAGTAGCCATGATATTTGTGCTCTATTATTCACCCCACAAACACCAATGTTGCCTGCGGAACAGTTAGTCAGTGACTTGAATAATTAATAACTTTTGTTGATTGAAAAGTGATTTTCAACAAAGTTGTAGCTGAGAAATTTTTTAAAAGCATAGTGATATGGTGAATTGTTAGATAGATATAAACAAAAACATAAGTTTTCCCATGGTAATTCCCATATAAACTTGAAATGGTTTGTGCCGAGTCAGTTTCTTACTAAAGTAGTTTAAATTTTAGGAGGCTAAGCAGGACCCAATTTGGAACCGTTTTAGCACTGTGAAGGGAAAATTTCAAATTTTGTATCAGTCTAATGGGCCTATATCCTTTGATTGTATCATCGTCACCTTTTTTCTTCCAGAGAACTCTTTTGAAATCCATGGATTCCTTCATTATGTTGCCACGCAGTGCTTCATTGATGATGAGATTTAGCTGGCGGTGGATGATTTCGAAGGTTTTCATATAAAATTCTTTTGGCAGGCCGTCGCATCCAAGAGATTTTCTTGAAGCGCTGGATTTAATGGCAAAGAAGATTTCTTGGGTGGTAATTTCGTCCATAGCTTGCATGTTTGCTGCAGAATGTTCAGGAATAACGCGATTACTTGGAAAATTTGAATCATCTGGCAAATTTTCAGAAGAGTAAAGTGCCTGAAAATATTGACAGACGTGTATTTCGACTTCAACATAACTTGTTAAGTGATAGTTCCCTTGCCGTATTCTATGTATTTTGCTTTTATTTCGACGCTGAAGACGGTCCCCAAGCTGGAAAGCAAAAATTTTCTCACCTGCAATATATAGGTCATTAATCCGTACAAAAGCTTTTGAGAAATTGGTTTGCAGACGAAGGATCTGAGCTTTGATTTTGTTTACTTCGGATATTCCTTGCCAATTTTGGTACAAATTGTCATACGCTTCACGAAGCTTGCAGTACAGTAATTCATTGCTAGCATGAAATCCTCGAAATGCAAGATTGATCTTCCATTTGACAAACTTAGAGTTCTCGGTTTGGCACATTCGATCCACCATGTCATCCAGCTGCCTTAATTTCTTCTTTCTCTGAGCCGTCGATTCCATTGAACCTCATGTTCTTCAAGGTTTTCGGTAGTCAGGACGGACATGTGGGCGAATCGACCAGAAACCACGGCCGTGTGGCTTACCTAGATCTGGAAGGCAGCATCTCACTTTGTATGATTTATGGTCAGAAAATGGTGTAACGAGATACTCAGACGTGCAAAGATGCGGAACAAGGGCAGGGAATACATAAATTCTATCTATACGTGAAGCACAATTAGGGCAGACGAAGCTAAATGCAATTTGGTTTCTATGGAGATGGTCTCAACTATCGCACAGCTGGAGATTATCTATAAGTTGTTTGAGGGCTAGACTGTAGTTATTGGACCCGGTTGCATCTTTGGTCGATACAACACAGTTGAAACCCCCACCTAGCACTAGATGCAAAGGAGAGCTTTGTAAGTAGTGAGGGAGACTGCAGCGTTGCCAGATATACCGATTTATCGGTACTTATACCAATTTTCGAACTTGATACCGGTATATAGATAAGGATTCTCAGAATACCGATTTATGAGATTTTATACCGATTCATACCGATTTTTTTAAATATTTAAAATGATGATTGTCTGTCCACGCCGAACAGTCAGAGGAATTTGTTGTGAGAGACTATAATCTTTTTCAATATCTCAAATTCTTTGAGCCTGCTCAAAAAAATATTCATCCATAAAAATGTCTTATGCTTGATACTCTTTCGACTAATGTTTCCATTTCCTCGCCGTTTTTGGCTAACCAGGAATCGAGAAACAGCTGATGACTCATCTCGGTAATTCCTGGGAATCGGGAAATACTTATGTTTAGTGAACAAATAGGTCCATCAGGAAAACTTCAGTAACTTTTCAAAAGTTAAGGGTAAGCTTAAAGATTTGTAAGGGTAAGTTCTGTTAAAATTCGAGAACCCGGTAAACTTCAAGGAAATTTAATGGTTTGCATGACAGTTCCATTTGTTTCAGGGGCATTGAGAGAACTTTAGGGATGCTCTGAGAACATCAGAACAGATCAATTAATGTCAAGGGAGTTTCTGAAGCTTTAAATGCGTTCCGGAAAACTTGGGAACGTACAGTAACATGGACATAAGAAAATTGTGAGAGCATTTTAAGGGAAGGTCTTTATAATGGCAGTTTCGAGAACTTTTGAAAATAGAAAATGCTGATGTTCCATGAATTTTTTAGAAAATTCCTAAAAAGTCCTGAAATCTCCAAGAAAGTCTAGAGACCTTCAAAAAATATAAGAGAATTTTCGGTGGTTTCTCAGTACTTCAAGGATGATCAGAGAACTTCTAAACAGCCCCATTAACTTCAGAAAAATTGCAGGAACTTTCAAGTGTATTTCCGGAATGTTCCGAAAACTTCAGAGATATTGAGGAGTCTTAAGAGATGTTTTATGAATATTAGGAAAATTGCTGGATAAATAACTTCATGAATGTTGTTCTAACATCCCCAAGAGATCTTTTTCTCCCGGATTTTTTTTTCCACAACTACTCCTTGAAGTTTCTTCCGACTGTTCCGTATGCCTTCGAAATATCTCCAGAAATTTCTTCCAATCTACCTTAGGAAGTTTCTTACATTAGCGCCTCCAGGAAATTTCCTCCATATTCTCCAGGAAGTTCAATTAAACTTCTGCCGAATGTGTCTAGAGAATTCTCCCAGAAGTTGTTTTCGTCTTCTTCTGGATATTTCTCGAGACGAGATCTCCTGGAAAGCACCCGATTACCCGCGATCTACTCGGGATTAGCTGTAGGATTTTTTTGGCTGGTGGTGGTTTTGGGGGTTCATTTAGATTGTTTAGTTTTTGTTTTTTGAACGTTTAGAACGTTTATCTGTTTAAAATGATCCATTTTCACGGGACGAATCACATCTTTCACTGTCACAAATCAACATCGAGATATTACCCGAGCAAAGTAAAATATCAAATTGATAACAAGTTCTATTACCCGGTTATCACTTTTTGATAACTGAATATGTTATCATTTTGGTTGAATTAACAGCCAACATAACAAAAATTATAACAAAAAATTGCTCGTTGGATACCAAAATAATAACTAATTTTGTTATCATTGATAATATCTTGATAACAAATTCTGTAAACCATTCCATAAATTTCAAATCATGGTATCATTTTGATATCAAAGCCTTACGCTGATAAACGAAATATGATTAGGGATTAAAAGTACTATGTTTTATGGTTTCAATGCGAATAGTTTTGAACTAACCTTGCATCGTTAATAAATATATAATGAAATTTTTCAAAAAGTTTTATGATAACAACTGATAACAAAATTGATCAGGGCTTATAACTAAATAAGTTATGAGATAAGAACTGAAAACAAAATGATATCTGGGATAACAAGACTTGTTTAGTCCCGTTAGTCACGAACGGCGCACTCCGTTTGCCACATGAGCAGATCGCTTGCCAAATCATGTAATTCTTGGCAAACTTTGAAAGTTTCTGCTTTCTTACTTCCTCCGGATCATCAAACTTGAGCTGGGCGGTGAAGAACAGTAGCCCCGGAAGCAGCCGGAAGTCCGCCTTGACAAAAGTCTTATCATCCATGATGAGACGATGAGGCTTCGTCAGCATCTGGGTGTACAGTTTCCGGGCCCGTGACTTTCCCACCGTATTTTGCCGTTCGTCACGATTTGGAGCCTTCTGCACTTTGTATGTATGCAGTTCCTCCCGGTCCTTGGCTCTCTGAACGAAAGACTTGGTCGGATTTTTGGCCACATCCCTGACCGCAGCATTGGGATTCCGCTTAAACGCTTTCACGACACGCTTGTGATCATGATCACTAATAGAACATCCATTCCGACCGCATTTCTCCTTCCGTTCGATGCTCAGTGTTTCGAAGTAACATTTATTCACACGACTCACCGTTGACTGCACGATTCAGAGTTGTTTTCCGATGTCCCGATGAGAGAGTTGAGGATTTTCCAGGTGCTTGCGCAAAATCAATTCGCGACGTTGCTTTTCGGGTGACGCCATTTTTTCCAACTTTCGAAAACCTGACAGCGATAAAAATACACTGTAAACAGTACACTCTAAGCACTTCTATCCAAATTGTCAAGAGAAAATACCCAATGGGTTTTTTTTTTTCTACAGCGTCTTTCCCGTGATGCAATTTGATGTGGGACACCCTTTATTTGATGAGGAAACCCTATCCCTTACAGGCCAAATCCACCCATAAAAGTTGGATTGGATCAAATGTGAATCGTGGTTACTATCGAGAAGTAGCCTAGCCGTAGTACCTAGTTCTAGTCGAGGTATCGGATGTCCCAAATGGTTTATTGCATACGTTCCATTATACTTCCACTCGCGATGATTCAAACTCATGAGAACATGATCAGTGCAAAGACTTGGACACTAGGACAATTCCTATACCAATTCTATCATACTGCGGTTGCTGGTGACCAGAGGTAGCACCAGGGCGCATTGGTTAGAAGAAGTTGGGTATGTGGGATCTAGTAATAGAGCACTTTCGCTTTTTTCGATGCTTTATTTCATTCAATTTACAGGGTTTAGATAGCCGAAAGAGGCTTCAGAATTTACAAAGTTCTTACATTGTAATTTAAAAGCTAGTGGGTTGGAAAGAGATAGAAAGAAGGGAAGGTGTCGACAAGCATTGAATAATTTTGGCTGATTTGGTTTTACGCGCTCATCGATATAAGTGTTGCGATATTGGACACTTTCTATTGCCCTTTCTGGTTCTATTAACTAGTTCGAGACCTTTTAGTGCGCCGAGTCTAAAAAAAGGAAACTCAGCTTAGCACATGTTCCGTTCGTTAGCTATGTGCAATCGCACCATGCATGCATTTCTGATCGTCCTCATTCTATCGCAGTACTATGTGTATATGAATGAAGTAAAATGTGGGTTAACAGTACGTTTGTAAACTGCATTGTGGATACGCTTTTACTCTTCTAATTGATTGATCAGGAAGATGCAATAGTACAGTGGTTCCAGTTCAGTCGTTTCTGAAGTCATGGGAGAGCGATAACTGTAACCGGATGCTCAAAGGATGGATACTATTAAGAAGAGCAAGGTGAATCAAATTCTAATAGAGCAGAACCAGGTGTATGTACACAATGTGGACAATGTTTACATTTTGGGGCAGTTTATAATCCATTATCAGGAAAGAATGTGTTTTAGGTTGTTGTCTGTTGTTGGATGCGGAATCACATTAAAGAGACAGTCGTGAGTGCCAGAGAGAAATGATAGATCACATTGCGGTAATGCATGTTAATTGTTGATGGTTCTCGGTATCGACAGCCGTTGATAGTTATACGAAGAGGACTGAGGAGGTAGTGGAGGACAAGGACGAAAACTTCTGGTGTGGCATACATATGCTGAAAAATATATCAAAACCAAAGTCTTTATTTGAATGTACTAGGTCAATAGCTCGGTCTATAATGGATTGCACACGATTACCGACACACAGAAAACCATATCGATAACGTTCTAATCGACGGGAGATTCTTCTCCGACATTGCAGTGCGAACATAGATTCGGACCACTACCTAGTTGCAGTATGCATGCGCTCAAAACTCTCGACGGTGCATAACACTCGTCGAATCGGACGCCATTGAGCAATTACGGGACGCCGGAGTTGCCTAGGACTACGTGCAGCAGCTGGAAGTTGCACTAACCACGGAAGAGCAGCTTGGCGCAGCTTCTCTTGAAGATGGCTAGAGGGACATCCGTTCCGTCATAGGTAGTACTGCTGCGCCTTGGTGTTTTCGAACGAAAGGTGTTGCGTACCATCTACGGTGGAGTGCAGATGGATGACGGAACGTGGAGGAGGCGAATGAACCACGAATTGCACCAGCTGCTGAGAGAACCATCCATCGTCCACATTGCAAAAATGGGGCGACTACGGTGGGCTGGGCACGTCGTAGGAATGGTTCTAGAAAGCGACCCAACAGGAACAAGAAGAAGAGGCGCGCAGCGGGCAAGGTGGATCGACCAAGTAGAAGGGGACCTGTGGACCTTTCGCAGACTACGAGGCTGGTGAAGTGTGGCCATGGATCGAGTTGAGTGGAGACGACTTCTTCGGACAGCAGAGGACAACAAGGCATTAGCCTGATTGGTAAGGTAAGAACGATTCCCGATTGCGTATCATAGCGAAACCATTACGCTTACGTTCGTGCAACATCTACTAGTTGATGACATAATCTATGGTTGTAAATAATCACGCTAGATTCTCGATTTCCCTCATCTCAGTAAAAATCCAGTAGGATCGTGAAGATATTTAAAAAAATCCTAATCTAATATTGGCCCTTCAATTCTAGTTAGTAACACGTTCCAGAGCACTCCAATCCATTGGGAAGCATCAACCTGTTCATATCGTGCCTATAAACCAAACGCCTTTTCTTTAAGGTGGTATGCAAAATTGCGCTTTGGCCCGGAGTCGCCTATTTCGGGATGTGACATTTCACGTTTACTGCACGAATAATGCTCCGGCGATAGTCGCAGATCTTTTTGAGGACCAGGATTGTTGATTTTCGATGTGAGATTTTAGAGGTTTATTTTTAATGGTGGTTTTTTATTGCAGTGATTGAAATAATTTCGTTCGGTTTAGGATGCGCTTACGCATGGAAAATTACGATGGATCATACGACGGTCTTCAGGAAAGCCAAGAAAACTCAGGGAATGAATGACGATGGAACGTCACATGAGGGAATTTGTCAGGTGGCATCCAATGATAGCAGCAAATTCATAACGCGAAAGCAATCAAGAAGTTCAGTGGATCAGGAGGCTCATTTGGAGACATTCGAATGGACATCACGCATCAGGAGTTGTGTTTTTTTTACTGATAGCTATTCTATTGGTGGCTGGTGGTGGAAAAGCCACGATCACCGGTGCCTCCAGCAAGACAGATACTAACTTTGTTCAACTCGGATTTTACGGATACGATTTATATTTTAATTCATACTGTGCATTTTGATCGAAATAGGGCACAGAACTACTTCGGCCTAAGCGCCCATTTTGGGCCTATCAAGCAGAAAACATCAAATAAATCAATGATTTCGGCGTTAACAGGTTAATTATGCGTTTGGTACGATACTTTAGTTGTAATGCTACCGAACGAAGTCAATAAAAACGCGTGATATGAATGTGTGCACCCAATATTCTCAACTACAAATGAAGCGCTCAAACCGAATCAATCTTTATTTATTATTATTATTTAACTTTATTAGGGAGGCTTTCAGCCTTGGGCTGGTTCGCCTCCAACATAATCTTTATTTTCATCCGATAGGCCGAAGTGAATTCATTGGCGTTTCAATGGCGTTTCAATGCGTTAGGCCGAGTTTAGAATCCATAGGCCGAGTTTGGCGTCAAGAAGCAGTGTTAGACTTTTAACAATAAGTCAACAATGTGTTTCTCTATAGCAAATCTTACGGTACGTACGGAAAGGTAAATACATTTGAAAGCCATCAATAATAATAATATTCCGTTTGGTGCTAAACTACGCAAGATTAAGAAAGACTAAGTGCGGGTTGTGCTTAATAACCCGGAAATGGGGTATTTCACCCTACAGTGCAGGAATTTTCTGTCGAATCGAAAAAATCCGCTTTGAACGAAATATAGAATATGTGATATTATTTAAATATAAAGATTACTTCTTATAACCAGTTTTGATAGTTTTGATGTTTAGATATGCTGCCTATAATCGCATATCAGTCCCATATGGAAAAAGTAGGCATTGAAAAAATGGCAGTCGAAGTTACGAAGTGCAATTCTCATGTAAATATTTGAAAAATTATAGTAAATTTAATGATATTTTTTTCAAGATAAAATCCATCACAATGATTGCATGTTCTGTTATATCAGCAAAAAATATGGCAATTCGAAAAGCAGAACTTTAACTTGAACTATGGACGATTGAATTTCAGAATGGGACTGATATGGGATTACTTTGCTTGGTGGGACAAGCTGACTTGATGTTGTTTTCATATTTTTCATGATCAAAGTCCATAGTTTTATCGCATAATATGAAAGTAGATGCCAATTGATAGTGGATAGCGTTGTTATTATGCGGTTAAAGGCAGTATAGCGTTTGTTTACATGTGCTTTTCACATAAAAATTATTGATATTGTCATATGAAATGAATTAGATATCATTGTATAAAATAAAGCTCATGCTGATTAGTTTCAAATGGATTTCACATTATTTTGATTACTTCATTTTTTTTACTGTCATATAAAAATTATTAAATTATCGGTAATGTAAATGCATCAGATGTTCATATAATATGACACATTTTCAGTCATTGCTATTGTATTAGATTTCGTTTAGCGCAAATTTATTATAATAGGGACACGTAAATTTAGTTCAGTGTGGATATCGGTGGTAGATCACTCATGTCCTCACTTTCTCAACTAGAACATCAACTGGCACAAGCTTAGAAAGCTCATAGTAAACAATAATTCAGGGCGTGTTCATAAAACACAGAGTTGAGGACAGACGCTAAATTCCAGTATAGACATAATAGTCGAAGAAGATGAAAACAATTGACAAGCTGGTCGTTCTTGTTTTACCACCCTCAGTAAAGTTTCCCAAAGTCAATTCGTTTCGGTAAATTTGGTACCATAGGGTGAAATCAATACAACCTTATCCGTATCCGTTGTTTACAAAACAAGTCGATAAATTAGACACGCCGCGATGTATCGCACAACGGACGCAATCAATTCCGTTTGGTCCCGTTCCATTGTCATTTAGTGGATGATCTTCATCCAAATCTGCAATTATCTACTAAGCATTTCTTTCAAGGATTACTATCGGGGTCGAAACCGTGTTCAAATTAAGCTCATCTGCTCCTCTTGCACAATAGAAGATCACTGATACACTCATCGAACATGAGAATTTTTCCTCCCCACATTAAGTGTCTTCGTTACATAACTTTCCCATATCTCCATCCCATTCAAACTTGACAGCGGTGAAAATGTCCATTCTTAGGAACGAAACATAGTTCGCCCCGTCAAAATTTTCCCCAACCCACTGTCCCATTCGGTTCTGTGCGGAGAAGTTTCCAAAGAAGCTGTGTTCACTATGTGTAAAGGCTTCTAGGATAAAATGCACCTCCGGGCCAAGAGGACATTTAAAATACACCTTTTTACATCCTCTTCGAGGATCTATCAATCAACATTGCTAGTTCAATAAATCCTTGAAAATGTTTTGTAAATGTATTTAAAATTCACAACAAAATCAATATTGTCTCGGGGGCGCATTTTACCACCTGTTCCTTTATCTATAGGCAAGCGCAAGACGCCGAGCAAACGAGCGTACACTCAATCAGTAGAATATATATTTGCTCTCGACCAACAATCTTAGAAAATGTTATTTGCACGTTGCTGGAAGTGTTTTCATTTCTCCGACCCAACATCGCCAGCCACTGGCCGTCGTCATCTTGTCCGCCATGTTCGTCATGTTCGGTGGCGTGCAGCACTCGGAAACTGACCTAATGCTGCGGGTTCGGTATTAGGAACGGCGGAAGCCTTACCAGGCCATTATTACGCTTCTGATGGAATGGTAGCAGCACAAGATGGACACATGATTGTAAATATGGAACACGTAATTGAAATTGATGGCCGATAATTGTGCTGGGTAAACGTCCATTATGGGTTTCACCATCGTCGGCGTCGTCATTGGTAGCGGTTCAAGCTGAAATCGCAGTGGAATTATTTGCAGATTCCAGTCAATTGAACAATGCTTATTCGTACATGCAGGGGAATCAACATGCATGTTGGCTTGGTTGGTATGGTTTTCAATTTAAACCTCCTTGTAAGCAGTAAGTAAATTTCGTCCACATCGGCTTTACACTGTCCATTAATGCAGCCGGAGCTGTACATGCTGATCGTAATTAATGCACTCATTGGCTGCATACCTTGGCACGAATTTCTGCAGATTATTTATGATTGAATAAATAACATTAATTACTCGACGGCCGACTGGTGAAAAAAAAAGTCCATCACGGGTTTCCGCCAGTGAAAACAGTTACCAGAATTATTATCAGATCTGGAATTTCAACAATCTGGAACACTGTATCTTTATATTTCGTGTCTCATTTGCTACCGGTTGTATAAGTCATCATTCCTAGCATTTTCCCTCGTACATTCCAGCTCAAATCATCTGCATGGTATTCATCACAGTTCGGAATCCACATACGCAATTGTCCACCCAATTAAGCCATCGGAGCCCACAAATTTCTCTCGGCAAACAATTCCCCATAGTACGACGTCACTACCTTCTGCGCGCAATGGGTACAGTAACCCCTCCGTATATGCGATGGGCGGTATCGGCCACCTACCGCTGATCCTCGGCTGTCCTTCAACCAATTACGCTGATAGTTTGTATGCGATTAGTGTCAACCATAAACTAGATCATACGCTCAATTGGTTAAAGAACTGCCGAGAAACGGAGGGATTGCTGTAGTTTGGTGAAAATGGCACGAAGGTCGCTGTCGGTTACGGTTAATTGCAAGCGTTTTGTGTTCCAGTTTCTGCCCATGCCAACCACCCGCATCGCCCAGCCCAGGGAAGTGGGCCTAACTGACTGGGCGTAGTAGTTCCGGGATCGTTTCGCATTTCGCACACGGCACTAAATCATGTTTATTGCTGCAATTAGTGTATTTGCTGGATGGTTTGTCGTTTGAAAAGGTGAGTTTTGTTTTTTTTTTCGCCTTGGTTCCGGTTTTGGTGGGGTAGAGAACTACTTCGGCCTAGTCGCCCATTTTGGGCCTACCAAGCAGAAAACATTTTAAAAAATCCATGAGTTCAGCTTTAACAATTATGCGTTTGGTACGATACTTTAGTTCAAAAGCTACCTGAACGAAGTCTCAGCACATAACCTAGCTCTCCTTGGTGCCTTGATGCTCACCTTGAGGCTTACTGCTGCTGCTGGAACTTGCAGTGGCCTCCAGGTTCAACACTGGTGATCTCTGCAATATCCCGCTCCTTGCGAACACGTTCGCTCTTCCGTTTTCACTGTCTGGCGTCTTGTCGTCGTCCTCATATTTTTTTTATATTATCGTTTTCTTAGAAAAATAATTTTGGAGAGCGTTTAACACTCCGAATACGGTGGGTAAAAAACTTTACGCCGACTACGAAGCCTCCGAAAAACGTGTAACGGCAAGTTTTCAATGACACAACTTAGCCATTTCTTAATGAATTTCAAAAATGGTGGTACCTTTAGAATTCCTAGGGTTTCTAGATGATTTTGATTGCAAAAAACTTGAAAATAGAGTCGTCTACTTTTTTAAAAAGCGAAAAGAGTTGTTACACGTTTTTTTGAAAGGTGTGTTTGTAGGGTTTTGCAAGTGGCGCAAGATCTGTAATTTAGATTAATGGGCATAAATGTTCACAATTAGCCAGAATACAGTCATGGTTCCTATATATGGATACTGGAGACAACGAACGGTCCTCGAAAAATCCGGAACATCGGTAAAAATGGTCAATCCATGATCCTGATCCTAGAGCTCTGCGGTATTTTTGAAAACATTAGGAACTATGATATTAACAAATATTTGGGGTCGTGACATAAACATGTACCTGGATGGCCATAGGACCGTCCTCCGGAAGATCCAGAACATCCGTAAAAGTGGACAATCCATGAAACTGATCCTAGAGCTCCGTGTTTTTTTTAACATTAGGATCTGTGATATAAGAATGAATTTGGGTCATGGACCCAGATGGCCATGTGACCGTCCTCCGGAAGATCCGGAACATCCGTAAACATTAGGAACTGTGATGATAGAATGAATTTGGGCTTGTGCCATAAACATGAACCTCGATGTCCATAGGACCGTCCTCCGGAAGATCCGGAACATCCGTAAAAGTGGTCAATCAATGAAAATGATTCTAGAGCTCCGCATTTTTTGAAAAAAAAACACTAAGAACTGAGATGATAGAATGAATTTGGGATCGTGACATAAACATGGTCCTCCGAAAGATCCGGAACATCCGTGAATGTGGAAAATTCTCGAAACTGATCATAGAGCTCCGTGGTTTTCTTGAAAACGTTAGGAACTGCGATATTAGAATGAATTTGGGATCGTGACATAAACATGGACCCAGATGGCCATCGGACCGTCCTCCGCAAGATCCGAAAATTCCGTAAAAGTGGTCATTGTATGAAACTGACCCTAGAGCTCCACGGTTTTTTCGAAATCACTTGGAACTGTCATTAATTAATGTGCGGTCGTGACATAAACATGTATCTAGAAGGCCATGGGACCATCCTCTGCAAGATCTAGAACATCTTTAAAAATGGTCAATCCTTGAAACTGATCCTGGAGTTTTACGGTTTTTTCGAAAGCATGTGGATCTGCGATATAAGAAAGAATTCGAGGTCATGACATAAGCACGTACCGGAGACGAACCAACCCAGGGCTGAAAGGCTCCTTAATAAAGATAAAAACAAACACGGACCTAGATGGCCGTAGGACAGTCCTCCGGAAGATACGGAACATCCGTAAAAGTGATCCAGAGGTTTCTTATATCACAGTGTTTAAAAAAGAACTGCAGAGCTCTAGGATCAGTTTCACAGTATGATAAATTTACGGATGTTCCAGATCTTTTGGAGGACAGTGTCATGGCCATCCGGATCCATGTTTATGCCACGACCCTAAATTCTGGACTAAATTCTTTCATATATCACAGTTAGAAGTGTTTTCAACAAAACTACGGAGCTCTAGAAACAGTATCATGGATGGACCATTTTTACGGATCTTCCGGAGGACTGTCCCATGGTCGTTCGGTTCCATGTTTATGTTAAGACTCAAAATTCATTGAAATATCACAGTTCCACGGTTTTTCGTTCTTGGATCAATTTTATGGCTTGCAATCGGACTAAGGCCTTGTTGTCCTCTGCTGTCCGAAGAAGTCGTATCCACTTTACTCGATCCATGGCCAGACTTCGACAGCCTCGTAGTCTGCGAAGGGTCCGCGGGTAGCCTTCTACTTGGTCGATCCACCTTGCCCGCTGCGCGCCTCTTCTTCTTGTTCCTGTTGGGGCACTTTCGAGAACCATTTTCACTGCGTCGTCATGCGACATTCTTACGCAGTGCTGCAAAATCTCGACAGTACACGGTGATATTGACAATTCTGCTTTGGTCACTCATTTTAGCTAACAGTCATAGTCAAGGCAAACCATGTCAATTGTCAATGACAATGGTGTAAGTGACGAACATGTGCAGATTTGTTTATTACCTAAATTTGTAACAAAATTAAATGACTTGAGCAAAACAATTACATGGATCCATTTTAGTGAACAAGTATCTACGTCCTGAGCTACTTGGATAACAATAATGTGACACAGAATGTACTAAATTACACTTTTTGTTACCAGGTGAATCTTTGTCATTGACGAAAAAATGAATGAGATTTTGACGAAGGTTTTTTTGAGGATCAAGTCTGTCAGTGACTATGTGACGAACAATTTTGTCAATATCGCGCGAAAGTCTGTCAATGACAATGACAAATCTCAGCACTGTTCTTACGACATGCCCAGTCTACCGTAGTCGCCCAATTTTTGCAATGTGAACGCTTCCTCCACGTTCCGTCATCCAAGGGCGCGTTTGTCCTCCACGAGCATAGTCACGGTCTGGTGGCTGTAGACGACCACCGGTCTAATCAGCGTCTTTTAGATAGTCAACTTCGTGGCGAATTTTATTCAACCGGAGCGTCCTCCGGAGTCCAAAGTAGGCACGATTCCCTGCCATAATGCGTCTTTGAAATACTGTGCTGGTAGCACGGTCACCAGTGAGCCCAAATACACGAACTCATCGACCACCTCGATTTCGTCACCGTCAATCTGAACTGGGGGTCTAAGGCTAACATTGTCTTCTCTAGAACCTCTTCCTTTCTTGTATTTTGTCTTTAATGCGTTGATGGCAAGTCCAATCCACCTAGCTTCAGCCTTCAGTCTGATGTACGTTTCCGCCTTCATCTCAAAGTTCCGTGCCATGATGTCGATGTCATCGGCGAAGCCAAGAAGCTGGATGGACTTCCTGAAAATCGTGCCACTCGTGTTTATCCCTGCTTTTCTGATCACACATTCTAACGCAATGTTGAATAGCAAACACGAAAGTCCATCACCTTGCTGTAACCCCCTTCGAGATTCAAAGGGACTCGAGAGTGTCCCCGATACTCGAACAACGCACATCACTCGATCCATCGTTGCCTTGACCAATTGCGTCAGTTTATCTGGAAATCCGTACTCGTGCATAATCTGCCATAGCTGATCACGATCGATTGTGTCGTATGCGGATTTGAAATCGATGAACAAATGATGTGTGGGCACGTTGTATTCGCGGCATTTCTGCAGAATCTGCCGAATCGCGAATATAAACCCATGAATCCCTGCTGGTATTGCCCAAGAAATCTCTTGCAAATGGTGACAGGCGGTGGCGTAGAATTTGGGAGAGTACCTTGTAAGCGACGCTCAGCAGTGTGATCGCGCGGTAGTTGCAGCAATCCAACTTGTCGCCCTTTTTGTAGATTGGGCATACAACACCTTGCTTCACTCCTCCGGTAATATCCCCTCCTCCCAAATCTTGGCAATTACCCAGTGCAGCGCTCTAGCCAGTGCTTCACTACCGTATTTTAATAGCTCACTTGGTTGTTGATCTACACCAGTTGCTTTGTTGTTCTTCAGTCGACCGATCTCCCCCTCAACTTCTTGAAGATCAGGGGCCAGTAGCCTGTCGTCTTCTGCACGTGCTCCAAGGTCTGTTGCCGTGCCACCTTCGTTTTCTGCTGCATCACCGTTGGGGTGCTCGTCATAGTAATGCTTCCACCTCTCAATTTTATGGAGTGACCATTTTACGGATGATTTTGATCTTCCGGACGACGGTCCCATGGCTATCTATCATGTTTAAGTCACGATCACAAATTCATTCTTATATCACAGTTCCTAATGTTTTTGGAAAAAAAAAAAGCGGAGCTCTAGGATCAGTTTCATTGATTAACCTCTTTTACGGATGTTCTGGACTTACCAGAGGATGGCCCCATGGCCATTTGGGTCCATGTTTATTAGACCTGTTCATTTTAAACGAAATGTTCGGAATGTAACGGGTCAACCGTGATTACTGTTCGTCATGTTAATTTGAACATCTGTGCAAATTTTCAGCAAAATCGGTGATGATTTAGAGGTGCTTCAAGTTAATTTTATGTTTTTAAGGTAATTTACGGCTTACAATATTTGTATCTCGAGACTGAAACAACGAAAGCTGCTGTAACAACTTTCATAGCAAAGTTTAATGTGTTATGTATCAACTTTGTAACCAAAGGTTGACTATTCGAAGTGATTTTATTGAAGTTTGACTTAGTTTCATGCTGGAATATATCTTAAAAAGTGAAGAATTTTAAAGTATTTGTTCTACGAATTTTCCACCCATATGATATAAAAATGTGTAGTGTACGGCATAATGTTCCTCATATTGTTCTAGAAGTTTCGTTCCAACATAGTTTTCGTGTATATTTCATAGATTGAGAGATAAAAATCAGAAAAGAGGCCGTTTAGCTAAAATTCAAAAGACAACAGAACCAATAAAAGTCAATTAGATTGACAGAACATAGTTGCATTGCTTTTCAATGACGACCGATGACTGTTTCATTGATATATGATTTTTTCATAAATATGAATCCTCAGTCGACGTGTTTTTTATCAAAGGCAAGTGTCACTCGAGCCATTCAAACGTTCGTTATTTTATAAATTGCTGTTATGGTACCATTATTCAAGTTGTCAGTCACAATGAATAAAAGCAGCCAATAAACGCTAATGTCACTTCTTTGCAAATATTAATCAACTTTCAACTTGTAGCTGCAAAACTAAGCTAATAAAGTGAATGTATTATTATAACATAAATATCAAAAGTGTGTTTGGCGTTGGACTTTGTTTTTAGGGAAGAGTGCCACGGAAATGCAACGAAAATTGGTCAGACTTTAAAAGCTAATAACTTGACCAATAATCAATGGATTTTGATGATTTGTATGTCGATCGATTCGTCAGTTCTACAAAATTTGTGTGGGTTGCACATTATAATTGTTAAATATTTAAATAATTAGCATAAAGAAATATGGAAACATTCAAATACATTTTCTTCGACCGCTAGATGCTCACCCCTAACATAGCCATCAGAGAATTGGTCCCTAACAACACAAGCCGAAGCCACACAATCATTCAGCCTTGCAGGTTGGACGGGTCGACCTAGAAACTTGTTCGCTGCAGCGTAGACATCTGTAGTAGTAATAAAATTATGTTTATTTCTGTTGATTATGATAGTACATTGATTTGACCTTTGAATTAATTAGCCTACCTGGCTCTTTATCTTTGTTTAATTTGATATTCGAATTTAATATTTGCGTTTTTCAACTAGTTTACAGAATACCCCTTTGTGTTTTGCTTGAATTACTAATAATACCTAACTACGAGTATAACTTAACCTAACGCGCTAGATCACGTATGATCTGATGATTTGATCTCAGACAGGTGTCTCTGAACCTTTCAAGGATGCATACTCTCCGTTCTTCTAATGTCTGAATTCCAACCAGGAGGTGGATCTCAGAATTTCTATTCCGCGGGGGACTGTTTAGGACCATCCTAACGATCTTGTTCTGGATCCTTGGACTTTTAGGTGATGGCATTTGGTGCAACTCTCCCAGATTGGCATCCCGTATTCTATTACGGGAAGGATGATTTGTTTGTAGACAGCAAGCTTATTTTTCAGGGACAGGGTAGTCCTCCTGTTGATGAGTGGATACAAGGATCTTATCTGGATGTTACACTTGGTTTTCGCTTTATCAACGTGCTCCCTGAAAATCAGCTTGCTGTCTAGTGTTAAGCCGAGGTAGATTACCACTTTCGACCATTCCACCACTGTGCCGTCTGGGAGATTTAGAGTGTGAAAATATGATGACCTGGATCTTTGTCGCGTTGATACAGATCTTCCAGCTGTTGAAATATCCAGACAGGACGTCCAGGCTTCTCTGAAGTTTGGCAGTCAGAGCTCCGATGATCCTACCCTTGTAGACGATGGATGTGTCATCTACGAACAGAGACAACGATCCACCATCAGGAAGAGCCGGCTTATCGGAGGTGTACAGGTTGAATAGAATGGGGCCAGGGATGCTTCCTTGTGGAACCTTTGCACTGATGTTGAAAGCATCCGATGTGATGCCATTCGGAGAGACCCGGAACGTCATGTTCGATAGATAGTTGTTAATTACTTTCACGCTCTTCCATGTACCCCAAGCAGGGTTGCTTCCACTCACTTGCTATAAAAACATGATTTTCTGAATTTTGAAATCATTAGATGTTATAACTATATTTTGTACTTGTTAAATTCAAGAAGAGGTTGAAAGGCAAGTGTTTGACACATGAAACCTGTCAAATTTGCTTTCAGATAGTCACAATCAGCGATTTTACGACTCGCGAGCGCTCACTCTGAGTGAACGCTCACGAATCATAAGATCGCTGATTGTTACACTCTCGTAGTGAAATTGACAGGTTTTATGAGTCAAAGACTTGCGTTTTAACCTGTTCTTGTATCTAACAAGTACAAAACAACATTATAACATCTAATGATTTCAAAATTCAGGAAATCATTTTTTTATAGCAAGTGAGTGGAAGCAACCCTTCTTGGGACTGCTACAATTTGAACACCAGGCCATCATGCCAGACATTGTCGAACGCTTTTTGAACGTCCAACAACGCCATGGGAGATGTTTTCGAAACAGACTTGTTCCGTCTGAGAATGTTTGTTACTCGAGTCGACCGACCTTTCCGAAAACCAAACTGTTCCTCGAGTAACAAGTTGTTTTCTTCGGCAGATGTTAGGAGCTGGTGGTAGACTGCTCTTTCGAACAGTTTTGATAACCCTGAGAGAAGATTGATTGGTCGATAACTTGAAGGAGAGGACGGATCCTTCCCAGGTTTCCGGATGGGTATGACTTAGCTGACTTCCAGCATTAAAAATCAGTGCCAGATAGTTGTAGAATCTGGAACTCAAGTGTTTGGGTTCCAGATTCAGGATGTTGTCGAAACCTGGGGCCTTCATGTTTTTAGATGATTTGATATAGGCCAACAGTTCATCAGCCTTAATCTCGGATTCCTCGGAAAAAAATATTGGGAATCTGATGGAGTTTGGTTGCGTTTTCAGCAACCTCAGCTTCGTGAGGACTGACGATGTTTTGTCCGAGATTATGAGAGCTGACGAAGTGTTGACCTATCGCGGCAGCCTTCTATTCAAAAGTTATCATATGAACCACTGGGTCGCCGGGACTATCCAGTGGGGTCAGTGGTGGAATGGGCCTTGGCTTATTTTTAAGAATTTTTGATGGTTTCCAAAAGGGGCATTGCACAATCTGGGAGAGAGCGGATCCTGTTATCAAAGTTCTTATTTCTGAGGTACACCATCCTGGCTTGGATGGTTTTTGTTAGGCGATTACAGTAGATCTTAAGGACAGGCAGACCAGAGCGTTGGTACTGCCTTCGGATGGTGCTACGAAGTCTTATAAGGTCATTGGTAGATCTGTGAAGGTTCAGAGTATAGCTCACCTGCAGCGTGGACATCGAAGCATTTTTCTATGCATTCACCTACATCAGCTTAAAATAGAAAAAAGGAGGGGCATAGAATGATAATCCAAATGCTTAAGTAAGCGAAACGTATAAAGTTTGACTGCAGTCATAGTTTGGCTGCCGAGTGATAAACAGGGTTGTTCGTTGCGTTGCTCACAGAAAACGAACTAACTCAGAGAATGAATAACTTTTACTCAGTTGTGAGTCAATTTTACTCATTCGTGTGAATTTTTTTCTTAAAGCGTAGGTTATTCAACACATGAGTAAACTACGATTTAAAAACTACAAGGGACAGCCCTATGGGGTTGTACGCAATGGTGACGTAGGACTTAGTGGTCTTATGTAATAAAATCTTATTTTTTAACTGCAGCAGGAGCTTATGTTTTGTGTAGGAATAGGAATTTGAGCAGGGTTCTCTCTGTTTATACTCTTTAGTATGACGCGATTGACATGGACAGCCCAGAGCTACTCACGAAGAGCTACTGATTCCGATAAATAGCGCTGCGATTTCTTCTTCCTTCTATGGATGCTCATGTGGGCTGCAGCTTGCTGCTTGCAGGCAGCCTTTTATTGTGTACTGCAGAACACCACCACTCACCACGCGGTGATTTCATAAACACCGTTTGGTGAGACCGGATGGAGTTCAACTTTGAAATCTGTGTTTGGGAAATCACTTTTCGCAGGCAATCGGTGATAATTTTAACTATCATAACAACAGTTGCACATTCGTGAAATTTTCAATAATGTTATTTAAAAAAATGATACAGTCTTTAATTTAACAAATGCGTAGAAATATTTCTGATCCATTGGTGGTAAAATTACTGAAATTGGTCCAGGGAAAGCTTTCATTTCAATCTTTCATAATTTTGTTACATGTTCCATTTTCGGTTTTCACAAAGTGTACCCCCATATAAAAATCACAGACGTAGTCCTACGTCAAAAAATTCTCCATACGAATCAGTAAAAGAGACTCATTCTCCGAGTAATATTCGTTTTCAATGTATTTAGCTTGCCATCTCGGCTAGAAATTGGAAATTGGATAGTCGTGACTAGATAGAATATTACTATCTCTAGTAATGTTATTCAGATGAATAAGGCATATTGTATACCGTGAATTTCGATGATGAACCGGGAAAAAATATACTTCGTCCTCTCTTTGGAAAATATTAATCTTCTCAACTACTATTCCGGATACAATCACTTTGAAGAACTTATTCAATGATTTTGATGAAAATTCTAAAGAAATTCTAGAGATAATAAGGTTTGTAAGATACAAATTCCAATGGTGAGGATTACAGGTTTATTTCTAATGAATATTGTAAATAAATTCCGAGAACAATGTAAAGAGAGTTCTTATGAGAACTTCAACGAAATTTCGAGAGCATTGAGTTCTGAAGGAATAAGAAAGATAATTTCAAATGAATTCTATTGAAAGCTCCAAGGGATATCCATTGAAAACATCAAGTGTTTCAAATTTTCAATTAAATTTCTAAACCATTTATTTTGTCATTTATATATTATTGAATCGAACAGCAAAATTATCTCGTAGTTCTACGTCATCAATGCGGTCGTGCTTTGGACACAACCCTCAACTTTTTCAACAACTAAACCACCTGTACTCAGCTAGTAAGCTGTGTTAGCGTTACTTTGGAAGCATTTTTACAGTCAGCCACACAGCAAAAAAATAATTTTAATATCACACAAAGTGGATGCACTTCAATCGTGTTGAAAATATGGTGTAATATTACTTGCCAAAAAGGACAAAATTATCATTAATACAGTGCATGAACTGACATTACGCTGCTTTTACTGTATTTTTTTATTGTTGTGGCCATAAAAATTACGTGAGATTTTCGACATGATTGAAGTGCATCCTCTTGGATGTAATATTAAAATTTATTTTTTGCTGTGTAGGTTTATTTTTAGACGTGTGCAGTTTTACAGCTTTTACTCTGCTCCTTTACAAAGCTGAAGTAACTAGTCGAGAAAAGTGACTAAGTGATTTTGTTGTAGAAAGTCATATAGATGTGTTAACGTCAGTTCAAAGTGTTGGCGTAGCAAAGTTGGTAGTGTCAAGGTTTGCTAATGTGGTCGTCACGAGTACGATTCCCAGGTTCCGGCAGGGTAAAAAATTTGGTGGTGTGCTTATTTATAACTAATTCCGATTAATTTGATTCACAGCTAAAAAAAACTCAATAAATTCCTCTAACAAAAAAAGTAGAAGGGTCTGTGCTAAGGGATACGAACGGAAGCTTGACGTAGGACCGCTACTGGACGTAACAAATATATAGTGCTTTTAGTTCTTTTAACCGATCGATAATGTATTATCTTAACTGTTTCCATTATTTAATTGGTGGCCCTAAGAAGGACCGTTAATTGCTTTTTCAGGTTTTCTTTTGATCGTTTGGGACGGCTACCGTGTAGCTGATGAAAATAGTGATTATTGATACCTGAAAATTTAAAAGTTTGTTTGTGACATTACATTCTGAATGATGATATTACTACTTACCTATATCAGTAAGTATAGGCCGGTGGTAAAAGAAATAGCCCAAGTAACATTGCAAGTTGATCGATGTTTAAATGCATTCTACAAGTCCAAATCATGGTCAACAGAACCTTCATAAAACCATCATTGTTATTTGGGAGGTGATGAATACTTTACATCTAAGATCTGGAATATGTAGAGCAAAGGCTGTGAGTGGTCGGAAAAACGTGATCAGAGATGTTATGCCTCAGAACATCCAGGCCTGCTGTGGTGAGAGGTGATCACGTTTACCACTACACCACCGGCGCCGATTACTTGAGATCTTACCGATGCAATTTTCAAATGATAATTTGGTCCAGGTTGTATGTTTGTTTCATTGAGACATACATATATCTAACACAGCACATCACTATGTCATTAATTTTAAAGTCCATCCATCGGTCATCATAAATAATAAACAATCATTCATCCCACTTTTGCAGGTCTGCCACACATACACATCCATTCCTTTCGAGAATCCAGCCAATCAACAATCCTAGATTAGAGATATTCCTGTCTGTTGCCTTTTCTTCTAATCGTACACAGCTACATCCCAACATCAAAAGAAATCAAGATCAAGAAGAGTGAGTCGCATCATTTCAAAACATTCCACCGAGAAAAACAACAACATCCAACTGGAAACAGAAGAACCAGTTCAAAAGACCTCATCATCCTTTTTGACAGTTATCAATAATAACATCTCATGTTTCATGCATCCAATTCTCCTCTCGTTTCTTCATTCACATACTCTCGAATGCATGATGGGTTTAATATTTTCCTGTTAAAAAGCGGATATCATCCCTCGGCAAAGATTCCGCAGCTAATGATTTAATGAGCTTTGGTTGTTTGATGTCGTTTTGGGGAATAATTCATGAGAAGCTGTGAGATCGAACACATCGGAGTAGAAAATTATGAAAAAACGACTGCCCATGTTTATGGCCGTGAGCAAGAGGTGGGTGGAAGATGAGTTTATCTTTCTCAACCCCCCTGGCACGGAAGTAGACACAGTTTTTGTTGCGGAAGCGCACAAGACAACAATTTATGCGATTCGCACACAGTCGACTTGTTTGTTGACTTTTAATAAGAGAGGGATTTTCATTTTATTAGCTTCCCACGCGGCTTCTTGAGCCATTACGATGGGATAATTAAATCCTGTGCGAGTGATCCACTTGGCGGGGTGTTTGTTAATGCTTGATGAAACATTGAGACAGCAATGCTTTAGATTTAAACAAATGATCGATAGTTGGAGAAATTTTAGTTTTCTCACGATATCAATACTTTTCCTGCGAACCTAACGCAGAGATCATCCTCCTAGATTGCACAACAGTAACCGGAACCGGAGTAAGGCGGTATGTATTTTTAATTAGAATTTCATTATAGTCGCACCACTTGTTGCAACGTGGTAACACTTTATTGCGAGCAATTTTCAAGTACTTCCAGCGCAGCTGCGGGTGCTTCAACAAAGGAAGCCACATAAAAGCGATAGACATAAACGTTATATTTGCTTCGTATCTTTACTGCTTCATCACTCCATCGATCCAGTCCCGGAAGAAGGCAACCTTGGCGTACCCATCCGGATAAACTGTTCCGCACTCGTTCAGCACAAAGTTTGCTACACCAACTAGCTTGTCCTCGTACACGGCCGGCCCTCCGGAATCACCCATGCATGCTCCGTTGTTGGCTTCGTTGTTCAGGCAAATCAATCCTGGCCCAGTTTGAGCCATCAACGCACTGCATAGTTCATCGTCCTGTACGTACATGGCATTATATTTCAACTGTTCTGAAGCTGGCAGTTCCGTTCCCACACGACCGTACCCCGAGATGACCACCTCATCTCCATGTTTCAGCTCACCGTTGAACAGTTCCACCTTCTCCACAGTATCGTCGAATTCGATCTCATAGTCTAGCTCGATCAGTGCGATATCGTTCTTGGTATCACCGTAGTGCTCATGGGGATATGCCTTATACACCGTGAAGAACTGACCTTCTTCTTCGAGCCTTGCCGAACCGGCGTAGACGGTCAAGTCCTCTCCTGCAATCCTACAAATGCAACTTGTAACACAAATCTCTAGTTTCCTACAATTGAATGAGTTACATACGGAATCACTCCATCCAGAACGCAATGGGCTGCAGTTAGGATCCACTTGTTGTCGATGATGGAACCCCCGCAGCGGAAACGATCCTTGAAGAACAAAGCCACCTGATAGGGGAACTGGTGCTGCTCGGCGAATTGTCCCCCGACGATTTTCGACGATGGCATTGCCATTGCCAGCGATGACGCAGCGATGGCAAGCACTGAAAATAAGACCACGCGGTGCATTGTGAACACAAATTGATGGCTACAAAGTGAAAGTGAATTAATAATCGTTCTGCTGTTCGAGAGGTGGATGTTTGTCTTTTTATAGCTGGGATACAGGAGGGTTTCAAGAGGTTTGCATGGGTAGGCTTAGTCTGCTGGGTTGATCTTATCAGTCAATGGAGCATTGTCAGGCATTTCAAGAATGTGTACATTCGGTGAGTTATTTATAGAGAGTAGGCGGCTTAAGCCATCTTATTAATATATTCAGGGATGGTTTTTTTTTTTTTGCTAGGCGGAAACCTTCAAAAAGGCCATCATGCCACCGCTTGACGACCAGGCGGTCACGGTGATATGGTGTGTGCGATTCTTACCGCACTAAAACCTCCTTGGACGCCTTGCCCTTTTCCTCCGGAACCCCTATTACTTCGGAGGGGGCTGTGCACTACGCACCTAACTTTATCTCAGCTAACTGGCGCTTCCAGTTCGCTGATCGTCTCTCCAATTTGTGAGCCATTTAGCTCCCAGCGTCACGTGCTCTGCGGCTAACCTCCGGTGGTTGATTCAGCCTACTCCGACGGAGAGTTCTCCCGGCTTCGGCTTTCAGTTCGCACTTGTGTGAGCACATTACTACTTTCTAGGTGGTCTTCTCGCCATTTTCACTGCAGCGCTGACATGTTCTGCGTTACTGCTCTGCTGACGGCGTTAAAGATGCAAGTACTTCCTCAAGCAGCCATGAGCAGACAGGAACTGCGTCAAGTGGAAGTTTACTTCTCCATGCTTCCTGTTCACCCAGGTCGAAAGAATCGGTATTAGCCTGTGTGTCCATCTACCGTTCTATGCTGCATCCCACTCCTGCTGCCACTTAGCCATCGACACCGTTCTCACCATTTTTCGTACTCCTCTGGTTTCTCTCGTCATATAGCACTCGTAGTCCTCCACCAAGGTGATGCCGATTGGGATCATACCGGCGATAACGCATACTGCCTCCGTCGAAATAGTTCTGTACGCACTCACGACTCTTGCTGCTGCTTGGACCAGGATTGTTCGGCATGATTCTGGCTATTGCGTTGACGGCCTTTGCCGCCATCTCGCACGCATATTCTATGTGGCTGTTAAAGTTCAGCCGGTCGTCAATCATCACTCCCAGATACTTCAGCACGCGCTTCGAAACAAAGGCGTGTTCCCCGACGGTGATTCCTGCCCGCTGTACCGCTTTACAATTACTAACCAATTACACTTCCGTTTTGTGGTGGGCTATCTGCAGCTTCGCTCCTTGTATCCAATCATGTTGATCGCTTCGGTCGCCAACACTTCCACCTGTTACCGTCAATACGACGTCGTCCGCAAAGCCAACGATCTCAACACCTTTGGGCAGCTTCATCGTTAGCACGCCGTTGTACATCCCTTTCCAGAGCGTTGGACCAAGGATGGAGCCTTATGGAACTCCCGCTGTGATCCTAATCGATATCTGTCCTATGTCTGTCTCGTAGACCAGAACCCGGTTCTGGAAATAACTCGTCAGGATCCTTAACAGGTAGTCAGGGACCCTCATTCTATGCAGCGCTTCGGCGAAGGCCTTCCAGCTGGCGCTGTTGAACGCATTCTTGACGTCTATCGTTATCACGGCGCAATATCGATCTCCTCTCCGCTTCTGTTTGGACGCGTTCTCGGCTCTCTCGACCACTGTCCGAATTGCATCCACCGTCGATCTCCCCTTCCGGAATCCGAACTACCTCTCCGACAATCCGTGCTCACTCTCCGTGTATTTCGTTAGCCTGTTTAGGATTATCCTCTCCAAGAGTTTTTCGAGTGTATCCAGCAGGCATATAGGCCTATACGATGCTGGATCCCCCGGTGGTTTTTCCTGGTTTCGGCAGCAACACTAGCTTCTGTATCTTCCACCTATCAGGAAAGTGACCCTCGTCCAGGCATTTCTGCAGCACCATCCTGAACATGTCGTGGTACGCCTGGATCACCGATTTCAACGCTACGTTGTGGATTCCATCCGGACCGGAAGCTTTCTTCACCTTCAATCCTTTCGCCACTGCTACGAGTTCCTCGTTGGTGACTTCGACGATATCTCCCTCTCCTTCTCCGTACGGTGTAGGTGGGCAGGTCGATGGGTCGTGCTTCGGGAAAAGTCCTACCACGTTGACTTTCAGCTTCTCTGAACACATTTCAGCGGACATCGTTGGACCTCTGATCTTCGCCATCACGACTCGGTATGTCTCGCCCCAAGGGTTGGCATACAGCTCCTTAAAACAGTTTGACTTGCTCTGCTTTATCTCTCGTTTAAGCGCTCGAAACACTCCTCTTCGTGTTCCTCTCTGTATGCTTCTGTTCTTGCTCTTTGAACACATGTTCTGGCTCTGAGACAACTAGCGCGGAGGGTGCTAAGTGCCTTTGAGGTCATTATAAAACCCTAAAACCCAAGACTTTTATCATTCTATGAACATACAATACCAACATTTCGCACACCCAGCACTTCCCGCGTCATCCTCAATCCGATTTATCCTTGCGATTTCCAACCAAAACATTCAAGGTGTCAGACATACCGGGTTGCCGGGATGGGTATTTTACAAACAATTGCAGCTTGCTCTATAACCGGCACAATCGGCACACCTGCGGCACACTGTAAAAAAAGATGACCCAAGATTGGTGTGCGGAGTGACCTACCCCTTGCGCCATCCTAGGGGCATCCCACTCTAAACTTTGTATTTCTCGCATTATACTCAGAAAGTTCTTACTGATACCTGAAAATACTTAAAAATACATAAGAAATATTTAGCGCTAGTTTGTTACCACCGTTGCTAGATACATTTCATTGTTTATTTATCCGGTGTCATCTGGGATTTTGTGTGTGCGTATTTAGAAATTCAACTATTATTTTTTTAATTTAATAATTGTGTGTAGGAATCGAAGAGGAGCCGTTTTGATTCAAGAAGTATTACATTGCCAAACTGGTTCACCTGTCATTCAAAGGAAGAATAAGGAGCTATTTGGAAATTTATTGTAAAAGAAAATACAAATTTGTCTATCCCAAAACCATCTATCGATAAAGATGGATTTTTCGTCCATTAGGATCTTGACCGTGCGATGATAACTTCAGGAATTTACGCTAATTGAAGCTGAATGCGAAGTTGTGAAAGCTTTCCACACCATCCGTACTTATGGAACAGGCAAACAGACATAACACATTGAATATTTCTCATTGTAAAACATCGTTGCTAAAACATTACCGCCATATGTTGAGTACACTGTGGTGGGTAGTACGCTGAACAGATGGTGGTAGTGTTTAAAGGTCAAACGCAAGAGAATTGACTAAGCGCGCCACCGGTGGCGGTACTACCAACTACGATACTTTTAAATTGATCGTTAAATGCTTGTTTGATGAACAACTTGCGAGTGTTATGTCTGTTTGTATGTGCTTATGGTATCCGGATAGCCACATCTCCTAGATTTCCGCCGAATGAGTTTATTGTAGAAGTGAATAACATTTCCTCGGGATGGGAACCTTCGATGCTCTCATGGTTAAGTCTTATTATTAAGGCTGGACATGACGAACCAACATATCCGTTTTATGTTAATCTCGGAAAAGCTTTAAACATTGTTTGGAAAATTGTTTGAAATAAATTCATATATTTTATTTCGAGATTATTTTACCCGAAATGAGAAAAAATATGTTACGTTTTTGAAGTACATCGTTTAATTTGGTTTATCAATGTTTTGAAATAAATTATTATTACAGAGCAGATTAATATTTTCCTATTTATCCTTAGTGGTTTTAAAGCCTAAAAGTTAGAAAATCAAGTTGATTTCACATAAATCTTTCGGCTACTATCAGGATACTCATTCAACTCCCAGTCCGTCGTAACTCATCTTTACCGATGTAAGTTTCTGAAAACGTGGCACGATACGGCCACCAGTGACAATTGCAATCAGTTCAATTTCAAGGCAGTTATGCTTCATTGTATTTATATTGCTCTCTGACAAATAACGAGCGTAGTCCTAGTATCCTAGTCAATAATTCCAACTCATGCAGCTTGCGGTAATTCTTAGCCGAAGTTCCGTCCAACATACGCTTTTATTATGGCAGTTCAGACTGATAGGTTAGGAAGGCCAGTTTGGAATCTGGTTGCGAGTCTGGACAACAACGGCACCATTAACCTCCAGTTAAGCAATAGAATTAAAAAGTTTGATATCAGCCAGGTCGAAATCACACATAATTCGGATCTGATAAATTTTCGATCCAACAGCAGTCGCTGCTCCAACTGGTTCGCTGAAAGAAAATTGTGTTTTGATGATCTATTTCATAAGTAGAATTAAAGTAGAATTAAAGTACTCACTCATAAACATGATTACACTACTTCATTCAATTTTAACAGATTGAAGTAATACATTGACGAAAAATACAACAACATTAGAAATCGGTTACCACAATTTAAAAAAAATAAAAAACTTAAAATACTTAAAAATGCCTAAGAATACTTATCAGATACTTGGAAATACTTAACTGATACTAGAGCTATACTTTAAAGTGGGATACCCCTAGGAGAGGACCATTTCCTTTTTGGCATTAAGACGGAAATGTTGAGTGGAATTTTGCCTATGATGATGGAGCTTTTTCATCATTTGAAAATTGATTGCTCAAATACATTTCATCAGAAGGGGGATCAAGAGATTGACCGTTTCTTTTGCGCTTAGGTGCAGTACAACTTTCAACCAAATCGAGTTCCAAGCAAGAATGAGACTTGAAAAAGGTTGAAAATTTACAGGTATATGGAGCACAGAAAAATTCTGTTTAAATTTTTTCTAGCTTAAGGTTCAATTTACTTTGATGCTTTTAGGAAAATTTCAAAAGTAGTTTTTTCTGACGCATTATTTCAGATTGCAAAAAGCTCGCACTATTCGATTCTTTTTGATATTTTACACAAAATGACGCGAACTTTTTGCAATCTAAATTAATGCGTCGAAAAAAACGGCTTTTGAATTTAAAAAAAATGCATCTAAGTAAATGAAACGTTAAGGTGCAGTAACACTTCCATCAACAAAAAGCAAATAGAACGCACGGCAAGAGAGCACGATGCGGACTGGTTCTGGTCAACCGTTTGTTCTAGCGAGATGGTGCTGCTTGGTGGTTGCTTTGTGGAATTGATCCCGATAATCAGGCGCTGCTGATTTTTTTTCCTCTGTTCGGGACCTACCACCAGTGCGACCAGTAATGGTAGTATGTGTAATGTAGTATATCCCGAATCCTTAGTTTAGTGCATGTCGTATTACTCCATCACTATTGAGAAATGATGAAGTATTCGATTTTTTTACAGTTGTCATTATTGCATTTATCGCAAGGATCCGACTCTAATTAAAAGGTCCCGCTATTTATACCCTTCGGAGTGTTGAAATACCCTCCAAAGGCGTACCCCTTTGTCAGTCAAAATTAGAATCCTTAGCAACAAAATTAAGGAATGACACCGATAATGACCATGCATCAGAGCCCTAGTCTTAGCCACTTCAAACTAGGGAACAACGAATAGAAGATTAGGAATCACATAGATGAAGACTTGAAGATTTTTTCCTTTTTTCAAGATCATCCTCGGTGGACAAAGCCGAGTCTTGTCACTTCAAGGCATAAAAAGTATCAAGGACTAAAATGTGTTCCTTGGATTACTGAAAAATCCTGTTCCCCTATTTTGAAGTAGTCAGGACTAGGAATCGGTGGTAGATCTTACATCCCGTAACGTACCACGAAAAGGTGATCTACCCACGTTACGAGGCAAGGCACTGTTGATATGCAAAGGCATGTCCGCGCATAATCGAACCGTGAAAGGTATTTCTACTTAGCACGCGAACGCGATGCCCTTGAAACCCGAAGAGGAATGGTCGTTGACGTCTAAAGATAGTTGACTCTTAAGCCACCTAGACCGTACCGTGCCAACCAGAAAATGATTTGAAGGAACGAAACAAAGGTCCTGAACCCGTGGACTTGATGATAATTTGAAAATAACCTGTCAAAAGATGTCATCCATGCAAGTGCAGTTAAATTTTAAACAGGTTTTTGAGTTATGATTTGTTGCAAAATATATAATCGAAGTGTGCTCTGCTTCTGTAAGGACGAGACATTTTTTCCGAAATTTCAAATTTTAGGCTTCATTTGTTCTGTCATTGATTTTTCATCGCGTTTTAGCCCGAAACAATGTACCAATCGGTAACATAGTTCTTGAATAGAACTTTAGTACAAACCAAGTGCATGTGATCGGGTAAAATGCATTTCAAAGTGTATTTTTATCAACATCCCAGGTAACAATTTGATGCTAAACAAGTGTTGTTCAATCGATTTTAATTCAGCCTTAGTTTGAATAATTGTTGTACATAGTCCACGTTAACCTTTGTTCTGCTTTTAAACATCTAAATCTGGTGATTTTATTCAGCCAAAAGCTTAACACGAGGGGCGCGCACTTCCAGGTATGAGTGCGTGATATATCAAATAAATCGTGGTAATTTAAATACTTTGAAGACAGCAATAATTTTAATTTTAATATTTTAAGCGGTATTGAAAGTAATCAACAAATAATTGACGTTAATTAGAGTAATGAAAAATAATTTAAATCTCTTAAAAATAATTGAAATCTAATTTTTGACAGTAATTAAAGTATTTAATGAAATTAAGGGTGTATTTAAAGTAATGACTGCAGTAATGGCAAGATTTAAAATATTTGGTCAGCAGGCTGCGTAGTATTGAAAGATTAGTGCGTGCCCTTCGGATTAACAGTTATATAAACTATAAGCTTTTTAAGGCTTTAAATAGCAGTATTTTCCAACACTTGTTCAGCCTTCTAGTTTTATTTCAAAAATAATAATATCTATGCATTTATATGGAGCTCCTTTAACTTGTTGCTGACTAATTGGATTAACATATTTAGATTGTTGATATAAGTTTAAAAAGTACCCTTTTCATTTTGGGATTCGAACCGGCAGTCACTGATTCACAGGCGTCAAAAGGTAAACAACAACTGGTGACAGTAAAATATTCCTCTCATTTTCAAGAGACAAAAGTGCGTGATTTATTGCGATGGTCATTTGGATGCTATTTTAGTACCATAATTGAGTAATATTTTTGGAATGCAGTCTGAAAATGTTAATACTTCCAACGTCGTCGCAGTCCACATATACCTGGAGCTAAAAATTTCATCTTCCTTGTCACTACTGCTGCCACTGCTTGTAATCAGAAAGGTAGGCAATGAATTTAGAAGAACTAAAATGCAACGAGTGACACACCCAAGTAACAATTTGGGTTTTATGAGGGTTCTGTAGATCATGATTTAGACTTGTAGAGTGTTTTTAAACCTTAATTAAATTTTCAATGCTACTTGGGCAGACACTGACGACATTTCACAAATCAAGCTATCCAAATGTGTGTAACGCATTGTTGATTTGTGGAGTTGTGTTACGCTTAAATAAGGCTTGTTCAATCTTTAGATCAGCTAACTTATTGAGGTTGGATTATGGGGATACAATTCGCTTCATGCACTGCTAATCAACCAAAAGCCTAATGTTAATCAGTTTTGTACACCTTAAATTAACCAATAATCAGCTTCTCTTCTTACTGTTCAGCTTGAATTGTTACTTGGCATCCTTTTCGTCAGAACTGTTATTATGCGATTGGCAAGCTGGCCCGATGATTCTGATTGAATTGGAGGCGGATTGTGCAAGACTATCTATGAAGATTCGATGGAATAGTTTTAAGTGTTGAGCTAGAACTAGAAGATGCAACAGTCTTCCAAGTTTTTACTTAATGGGCTAACCATCGTTCATTTGGTGAGTTCGTTCTCACAAAGTCAAAGGACGTCATTTCCAAGAGCCGCTTTCGTGCTGTATTTTTAAGAGAAATCGAATGTCGAGTGCGCTATTGTCAAAGGTTGGGAACGAGTGGGTATGGCCAAGTTCCAACATACATTTGCCAATTGGTTCATTCGGCAAGATAGTCGTCCTAGTGTTTTTTTCTGGTTTAAGACGTTTCATGTTTTGTACCTTAAAGTTCAAATGGTTCAAAAATTCTTCAAAAGAATTTTTGAACTAATTTGGGAATAACTGGGAAAAGTCTTGGAAGTGCCTTTGATTCAACAATAGTGCAGCAGGACAGTAAGAGTACAAAATTAATGAAACTGGCTGAGATCTTCCCTTTATTTGCATTTATATGTTCTTAAATTTATAATATACTTTCGTTCTATTACTCTCTACTGAAATCTAGCTCTCACCTGTTCGTGTTCAGCGTTGGAAAATTTTGCGAGGTTTAATGAAGCATACAAAATGAAAAGTTTGCGAGTCATTGTAAGGTTTAGCGAACTTTTCCTGTAGACTGATTAGAGACCCGGTTTTTTTTCTGTTTTCACACAAGGGAAGATAGAACTAGTGTTCCTTCCTCCTTTTCCTTTCTCCTACCGCCTTTTATTCCATTTTTCTCTTTTCAGAAAGTGAGTAATGGCACTATAGCCATAAGCCATATAGGGCTAAGTCAAGAGTAAGTGCACATGTCCCAACCACTCGAGGAAAATGGGGCATCATTTAATTTTTTAGATTAGATGCTCACAACGACCAATCGTTTATAGATAACAATACAACGGAACGTATGGTACGAAATGTCCAAGTTTCATCCATTTATTGGATTCTGAAGCATCGTGTTTACATTATTGATTTTAACAGGCCCGATGTTTTTGAATCATCTTGCCCCTTAAATGCTGCACAGTAGGCCTGGACGTTTTGATTTAATTTGCGCATATCTGATGTACAAAATATACCAAATAGACAAGAAAAAGGAGTGACGTATATCTATCATTATCCAGGATGCTTTCATGAACTGGCTGTGTTGGTGTTAGATTAGATTAGATAAGATTAGATTAGATAAGATTAGATTAGATGAATTATTGCAAAATATATAAATACATCATTTTGATTGGTATTTTTAGGTTTCAAAATGGCCGAATGCAAAGTTTCATGAACATCAGGGAAGGTCGAGAATGATGTTTTTTTAGCCATTTGACTTGGAAATGTGTTATTGTGAACAATTACTAATTTTGTGTTTATTAAAATAAACTTGGGATGAAAGCACATGGAGTTTGGGGAGGCAAAACCTCAAAGGAGAAAGAGTTGACAAAAATCTGACTAAGTTAAAAAAAAAAGAAATAACGAAGATATGACCTAGTCAAAGTAAAGCTGAGAACCATCATCAGTGGGCACGTCAGCCATATGCATCACCACCAAATATTTATAATTGTACTGATTTTGAATGCATATTTGTATTTGTATTTTTAATGCTTATTTGAGAGCGATTTTAATTTCATTCTAGAACACTTTCGATCTGAGCGCTAGTAAATGATCAATCAGAAAATAACTGAATTGATTTTTTCACTAAGCTCCAAGGGCTTACAAAAAAAACCCTAATTGAGCATTCCGAACCTTTTCAACTTAGCCATGTCTCTCAGCTACAATAAAGGCCACTAACGTCAAAAATCGAATCGATCCCAAAATGTAACGTTCCCTTTTTTGTATAGTCAGCATTGGTCACCGGGTAATATGTTCACTTTCACCCGCACCCGAACATGGAGACCGATTTAGATTTTATGGTAACCGCAGACAAATTCCATAAAGAGGACCTTCTTTCTGAGCAAAAAGGCATCTAAGGATGGTCGCATGCCTTGCATCCTTACGAAAGTATGTCACCGTATGAAGATTTACTTGTGGACCGAAGAAAAGAAATATCTCTACCCCTTGGGGGGAACGATGGACCCATTTAAAAAATTCAATATCCTGGGTACAGCAGGTTTCATGCTCATCATTTTTGGGTGGGATTCCATGCACAAGAACAAAAAAAAATCACATAGCAAGAAGCTTAAAATGTTCTTGCATTAAGATATCACGAATTTACATCTCAATTAAGATCAACACTCCTCCGCGGGTCGAATTCGACCCTGCCCTACGGGCATCATGTGATAAGTATTTCTGGCAAATGTAAAAAAAAATCGTCACAACATCCATCTTGAACGGAACTGATGACACCGTGTGTCGAGGAGGGGGCTTTCCCTTCGACTGTATCCGGTTGATTTCCGCAGCCAGCTTTTTCCTAAACAGCACCTGGCCAAGTGTAAGGTACACCTACGAAAAGAGCACTCGCTCCCCTTCCCCCGGTGAATGTTCGAACGATAACTTTCGAGTCGAATCCTTGTCAAGGAAGCGATTCAATTTTTGATGAGGTGAGCGCGTTTTGGGTAGCGGTTACCCGTTCCGATCGGAAACGAACAGAACTCGGATTTATTCCGCAATCATTCCGGCAACTGGCGGCATCGAGCAGGTAGTAAAGTAGTCATACGGTTTGGGTCCTGTTCGATTGGTTCGAGTAAACCGCACCGAACCGTCTTTTGGTGGTCTCGGTCTAGAAGGGTGGTTATTGCTGTCGATTCAGCGTTCTCTGCTCCAATTTATAAGGTAGCTTGGTTGTATGTGTGAGCAGTAACCAAGTGAATGGAAAATACGTTTCTGATAGTTACGGACATTTGGACGGCCGTTGTTACAGTGAATAGTACCTTTCAGGTTTTATGCACTTTTGATGGTTTGCACTTTTTGTTGGGCAAGAATTGGATACATAAAGGGCAGTCGGATTGAATTCGTGTGTGATGAAATGTTGACCAGAAATGAAATAGAATAAAGTCTGGTTAGAATTTAATTTGGACGCAGGATTCAATGTCAATCCACGGTGCTGGACACACTAGAACACGTTTCAAAGTTTTATAGATCGTGGAACTTGAAATAAGAAAATTCATGCTGTGAGAATCTATCTTGGTCTGCAGCTATGTCATTACCAATTTGGATTCGACTTCTAATACCAATTCAAAATTGAGAACTATTTTCTATTTTACCTATATATTATTCAGGAAGGCTCTAGTTTGATGGAATACATGAGTTGTATTAATCTTGGAACTTTACCTTTGTGGCAACCTCGTTATTTCCGCACACATTGAGCGCAGAGAGCAAACGTTACAGTTTATCACATTGTGGAAAACGATTGTACAGCTTTACAAAAACACATGCACATTGAGGCAAACACAAAACGAAACAAGGAAAGAGTTGTGCGCTTAGATAATGTTACTTTTCTCAATGTGCTCTTTAAATGAGAAGCTTTTGAATTTACTCCCGGCAACGAATGACGTAGAAAAGTAGTAAAAGATAAAAAAAAAAACAAACAACATGCGCATGCATCAAAGCAGCCTGGATTTTTTTTCCTTGATTTGTTTTCCGTCGATCTTGTTTTCCGTGGTGAGCACCAATGCTACTGACGCCAGGTAGGCAGCTCCCACACCTGGACCCTACCTATCGACTATCTAACTCATGAACCGGGGACCAACGGCTTTACTTCCCCTCCGAAAGAAGGTGTGATCTGAGATGTTATGCCTCAGAACATCCCGGCGGCGCCGAGTGGGATTGAAAACAGGCCTGCTGGGGTGATAGGTAATCACGTTACGTGGACGAGCTGACAGAAAAGTTAGTGAGAGCATATGAAACGACCATGCTGAGGAAACTGGAGCCAAATAACAGATGGCGTCTAGGGGCATCCCACTCTAAACTTTGTATTTCCCGCATTATACTCAGAAAGTTCTTACTGATATCTAAGATACCTAAAAATACTTAAAAAATACTTAAGAAATATTTAGCGCTAGTTTGTTACCACCATTGCTACACAGATTTCATTCGTTTATTTACCCGGTGTCATCTGGGATTTTGTGTGCGCGTATTTAGAAATTCAACAATTATTTTTTTAATTTATTCCTTTTGTGTAGGAATCGAGGAGGGGCCCACTTTGATTCAAGTAATATTACACCATTAAACTGGTTCACTTTTCATTCAAAACCAATTCCACAAAGCCACCACCAAGCGGCACCATCTCGCTATAACAAACGGTTTACCAGAACCAGTCTGCATCGTGCTCTCTTGCCGTGCGGATCTATTTGCTTTTTGCTGATGGAAGTGTTACTGCTACCTAAAGCTACAACCAGGCATGGAAAATCATTGCATTCTTTTTGTGCATTCATTACATTCATTTGCCTCTAACTTTTTTCTTCAACACCATTCCGCAAAATAATGCATGGAGCTTTTGTAGGTTTTGTTATTAGCAACAACTTTTGTTAACAAGTCAAATCCGTATCTCTTATGCATGACGAAGCAGAGCGAACAGAATCCACAAAAAAAACAGTAACAAGTTCTGCCCGCTCTAGTTCGTGATGCATAAGAGATACAGATTTGAATTATGACCAAAACTTGTAGCTAATCATAAAACCTACAAAATCTCAATACATCATTTTGCGGGATGCTGTTGATGAAAAAAGTTAGAAGCAAATGAATGTAAATGAATGTTTAAAATGAATGCAAATGATTTTCCATGCCTGGCTACAACAAATTGAAATAGCACGTTTCAGTGCTCAATATACATGTTAATGTTCTACCTTTTCCAACTTTTATTCCTCTTCGATCTTGTTTGGACCCTACCCAAGGTAATCATGTTTGGATATTGATTTGGAAAATTGCTCCTCAATCCATCAGATTCTTATAGTTATCAGCTTGGAAGTCGATTTGGTTAAGATTATACTGCGCCAAAGCGCAAAAGAAAGGGGCAACCTCTTGATCCCACTTTTGATGAAATGTATTTGAGCAATCAATTTTATTTGCTCATGAATGATCAAATGATCCATCATCCAGGCAAAATTCCACTAAACATTCCCGCTTTAATGCCAAAAAGGAAATGGTCCCCCCTATTGTCATAACCACTTCCAATTTCCATGTTCTTCGCATGGAGCTTTTGAACTTCGCGAAATTCAAGTTTGCACTGCAAATTGGACGTCAGGGTGAATGCCGTGTATTGGCTGAAATCTTGGACGGAATCAAACGTCTTCTCAAGTATCTTACTAAGAAGCAGCACCAATTTTTTTCATACAACAGCAAAACTGAACGTGTGTTCAAGGTTGTCATGAAAGGTCTGCCCAGTGGTGAATCCCTGGGTCAGATCAATGATGAACTGGAAAAATACTTGGAGTTGTGCCACTCCAAGTAATCAAAATGAAAATGAAATCCCGTCCTGGCGATTCGAGCAACGGGATTTCTAATGATTTTAATTTAGTTCACTTCAAGTCTAGTGAACTAAAGAACCTTAAGGCCTTAGAAAAAGCTAGCCTTATGCTCCAAGTCCGAGTGAAGTGGGAACACTTTAGGAAAACTGGAGGAAATTTCCAAACCCTCACTCAGTGCCGTAAGTGCCAGGGATGGGGTCACGGAACAAAAAAAATGTTACATGCCAGCTAAATACATGAATTGTGGTGATTCCTCTCACGCAAAGGACGACTGTCCTGTGAAGGAAGATCCTAAGAAATTTAAATGTTCAAATTGTGCTGAAAACCACAAATACAATTTTTGGGAAATCTCGTTCTTAGCGACAGGTAAGAAACGCCCCACAACAACGGTCAGCGAGGAACAAATTCTACATTCGTACCCGAACATAGGTACAAATATCACCCCTGCCTCAAATTCTTCATTTATACCTGCTCCCCTAACTGCTAATAATGTTCAGCGAGTAAGTGGAGCTGCCTATGCTGCGCGGGTAGAAATCAAAATACTAGCTAACATAATTCTAAAGGAAATTTTGATAAAATTGACTCATGAAGCATTACTGCTTCTAAAATGAATTTTTTACAGAAATCATTAATCAACATGATTACTGATATGCTAAAAACTAACTCAATGTTTGATGCTATTTAAACTGGACTAAAATTTGCGAACCATATCGTCATGACTTTGAAATTCAGTGATGGATTTTGAATCATTAAATGTTTTAAATTGGAATGCTCGTGGCAATGGAGACGCTGATCGACTCACCGGCGAAGCACACAACAGTCCGCCGCTCATCGTGGCCATCCCGAGGAAGGATGCCATCAAGCCAATGAACCATGACATTCGTCTGCTATGTGGACCGACCAACGAGTGCTCACTCGGCTGCGTATCGACCATACAAGGCTTACACACGAGTTTTTGCTGAACAAATCGTCACCGCTGGTTTGTAGATGCTGTGGGACTGTCGTGGATGTCCGCCACGTGATATTGCACTGCATGAAGTTTGAAACAGTCATAGTTAAATACGATAGTAATTCAACCAGCCTACATGCGGCGTTATGCAACGACGATGACAAGGTAAAGAAATTGCTGAAGTTTCTGCAGGAAATCAAAAAAACAGGAAGCGAGAAGATAATGCAGAGGAAACAAATGAAGATGGAACGGATGAAGATGAAGAGGATAACGGAACGGAAGCTGATAAAGAAAATGCAGAAGAAGACGGACCGGAAGAAAGTTGCTGGACAATGCAAATTTGCGAAAATGAAGTTAGAAAACGAGAACAAGCGAAGATGTGGATGAAGAAGGCGAAACAGTGAAGTATCGGATTCAGATACTTATTTACTTATTTACTTATTTACTTATTTATTTGTCGTCAATCAGTTTTACAATTGTTGTCTTAAGTGCTATTTTTACAATTTTGTCTTTGTTTATATTTTTTATAATATGTCTTAAGAAAAAGTTAAAACATTACTTCTAGTTGACGTTATGCGACGAATTAAAATATTGCTTTAATTTAGTTTTTGTCATTGTAAAGTCAATGTTATCGCAGTGCTTATTATATGTATCCATCATTTGGTTCAAGGGTCCAAATTTGGCATAATTCGTACGATGACGATTTGTAGCAAATATATTTCTGTTTCGTAAATGCCTAGATGGTGTATATAAATTTAAGGATGACAATAGTTCTATTGAATCAATTCGATGTGATACGATATCGTTTACGAAAGAAATCATAGCAAATTCACGACGTTCTTTCAATGTTTGGATATTTATGAGCATACACCGAGCTGTGTAAGATGGCAGAGGAAATACAGTCCAACCTAACTTGCGGAGTGCATACAATAGAAACTGCTTTTGAACGGACTCTATTCTTTCTTCGTGTGTGATTGAAAAAGGTGACCAAACTATGCTGCAATATTCTAATATCGATCTTACATAAGCAATGTACAATGTTTTTATCGTATACGGATCGTGAAAGTTATAGCAGAAACGTTTTATGAAACCAAGCATGTTGTTAGCTCTGTTAATAATTGTGTTATAATGATCGGTGAAAGTAAGTTTTGAGTCCAAAATAACACCTAGATCCCTGACTCTATCACATTTTTCTACGATCTGGTTTCCTAAAGTGACTGTTATATCGGGTAGCTTTTGTTTTCTACTAATGGTAATGGAGTTACATTTTTTTATATTTAATTGTAGCAGGCTTTTTTGACACCAAGTATGGAATATTTGAATTTCCTCTTTGAATGTGATGATGTCTTTGGCATCTTTTATTTCCAAAAAAAGTTTAATGTCGTCAGCATATATTAAAACTTTCAATTTCTTAATAATGAAAGATATGTCATTGACGAAGAGAATAAATAAAAGTGGTCCTAAATGGGAGCCTTGAGGAACTCCTGAAGTGACATCAACGGGATTTGATATCTTTCCTTTGTATTTTACTATTTGATGACGGTCAGTTAAATATGATTCAAGCCACTTGAGGAGTGCGTAATGAATTCCCATTTTTTGAAGTTTAAAAAGAAGCATGGGTATGTCAATTCGATCAAACGCTTTGCTGAAATCTGTATACAACACTTCTACATGGTTTCCGTTATCCATTGCATTCAAGGAATAATTAATTAATTCGAGCAAATTCGTAGTTGTTGAACGGCCTTTAAAGAAGCCATGTTGCATAGTAGTTATTCTGTTTTTAATTTGAAGAAAGAGTTTTTCATTTACAATCGCCTCGAAAAGTTTCGGAATGCAAGAGATAATAGCTATACCACGATAATTACGTATGTCGGATTTTTTGCCCGATTTAAAGATAGGCACTAAAAACGAGTTTTTCCATATTTTAGGGAAGTTTCCGGATTCCAGTGACATATTGAAAATCCAAAATAATGGAGCAGTAAGTTCAGTTGCTAAAGCTTTCATAAAATCTGGCGGAACACCGTCAGGGCCAGGACCTTTAGATGCATCTAAATTGTGTAAACCCTTTAAGATATCATGAACCTTGATTTGACTTACGCTGATGTCACTTGAAAATTCTGGATATGATTCAAAATATTCACGGTCACGGTTCTCTTCTGAAAACATAGTATATATTTCTTGGAAGAAATTTGCAAACAAATTGCATATATCATCCGAGTTCTCACCTATCCTATCGTCCAAATGCATCTTTGAGGGAAAATTATCAGATTTTAATTTGGTTTTCACATAATTGAAGAAGTTTCTAGGACAAGATTTTATTTCAAGTTCAGTTTTTAAATTATACTCCTCAAATGCCATACTCACGGCCAAATTTAACTGATCGCAAATGTCTAAATAGTATGCCAAAGTTTCTTCACTATTATATTTTTTATGAAATTTGTGCGCTTTTTGCTTTCGATTTTTTTAAATTTTTCAGTTCCCTGTTGTACCAAACTGGATGTTTTGCATGACTCTGACGTCTTCTTCTTTTAGTTGGCACTTCTTCAAGAATTATTTCAAGCAACACATTGTAGAATACGTCAACTGCACATTCAACATTTCCTGCAGTTCTTAATATTACTTGCCAATCGACAATGTTCAATCTATTTCTAATGTTATCATAATTTGCTGAATTGTAATCAAAGATTTCATCAAATTCGCAGTCGTTGGTTCTTTCATTTATGTGAACGAATAGAGAATACTCTATTGCTGTGTGAAACATTTCATTTCTCCATATGGGACTTAACGATTCAGTCACACAGAAATCTTCATAAGTATTTGTTAATAAAAGGTCTAAATAACAATTTTGTTGATTTTTCACATAGTTAATTTGATAGAGTCCTAAATTTGCAATTTTGTCAAAAATGAAATGGAGTGTTTCATTTTCCCCAACGACTGGAAGTAAGATGCTTTCATTGTCCATATCAGAAATAAAGTCAACATTGCGTTGGTTAAAGTCCCCATATATATGAACTTTTACTTCAGGGGATAAACTAGACAAAATTTCTTCCGCTTTTCCAAAAAACTTATCATATGTATCCTTATGAGCATTGTTTGGAGGAAAGTATACCGAAGCAAAGACATGTGTTTCGTCTGCTACTTGCGCTTTTACCCATACATGTTCGAATTCTTTAAATTTAGTAGCCATAATAATTTCTGAATTCAATTGGGTCGAAATCGCTATTAATACTCCACCTCCCGATTTTTTTCCAGACCATTGAAAATTGCGGTCGTCTCTATAAACGTTATAATTGTTACCAAAAACTTCTTCACTTCTCACACTATCATCCCAACTTGTTTCATTAGCCATTATGACAGAGTAAGTAGAACTTAATATATTTTTGTTAATTTCATTTATTTTACCGGCGCTTCTCATGCGGTTAACATTTTGGCAATATACCAAAATTTCTGTACTGGTCTGAAGATTAGGTGAAGAAGTTGATGGTAACCTGTCATTCATAAAACTATTATCAAAATTATTTACCCCTGATCCATGTTCCGAATTTGTTTCGTTCTGCAAAGTGTCGTGATCTTCGTTATTTTCTTCCTCTATGGAGTGTGTCAGTTTTGTAGAAAAAACGAGTGCCTCTCCTTGATGTAGAGAAGTCGTGAAGTCCTGGATAATGTCGGGGTCTGCCGGATCATTGTCTTCCTCCAAGGGGTGCGTCAATTTCGTACAAAACACGAATTCCTGCATACACACGCCTCGCATGATGCAGTTGCAGCCATCCCGTTATGCAAGTGCGCTGGAACGGTACGTGGGTATACATCGCACGCCGGGTAGGGGTTTAAGATTTCCCCTCGTTGGAATTGCATCGTGGGTCGATAGTTAGCCTGCGGCGGTCTGGAAAACCGATATTTCGCTGCCGCAAGAAGCTCTCGATCAGGTGGCAGTAGGTTGTTTCTATTCTGACTAACACTGCTGCGGAAACTGTTACGGTTAGTGTTGTTGTTTCGATGATTGTTAGATATGTTATTGATGTTGTTGTTGTTGTTGCCAAAATTGTTGTTGTTGTTGTTGTGGTTGTTGTTATTTTTGCTGTTGTTGTTGTTGTTGTGGTTGTTGTTGTTGTTGTTGTTGTTGTTGTTGTTGTTGTTGTTGTTATTGTTGTTGTTTTTGTTGTTGTTGTTTTGGTGTTGTTGTTGTTGTTGTTGTGGTTGTTGTTGTGGTTGTTGTTATTGTTGTTTTTGTTGTTGTTGTTGAGAAAGTTTTGTTTCCTTCGCCTTCTAGCCTTTCCAGCTATTTTTTGCTGTATCAAACGGCGTGATTTTCGGTTATCGTACTCGGTCCAGTCTGCCTTCCATACCTTCCTGGTACCAAGTAGACGCCACCCTGAGTCATCGTTGTTGTTATTTAATTCCACCTCCAAGCTGGGGCACGAGTCAGATGGCGATTGCAAAGGTGCAGCGCTCCGTGTTGAGGCTATATTTGCTGACAGTGACTTCAGCTCGTCAAGAATATCGAGTTCCAGCACAGAGTTACAGCTCATGGTTAGAGATAAGGCGAAAAAAAAGGGAGCAGCAAAAAAACTTCAAAGAAGATGTGAAGATGATGCGGAGGATGCAGACGAAGCGAATAGGAGCAACAACTGATAGTAAGGACCGGCTACGGAGAAAACGGAAAATAGTGTGGAGAAAATATCATGAAGAGAGAAGATGGTGAAGAAAGAAGACAATGAATGTATTTAATAAGGAAAGATGAAATTTATGGCGAAGAAATGAAAAACAAAAGATAAGCAAGCAGACGATAACCCAGAACGAGAGGAAACGAGCAAACGATTAGAATGCTAAGTGAAATTAAAATTGTACAATAAAGAATAACACTCACTCTTACATCACTCTAAACACACCCACACACCGCAGGATGTAAAATGTCGCTAATAAAGAACAACAACAACAGCTAAGGGGCCTCCCTTAGCTCAGTCAGTAAAGGCGCAGCTACAAAGCAAGACATGCTGGAGGTGGCTGGGTTCAATTCCCGGTCCGGTCTAGGAATTTTTCGGGTTGGAAAATTTCTCGACTTCCAAGGGCATAGAAGTATGATTGGACTTGCCACACAATTATACTAATGCAAAAATGGTACAGGCATCGAAAGCTCTCAATTAATAACTGTGGAAGTGCATCTAGAACACTAAGTTGTGAGCACGCAATAAGCTAATATGCGATATGCAATAAGCTTGAAATGTAAAGAAGAAGAAGAACAATAATTGTTGTCACTATTGTTCATTTGCAAAAATCCCGCCATTTTTTTTTTCAAACTTCCACTGCTATCACAAAGTCGTCATTGGTTGTTACGAGCTCCCAGTCACAATCTCGAAGGAAACATGCTAATTTGAACACGTGTCACATTCTTCAATCTCACAGCATCACTACTGGCTGAATGGTTGGTTGGCACCCATGTGCCAACAATCCAGACAATTTGCAGTAGAAAACACATAAATTCGCCATTTTTTCCCACGGCAGGTGGCGGTTTGTGCACCCGAGTTATATTTATGGCAAGCAGAGCAGCAGCTCTGTCGTTGCTCATCGCTCTGCCGTGTCGTTCCGAGATAGTAGTGTCATTTTTCTGGCCATCCAACACAAAGCTGCCTTGGCTGATGGCTATAAGTTGATGAGTTGTTTGCCTTTTGTCTCTCCATTTCAGCAGTAGAATTTTTGATGAACCTTTTCTTCGCCCAATGGCTGCCGATGCCATCCCCAAAACGATGCAAATTCATCTTGCCGCGGATGCAGAAGTTTGTTTTTCAACCTGGCCGTATGTTTCGTGATGGCTTCATTCAAGAAGTCCCCTAGCAGACAGGTACACGATTGCAAGGTTTGCAGTACCGAACCGAAAGTCTAAGTGCAACATGTTGTCATACATTCCCTCTGTCGCCCCGAAGGAATCGGTCCGGTGGCACTCGTCGTGCTCTGAAGGATACCTGATCTGACAATTTCTTGCTGTAGCGCACTGGTTGCCATAGATTGCCACTGACAACTGCTCGTCGGTGGATGGACGGAGGATATCAGGTTGAGTGATCCCTTTGATAGATGGCTTTCTTGGGACTGAAGGCAGGGAAGAGAAAATTCAACATTTCGAGTGATAAAAAGATTCCACGGATGGACGACCTGTGCGCACAGGGGAACTTTGGGACGTACCAACAATGGCGTCCCTTATAGGTTATCCTGCTCACATGCACCTAGATACGGAAGGGGTGCACGCAACGACACAAATCAAATTCCATTGGTGCATGTTTCCTTTTCCTGACTAATTCAATGAAGCTTTTAGTGCTGGTCTGCCAGACGAATTCTTCGAACAAAGCATAAAGCTTGCGTACAATGACAATAATGGCAGAGTTTGCAATCCGGAATCAGTAGTATGTGGTGGAGGAAAGGGTTGTCTTTGAAGTGTGACTTGTACTCCCGGGAAAGGCTGCTTTCGGTGCAAGGCAATGGCAAACACTACAATTCAATTAAAATGTGGCATGGTACCGAGAAAACGCCGCAAGGTTAGAATACATGTTTGTCAAATTTTTGGCAAACCAGATTTACGTGAGGTTTAAGTGTGTTGGCTGCGCACTGGTAGTGAGAACTGATGAGTAAATTATGTGGTAAACTGTTTACCATAGAATACGTACAGTTTATCTGAATAACTTTGCCCAAGAAGGGAACCTTCTATCTAGTCAAGATGTTAAGTTAGGGCAAACAATAAAAAATTAATGTCACTAAGGCCAGTTGGTGAGCTTATTCTGAACTATACTCTTTACCATAAAATAGGTACTGTCAAGATATTAAATTACTGAGCTAAACTTTGTTTCTTAAGATAGCTGCTGTCCATTTGAACAACTTTGCTGGAGACGGGAATCATCCATATGAGCAGGATCTTTAGATAGCATTGTATCATGTTTATTAAAAATGACGCAACTTGATCATTTTAGTTTTAGCGCCATCTACTGAATCAGCATCATCATATTTGGTTGGGATCTCGTGATATAAGCATCTCGTACAACAAAATATGCCACTTCATGGGTATAGTTTTACAATGACCCCTCCCCCGAGAGATCCACCCTTCCAGAAAAAAAGTCTGATAATTTAACAGAAGTTCAGGTAAATTTACTTTGCAAATCATCTGAAATTTCAGAATCCCATTGAAATTTCGTTAAGATACGGCAACACCTTCCTGCATCGTGTAAGGCAAAAACTGACATTCCGTAGTAACTACTGTAGTTAGAAAATACCAGCTACTACAATTTGGTTGTTTCAAAAAATGTAAAGCACCTTGGATTACCACAGCTATGAAGTGGTTAAACGAACGATAACGTAAGTCCCAGCTTTAGAGGCAGAATTTCCCAATGACTGAAAATATCCAACATCTTTTGAATTGCTACCGAGATAAGCGGGAGACTTTACCCACTTAAGTTTGCCACTAGCTATTGTATAAAACAAACACCTGCAACAGAGAACTGAATCATTCCAAGGTTGACTCCAGCTCCTGCTATCCAACATTCGGAAAAGACGAAAAATGGCAATCAGAACTACCCTCGTAGTGCTGCTCTCAGTGGCATTCACTACATTGGCCCTCCCAGAGCAAAAGATCGTCGGTGGACAATTCGCCGAGGAGCATCAATTCCCGTACCAAATTGGACTGTTCTTGAATGGAGAATTCCACTGCGGAGGTTCCATTATCGACTCCCAATGGGTGCTCACCGCTGCGCACTGCGTTTGGGGGTAAGTTTTAGTTAGCACAAAGTTTAAACAGCACTGTTATTAAATTTAATTTATATTCCGCCCAGAGCCCCACCGAGCAGCCTGCAAGTCTACGTCGGATCGTCCAATCTTACAGGCAGCGGTCATCTGTTAGACGTTGAAGACACCTTCGCTCACGAAGCATACGGGGAATTCAAGAACGATATTGCATTGATGAAATTGAAACAGAACATTCAGTTCGACGACAGCATTCAAAAGATCGAGCTGTACAGTGGTGAAGAGTTGAAGGAATCCAGCCAGGTCATCATCTCCGGGTTCGGACGCATCGGAACCGGAATGTCAGTATCGGATCAGTTGAAGTTCAATACAATGTACGTTGTGCGAGATGAAGTTTGCTACGAGGAAACGGGAATCCGGTACGAAGGGGTGATTTGCTTCAACAGCGGCGTCGACAACGGTGCTTGCAACGGCGACTCCGGTGGTCCGGCAGTGTATGAAGGACAGCTGGTTGGTGTGGCCAACTTTGTGATAGATGGATGTGGCACTCAGTATCCGGATGGGTATGCAAAGGTGGCTTACTTCGTTGATTGGATTCAGGAAACTTTGGAAACGAACTAAAGAGCTTCTGTGAAAATATAATAATCAATAAAGGATTTTATTGGGAAATGCCATTTTAATGATTCAGATTTAAAAATATTAAAATCGTAGCAAACTAGATAAAGATCACAGGGGCCTTACGGGAGATTTTCAAATTATAGTGAGGCTTTGGTGTAATACTTATGGAAAGCTAGATAAATTCAAATTTTAACGAGAAGTGTCCTAACATAAGGTTGATTTAAATATCTGAATTTGAATTTGAATTGTATCAGATGACACACAACATAAAGGTTCCTATTTTTAAAAATGAGAAAACTAAATATTAGGGTGGGTCATCATGATAATTTTTATTTTTTTTTTTAATCCCATTTGGGGTTCCAAACAACTGTGCAATTTTTTTTTATTTATTTGTACATGGTTCGTTGCATAGTAGATTCAAAATTGTGGTTTCTAGCAATGAAAATGCAAAAAAGGAAGTTTTCCCATACTAATATCCACACAAATTTCAATCGCAATGCGGAAAGCTGGATTACAACCAATCGTTCCCAAATATCGCACAGTTGTTTGGACCCCACATGGAACCAAAAAAGGGTTGCTCTCGCTTGATGAAGTAAGGTTTGCGTTTTCCATAGAACGGTGACCCTTCCAACTGAATATGCTTACTAACTAGTACCAAACCTAGCTCATTTACCCTAGTTGGACTCATGAACAAGTTTTATTTACATAGGGGAAATGTTGGCTTCGGCAAAACCTTAACCTATTATTGTCAGGGGGGTAAACAACATCCTTGAGAGCTCAATTTTGGCATGTAGATACATTGTGTTTCAGAGCATCTATTGGTCAAATTTGAGTGCTCGAGGACTTTGTTTACCCCCTGACGATAATAGGTTAAGGTATTGCCGAAGCCTACATTTCCCCTATTTTGATCTATTAACTCGATAACTGTTTCAACTAAATCACATTTATTGAGCATTTTTGTATGAAATTGAAAATATATTAAGATTTTATTGGAAATGTCATGATTAACTAACTAGCAATGGACAATAGGCGTATACGCTTCTTAGCTAAGTTTTGTTCTTCAAATTTCCCTCTTATTTTGGTCTTATTTTGATACTCATATTTGAGGATTGAATGTCATTATGAACCTAACATTTGGATTCCTGAGAATTAAAAAAAAAAAATGAAAAAACATCTAGCAGGCTGTGACAAATTTTTGTCTATAGTTACTGGCGTGCACAGGGTGGGGCAAGGTGGGGCAATTGCCCCACTTTTTATAACTATGATTTTGATATCCACGTTTACAAAATTATGATATGACATAACTTTCTTGATAACTTGATTTGAAAGTAAAATAATTTCATTTCATAATAAAAGGCCCTGAAAACCTTTTATTGCGTCAATTCCTTTGAGATGGTGCCTGAAATTTGCACCACAAAGGTGCATGAAGGGACAAACTTCGATGAAATTCAAGGGTATTGAATTCTGAGGATAGTTCCAAAAGAAAAGATTTCTGGAGATGATTTTATGAAAATTCTGTGAATAATTTCTAGTACATACTGCAGATAGTACCATAATAATTTTGAAAAGAATACCGAGAGGATCAAATTTTAAATGAAATTTAAAAAGGATGTTAAGGAAAATTTCAATGGAATTCCGAGGGTAATTTCAAGTTCATTCTGGGACTTCTTCTAAAACTTTGGGGAAATTTAATTCCAAGGTGTTCTGAAAAAAAAGTTCAAAAATATTACGAAAAGAACCTCAAGGATATTGAATTTTAAGGACAGTTCCAAAATATTTCTGGGGAGAGTTCAAATAAAATTCTGCGGATAATTTTTAGTGAATCCTGCAGATAGTTCCAAAATATTTTTGAATAGAATACCGAGAAAATCAATTTTTGAGCGAAATTCCAAAGGGATTTTAAGCAAAATTTCAAGCCAGTTCCGAGGATAACTTCTAGCTCATACCAGGAAAAATTTCAGAAACTCTAAAGGAATTTCAGTTCCAAGGTGTTCTAAGAAAAAATCATGAAGAGTTCTAAGTATAATTCCAGTGGACTTCTGAGAAGAATTCAAAATAGTTCTTAGAAGAGTTCTAAAAAAATCCGAGAAGAACATCAAGGATATTGAATTCTGTGGACAGTTCCAAAGGATTTCTAGGGAGTATTCCATGAAAATTTTGCGTATAATTTCTAATAAATCCTGCAGATAGTTCGAAGATAATTCCGAAAAGAATACCGATAAAATTAAATTTGGAGTAAAATTCCAAAGGGATTATAAGGAAAATTCCAAGGGATTAGCTCATTTCGGTAATAATTTCTACTGAGAAAATTCTTCTGAAACTCTAAGGGAATTTGAGTTTTAAGATGTTGTGAGTTAAAGGCAAGAAGAGTTCTTAAAAATAATTTAAGAGGACCTCTAAGAAGTATTTCAAAAGAGCTCATAGAGTTCTAAAAAATTCAAAAAGAACTCAAGGAATTCTGAGGATGGACTTTTTCAGAACTGTACAAAGTTTAAAGACAGCTTTTGGATTCCCTAATTGAAACTTTGGTCTATTGTTGTCTTACTCGCTTGTCAAAATAGTTTGTTCCAATCGTTACATTTTTTAAACCTTTTGAATGATTCTATTAGCCTTGGCATTTAGGTCAAAATTTGAAAAAAAAAATAGAACTACAATTTTCGCTGAAAATGACCAAGTTCAACGCACTCGCAACGGTAATAGTAAAGTGTAACGACAACAGCATATAATACCCCGTAGATACTATGGCTTCTATCATGTTATATAGACTGTCTTTCAATAAGTGAATAAACTAGATGTATGAGTGCTCATTGCAAGACAGCCTATATTACATAATATGAGCCATAGTCTGTGCGAGGTATAAGGCAAAGCGGTTACAAAATCGCTATATAATAAAACGTTTCATCGATATTGTGCGCATACTTTGCAAAGGTGGCCGACCACTTCGTGAACATTCTGAAGGAGCGGAAAGTGTGCCACCCAGTTGGTGGCTAACTGCGATCCTGTGCTGGAAAACACTTGGCGGAAGGTGCCAAAAATTGCCAGTACACAAGTAACGCCTGCTGAATCCAACCACCAAGGCAGCAACATTGCAGCAAATGTATCATTTCGGTTATTATTGCAACCATTTAACGAACTGGTCATCATCGACATCGTCGATGGGATTAAATTGCCAATTCCACTGGCTGTCTGAAAGCAGTTTGCATTGTAGAAGATGAACCACCACCGGAGCAAAAAATTAATAAAATTAGCTAAATTGAAAAGTAGGGAAACAGTGGTGGATGGAAAGCACCATTCACCACGCACTTTGGAGCACTCCCCATCCCCAGATTAAATGCACCATAGAAGAAAAAAATTGCCCTCCTTAACAAGATTCCTGTGTACGCTGGTGCTATAGGAAGAACTCCAAGGAATGAGATCAAAGTAGGTCGCGCTGCGAAAATGACGTTTTTTTTTGTTTTGCTGCGCCGTTTTCGTTCTAGTGGCATTTTTAAAAAGTGTTAATTTGAAAGTACAGAAGTGTTGTTGAAAAGTGCAATAAGTGAAAATGTTCAAATTCCTATCCGTTGCATGTGGTGCCAACTGTTCTAACCTACGCGTAGCTACGCTCAGCAAAGTTTATTTGCCTTCCTCTGTCCTCGATAGGAAACTTACTAAATACGCGTCAATCAAGTATTGCATTACTGCTTAATTGAAAGTTTCAGTACATTATCAATGGTGTATATTTGCATCGATAATATATTGAAGCGGGGTTTATCATGTGTAAAATAAAACTTCGAAATGCTTGCGTTCTTGAAATGGGCTATTGTAGCTGCGGTAGAGCTGTCACCTTCTAACTCCCGGGTTAAAGCTTCTTTGCATTCATAAGAAATGATTGCAGGCAGATGTTATCCATAATACCACTGCCAGACAGTGGGAGTTAGGCCACGGGCGAATCTTCCATCAGAATGAATTGTGCATATGTTTAGAATCAACAAACATTTTCAGGCGCAAAGGAGCAACAGGATCGAGCTGATAACTTTTCTTAATTCCAAAATCTGAAGACTGTTTTGAATAATATGTTTAGGTAATGGGCAGCAACAACGGAAAGATAAACGACTTACAGCCTCTATTTATTAAATGCTTGATATAACGATTGCCAGCAACGCCGGCTGGGCGTATCCTATGGCTTACCCTCCCTACTAAAAAAATTCCACCCTTCCCGTAACACTTATGAGGGGTCGTAGAGTTCTCTGCATCTCTCTTAAGTAAGTGTCGGACTAACATTCCTCCCCTTTCCCCATCATATGCAAGGACGTGGCCAGGCAGGACAGCTCTGGTCTGTTGGAGGGAGACACATCCTTTGTCTAAGAGGTAATTACTATCTAACAGCAACGGATGAAGGTGGGTCTCCTTCTTAACAACAGTTTCGATCTCGTACCACCTACGACATTGTGCAACCTGGCTTATGCTATGCTATGCTATGGTAGTAGGAACTCCAAGGAATGTATGAAAATATTCAACGGTAAGGTTGCAAGAAATGTCGATGCATTAGAAATATTTGTTCAGTTATGGTTATGAAAAATCGACTGTTTTCAAAAATCTCTTCGGTGCTACCTCTGATTCATGTTTTTCAGAGTTGCTGGCATACAATTTTTTTGTAACATCCTTGGCTATCAGGCAATCACAACCCGATGATCGTTATAATGTATATAATAATAAGTTTAGAAACACGGATAAAAATCATATTCTTTAAAATCAGTTTAAAAATCTAAAATCATTAATTGATAAAACAGGTTTTCAGCATAAAAATGCAAATAACACATTTTTTAAAATAGTTTAAGTTATGATATTTTATCGCTAATAAATACAATTTCTTAGTTTCACCATTACCGGATAACCCACCCTACCCAATTGAATCATCGTGAGCAGGCATGGAAAATCATTTGCATTCATTTCATACATTCATTTACATTCATTTGCCTATAACTTTTTTCATCAACAGCATTCCGCAAAATAATGTATAGAGCTTTTGTAGGTTTTGTTATTAACTACAACTTTTGCTCATAACTCAAATCTGTATCTCTTATGCATCACGAACTAGAGCGGGCAGAACTTGTCACTGTTTTTCAGTGAATGTTAAATACATTCACTGAAAAACAGTAGTGGCTTCTGTTCACTCTGGTTCGTCATGTATAAGAGATACGGATTTGAGTTGTGAGCAAAAGTTGTAGTTAATAACAAAACCTACAAAAGCTCTGTGCATTATTTTGCGGAATGCTGTTGATGAAAAAAGTTATAGGCAAATGAATGTAAATGAATGTATGAAATGAATGCAAATGATTTTCCATGCCTGATCGTGAGGCATTCTCATATACCGATATACCGGTATACATATTGTATGATGTTAGCACAGACAAACAGACATAACACATTGAATATTTATCACTGAAAACATCGTCGCTAAAACATTACCGTCATCTGTTGACTACACTGTGGTGGGCAGTACGCTGAACAGATGGCGGTAGTGTGATTGACTATTGACGGTACTACCAACTACGATACTTTTAAATTGACCATTAAATGCTTGTTCGATGAACAACTTGCGAGTGCTATGTCTGTTTGTCTGTGATATTAGTATGAATATCAATAAGGTACAATCCATAGTTGGCTCAGCTGAGTTACTGCATAATTGTTAGCACCATGTAGGCATAACGCGGGATACAAATAATATAAATTATCCTGATGAATCCGTATAAAAAATAACACACTTGAAAGCTCTATCACATTTATATACATAAGCTTTCGCTGCTGCCATAATCAAAGACTACAAATTCACCATCTATGTTGAGCCTGCGCACAGATTACAGCATCAAGCTTTATCATTGTAAAGTTTATATTCTGTATTTATCTTAAAGTTGCAACTAGGGATATAAGCATACTTGAAAAATATCAACGAGTGCTTGTAAATTTGACGACAGGACCAGATTGATTGAATCAACAAATAGCCGCTATCATGGCTGAATTTACAAGGCATTTTATTCTATCAACCTTAATTATCCTGAAATCAACTTCAAATTTGTTGAGTAGCCCAAGTCTATTCATTTTGAAAGAAATTATATCAATGATTTGAAACTTTATCACGGGATCGAAAACCTAAATTTTACCTTAGTTTGGCCTTGCATACTCAAGTAGCCCATAAGCATTCAAACGTAGCCCTAATCTCTTGATGCTTATACAAATCAAGGGCTAATTTAGAGGTCATATTATGCTACAACGGCGAATTAGTCATTACCTCTATGGTAATAGCAACCGGTGGAATCTGACGATTTTAAATTGGCTCACTACTTGACTAGCCTATTGGTCCCAAGCAAATCGATTAACGTACCCCATTCTAGTCGGAATTCTAGTACTACACCATGTTTGTTTTGATTCGCTATGAAAGATTAACAGATAATATGAGGGGTTCGTGGATTTTCGTATGTTTCGAGGGGTGCATCGATTAGCTTGGGACCGAAGAGAGTACTAGAGCTGTTGTTGTTGAGCACGTTTCATCGGGACCTTTTGGTCTTAGAGTTACGTCTTTGTTACCGTTCGACCTATCTCACTGATTGAAAGGTGACATCGTTTAACCATCCGCCATTCTTTGTCTACACCCGGTCAGCCATTGTATTTTCAATCCACTCTGCCAACGGTCGGCTATTCTCAATCAGATAGCAGCGCTGGTGGTGTAGTGGCAAGCGTGATTACCTCTCACCCCAGCAGGCCTGGGTTCAATCCCAGTCAGCGCCACCGGGAGGCATAACATCTCTGATCACGCCTTCCTTTGGATGGGAAGTAAAGCCGTTGGTCCCCGGTTCATGAGTTGATAGGTCGATAGGTACGATCCAGGTGTGGGAGCTGCCTCCCAGGCGTCGGTAGCATTGGTGCTCAGCACGGAAAACAAGATCGACGAAAAACAAATCAAGGAAAAAATCTCAATCGGCGGCCATGGCATTTATACAATATTTTTCAATAAATCAAAGCTCAAAAATGGCTCATCCAATCGAAATTAAAATGAAAAAATTAGGAAGTTGTATCCAAGACCCGACCGTAGATTTTACGAAAGATTACATGCTCGGTATCAATATTCGACGGCTGTGTGGGAAACCATTTTTGCCCAACACGGAAACACTTTATTTTCTGATTACAAAATTATTACAAAACGCATGGAATCTTTATTAGGGAAAGCGCTTTTGCAGGCAATCTGTGATAATTTTGTTCACCATTGCAACAGTTGGAGATATGAGTTATTTTAAGTGACCTATTGAAAATTATTAAAGTATTTGGTAAATTGCACCCCCAATATGTTGCTGAAAGACGTACTTCTACGAAAAAAAAACTCTTATACATATATCGATTCCAATGCACAAATCACATAAATATTTTTCAAACAAATTTTCAAAACATTTACTTAATGACAAGGGGTATTCAACTCTGCACACCTTAATCTGCGCCCTGGGATTTAGTGTGCCAATATCCCATGTCAATATCCCATGGGATTGGCACCCGTAAAGTTATAATGACATTTGTGATTGTGTTTAAATTTTCATTTTCGGAGCGGGAGTTGAAAGAGAAACTGGAAATTATCAAACGTATACGGTGTTCAACAATCTCGACCCATCCACAAGATTCTAACTCTATGTCTATTTGAATTACTGATGACTATCAGGTGTGCAGAAACGAAGCCGCGATATGATCGATGGAGGAAGAAAATGCCAGCGGCATCCTTTGAAATCCTCTACAACTAAAGAAAACAACGAACTCAAACGGACGGACGAAGCGAGTACCTATAGTGCGGACTTAGAGCCATCCCTGTATGAAGATAAGGGGCTGTCCATAAACTACGTAGACAGGTTAGGGGGGGGGGGGGTTGAGAATTATCCACGGCCCATACAAATTAAAAAAAAATGTATGGACAATTGTCTACGCAGGAGGAGGGGGGTCAAGAATCCCAAAAATCTGTCTACGTAGTTAATGAACAGCCCCTAACTCGTAATCTCTGCCGGATTGAAATGTGGAAATCTGTGTTGCACAGTGTAGTTGGCTAATCTGCACTCCCATAGGCTCTTGCTAAACAAAAATTGCTTAGGGTTGTCAAGCGGGAACCCATTCCACCGGAGCCTCTTGCGATGAACAATTTGAACTAGTGAGGTAGATTTCCGTGCACATTAAATGGAGAGCCACCTCACTAGTGACAGAGAGTCACACGGCTCGTAGAATAGGCCTGGTAGAGTCCCGTCACACGAGTAACATGGAGTCACACGATTCATAGGCCTGAATAACAAGCAATAATATTTGGGAAACACGCAGGGGAATGAAGTTATGAAATTGGGTTGTTAGCGGAATGCTTAAATAAAACAGCATAAAAGGTGATCTTCCATTTAATTCCACTTAATTAATTTTGGTATCCTTGACAGATACGTATTTCGAGTACAAAGTGTGGTCTTCATCAGTGGGGAAAACGAGAAAAATTCCATACCGGAAGATCCTCGGCAAAACCGATATTTGAACCTGGCAAAAAAAACCTCTATGATAATCGTTTTGTTTTTATTGATTATTCGGTGCTGGGTCATGAAGGCGAAGTACGTTAGGCTGAAGGACGTTAGGCTGAAGGACATTAGGCTGATGTACATTTATCAGTTATTCTACAAAACAAACTTGTAAATGTAGCCCGACTCTCATAAAATATCCTGTCCTATCCTTCGTTCCAAACGTGAATTTGACCACCGAATGATGCAGAATGTTTTGCCGGTCGTTCCCGTTTCGGTTATGGCTTTGTTGTACACTTTGCACACCTTTGTCAGAAACATCTGCACTTGTAAAAAATCAGCTGCAATGAAGAGCAATATTTTCTAGGGCTGTTTGGAAGAAAGAATGTAATCTACTTTCATACACTCACTCTTTCCGGAAATCTGCTCGACTACCTCTGAAAACAGACTTCATCTACATTTCATCTGCAGTCGCCACAATTGGGTTGTTTAACTTCGAAAAATATACCAATTTTTATACATCATCTGATAGAGCTTCGTTTTATGAGCACAACGATTCCGTAGACATTCATCTCGATTTTGACGTAAGACTACGTCTGTGATTTCTATATGGGGGTACGCTGTGTGAACATCGAAAATGGAATATGTAACAAAATTATGAAAGATTTTGAACGTTTATAACTCAGTTGCCCCTGGACCAAGTTCAATCATTTTATCACCAATCGATCAACAATATTTCTACGCATCAATACCAATGTCTCTGACTGTTTATTTTCAACAAGAAATTATTGAAAAAGTGGTAAATGTCAAGCATTGTCCAAAAGCGTCGAAATAACTAAAAAATTAACCAATTACGTAGATATGCGACGTATGCTGCTTCCCCAACACAGTCATCAGAGAATCGTTTCTAGATGAAACATGTCGATGTAGCATTGCTGCTTCCCCAACACTGTTGTCATGAGAGAGTCGTTAGTAGACGAAACAAGTCAAAGTGGCATCCGCCTCCGATCTTCGGGCGTGTGCTAATAGGGAGGATGCCGTTACGTAACATTTTGCATACTCATCGCCATATTCAGAACTACACGCCCCCCAACGACCTCACAAAATACTCTCCAGAGTTGTAATCTTGTAACCAAACTTGGAAGCAGGGGTGCAAGTGATTTTGATCGATTCTCTTCATAGATTTTCTGTTTCGTTAAAAACTCGAAAAGCATTGCAGAAATAGTGCGAAATAGGTTAGTGAAGTCGTGGTCATCAAAAGAGGAAATCGGTTAAGAGAATTGACTTTTATCTCTCTGCTTCTAAGTCCCTTGATTCAGTCGTCGTCATAGCAATCAATACTAGCATCGCACCGCTTTTGGTTCTTGGCTTACACTTGCTGTTCGACATTTTCGAAGGACCACCAAAAAATCATGAAATTACACTATTTTCTACACACTTAGAAATACCTGATCTTACACGTGACAGAATCCATCTTTGACATAAAGGATGAGACGTAAACAAACAAGTCGTGAAAAATTAAGTGTTCTGAGACTGAAAAGTTCAAAAGTACGTTTGATTGAGCTGAATTTCGCGTCTATTAGGACTCAATTTGATGTCAAAATTGACGCTCGTATATGCCAGTCTCAAAGCACCTAAATTTACATCAATTTTTCTAAGTGTTTAGAGATGTCTAAAAGACCAATTATTCGATTAACGATTTATCGTTAAGATTTTTTCAGCTATTCGATTAAATATTTATCGAATTTTCTAGTAGTCGAGCGCGTAACCGACATCCCTTCTTATTTCTACTCGTTTGATTTAGCGTAGTAGAGAAAATAAATAAAAATACTAATTTATCTGAACAGGCATAGAGAAGAAGCATGGCTGGAAACAGGATCATAAGTTCGCCGAAAAAAGTGTTAAGCGTCTTTCTGCTAAAAGCTAAAATTTACCAACTTGTTGAGAGAAGGAGTTTAACGAGAAAAATTAAAAACGGGAGGAGCAGCTGGGTGGACACTGATATTCTGCGGCCTTCCAACCTGTCACAGACACCAGTTCAACCCCTGTCCAGCAGCAGACGGCTCGAGACTCTTGCGAGTGCCCAATCATTGAACCGAAGAATATTGGATTGTCCGGTCCGATTTGCTGATCCAGCTGCCTACACGTCATCATTATCTTCCAAAGGCTTTAAGCCTGTACTACACTGATAAAAATTCTTAATTTTAATAGTGATGTAAACATTCATTCACGTAAACTTGTATTTCATTTCACGCAACCGACCAACTTGTAAACAATGTTGTTTACAACAATGGGCTTTTGTATACAATATTTGATACATTGCATGTAATGTCTCAGAGCTTTACATGATATATAATGTAAACTAATATGATATGTGACGCTCCATTTATGTGCATCATACTGAACAGAAATTTACACTACTTTTTCGAACTGTGTACCATCGGCCCTTTTCAGAGCCACCAAGATTTTCCAAAAGAGTTAAATTTCGGAACCTGTCCCAATTCAAATGTATATCAAAAGCTTCTTTTCAGGGCAACCATAGTCATACTAAAGAGTATAAACAGAGAGAACACCGCTCAAATTCCTATTCTTACACAAAACACAAGTTCCTGCTGCAGTCAACAAATAACATTTATTATATAAGACCACGTAGGCCTACGTCACCATTGCGAACAACCTCAAAGGGCTGTCCCATGTAGTTTTTTTTTTAAATCAAGATTTAAATTTATGATCCTTGACACTAGATCTATTCGTTGACAGCTCGCTCCCAAACAAAGTCCCACCAAGGGGCGCTGAAATCAGGGCGGCCAGATTATTTTTTTCATTATCGGTAGCTTCTCAAAACTTTTATCGGTAGTTATCGGTAGGCCGCCTTAAGAAGGCTTCCCGAAACTTAAAACCTTTGTAAGCGGGGGAAGGATGAAAACAAATCACGCGCAATTTTGGACTATCGAACCAAGCAATCAGTCCTTCAACCTCACACATTGGATAGTCTAATCTAGGCAAGGTGTATAATGAGTCACGCCAAAAGTGAAGCCAAGTCTACCTATTGAACTGTCAAACCGGCTACCTATCGTGCAAAGTAAACAAACATTACGATGCTATGAAAGGTCCACGAAAGGTATTGCAATAAAATATTATCGAAGAAATGATCATAAACACGCAGTGAACATCAAATTGCAATGGGATACGTTTGGTAATGATCAGTAATGAGAATTACTACTATTTTTTAAAGGTAATTTGACAAAATCACTGGTATAATGATTTACTACAGCCGCTTTTTTCTCGTTAGAAGTCATTTGAAGTTGATGTAGAAGTTTTTTGAAGGTGATGTAGTGATGTTGCCAAGTGAAAAGAAATGGAATCTTTCGAAAACCGTGATGCGAATTGAACTGTTTATCTCTTGGCGTGACTCATTATACACCGACTCTAGTCTTATAATAACAAAAGTTAAGATGGAAAAAGTAGATTAAATGTAAAAAAACTCATCCGTTTGAGTTGAAGTTGCAAAACGCATCGCGTTTGATCAAATTGGGTTGCTTAGGGATATTGAGGTAATTCGTTATCTGCATTAAAAAAGGGAACCGAAATCCAAAATTTCGTCAATTTTGGTACATAAATAAATAAATACGATTACAATAACAAAAATCACCATCTTAGCGCCCCTTGGTGAGACTTTATATGGGAGTGAGTTGTCAACGAATAGATTAAGTGTCAATGATATAAAAATAAATCTAAAAAACATTGGTATTGGACATTTTTCAACATTATTTAAAATCTGTAATTCTCGGTAGGAAAAGTGTAAAATCGGTAGTTTTGAACCTTTCGTCTGTGAATCGGTAGGCATCCCGAAAATCGGTAGGACTACCGATAAATCGGTAGGTATGGCCACCCTGGCTAAAATGGTGATTTTTGCTAATGTAATCGTACTTATTTAAAATAGTTCCAGTGTACCAAAATTGATGAAATTTTGTATTTCAGTTCCATTTTAAATGCAGATAACGAATATGTATTTACCTCAATACCCCTGCGTTTCCATCATTTTTTAAATTATATTTTTAATTATTTAAAAAGAAATCCAGAGGTATCAACCTTGGAAATGTGGGAGGCCAATCAATATCACCTTTTTATACCAGACGTCCAGGGAATTTTCGTTGCAAAAAACTGAATGGTTTGAATGGAGTCCTTTTTTTCGATTTCACTCGAGGTTTCATTGGCGTCAAAATGCTGAGCACGGTGGCGATACAATACAACACATTTGGGCTCTAGGCAACACTCTCTCTTACAGCTTCCACCGGTTCGGTTCATTGGAACATCTTGGTCGTTGATGATCGACATGTGGACGATCTCCCACTATCCCATGCTCAACAAAATCTGACACCAATCGACGAATCGTGTTGTCAGACGGTGCCTGTTTGCCACGATATTTTCGACGATGAAGATGCACGTTGAGTTAACACAACTGAACTTTCAATGTACATCGTCACTATTTCAGCGCGTTGTGTCGGTGTTAAACGTTTTCTTTTTTTTTTTTTTTCATCGGTTTGTTTTCCGTGGATCTTGTTTTCCATTTTTGCTACCGACGACATGAAGGCAGCTCCCACACCTGGACCCTACCTATCAACCCATCAACACATGAACCGCTGAACAACGGCTTTACTTCCCTTCGGAAGGAAGGCGTGATCAGAGATGTTATGCCTCAGAACATCCCGGCGGCGCCGACTGGGATTGAACCCAGGCCTGCTGGGGTGAGAGATAATCACGCTTACCACTACACCACCGGCGCCGCTTTCACGATTCATGGTTAAAATTGTTCTGAATTGATATTTCCAAAATTTGTCAACTCAAGTCAATCGATTGACAAAAGTCAAAGTTATTCAATGTTTACATACCGACATAGAATATGGGGCAGCCTGTATGTAATCGAACAAATGTTTTAGAATCTTCTAAAGCCTGATTTAGTTTTATTCGTTAAATACCATATTTGACAATCATTACCATTATTCTCTGAACCTATTGACACGGAAAGGAACTCCATTAATTTGGATGGCAGATCACCAAGGTCTCTCAGATTAGCATTAGCATCGAACAAGTTATACAATATCGTAGGTGGTACGAATTCAAAACTATTAAGAGCAAAACGGATATCTATTACTGGACAGGTAGTAAGTAGGAAATAATTAATATCTCCAAGATAATAACATATCCCGCTCCAACAGTTAAGGATTGTCCTGGCCACGTCCTTACAACTAGTAGGGATAGGAAAAGTATGTTAGTCTTAAGAGAGATGCAGAGAACTGTACGACACCAATAGACATTTTAACAGATGTTTCGAAAATTGTCTTTGTTTTCAGTGTATCCCCATTTCTTTCACCCTTTGTCTATACATTGGGGTCAATATGACCCTATGCTATTTTTGCAATCTTCAGTATTCTTAAGACCGATTTTTTTCTCTTATATTTTGGCATGCTAAAGTCTTCTTGATATGTCTGCCTCTTAGTTGAGAAATATTTAGAATTTTAGTTAATACCCGTTTTGAAGGAGTTTCGCAATGTACTTAGCTTTATTTTAGAGGTACAGACAAAGCGCTATGCAACAACTGTCGGAATTGTATTACCAAATCTAATCACTTCGACTAATTCTTCATAGTCTCTTTGATCCAGCTGGCAAAGAACGGTACACTAGCATATCCATCCGGTCGATGCGTTCCGCAGTCATGTAGAACAAAGTTCGCCACACCAACCTGCTTCCCCTGGTAGACCGCAGGACTTCCAGAATCGGCCAGACATGCACCGTTATCTACTTCGTTGTTCAGGCAGATGATTCCGGTCATTCTACTAGTTGCGTTGGTGCATTCGTCCTTCTCCAAAATAACCATGGTATTGAACTTGAGCAGTTCGGAAACTGGCTCATTTCTGCCCGTCTTGCCATGACCAGAAATGGTAACTTGCGTTCCAAACGGTACTTCATCCAAATAGAGCTCTAACTTTTGCATCGTTTCGTCAAAGACGATCGCTTCTCCCAGCTTGATCAGTGCTATGTCGTAATGCAGTTTGACGTAGTCCTTGTGAGGAATGATTTTGGTCGGTTTTAGAACCTTGCCTTCCTTGTGGAGATGTGGAGTTCCGACGCGCATCCTCAGCGCGTCATTCGGCAGAACGCTGTGGAAATAAGCGAGAATTAATCTTTCTAACGGGTGTTCAATAAAAAATGAGAATGATTTCAGTGCCGTCCAGCGCCCTTGTGAGAGCATCGCGACAAAGTTGCGTCGTACGGCTGACCAGGGCCCCTTCTCCAATATTCATTGACGTTTTTTTTAAGAATAAACATTATGTTTTTGATAAAAAATACTGAATTCGTTGGAATTTTTTTTTACTAGCTATGACTGAAAAAAATTTCGTTTTTTATTGAACATCCGTTAGCTGCTATCGATGCCACGATGGAATAAACCTACCTTCCATTCAACTGCAAAATGCAATGCGCTGCCGTTAGAATCCACCGCTCATCGATGATTGATCCACCGCACATAAACTGACCTCGCTTGAACAGAGCCACCTGGTAGGGAAACTGCTTTTCTTCGGCGAACTGTCCTCCGACGATCCTTCTAGCGTTGGACGGTCCTACGGCCACTAGAGCGACCAGCAGCAGTGAAGCAATGAAGACTTTCATGACTGCCGATGGGAGTCGTGTAGGGTTGTTGCAAAAAGTGATAGAGTCTAGGGTTGGTGGCTACCATTTTATAGGTTTTCTTCTGTTCAAGAGGATCCATTAATGACGTGTGATTCAAGTGCAAGCTCGTGCAACGTGAAGGAGTGACGTCGAGTGATAAGGCCATAGTTAACTTGTAATGATATGAGTAATAGATAGCGAAGTACCAGGGGATCGCTGATTGTCTTAAGAGGCAACTAACAGTCAGCCTCAGAAGATGTATTCAATAATGATCATCAAAAAGTGGGATTTTGGTGGTGAAAATTTCCACCAGCAACTTTCGATGCTTTTCCAGCATAAACAAAAGAAATACATCAAAAATTAACATTTCAAAGATTGTTCCGTTAAATTAATTTTATAAACTCACCTTTTAATCAAGCAGTATCTATTTTTTTTTTCGGTAGAAAATTGCTTTAGAAGAAACAACACATTCTATTTCGGCTTTGCACTACGACACTCAAAAAATCATCGCAATAAAAATAATTCTAAGCGCCAAATTTAGCACCGATTATTTCCATCACTTCCTTAAGGGATTCAGGATTTAAACTATACTCACTACATCAGCACATAAATCTACTTTGAACATTTAATCAGTTTTACTCGATTTATCCCGAAAATTTACTGAAAATTGCTCAATCCACGGTTTAAGCCACTTAGGAATGGAACAAACTCTTATGCTTATTACAGCACGGGAAAAACAACTAGGGGAAAAGTTTTTTTTTAAACTAGTTCGTTTATTTACTAGGCTCAGTCGTGTGTGACACTTTGCGGAGCCAAAATCAGTAAGGTTTGATTTACATTTTAAATAGCAGTCTTTCTAGGTTAGTATTGGGTACCAATTTCTCGTGGCGGGCTCGAGGTTAAAGGGTAACAATTTCAATTGGAAGGATCTAGGTAGGAAACTGGTTTCTGAAGCCTCCTTCAGATACTATTCTCGGACGGTTGACCAAATCCTGACTGGGCAGGGGCAAGTAGCACAGGAACAGGAGGATAATAAGACTGGGACACAATGGCGGGAAATTGTTTGGAAAGGAGGGGATAGTCCCATCAAACTCTAACATCAGACAAACAAAGGAATTCGTAGATCGCTTGCATGTAGGGAAGATCACGTGTTCCCAATACATCTCCTACTTCACGAAAGGGTTGTCTGCCTCGGGCCACTAGGGTATCCAATAGTCGTGCTCTGGAGGCGTCATTACCCGGGCAATACCAAACTGCGTGATCGATGTCATCATAACCGGTTCTGCACCTACATATATTGCTGTCAACGAGGTTTATTCTATAGAGATGTGCGTCTAGCAAGTAGTGGTTGGACATAAGTCTTGACATCACTCGAATGAATCCCCGAACTAGGGGAAAAGTTGGCTTCGGCAATACCTTAACCTATTATCGTCAGGGGGTAAACAACGTCCTTGAGAGCTCAATTTTGGCATGTGGCTACATTGTGTTTCAGAGCAACTATTGGCCAAATTTGAGTGCTCTAGGACTTTGTTTACCCCTCTGACAATAATAGGTTAAGGTATTGCCGAAGCCAACTTTTCCCCTATAACAATAACAATGTATCTTTTTAGTTCATAAAGCGCTCGTTTTGGAGACAGTAACCATGCAAGAGGAGCATAAGAAAAAAAAATCGTTCGCAGTCACCTGGAAAATCCATCGTAGTCCACGTCCAAGCTGACTAAGGTGTTGAATTTTCCTAGAAACACTGTATGACGAATGCTAAAAAACGTACAGGGAAACCTTAACGACGAATCGGCAGCCTCAAAGTATACGCCGGAGTGGAACTGCCAATCGCCAGGTATGTCCGATCGCGATAAAAAGTATGATGCCGCCCATAGTACAGTGCAGTGAATTCGCTACGGCGAAGGCTTACAGGCATACTGCACCAGTAGGCAACCAAATCGATCGCTCAAGCAGAATACCGTAGCTAGAACCCGTGCTCGAAAGCTATATGACAACCTGCTGATCAAGTCTGGTTGGTGCATACTTAGGGACGCTGAAACCAGGCCAATGATGATGAAAAGGTCGACTTCGGGTAGCTTACAGGACTAAAATTTTACAAGGCGAAGGCTCGAGGAGGTGCCCCTGGTAGATTCAAATTTGATTTTGCAAATAAAGTTGCACGCAAATATATGATCTGGCAGGGAATTTGCGGCTGTGGCCAGAAGACAAAGGTTTTCATCACTAACAAAGTAATGAACTCGGAGGTTTACAAAACCGAAAGTCTCCAGAAGCGAATTCTCCCCTTCATCCAGTCGCATGATGGTCCGGACATTTTGGTCGGATCTTGCGAGTTGTCACTACAGCCGGTAAGTACGACAATGGTTCAATGGCAACGAAGTCCAGTTTGTTCCGAAAACCATCAATCTGCCCAATTGTCCCCAGTTCAGGCCCATTGAAAACTAATGGGCAATTTTAAAGAGGAAACTGAAGGTAAAAGGTACAGTCGTCAAAACGGCAGCTCAGATGAAAAATTGGTGGGATAAAATCGCCAAAACAGTGGACGAGACAGTTGAGCGCTGCTTGCTGGGTCGTATTAGGGGAAAAGTTAGAGGATTCCTTCAAAACCACGACGAATAATTTATTTTGCATTTTTTTTTCTTAAAATATAAGGGATAGTATGCACTTGAGTGAAAACCGTTTTCAAATCCGTTAATTCAAATTCGAAGTAGACCCAAATGAACAACATACTAAGTGGGCAATGCTTTAAATAAAAACAACAAGCTGATCATCATGAAATAAACAAATTGACAACTTGGTAGAAAAAGATATAGAGTAGAGAACTACTTCGGCCTAATCGCCCATTAACAAGTCAATTATGGGTTTGGTACGATACTTTAGTTAATAAGCTACCGAACGAAGTCAATGAGAACGCGTGATATGAAGGTTTGCACCCATAATTCACAAAAACAAAAGAAGCGCTTCGATCGAATCAATTTTTATCTTCATCCGCTAGGCCGAAGTGAATTCATTGGCGTTTCAATGCGTTAGGCCGAGTTTAGAATCCGTAGGCCAAGTTTAGTATTCGTAGGCCGAGTTTCCCGAGCAAAGTTAGAGAACAAATTGAAATCAGAATTTGCTGTTATGATGTAACTTATTTTGAATACTTCATTTGATTTCATGTTGGTTGACTTAACGGTTAATACAGCAAAAATGAGAGCAACATTTTACACTGTTGAATCAAACGGAAAACTAATCCTGCTTTCAATGAAATCAATTTAATAGCTGGTTTTGCATTCATAATGTTTAACTGAATACGGGCCTGGCGTAAATGGTTAGCATCCATGCTTTCACGCTGAAAGACTTGATCTCAAACCTCACCTCGGTTTAGTCACGAATGACCTAAAATATGTTAAACAAAACAAATAAACGACAGATGAACTTAAATCAAATTTTAAACAAGAAATTAATAGCAGAACTTCAAGTTAAGTTGCTTTGATTTAAAATATGTTGACTGCATAATGAAAGCACAATATGAAATCAGACTTCTGTCGCGACAATTGAAATCAAAATGAGTTTTCATTATGATAGGAACTGCAAACTTTAATATCGATTTGCTTTCATTTTGTTAACCGACTTTGCTCGGGTTGGCATCAAGAAGCAGTGTTAGACTTTTGACAATATATCAACGATTGGTTTATCTTTATCAAATCGTACGGTACGTACGGAAAGGTAAATAAGTTTGGAAACCATCAGTAATAATAACATTCCGTTTGGTGCTAAACTGCGCTATATTAAGAAAGACTAAGTGCAGGTTGTGCTAAATATGTCGGAAATGGGTTAGTTAACCCTATCAAAGAGGCTTTACTTTTGCATCACAGAAGGAGATCAATAAAAGGGCTTTAATAAAACCTTTGCAAATTACAATTAATTAATACAGAGTGGCCTAAGAGTTCAAGTCATTCCTCGCCGATTGCTTGAAGTAGCCGGGCACCCCATAAGTATACTACACCCAAGTAACAATTTTGGTTTTATGAGGGTTCTGTAGACCATGATTTGAACTTGTAGAATGCTATAAAACCTCTATAAAACTTGCAATTTTACTTGGGCAGTATGCTAGTCTTCTCTAGCCCATTGCCCCGCTTTTGCTATTAAATTTTGCGCGTGGCTTTGCCCTCTTCCCTGATAGGGTTGGGGGCTATAGGGCTATAGTGGTGCAACTTTTTGCATCAAGTAGAAAGTTTTAGTTTTATTTTATTTATTTTTTATAATTTTATTTTTGTTTTGTTTGATTGCTCATTAACTGAGCAACAAAATATTAACAACTAGTAGTTAAGTAGATTAATTGTTGAAGGTTTTTTAAAGTATTTTTTCCATTTTAAACGGTTGTGTACCGCTTTTGCGCAACACTTATGGCGTCTTCGGATACCTACGTTGCGCGAACTAGATACTACCAACCGTCTTCGAAAGGACCATGGCACAGTGGTTGAAATCGTCGTTTTTGCGCGCTTAATTAATAACATCTTTATTCTGATATTTAGGGCTATGGTGTCTTCTGAGAAGTTTATCAATAAATGTATGCGCTTCTTTTGGGCTTTTCAGCACAAGGATTAATCCCCCTTAAAGTGAGATAGAAAATTTATTTTTTTAATTTTGCAATATACAGGGTTAGTGTCTTCACAAAAGTTCGAGAAATCATTCTTTTGAATAACTTTGTCCAAGACACCTAAACCGTATCTTGCTCACTTTTGGAGATATGTTACGTTATTTGTCGACAACCCCTAAAAGTGGTTTTTTAATCATAACTTTTTTATTATAACTTTTTCGACTTTACGAAGTTCTAAAAAGTTATAGACAACGCTAAAATACAAAACTTTGTCCAACATAGCAACCCTGTAGTTTTTCAAATTAAAAAGTTATTAAATTTTTTTTTTGTTTTTTTGGCCATTTTTTATGTAGTTGTAACTCAATGTGGTGCAAAATGGTGCAAGTTATCAACCATGCATGTGAAACTACAAGTAATTTACTTTAAGATGATGGCAAAACTCTTAGACTGTAAGCGACTGTAAGATATGTTTAGTGTAAGTGCATTCAATCATTTTTAGTAAAAAATACGTACGCACATTTCATTATTTTTCGTTTTCTTCTATTCTGTTGATATTATTATTATTTATCTTTATTAGGGATTCTGTTGATAATCAATGCAATATTTGTCAAACGTTACTGTATCGATTTCATAACCTGATCCTATGGATTGAAGAATAGAACCACAGCGCTGGATGGCTATATGATCGAGTCCAGTGATCTCCGCTACCTTTTCAGCATTTGCAAAAAATTTACGAACAAGGTTTCCGTTATTGGATGTTCCGGATCCTCCAGGTCGTGGTTGATCTACATTCATCCCCATTTCCACCTTCAATTGCTTCTGAATTTTCTTTTTACGTTCTAGCATTTTCTGCTTATCTTCGCCCCGTGCCTGCCATTTCTTCGTTTCAAGTTTATATGCAACATGGATAAAATATTCAAAAAATCTTATCCACGCGTGCAGTGGTGATAATCCGTACTGGAATGCTGACTCAGCTTCTTTTAGTTGTCGAACTCTATCAATGTCGTTCATATCGGTCGGTTTCGCTAAGCAAATAAAACACCTTTGTGACGATTTTGTGCCTGTTAGCGCAGAACATATCTTCCCGTCTACCATAGTTAGTAACATGCAATACTGAATACGCATGTCACGTCCGTATTTCGTGATTTTAGTTGGCAATAGCTTCTCAATTTGTTGTTCAATATAGTTTTTCTCTAGAACAGCAAGTTCAGTAGTTTCAGAAATCATTTGTATTCTTATCGGCCGGCATAACCGAGTCGATGATGGCCGAGGATTACAAAAAAAATACTTCCCATTTGTTTCCGCAACTATTGGAACTAGTGAGGTGATGAATATGTTCGCTTCACTTTTTGAACCATCGTCATTTTCAAATCTTTGGTTGTACTCCGGATTTCCAGAGCTGCCATCCATCCCCCACTTAACCGTCAATTTGATGTCTAGAAGCTCCTCATCTGAATAGTTGTCCAAATTTTCCTCATTAGCATCAATGATTCGTTCCGAAGTATGGTCCAACAATTGTTGCAATTTGACTTCCACACACGTGTCGCTGACTGCTATATAGTCCTCATCGGGATAGCAGCTTTTTTTGGCTTCTAGGATGCGATGATATGGTGGATATATATTTGCGTTTAGATCTTTCGCTCCCGATTGAATTTTGATGTACTGTGCCTTAGATAACTTTGCATCTATTAATAATGCCAAAGCTTTAGCATCACTGTACTCATACAATGGATGATTTGATGATTTTTCCCATGCTTTAGCAATCGTTCTTGCCCGCGATGGACTTGTCTGCGTAGCCTCTTTAAGAATGTCAGCAGCATGTTTTTGTCCTGATTCGCGAAGCTTTATTTGCGTTGCAAACACAAGTTCTTCCACTGGATGATTTTCACGAATGGCCGCTGTTTTTCTTCTCTTTGTTGATGCACTGCATTTGTCGAAAGGAATTGGTTTACGACCGATTTGGGCACTTGTTGATGATGAAGGAAGCATGTTCAGGATACTTGCAGGAAGCTTAAACGGTTTATCGAAAAATTCAACATGGTTATGCAACACCTTGCATGCTGAACGGTTATATTTAAGCCACAGTTTTTGAAAAGCATCACAAGTAACTTTTGTGTACTTTGCAACCTCCACAGCAACTTCCGGCATAATGTCGGAATCAATCAAATAATATTTGAGCACCTCTTTGAACACGCAGTGATTTTTGGTTGGTAAATATCTTCCTGCTGCTTTCCATATTGAAAACAGATGTCGTTTTTCTATTTCAACTAAAGGAATAAAAAATTATTCAAAAATGTTTCAACACATAACTTTCACAAAAAATGCAGTAAAGTTTAAAAAAAACGTACCTGTGGAAGCCATTTGTGTGTAGTCAAATACTCAAGCTTGAAAACTGAACCACTAGATAAACAAACGAACACTGTCACCACGACAACCATATCAATATTATACATGTAGGCATGATCTCACTTACACATATTAAAAAAAATGAAGTAACACTGGGTATTTTTTTTTAATTGCTTTTATACTAAACATATCTTACAGTCGCTTACAGTCTAAGAGTTTTGCAATCATCTTAAAGTAAATTACTTGTAGTTTCACATGCATGGTTGATAACTTGCACCATTTTGCACCACATTGAGTTACAAGTACATAAAAAATAGCCAAAAAAACAAAAAAAATCTTAATAACTTTTTAATTTGAAAAACTACAGGGTTGCTATGTTGGACAAAGTTTTGTATTTTAGCGTTGTCTATAACTTTTTAGAACATCGTAAAGTCGAAAAAGTTATAATAAAAAAGTTATGATTAAAAAACCACTTTTAAGGGGTTGTCGACAAATAACGTAACATATCTCCAAAAGTGAGCAAGTTACGGTTTAGGTGTCTTGGACAAAGTTATTCAAAAGAATGATTTCTCGAACTTTTGTGAAGACACTAACCCTGTATATTGTAAAATTGAAAAAAATAAATTTTCTATCTCACTTTAAGGGGGATTAATCCTTGTGCTGAAAAGCCCAAAAGAAGCGCATACATTTATTGATAAACTTCTCAGAAGACACCATAGCCCTAAATATCAAAATAAAGATGTTATTAATTAAGCGCGCAAAAACGACGATTTCAACCACTGTGGCATGGGTTGTCTTTTTTCGGCCCAAAAATAAACCTTTGAAAACTCTCGAAGTATCCGGGAATCTTGGTACACAAGGAAAGATTCAACAAACTGCGTGTAGAAGCACCGACTTATGATGTGGCAAATAAAATTGCTGAACACGAGGTGTTTAGTGTTGAGTATAACATCTACATCCCTTCTCGAGATGTGGAGATAGAAGGCGTGGTCTCCGACGCGAGTCTGAGTGTCGAGAACTTAAAAACAAGCATCGGGTTGCTTCAAAAACTCGAAAATCGGAGAGGATATCAGGCAACTGCATTCAGTATCTTTACAAGATGGCAAGAAAGTTTATCAGCATTCAGACTGGTTTAGGGTAGGGTTACCATATCAAAAACATGAAAAGGAGGACATTTCATTTGAGGTTTAAAGATAAAGGAGGACAATGTTTCCTTTTCTCTCAACATTAAAGGATGACAATGAGTTTTTATCAAACGGGTAAATAATATGTGCGTGCGCTATCACAAAACTCATGATTTTCAAAGGTTGAGATTGTTAATATGTAGGGTAAATGTCGGCTTCGGCACCCATTGACTGTTTTCGGCAACCAAAATTTAAACGTTAATTTCACTATGTTTTCCCATCAACACACTTCCCTGAATGCATCCAAACGATTCTTTAGTCTTTCAGCTTCAATCTGATTGTATGTGTACGTCTGAGCAGTCCTGTTATGGCAGATTTTTATTCAAATGAAGCATACGTACTCTAAAATGGGGTTGATTTCAAGTTGCCGATAATAGAACAGCTGGTTAACACGCAGTTCTAATGGGAAGGTTGCCGAAGAAAACGAGGCTGCCGACAATAGTCACACTCACCTGAGAAGTTTGGAGCGTTGTAAAAACGCTTTCAAACAGTTTTGAAGAATTCTGTCGATTAAAATGGATAGAGAAGCAAGCAGCAGATGAATGTAAACCAACAGACACGTCATATATGTGCGTGACGCTGAGAAAATGCTAATAGAAGTATGGACACTGCTTAGATTGACGAGAATACGTAAATTCCCCTAGTAGTCGTCATCAATACAAATTCATCTTCTCGTTATACTTTTGATACATGTATCAAACTAGCCTTCATAATTCATTGTTGATACTTGGAAATGATCTAGTTTATTTGTTTTGCATGTAAACTACAGCTTTACAGCCTCAAAACCATCCCAACTTTTATCATGTTCAGAAATCAGGATACACGTCATTGCTGATTGAAACCGACATGAAAAAGGAAATTCTAAGCAACTTATTAATTCTAACATTCACAGGACTTTAAACCAAAACCCAAAATCCCATAGAACCAGAATGTCGAAATCGAACACATGCTGGATTCAATCTAAGGCTGTGTTCCATTTGGATAATTTTCATCTGCATTTTAAAGATAGAAAACTTTCAAATAACCCTGGTCTTGCACCAGACTTATTTCCGACAGACAAGTAATCGATTTGGACAAACACCCTCTCGAAAATTGACCAATCAATTAATATAAGATATTCTCAAAATGTCACAGCCTATATTACATGACACAAGCCATAGTATGTACGGGGTATAAGACTGCGTTCCATTTTGGTGATCCTTCACTGATATTTGAAAATTCTCCATCTGTCAAATTTAAGTGAAAATCCACCAAATATGCCACAGCCTAAATGTAGGGCTGGTGACAGCTGTAGTATACTGCTGGTCCCACTATCGAATGGCATTTGTTAGATAAGACGAGGTTGCGACATATTTAAACAAACATGCCCTACAACGCTCATTGAAAACAATTTTTATAATATTCCATGTAACAATTTTGATTATACATATGAGGGTTTTGTAGACCATAATTTAGACTTGTAGAATGCTTTAAAACCTCGATAAAACTTACAATGTTACTTGGGATGTTAAAATGCAAGGACTAAAAGGAGGACATTTTCGGGCAAAAGGATGTAGACAAAATTTTGAAAAAGGAGGACATGTCGTCCTTTAGGACACCATATGGTAACCCTAGTTTAGGGTGACTTTCGCTGGTTCAGTTCTCCTAAACTTTGTCAAAGTTGATGGTGCTTTTTTCCGGTGCGGTTGTTTGTACAGAGTGTTTATAATTGTACCAACAGTAAAAGGCTGGGACACTTGGTCAGCCATTGCGGCACAAAAACTCGTTGTGGCAAATGTGGTGAAAACCACAAAGAGGATTCTTGCCACAAAGCATCAGTAAAATGCGCTTACTGTGGCGAGAATCCTCACCCCTTGCAGAAGTGCCCGATGTACAAGCAATACTCCGATAAAGTGCAGCGTGCAATCTCTGGACGCTCCAAGCAGTCATATGCACAAATGGTGAAGGCTGCATCAGCCGTCCAAAATGAAAATCAATTTTCGATTTTGTTAGCTGAAGAATCGGACTTTGACTCATCCGATGAGGGTGACTCTACGGTGGTACAGGCACCTTCGAAAACGAACGGATCCTCAAAACGAAAAGGCTCCTCCCCGAAAGTGCGCCGTAAGAAAATTAATGTCACTCCCAGAGGATTGCATGATGGGGATGAAAAAATTAAATCGAAGGCTCCTACTGCTCCACTCCCTGGCTGCAGTAAGGATTTTCCGCCATTACCCAACAAATATAAGAAAAATAAAAAGGCTAATCCTCAAACTTCTCAAAATAAATCCAAGTCCGAACGAGGTTTGCTAGCTTTTTCGGACATTGTGGAATTCCTATTAAATATATTCAACATACAAGACCCTCTTAGAAGCTTAGTTTCTGCATTGCTTCCAACATTAGAATCATATCTTAAGCAATTGACTGTTTCATGGCCCTTCCTTGCATAAACCATATCTGGTCTAGTTTTTTTTTATATATCTTTATTAAGGAGACTTTCAGCCGTTGGCTGGCTCGTCTCCGACTCTGGTCTAGTGCCTTAACTAGACTCGTTCACATTTTTACTTCACAATTCTGATTGTGATATATTTGCTCTCTGTGAAACATGGCTTTCTGCCGATAAAGAACTCAACTTCCAAGATTTTAACATTATTCTCATGGATAGAGACGATTCTTATGGAGGAGTACTTTTAGGGATCAAAAAGTGCTGCCCTTTCTACAAAATTTCCCTTCCTGATCTATCAGGCGTCGAAATCATCGCTCGTCAAATAAATGTGAAGAACAAAAATCTTTGCATAGCTTCAGTGTATGTTCCACCAAGAACTTCCATTAGTGTCGAATCCATGGATACGCTTCCACCATTGGACGAATATCGATTCCTCGCCGAATTGATATACAAAAGCTCACATGATGCACAAAAAAAAATCCAAATGCATCCTTCAAAAGGAGACCAGCCACACTTGGATGGGACGGAGAATGCACAAAATTGTATGTAGAACAATCTGATGCTTTCAAAGCTTTTCGTAGGCACAAAACCTCCACATAATTCGAGGAATATTGCAACCGATGGATATCCGATTTCGCTAAAAAGGTTTGTCCGGACTCAGTTCCAGCACAACATATGTTTCGAGAAACGTCTCCAAGCGGCGGCTCCCTATAATAAAAAAGTGAATCTTTTCGTTAACTGAAACTCCCCTGCTTGGCCTATTACAAATTTTGCTCCACAGTGCTTAAACAGTGTGTTCCAACTCGTGTCCTGATCAGCCTCCCAAAATATGAACTCATTTGGTAAGAAACTGACTTGGCACAAACCTTTTGACGCTTATATGGAAATAACTATGGGAAATCCAAGCTTTTCGTTAAATTGTCTTCTAGCCTTTTTCATTTTGTTCTATAGAAAATTGCTATTAGCAATTCTTATGGGAAGTTTTCTCAACAACAACTTTGCAGAATATAGTTTTTAAGCCAAACGACAAATTAAATATTTAGAAATTATTTAAGAGATTGATAATCTTCTGGCATGATCAAGCAGATGTTTTGTGGGCAACACTTTATTCTACCGTTTGACAAAGTAGCCATGATTTGTGTGCTCTATTCTACGCGCCAGAAACACCAATGTTGCCAGCCGAACAGATGATTAAGCATAATTATAAGACATCAGTGGCTTGAATCATTAATAACTTTTGTTCCTTGCTTTTTATCGAAAAGTGGCTTTGAACAAAGTTGTAGCTGGGATTTTTTTTAAGCAGAGCTGAATGGTGAATATTTTGATCGATATGAACAAAACATTTGGTTCTCTAATAGTAAACTCTATATAAACATCAAATGGTTCATGCCAAGGCAGTTTCTTACTAAATGAGTTTTGCGTACTGTGCAGCGAAGATTTGCAAAAAGGGTGGATGGATAGACATTTCCAGCTATTTTTAACATACAGTTCGATAAAGCATCTGATACTGCAAACAGGACAACAGGACGGTTTTGAAGTGAAGTTATTAACGAAAGAAAATCGATCAATATTACTTAGGACCTACCATGGCATTGCTGTGCAATCAATTGTTCAACTTTAAATGAAAAAAAAAAAAATCTAGACCCCTCTATAGAACATTTCAGTACTAGTCTCAAATGAATGGGGAGAATCTAACTTTTAATAATGAAAAATAGTTGTAAAGTATCAGCGACATCCCCAGTCCACTGCCGGAAGGCAACCGTTCCAGTTAAGTGCCACCAGAAGCCACGAAACCAGAGATCGAAGAATACCCACCAAAAGAACCCACTGAAAATGGCAGCCAAAGACTTCTTCAACGATTCATTGCAACGTAGCCTTCATTTACATGAAACAGGAGCACATGTTTTATTCACGGCTGGAAGATGATAAAATGGAATCAATGATAAATGTCGTGTAATGTTGGAATTCGCTGCTACGCGCTAAACCTATCAGCCATCAGTTTGTACACAGCATAACCCTAAACTAAATCTCTCCTCAACAAGGGAATAAAATATAAAGTCTTTTGAATGCTATGCTGCTCTACCTAAACTTAACCAGTAACGAAATTGACTTAAATCTACTAGAGAAAAAAAAAACACATCCGTCTTCTCAGTAAAGTAATGCATAAATATTCGTAAAACTAAATCCTACTGAGTTCAGCTCTTGTTCTTGTAACACATCAATTAGCTATTATCTTCAGTATACCAGAGTACAATTGTTTGTTCTATCAAGTCTTCTCGCCAAGCACTACTACGCATCCAGATCGATCACCTCGTCCTTGATGCTCACGAAAGGATGCAGCATGTGCGGCGGAATCTCGTGTTCATCCTCGTCTTCGTCCTCGAGCCGCGCCCGTTTGATGCTGAACTCGTCGTACGGGTAGTTGTTGCTGTCCGAGTTCTCCCCACCGAAGAACCCGGCGTTCTCCAAACTGGACCGACTGCTATCGTTCAGCTGCTGAGATTGAGAGAGCTGTTGCTGTTGCTGCTGCGAAAAGTGCATCTTGATGACGTGTTTGGAAAAGTTTGAGATCACGAAACGGTCCCCCTTCTTGGTGGGCAGTTTGGACACCTTGATTTGTACTGCGCACATCGGACACTTGATGAAGGCATTGTAGCCGTTGAGTTCGTAGGTGACGTTGATCATTTCTTCGGTGAGAGTGAGCTTGATCGGTTGCTTATCGCTCCACATTTCGATCAGCTTGATGATGATGTTTTGGATCTTTTTGACTCGAGCTTCGTCGCTTAGTGGAGGGTAGACGGTGGCTTGCTCGAAAGCAAATGGAGGGTTTTTGGTAGAGGCAATCTTGATGTCCGGTATGTGTTCCTGGAGCATCTCCGAGGCTTGGTTGACCAGTTCTTGCTGCTGCTGGTGCTGCTGCATCTGCAGCTGCTGCATCAGGGCTCGCTGTTCGCGTATTTCCCGCACCAGATTGATGTCGGCGATTCGTTCGGGCTTTTCTACGCGCTCGATCCGCTCCAGCCTTTCCTGTGGTGGTGGTGCTGGTGGTGGCGGTTGGGGTCGTTCTGTCCGGTGGTTTACCATGGGATCAGCCCGTTGCAGCTCGTTGGCCGCATTGGTGTAGTTCAGGTAGGCACTCATCTGTAGCAGTAGCTTCCGATGACCCGGCACCAATCGGAATTCCCGCGCAGGATCGGTGCAAAATATGTGAAAGTAGAACTGCGTCTGCGGGACCAGATGTATCAGTTCTTCCCGAGCGAAGCGTTCCATATCGACGAAGTCGTCGTCGTTGAGGTTCCGCAGGGCACTCTCCTGTTCGTAGCCGCACATTTTCAGCAGGTTTTTGAGGTAGGTCGGTACCGAGCCGCACACCCGTTCGATCCGGGACCAGTTGATGCTGGAGGACTTTTGCGAGGCGGCGGAGGTTTTGTCCTAAAAAATAAAAGAAGAAGGGGAAATTAGTGGTGACTGGTGATTGTTTAAAAAAAAAATAGGAACTTCAATGTAGTTTTATAATTGTTTGGTTGTTACGAACTAATTTCAGGTACACCCAACCGAGAAATGTATGATTCTATTATTATGTTTCATCGCATGAATAGATTTTGTAATGTACTCGTCGGAAGGTTTTTTTTTTTTTTAATGAGTTTGCAATTTTTCGAATAATGTCGTGAAGGTTTTATACGAAAATATTGATTCTGGAAAAACTTGATACAATTCATTGTAAGAACTTATATTACATTTGTAAGAAAACATGCAGATCATCTAAGAAATCGTCCGTTACATTTGTTGGTCATGCCATTTGTGTTCAGTGTAATCATATAACCCTAGAATAATTCTACATGTAATTACAAAATTGCAGAAGACACCAAGACGATACAACGTAAATGTGCATTTTTATAAGCGATTCCGCTCTTTTGAGGAGCCCAGTTTAAAATACAAAATGTAATACATCTCATAAATGTATTATGGATTTGCTGTAATTTCTCAAAAATTTCACTAATTTTACGATTTCTTTGAGAAGCATCTCATGAAATTTTGGAAATTTTGAACAAACGGTATACGTAAATTGCGCATACGACTTGTGTTGTGTTAATATCATAATTCTCAATCAAATACCATGCCACATTGAACTCTGAATGTTTAATTTATAAAAGTCGTTTTGATCAGAAGAAAAACAGCTTGCGTTTCAATCAAAGCAACCATGTTCCAGGAATGTGAATCAATTCGATTGTTTGTATTTGAATATTGCGATTGTTGATTGTTGAGGAAAAACGTCTACATTTAGTTTAGCAGAAACTCATTTTGTAGAAATTAAAGCATTTGATCAGTATGGTATTCCGGGGTATAATGTTGCTGATTGTTTATCGTATTCTAGACACACTGGCGGTTCAGTTCAATTTAACCTTCGTACCAACGAAGTTATTGATGGCAATTGGTTCTTGGGCATTACAGTTGTGCGTGGCAAGAAGATGGGCAATTGTGATGTGTTGTATCATTCTCTTAGTTCTAGTGACCGGCGTTTTGTTGAAGTTTTAGAGAACTGGCTCGAGAAATTTGGTTGATTCTAGTAAATTAAATATATTAGCTGGTGATTTTAATATTAATTGGCATGACAACTCTAATTTGAATCATTTGTAGCGTTTAGCGTAATTCCAGGCACAGTAGAAATTTAATTGATATCGTTTATTCCAATTTTAATTATATTCGTTCCGTACCGCAAAGCGTTTTGAAAATAACCGATCATGAGACTTTAGTGATTAACGTATCCGATAATATCGATAATAACGATGACTTTGTAAAAATGAAGTGCTGAAGGAAATATTCGAAACAGGCTGCTTCGAATCTTGTTGAGCGAAGCGTGTATTTTCCATTCGCGGCCGGTAATTCAGATTAGCAGCCAGTGAATTTTCATTTTGAAATTTCCGGTTTTTTCCCGATTTTCCTGGTTCAAACCTTTAAAATATCCCGGTTGTTAGTTATCAACAAAAGGGATATAATACGTATTTTTAAAAACGTGCTGAAAGGAATTTACAGAAAGGATAAAAAATGACAGCAATTTTTGTGATGCGAGATTTGGAGAAAACATAATTAAAATTAAGATCACATGTTTGAAAAAAAAATCATACTTATGACCCGTGGAGTCATAATTGTCACGCTCTGAGACTTGCAAGCATTTTAAGAGCTATAACAAATTACAGAACAATCTATAGAATCTTGCGGACAAACCCTGGAATTTTTAGTAAAATTCAAAAGACTTCAAAGTGTTGATTTCAAACCAATATTGAGAAGGATTTCCACACAGTTTTCGAAGGAGAAGTTCTGAGCAGAATTCCAAAATGATTCTGACATGAAGTCCTTAGAAATTGTTAGATGAATTTGGAGGGATTTCTGTGGAGAATAATGCAAGTTCTAAGTAAAATTGAAGGTAATTTTAGAAAATTTTAAAAGGATTTGTGAAAAACAAAACTTAAAATAAAATCCCTACGTGATTCTGAGGAGATTTGTATGGGGATCATGAGGAAAATGACACATGAATTTCAAGAAGAATTCCAAGAGAATTGTGATCAGAATTCAACAAGAAACAGAGTCCTAAGAGAGTTCTGTCAATAATTTGCTGAAAATTAGAAACATATTCTTTGAAATACTCCAAACGGTAACTAAATAAACTTTCGGAACATTTCTGCTGTTTTGAATAGAGTAAAAAGAATTTTTTGAAAATATTTCCAAAGGAATCAAAGACTCCGAATAAGCTCAAGGGAATTCTAAGAGAAGGATTCCAATTTAATTCTTAGAAGGGGTTTCAAGGAAATTCCAAAAAGAATTCGACGGTAATTATTACGCGGAGTCTTTTCTGGTAAATTTCCGAAGAATTCCGTTATAATTTAGAGCAGAATTCCAAGTTAGTTCTGGAATTCATATCATGAGAATTTCGAACAACGAAAAACTAAAACCCCGGAGAAGAATAATTCAGTTACGGTTTTTACAAATATTTGTTTCCAAAGCCCAGCATCTTCAATATTTTATTTCAAGGACCATGCACTTTACATCTGAAATTGAAACGACGAAAATCAATTTGCAATATTGCTGAAACTGAAGAAAATAATGCAACAAATAGCGCAAGACATTCATTTGGTAAAGGATCACTCTATTTTAATGGTTTATTCTGAAATTCTGTTGTAAAAAATTGTTCGTATGGTACGGTTTATTTATTTCTACTGGTGCTCTCGTCGAATTCCCGAATTTTCCCCGGTTTTCCCAGTTACTTTTCAAATTCCCGGATATTTCCCGGTATTCCTGGTTTCCCGGTTTGCTGGCCAACCTGAAAAAACATCAAGAGTTTTGTTCTCAAGATTGCTTTCATCCTTAGTTACTCTTAATTTTAAAAGTTGCTGGAACCCAGGACGGGACTTGACAATCGAGCTTCTCCCTCTTCTTAGTATTTCTTAAGAATGCCCTCCGGAAAGTTGTGCGTGGTGTTTGACGGAGTTGACCAATGATTCCAGGAATGTATTTTTTTTTAATTTGGATTTTATTTGGAGTTTCTACCGCAGTTAAGTAGTTTTTTCATCATTTTTGCTCAACACAATAAAAACAAACATAAAAAAAACAACAATATCCATCGCTTAAAACACGCAGTGCACTCAATTTTACAACTTTCCTTTCGCAAATATATAGAATTAACAAGCCATTGACGTCAACATTGATTGCGGCATCACTGCCAGCCAGATTGAAGCGATCCCTCTGTCCTTTTTATCCCACGATTGCTCGACCAATCAGAAACTGGCTCAGATTTGACAGCAAATTGGCTCGAAATCGCAACGCGATTGCCAAGTCCCGTCCCAGGCTGGAACGATTAAAGCCGAAGAGTTTCGTCCCATCAATATGTTGCACACATTAGAGAAAATTTTAAGAACTTGTTGTTAAAGGCCAGCTGTTGGAGAATTTAAATAGTAATAGTTTGTTGATACCACAACAGTCCAGATATCGTTAAAGTCAATATTGTGAAACAGTATTGAATTTGGTATTAGCGAAGTGGAAAAATAACTTTGAGTGTAAAGATACGATTGTTGTTTTTTTTTTGGATTTAAAACGCGCTTTTGAAACAATTTCTAGGCCCTTATTGTTAAGATCAATCAAGCGCTTTGGAAATACGAGTACTGCATATAAATGGTTTGAAAGCTATTTGTCTGACAGAACTAGACGGACTGTTTTTAATGATTCCATTTTCAGTCCCGTGGGGAATAACCTTGGAGTGCCCCAGGAAAGTGTAGTAGGGCCCCTTTCATGTATTATGTTTATTAATGACTTGCGACGTGTTTTACGATTTTGTGACATTAATTTTTTTTTGCAGATGATACTGTGTTATTCATGGCAGCTAAGGATAAAGATGATGCCGTTTTAAACTTTTGTGAAGATTTTCGTTTTCTAAGTGGTTGGTTTTAGATAATTGAGGTTGGCCAATAAATTTAATAAAATAATTTCCATTTATCCCTAATCCCCCAACATATTTTCCCAGTTTGGGACCAATTTTAGAATCATTCCCGCACCCAACCCTCTATTAGCGTATTTTGATGTACGTTGTACATGAAACGTCAGCAGTTTCAGTAATTCATTTTAATGGAAAAAAAATTGGATGTGATATTTTATTTTTAACGCTTAAAACCGGCGAAAATCCTAGGAGATTTTTTATTAATTGTCTAACCCACAACGCAAGGTTCTGAAAAATACTAAAATTAACATAATTCCGTCATTTCTGAACAGACATTGTATCTATTCATCTAAAAAAACGGAAACTCCTCAAGTTTTGATGAGATTTAAAAGACATTGAGAATATCTTAAAATTTTTGAAAATATTTTGAATTGAGGAGGCTCATTTTTTACATTGGAGATTTAAAAGTTGCATACTCTTTAATTTAAAACCAAAAATCAATTATCAGAATTTGGAAAATTCAAACTATCCTCGGAATGGAGAAAAAAGAAGGATTAGTAACTTATCTACATTTAATTCCAGTACCTTAATTGTTAATCCTAAAGAGATAATTTCACATTAAATTCACCAGAATTCATCAGGTTTTTCTTTGAAAATTTCCTCATAATCCCTTTGGAATATAATAAGAATTCCATTAGAATTATCCTCAAATTTTTTATCGAAATCTTTTCAGAATTCCCTTTGAAATCTAGAATTCTACTCACAACGTTTTCTCCTTTGAATAAACTTGCAATTTTCCTCGCAGAATTTTCATCAAAATAAGTTTGAAATTCAAGTTAAACTGTTTTGGAATCGTCTTCTGAATTTCTTTGAAGTTCTCCTGCAATTATTGTGTCATATTGTTGTTTTCTTCCTTAGATTACCCTTAGTATTCTCCTAAAAGATCCATGAAATTATGCTTATAATACTTTTTATGCTTACGGAAATATTTAGGAATTCTCCTCAGAATTATCGTGAAATTATCTTCAGAATTCGTTTTCAAATGTCCTTTGATTGATATTCAGTATTCCCTCGGAATTCTACAGGGTGATTCAGAAAAACTGTCACTGATTTCACAAATATGCAATTCTCAATGGGTAAAGTGGGTATATGTTCAAGTATTTTTGATTTAAGGTGTGAACAAATATCAGCTTTATAGAAGGATTTGAAATATCATTCGATTGCGATTTCAAGCAACCATGGACGTGAAAATGGAGCATGTCATAAATCTGTATAAAATCGTGTGTTATCTTTTAGAAACTGAAATCTCTTCGAAAGAATGAAACGTTTATTGCTCGCAACATTATAGAGGTAAAAAGGGACCATAGCATAGCATAGCATAGCATAAACCAGGTTGCACAATGTCGTAGATGGTACGAGCTCCAAACTGTTGTTAAGAAGGAGACCCACCTTCATCCGTTGCTGTTAGATAGTAATTTGTGATTAATTACTACCTCTTAGATAAAGGATGTGTCTCCCTCCAACAGACCAGAGCTGTCCTGGCCACGTCCTGGCATCTGGTGGGGAAAGGGGAGGAATGTTAGTTCGACACTTACTTAAGAGTATAGAGGTAAAAAGGGACCATGCGTAGAAAATCCGTTCAATACCATAGCTTAGACTCATCGCCAGGACTCCAAAAGTGCTGGAACTTAAGCGTGCATGCCAGTTGTGGTTAATTTGCATGACGAATATAGCTGGTATTTAAGGTAAAGGGAGAGTGATTTGAATTAAAGTATGCTAAGTTGAAGGTTATATACAGTGAATCTCAAAAAGTAGCGTACAAATGTCCTTAAATAAAAAAAAAACAGCTTTAAAGACAAAATTTAAAGAGATACGTTTTTGAATAGCTGGCTGCTGAATAATCATAAATTTATCAAGAGCTTTGAGTGGGTTGGTTTATTTCCTTTAAATTCCGTTATAATTGCTTATCTTTTGACAGATACGCGTATTTCGTCTACTACTCGCAGACTTCATCAGTGCCAAGTACTCAACACCACTGAAGAATCCATCTTTTATCTACGAGTTATATACTAATCAATAGGTACTAAAAATCAGCAGGTATCCACTGCCATGTCAAAATTTACCTAAAAAGTGGTGTTGAGTACTTGGTACTGTTGTTGGAGGCGAACCAGCCCAAGGCTGAAAGCCTCCCTAATAAAGATAAATAATAATAATACTTGGTACTGATGAAGTCTGCAAGTAGTAGACGAAATACGCGTATCTGTCAAAAGATAAGCAATTATAACGGAATTTAAAGGAAATAAACCAACCCACTCAAAGCTCTTCATAAAGGGATTCCGTTAAGAGGTTCGACAAATTTAAAGGATTAATAAATTTATCAATTATTGGTACAGTGTTGGGCTTATTTGGTTGCGTTCATTAAAAGTAAGAGCTAATTGAGAAAAACGCAACATAATGAGCTAAACTTTGCTCATTTTTAGACATAAAAAGGTGATTGATATTCCACTAATCTTACTAAAATTCGTCCACTAGGTAAAAAGGTGAAAATCGTGCGTTATCCCAATAAAGTCCAATACTAAAACGATAAATCAATAAACATCTGTTTAGCCACCAGCCAAAATTAAAAACAAAATATCCATTCATAATGTTTCAAAAAATGTTCCATAATAAATGTAGTATCTCTGGAATATATTGATATCAAAAATTCATACGAGCAGAGCTGGAAAGCACCTCATAGCGTTAGGAAAACAACTTTGTGCATGCACCTCACCTCATTCGACAAAGAGTGTGTGGTTCTCCCAATTACTTCGCACACTCTTTTCCAACTAATCTGTGAGAAAGCGATCAACACAATGAGCGGTACACTCCGTGCGGCCCAGTGAGCAAAGATAATACTACAAGTGCTAATGTCTTCTTTGCGTTCTTTGCATACTTTGCTTACCACGACTGCATGGATAGGAGATGAAGAAGGGCATAACGAAGAATAATTTTGTCTTTCTGCTGGGTTTCCCATTTGAAAGCCTACACTGAGTGGCGCTCTTTGCGTCGGAGCCGTCGGAACGATGGCTACACATTGAGCATTCGTTATTTTTGGGTGTTTGTCTGTCTTCTCTTCTCCGCTCCTTTACACTTGCGCAGGGTGAAAGACAAGCAAACTTTGTGTTTGCTTGATTCGCACTTTGTTTATTTCAGAAAACCAGTACACTGCGAGCATTGAGCATGCAAGCGTTCAATCATTATGACCGTTTTTAAAAGTGACAGATATTCCGAATCACCCTTTACTTTGAACTACCCTGGAATTCTACTTAGGTTAGGTTTCAGCTGGAATTTAATGTTCCTCAAAAAGCAATTCTTAATTTTCTCTTGAAATTTTTCACACATTTATTCTCAGAAATCCCTTCAAATTTTCCTCAGAACTTTGAAATAACTCTTAAAGTTCCATGAAAATTATCACCAAAGTCGATCACAAAGTTTTTAAAATGATGCTATCTTGATTTTTTTTCAAATCTGGAGTGGACATATTGAATATTAATCTTTGATCCAGATTCCTAAAAATTATCCAAGTTTATTTTTTTTTAATCCATACATTTCAAAAATAAAAAAAAAAATTGCTTGCAATCTGTAAGATGGTCCATGTTCCAGAACCGAAATAAAAACAATGCAAGCAATAGAACTTTTAAAATTTATGACATCACTGAAGATAAATCCGACCCCGCATTATTAGCCTTCCTAGTGCATTGGGGTCTTTTTTGACCTGGCAACACTATGTACATTTTTCCAAATCCATTGGGAAGGTTAAGCTCAATAAGTTTTAAAAAATATCGAGGAACTTACAGTTGACTGCATAGTAAAATATTTTGAGAAATGTTTCCAGACAGTAGACACCCTGTATAATTTAGGATGATGTCTCCAACTCAGACATGCGGAACTACAAAAACAATTAATCACTTCGCATATCATCGATTTGATGATATTTAAACAAATTTAAAAAAAAATCTTTATAGTCTGAAAATATTTTGAATTGAAATAAGGTGGATTTTTTACGCTGGGCGTATGATAGTTAAATACCCCTCAATTGAAAACACAAAATTAATTTTCTAAATTTTGAAAAGTTATTAGATTCAAACAAATTGCCAAATTATACTCCATAATTTAAATAATATTAAAAGGTCAAAATTTTCAATATTCATATAAATATCAAAGTTTTGAAATATATTTAAGTTATCGTAAAACAAAGAATCTTTGATAATGCGGGTAACTTTACAGTAGAATATAATGACTAAATTTACTCCCGCACTTTTCCAGAATTGGAAACATTGGTTCCACATTGAAGCTTAGGGTATTGTCCTTGATGTCGTAAAAGATTTTATGTAGCGGAAATGGAATGCCCCGAATTTGAGCCCATACATAAATTCAACAATCGACTAAATTTTCAATAGCGACCAAAAATATCCATTAGTACCGTCCCAATGACGCGTTCATCTAGATAAAATTGATAAATAGCAGATTTTTAGCGATGGGCCCAATCTTAGATTCATAGGCCAACATTAGAGCCATTTCTCCTAGTATGTGTTACATATTTGCCAAGAAAATAAAAAAAAAAATCAATGTTGTTGTTTTCTCCTGTTTGAAAAGGCACTCAAACAATCACTTATGAAATGTATTCCCGATACAGCCATCACAAATTAAATGCAAACTTCTTATTGCTTATGAAAAAAAAAACATCATTATATACTCTATCAAACTTTCATATTTCTTGAACTAATTTGTTACATTCATAGAGAGTTATCAAAGTAGCCCCAAATCAAAATATTGATGTTCGATCACAAAATTTAAAAAATAGTACAAATGCAATTATTGCCGTTAAACAAATTACTAAGGAATTTGTTCTGGGATCCTCAACACTCGTTTAAAAAATAAATTAGTTTGAAAAACATTATTTGCTGTGCAAAATATTTAGAATAAACTACAAAAAACTATCAATGTTACCCCCGTTTTACACTGAAAATAAAATTTCGTTTATACAACGAAATCTCTCGTTTGTTCTACGAATTTATTCGTTGTTTTCTGCAACGAAATAGATTTGTACATTGTATGAAGCTAGTTTCGTTAGAATTGCCACACTCGCTATCGCTACACCCAGCCAGCGGTCCACAAGTGTTAGTTGTGGAAACCGAAAAATGTGGAGTGTGTTAGTGAGGCTGGGTAAAAATTACTTCATCATTGGAAGGAATAAATATGACAAAAATAAAAATAGACTTCAGACCGAACTCGACTCATGAACCTTGCTATAGTTAGATCTGTGCTTTATCCATTGCTCTATCTGTGCTATGAGAAATGGTAAAACTATAAACAAATAAAAAGCACTCATGGAGCGGTACTTCGATTTCTCTTGCTTTTTCTGCTGCTTACATGCATTTTTTTTCTCTAACATAAAACCACCGCGACGAGTAATTTGATTTATTGTGGTAGCTTGCATGTATTGGTCAAACCGACAATATTTCTAAAAAAAACTATCCCATCTCCAACACACAATCAGCACTTTAGGAGACAATAAGCGAAGTTGTTGGTTTGATTGTACGAAGATGTATTTGTATATTATACGAATGAGGCGTAATATTGACATTGCGCCAGATGACAGGAAAAACGAATGTTTCGTACCATTTATGAAAGATACGTTGTATGTACGATATTCATTTTAACGAAACGGTTTTCAGAGAAATAACGAAAATACATTTTCAGTGTACGGTACATGCGAATTATTGGAAGAACACAAGTCCGAATTCATATGTTTAGTTTGGAAATTATTTTACATAACAATGAGATCTACGTCCCGGTGGCGTGCCCTAACCTAAATTTACCAGTGCACCAGCTGCGAAAACGTTTAAAAATCTCGAAATATTACTAGCAATGGATAAATATTGGTAAAACTAGAAGATTCTGTGCATTTCGCAATGGATTTGAATATAATTATTACAAGATATCACGTTTTTAAGTTGCTGCAAAGGTAAAAAGTGAGGTTACGCGACGCAACTGCAACGATCAGAGGCGCGTACACCTTCAAAGATGAAGATCGAGAGAATGTGTTTATGTCAACATTGAAATACATACAGGTAGGTAGTTGGTCGATCTGTTAAGGTTGTCTTCATTTTCAGCTAAGTTGAGTGTAGAAGGAATGATTTTTATCAGCACTGGTATGAATACAAACAGACTGTAGCGCACGACAACGAAGCGAATGTATTTTGTAAAAACAATCACCGTTGCACAACCCCTACTTCGACAGTCGTTAATTGAGAGCTTTCTAAGCCTGTACCATTTCTGCATTAGTGTTATTGTGTGGCAAATACAATCATACTCTATGCCCTGGGAAGTCGATAAATGTATCAACCCGAACAATTCCTAGAGCGGACCGAGAATCGAACCCAGACGGCTTTTGCAGAACACATTGCAGGTCTTGCTTTATAGCTGCGCCTTTACCGACTGAGTTAAAGAAAGAAAGTTGTAAATCTGAAATTTGGAATCCTGTGTATTTAATTAGTTTGTTGCTAGGAGTTAAGAGACACTTGAATTTTTCAACTAAAATCGAACTTTTTCCTATCGATACAAATCCATTAACTAATAATGTATAGCATTTTCAACGAACAAAAAAATTAGCACATATAATTGCTCTACTACGCCGTCATTATTACCACCTTCCAACGCCAATTGCATAATTCAGTGAATACTAATTTCCCCGAGTGTGAATTGCACGAGAAAACCACGCGTCAGCTGGTACCGAGCAAAATAATAAAGCTAAGCGCGCATGGGGATCACGCTAGCCACCAGCCACATGTACCACATTGTACCACCATTCATACCAGCAGCAGCGGAGAAACATCGCGAGCAGCAACATTTCTCATATTCAAAAAAAATAGACTTGCAAAAATTGCGTCGAAAATTTATAACAAATCCGAGGAAGCCACATTGTTGGTTGATTTTTTTTTATTTCATCACGAAAAACAGCTACCCGAAGACACTCGAAGCAAGTAAGACTACGAAATACGCTGCACGGCGGAAACGGCGTAAAACTGTTGGAGATTGTTGAAAAAATATGGTTCAAAAAGCAAACATCGGTACCGCAGAAACCACCAGGGCAAACCATTATAAAGACGATAAAATCGGAATGATTGAGCAAAGAAGCAATGGCGATGGTGATGAAATGTGGTTAATAATTACTGCGAACCTTAAAAATGGAAAACGTGAACCATTTTTTTTTTTTAGGAAACACGAATATCGGAATACTAATGGAAAGTATGGCGAGTATCTCGTTGAGCGATAAGAGCTATGCTGCGGTGGCAACGTGCAGTGAGAAACGCGACCTGATGCCCGTATTCTCTCGCACTCCTCGTGCGGTTTTGAAAGTGTATAGAGAAAGAAAAAGTGCTGAGCTAACGTACCGCGGTGGTAGGGATGTGCAAAAAATAAGATTAATGATTTAAAAATCTATTACCAATATTGCTGCCAGGTTGGATTTTTTTTCAAAAGCGTATAGGGTAGAGCGCTACTTCGTAGTAATTGCGCGATGATTACTCCGATCAGGGTGGCCAGATTTAACGATTTATCGGTAGTTCTACCGATTTTTGGGATGCCTACCGATTCACAGAGGAAAGGTTCAAAACTACCGATTTTTCACTATTCCTACCGAGAATCACATATTTTAAGGTTGTGTTCCATTTGATGAATTTTCACCTAAACTTTACACTTCGAAAATAAATTATAGTGTTCAAAAATCCCTTTGTTGTTGATCGTCTGATTTTTGAGAAGGTGTTTGTCATGATTGATTCCTGATCGGTCAGAAATAAGTCTGCTGGAATAACAGGTTTATTTGATTTTTTTACATCTGTCAAATTTAAGTGAAAATTCCCCACTGGAACAGAGCCTTAGTAATCTTGAAAAATGTTCAAAACCTATGTTTTGTCTTCCATGTAGTCAGCAAGGGGGAGGGGGGAGGTGGCTGTCAAATACGAACAATCGTCGCCTACCTCGCGTAACTGGTTCCAAACGTAAACAAGCCATAAGAAACCTACAGGGTTTGTTTCCGTTTGGAACCAATTTCATACAAGAATGATCAGTAGGCTGATTTGACACCACGTCACGTTGTGTAAGATTCTTAAAAAAAAATGAAGCGTAAAAATAGTTTTTCTATCGAACAATGAAAAAAAAGTTGGAACCTTAACATACATTCATAAACAAAAATTAAAAAAAAAAACTTATAATTAAAGTGACCACCCTAATCAAAAATAACCATAAAAGAGAGCTCAACGACGTGTTCGTAGTATCACCCAAACCCTTTGTGGAATAGTTTACCCATCCGGGATATAGTGCATTTATGGTACTTATTTATTAGGGCATATATTAAGGTTTGTTGATTTTCCCGGTTCTTAAGTAAAATTCTTGGGTTTTCCGGGTTTTCCCGATTACTTTTCAAATTCCCGGTTTTCCCGGTTCGCCTACTGAAATAATTTGCTGAAGTTTTCTTTCAAGACTACAGTAATTACCCGATTTTGTTAGCTTCTTTGTGGATCATACTTTAATTTTTTAATGATTTCACAGAATCATTATTCCAAATTTTTCTCAATCATCTTCAAGATGAGTTATACTTTGGTGCAATAAAGATTGTACTCGAAAAAAATGCAACAATTTCTGTTGAGAATAACTTTTTATTTCATTGGTAAAAAGTGATGTAATTTTTAGTAAAACTAGTTCAAAGTGTAATGTTTACATGTGAAAAATCTCATCACAATCTTTTAAGTGGTTATCGAGATGGGTTCCAAGCAAGAAGTGCTTCGACAAAAAAATATAAGAGCGGTCGTGGAAAATCCAGGCCAGTCCCACAGGTGGATCACGAAACAGTTTGTAATCAACAATTCGACAGTATCCTGTAAGGTAAAATCGGTCAAGGAGACCCAGACGACCCAGCGACTAGCTGGCAGTGGCAGAAAAACGAAGACGACCGACCCCGTGAACGCAAGGAAGGTGAGGGATTACTTCAAGCGCAATCCGAACCTTTCGATTCATGACGTGGCCAAGAAGGTCAATTCTGCCATCTGGTTCGTCCAGTAGGCAATGCAGCGAGCCGGATTTCATGTCTTCAAGGTAAGGAAGGCGCCTAACCGAACCGATAAACAGAATACGGTGGCCAAATCCTGCGCCAGGAACCTGTACCGCGAGTGATTGGTGCAGCCGAAATGTATCGTAATGGACGACGAGACTTACATTATAGTGGGTGCGGCAAATTCAGAAAGCCGTACATAACGACCGGCACCATCAACGGCCAAATATATAAAGAAGAATGCCTCCAAAAGCGCATGCTGTCCTTTCTCCGGTCCCACGAAGGTGATGGAGAGGCCAACGATGTTGTTTTTTCTTGGCGAAGGAGGTATATCCGCCAAACTCGCCAGAACTTCGCCCAATAGAAAGATTCTTGGCGATTATGAAGGACAAGCTCCGGAAAAAAGGGAAGGTCTTCAAAACGACAAGGATTTGAAGAAAGAGTTGATGAAAGTCAATGGGATATACATACAGGAGTGGCACATGATAGTGTTTGTTTGTGTTTGAGAGCAATACTACGAAACATTTTCGGAGATGAAAAGTGGTGACGACACATGAACCAACTCTCCGAACAAAAATCGGAATTGTGACGTCGCAATTTTATTGTCTCCAGTGCCTGAAGCTTCGGGTACACGGGACCACACTACCACCCATAAAGTTTCCCCCCTCATAAATACATTCGTAAGAGGCTCTGCCTCACCTATAGGTAAATCAGATAGGATGAAAGTGTGTAAAAAAATGTGTTGCACAGGATTTGATGTATAGCGTTAAGTTCCAGTTAACGTAGGAGAGGATGTTGGATAAACCAACATTCCAAAAAAAATAGCTCATATTTGTTTATTTATTCCTTGAGAGTTTCAAACATATCCGACATAAAATGAATTTTTTGGGATCATTTTTGTCTGTTGCATTTCTTTTTCGAGTACTGTCTGTCTAGAGATGAACCAGCCTAAGGCTGAAAGTCTCGTTAATAAAGGGAAAAAAAAAGAGTACTGTCTATAAGACAACTGAAAAAGCGCATGGGTTGTAGTTTTGGCATAGAGCTATCTTGGAGTTATCTCCAGGATTTTTCTAAAAATTCGCATGGAATTCACTAGAAATTTTTATCCGAATGCTTTTCTCTTAAATTTTCTAGGGAATTTTAACATCCAAATTCCATTCTCTTAGCTCAGTCAGTAAAGGTGCAGCTAGAAAGAAAGACCATGCTGGCGGTGGCTGAGTTCGATTCGTGTTCCGGTCAAGGATTTTTTCGGGTTGGACAACTTCTTGACTTCCCTGGGCATAGAATATGATTGTACTTACCACACAATTAATATATAGAGCACGCAATAATCTAATATGCGATAAGCTTGAAATACTAAGAAGAAGTCGTATTCTTCTAGAAATTCCCTTAGAATTCTCATAAAAATCCATTTCGAATGATCCTCAAAATATCCATGGTGTTTTCCCCACATTTATTTTGCAGCTATGCTCAGAACTCCATAGCCTCAAATTTCTTCTCAAAATTTCCTTGAAACTCTCATCTGAACTGTCTTGAAGTTCACCTCAATATTCATTAGAATTGAAACTGAAATGATGATTGTGAGGAAATCTTCATGGAATTCTCATTGATAATTATCTTGGAGTTCAAGTCAAACCGCCCTTACTGCTAAACTTTAAATACCTCGTAACGTCGTGCGTTTATTTCGTTTCAATTTTTAGTTTAGTTTAGAATAACTATGGTTGGTATTTGAACCTTGTAATTAATTAAGAATTTCAATGCAATTGAAAAAAAAAAGATTGATCCGCTTCTAATGCAATGTAGCAAAAAGCTTCGTGATACGTACATTTGTCGGGATTTTTATGGCAAGATAAAAGTGAACTTGTAGATTTGAAGCTTTTATAGCAAGCTAGCAGATGTAGCTTATGTTTATAGATTGGAAAATACGTAAAAGAGACAGGATTCAACTGAACACCTGAGTAAAATAGCTGAGCCGAACATTGATTTTTCGTGCCATATCCAATCCTTTTATCTTTAAGAAATTCCGTGGTTTCTTGGGAAAAAGAAATTCTAGTCTCTGCCACGCGGTTTTCAAGTTCGTCTGTCAAGTGTGAACTCAGTGAAATTCGATCAAAAAGATAAAGGTGATTAAATTAAAAGAAGTGTTCGAGCCAGTTAATTAATTCGATAGCTCTTTTTGTGCATTTAGATTTTTCTTGCCTGTAGCAAGTAGTTCACGTTTCAAAACGCTGTGTAGATAGTGTGTCTAAATACAAAAAGGTTATTGTTAATTTATTTTGCAAATTTAAATATTAGATGAGTAATTTTGTGATTTCGCGTTGGACAGCTCCGTTCAACGGGCTTTTTTGTACGGGCTGGAATTTTCGGCGAGTTCGGCTTCCATCATCGCCGGACCGTGTGGTTGGTCGTGGCGTCAACCTGGCCGCCATTTCCGTCCGTTGGATTCGGACAAGACCCGGGTACATTGCGAAGGCCCGCCTCTTGTAGGTAGATAAACGGAGTGTCGTGAAGTTGCTAAGCGATATTTTTCCCAAGGGTCGCCAAAGCCATCTGATAGAGTCCCCATAAGATAAAGGTGATTACAACAACCCCGGGGACCGTGACATTCGAGAGCTCGGACCGCAGAAGTACGAAGCCAATTGCGTATCTCGGTTCGGATTATAACCAAAGAGGAGAAGATTACATTTCATCTCGGGCGGTCATAGCGGAAACATAGTACGCGAAGCCGTGCGACGGTACGTTAGTCTCTCTCTTCCGCGGAGCGAATCTCCCGGAAATGCTCGACTCCGTCGATGCTCAGCTCTCTAGAAAGCAAATCTCACTGCCTCCGCACCTCTAATTTCAGCCATACCGCACACGGGTCACTTTTCATTGCTGCACGCCATTTCCGCAACTTGATCGGCGCCATTCCGAGACCGCCGCCATTATCACAGGTCGTCGGAAGGTCGACAGTCGCCATCACCAGGACCTTGGTAAGGTCACCGGCCGCCATTACCGCTCCATCCGTCGCCATTACCGATTCGTCCGTCGCCATCATCGCATCGCATCGCATCGAAAAAACCTGCGCAGGTATGCCCGTACTTTTTTTTTCATGGCCATAGTTTGCTTTTTGAACCGAGTTTAGTCCAACCCGAATAAATGTTAAGGAATGATGTGAATATAGATTGAAATTTGAAGTTTTTCGTTGAGTTACTTATTTTCCTGTCACGGTTTTTTAGCTGACTCGCTCGCCATTGAGTTCTTGGGCTCGTCTTGGAATCGCATCAGACACATTCGGTTTAGCTTGGTTCGTTAGGTTTAATGAAAATTGGGACTATAATTTGTGGACTTCTTTGAGAAGATTAGATTCCGTTAAAGTTTTGAATTTCATTGAGGAAGGGTTTTTAATCATACCGTTCGAGTGGTCCTCTGAGGATCAGTCTCTAAGTCGGGCAAAGAAAACACAACCGGTGGTCTCTCGTAAAGGGAGTGGCGCTTAAGCCACCGAGTTTCACTTGAACCTCGAGCATTCTTCGCGAACGGTTACAACCTTGGTGTTATGTCTATCGCTTTTACTCACTGATATGATTTTCCTGAAGGAGGTGCGGGTGGCTCAAAGCACTGCACGACAGCACATTCGTTTGTATTTAACTCAATCATGAGCAGCACTCTCGACAGACTTGTTATTTCCTCACACATTGAGCGCAAAGAGCAAACTTTACAACGACTTATGAATTCAACGTTCATGGTTCGTCCCAGTCTGTTATTTTTATTGTTTTACCATTATTTTTCATAAACAAACTTATGAATATCGATAGTGAACATTTCAAGTACCAGAATCTAATGATTTTTTTTACAGAGAGAAGAAGCATTTTTTTTCCCGATATGTCATCGAAATTTACGGGTTTTTCCCGATTAATTCCCGATGATTTCGAATTCCTGGCTTTTTCCCGGTTTTCCCGATTTCCCGGTACTCTGACTTATTAGTATGAAACTAATAAAACGTTTAAAGTTTTCTTAGGAAAATCCAAACTAGTTCTAATCCCAAAAACTCAAATAAAGAATCACCAAAATCTTCAATAAAACGCAAAAAGTTGCCTAAAGTTTACAAAATAGCTTCATCAACAATAAGTGAAAAGAAAAACAAAATTGTCTAAGAAGCACAACAATGCCTCTTATACGCCAAAAATGGGTTTATAAATGCACAAATGGTCTTAAATAGCGAACATGGTTTTAAAAACGCCAAAATGTATCAAAATCGTCAAAAAAAATTCTTGATTTGCTTTCCGTACCGCCAGGGAAGCAGCTCCCACACCTAGACCCTACATATCGACTCATCAGCACACATATGGACCGGAGACCAACGGCTTTACTTCCCTTCCGATGGAAAGCGTGATCAGGGATTAACATTTTATTATAATTAAGAAACTTATAAACTTTCGCTCGATCCTTTGGAGGGCTAAAGAGGTGGGACCTTCAGCATCATCTTAAATGATTAATTAAGTTAAACACCGACATATTTTAAGCCTTCTAAAAAAAGTAATTACTCTCAGGCATGGGAAATCATTTACATTCATTTGCCTATAACTTTTTTTTTGAACAGCATTCCGCAAAATAACGTATGAGGCTTTTGTAGGTTTTGTTATTAGCTACAACTTTTGTAAACAAGTCAAATTCGTATCTCTTATGCATGACGAACCAGAGCGAACAGAAGCCACTACTGTTTTTCAATGAATGTCAGTCGCGATCCATAAATTGAGAAATGCTGATTTAGTATAATCAGAAATGGAATAAAGCGCTTAATTAAATTTCTAGATAGCAAAGCAGACCCAAACCGTGTGTTGCCAAAAACGGGAAAGAGCTGTAATTAATAAAATCCAATTAAGGATACATAATATAATAGTACGCACCGTGTATCGAATAGCGATCCCGACCCGTGTGCATCCCTACCGCTAGGGGCTCCAGTTCACCTAGCAGCGTCATCGTGCATAGCGGCAAAACAACGTGAATAACATATATTCAAGTCTAATGAACTTGGAATACCATCGTCATTGTATGTTTCATGAGAAATCCAAGCGAAGCACAAGGAATTTCGTTTTTCCTCTTTCCCCCCTCCCATCCTATTTCAATCTCTCTTTCTCTATCTCATACGGTTCTGCATTATCTCACTGCTTCGTACCCACTTATTTTCCTTTTCCAACTTCAAGATATTCATCGTTTCAGTACTATCTCATATTATGTATTCTTCGAAGTTTCTCCGGTTTCTACGCGCGCTCTCTTTTGCCCTTCTGCCATGGCAACAACAAAAACAACAACACCAACAACAGTCTCGGAGGGCTCAAGCCTACCACTTACAGCACTTATTCACTGGCTGCGAAACTTCTTCGCCTAGATACGGCCAGCAGAGCGCAACTTGGATACAACATACAAAAAAACGTGTTGGTACAGTAACAGTAGTAATAGCACACCAGCTCGGAGAAAACGAACGAGATTGAAGATCATAAAAAGTAATACCTTCTCATCCAGCTGCAGCTCGCCAAACGCCGGCCGTTCCGTTAGATTCTCTTTGTATTCCTCGTACTTTTGCACAAACTTGGCCCGTTTGCCCACCTTCGGGATTATCTCCTTAATCATGTCGTATTTCAAACACTTGAACGCGCCTTCATCGATTTCTTCCTCTGAAACAAAAAAGCGTAATGGGAACACGGAATGAGAATACTGCGGTGATGGTGGTGCAGGTGGTGGACGGAGATGTCAAATATTCCAAACCGGGCCATGTTTGGTATTCGAGTAATCTCTCAAGAAGACAAAGTTTTCATGCTCGACAGTAACTTCTTTTATGTGCTTGTTTCAGTATCATACATAAGCGAGAACTTGGAGCTGGCTACCCCCTAACACCCTCCCTGCTTCCTAGAGAACCATTTATCCCGCCAAGCGCCAAGTGTGTTGAACTGACTATCTATAGGGTTTCCTTTTATGTGGACCATCGATCAAAGCGTAAATGTGTACATAAGCTTCGGTTCAGTTGGAATATAGCAAAAACAACGTCCACAACATCAGCGCGATATTACGCAAGACCAAAAATTACCGAGAAGAGTGAAATACGAGCCAACGGTATTTTATAATCAATGATAATAGCTGTAATTTTATAGCAGAGCGTTTGCGCAGCAGACGCTCAAGCTAGCCGCCAGAGGAGCACAGAGAAAGAGAACCGGCGATGCACATTTAGAAAGTGCAGAAAGTGCTTGCGCGGGAGTGGGGGGGGGGGTCTTCCGGTGGAGCGCTGGTGCTGGATTGCATGACTTTGATGTATTCGTATTGATTGGAAAGAAGCGTTGGTCTGGTTTTATTTGTAATTACGCTTCCAAAACATTTGAAGAATATTGTGCCATAAGCTTCATGACAACACTCTTATCAGTGCACTTTTTTTGATAGTATCGTACATTATACTGCTATTTGATAAACACGTTGAAATAATATTGAAATCGCATTACCATGCGTCAACCCAGATAAGGAAGTTGGGAGCTTAAAGGTTAAATGGATGTTGCGACAATATGATTGCATTTATTTAGATTGATTCGATAAATCAGCGCCAAAATCAGATGAGCAAACAGTTAGTGCAAAATTATAAAGACGACAAAAAAAAAGTCGAAATGTAAGAAACATGGTAACCGTGCATGGTGATTTTTTAAGGGCATCGGTATTCTGAAAAGGTATTTTACACAGTGATGGACAAAGTGGAAATTTTACGATGCTGTACAAGTTCAATTCTACAGACATCATCCTTCTTTTCTAAGGACATTATGCACGGAAACCTTTTCATATACAATTTATATTACCATCGAAATCCAGACACCGGGCACTTTTAAAAGTTGATAAGCAAGGCCAAATATGATCCAAATGTCACTTTTTTTATGATCCTATTGTTTCGTCCATGTTCATCTAACATAATTGTTATGTTGTCAAGTTGATGAAGTATTTAAGAAAAATTAAACTTCCAGATTAAAAGACTGTTCCGGTATTCGGTGCGTTGCGGTACCTGTTCGCATTTTTCAGGCTTACAACTGACGGTCTACTCAAAATGTACGGAGCTGAAAAGACTGCTTAATGTTTGCTCCATGTTAACTAATATCGTGTAACATTTGATTTCCTTGATGTGTCTCAGTCCGAGCAAAGCAAAATAACACAGATATTGGTGGGACCAGCAATGCACTGAGGTTTATCGTAAAAAGTCCGACGCGTTTAAGCTTTTCCGGAAACGTGGAACACCCGTGCATTTCGAAGCGTACTCGGCTCTTGAACGTGAACTCAAGAGCCGAGTCGCGATGTTATCGTGCATTCGAAAATTGTTGGATAAAATGATCCTTTTTCGCTTGGACAAATAGGTTGAGACGAACCACCTACTTTCAGATACTCAATTTGGTTTCCGTAGGGGCAAGGGAACGAACGACTGTCTCGCGTTGCTTTCCACAGAAATTTAGTTGGCTTTTGCTAAAAAAAAAAAGAGCAAATGGCTTCTGTATTCTTGGATATTAAGGGGGCTTTTCTCTTCAACAGTTTTTGTTTGTCTTGTCCCCCCGTCTCGATAAGTCTCATCGTCGCCCACTGGTCACCATAGCCGGTCGAACTCCTATCCTATCCTTCGAAAATGTACCTCTCTAACCTCGAGTAAGCCGCGAGTATTCGGCCCAACTCCTACTAGACATAGAATTAAGTGAATTTTGTTACAAACAAAGAACAATGAACTATAGGCTCCATAAAGCTAACGCGATTGAGCCTTCCAAATAAACGAACTAGTTAAAAAAAAGGGGGCTTTTGATTCAGTATCGGTTGGAGTCCTTTCAGACAAACTCCACGCTTGTGGGCTTTCTCCATTAATTAATAACTGTTTGTACAATTTGCTGACAGAGAAACATATGAGCTTTTTTCATGGAAACTCTACAGCTTCTCGATTTAGTTACATGGGTCTCCCCCAAGGCTCATCATAAGCCCCCTTTTGTATAATTTCTACGTCAGAGAAATTGACAACTGTGGAAGTGACAACTGCACGTTGAGACAACTTGCAGATGACAGCGTAGCGTCTATGACAGGGCCCAAAGGGATCGACCTGCAAGGACCCTTACAGGATACCTTAGACAATGTGTCTACTTGGGCTATCGAGCTAGGTCGTTTTTTCTAGGAAGCATAGCCCAGCATAACCTAAGCTTCAACTTTTTGGTAAAGCGATCACTCATTCTATGTCTTTCAAATATCTTGGGGTCTGATTCGATTCTAAATGCACCTGGCGATCCCACATTGAGTATCTGAAGCGGAAATCCCAACAAAGGATTAATTTTCTCCGTACAATTACCGGAACGTGGTGGGGAGCCCATCCGCAAGATCTTCTAACATTTCGACGGACAACGATTTTATCGGTTTTAGATTACGGTGGTTTTTGCTTAAAGTCGGCGGATAAAACGCACATCATCAAACTGGAACGGATCCAGTATCGCTGTCTTCGTATCGCATTAGAGGATGCATGCACTCGACTCATACGATGAGTCTAGAAGTGTTGGCGGGCATGCTGCCACTATCGGATCGGTTTTCTGAATTGTCCTTCAGGCTCCTCACCTGTCGTGAAGTTATGAACCCACTGGTAATCGAAAACTTTGAGAAGCTTCTTGAACTAAACCCTCAAACTCGTTTTATGTCATTGTACTACGGGTACATAACACTGGATGTCAGCCCGTCACAGAATAATCCTCATCGTGTATGCGTCTCCGACTTCGGCAATTCAGTTAGTTTTGATTTATCTATGACGCGGGAGATTCGTGGGATCCCAGAATATCATCCGTCAATTTATGCTGCAAAGTTTGGCCAAGTTAATTCCGCAAGATCATTCTTCACAGATGGATCATTAATAGAGGCGTCCGCTGGTTTTGGTATTTATAACGAATTTCATAGCGCCTTTCGAATGCTTCAAGCTCCCTGTTTCGTGTATATTGCTGAGCTGGCGGCTATATACTATACGCTAGAAACGATCGCCTCACTTCCACAAGATCACTATTTTATTTTTACGGATAGCCTCAGTTCTGTCGAGGCTATTCGCTCTATGAGGCAGGTAAAGCAGTCCTCGTATTTTCTTATAAAAATACGAGAGCTTCTAATTAAGCACTTTAAGATCTTTTGAGATCACCTTTGCATGAGTCCCATCTCATTGCTCGATTCCGGGCAATGATATGGCGGACCCAATTGCTAAGGTGGGCGCTATGGAAGGCAATATTTACGATCGACAAATTGCTTACGATGAATTTTTCTTCATTTACCGTTCGGAATATTTTGAGAAGACGCGATCTGAAGTTTATGAATAGCAACTCTTTGTTTATACCAGAAAAATCAGCATATCGGGAAGGTCATTGTTGTGAAACTGCGTTGAATTTGGTGTTAGCAAAGTGAAAAGACAGCTTGGAGCGTAAAAATACGATTTTTGCTATTTTTTTGGATCTGAAACGCGCTTTTGAAACAATTTCTAGGCCCTTATTGTTAAGTATAATCAAGCGCTTTGGAATTACGAGTACTGCATATAAATGGTTTGAAAGCTATTTATCTGACAGAACTCAACGTACTGTTTTCAGGGTGTCTACTCAATCCAAGGAATCAAATTCCCTGAGTTTTCCAGGTTTTTCCAGGTCGAATGAAAAAAATTCCAGGTGCATACAAATTATACACATTATTATTTTATCTATTTATCCATCTGGAATCCCTTTTATGTACTTATTGATTTATGTTATTTTCGATTGTTCAAACTTGGGCGTTGGTACTTATAAGTCGGCACAGTAAAAAAGTTATTGAATATTACAGCAGAACAGATGCACATAGGTTGTTTAATATTAATTTGTACAATTTATGTTTAGTAAATGCACCAATGGATGTACGTTAGGAACCACCATAGGAATACATTGCACTAAAGTACCTCCACTATTGGTGCATTTATCCTACACATAATTTGCGAAAATAAATTATATCCATGGGTGTAATACTGTATTTGGTTTTTGCAATCACATTAGTTATTCATACAGTAACATGCATTACGTTAATTCAAGAATATAAATACAAGTAAGAAACCTGTCTATACTATTTCGATAAAACGATAGATCAAAATTTGATAACAATATGTTTTCAAAAACAAAATATTATTTTGATAATGTGTTTGGAAGACCAAGATAGAATAAATCAGTGTTTCGCATGTCTAAAATCTCTTAAGGTCCGTTGAGACTATCTGATTTCTTGGTCTGATTTTGACCACCGCCATAATGAAAAATCTGCTCGAATTTACTTTCGATACACTTTGTCGAACCCCCCTGTTTGCTGGTGTTCACACTGCTTGCACATGTCGAAAGAACTGTCAATTTAGATTTCAAAACAAAACTGTATCAGGAATCAAAAGTAAATACTTCCATCATGAATTATCGGAAAATTGGTCTAGTTTCGGCAGACGTATTTGCTTTTATTATTTTAAATAAAATGAGAAAAAGAAGGTGAACTTTGTGGAGTAGGAAATTGTTGCTCAGGAGGAACACCAGCAGGGATCTGGCTAATCTTGTCCATCAAGAGCTGCGATATGAAGATGAAAATGGATTTCAAAACTTTGCCAGGATGTCGATACCAACTTTAAACAAGCTAGTGGGAAAAGTTCTCCCTAGAAATACATGATTCCTTGAGTTCTGAAAATTTCTGTTAACAACTCAATTCTGCAAGGTCTTCAAACCTTCTGACGTCCCTGAAGTTTTGTTTCTGTTCTCCGGTAAAATTTCTTTAAAGATCAACAATCTTTCCTGACAATCTGCAAATGTCTAGGTAGTTCTACAGATTTCTTTGAAGTTCTGTGTGTTCTTCAGAAGTTCTGAAAATTTTCCTAAAAATCTACAAAGTTCCTGAATCCCTGAAGATTTAAGATCCTTAAAGATCAACAATTATCTCTGATGTTCACAAAATTTCTAATAATCTAAAAACTTCTCGAAAGTTCTGTAATTTTCTCTGCAGATTTTTATGATTCAATGAATATCTGCAAATATCTCTGAACATCTATACAATTTTCTAAAGAAATAAAAGATTATCTAGAAATTTTTGAACTTTCCGGAAGTTTTAGGAAGTATTCTGAAGTTTTTCTAATTTTTCTGAAGCTGTGCAAATATCTCTAAAGATCAGTGAACTTAACTGAAGTTCTGTAAATGTCTTTCAAAATCCAAGAACCGCAGTAAAATTCTGAAAATTTATTTAAACATCTGCTAATTTTTACGATCTACCCTCTGAACTTTTCTGAAGTTCCTAAAATTTATTTCAAATTCTGTAAAGTTTTCGGAAGTACTGTATTTCTGCTTTAAAGATCTACGAACTGCTTTGAAGTTCAATAAATTTCACAGTAAATCTCCGAACTTTTATAAAGTTCATTAAATTTCTTTGTGGATTATTTATCTTAAGATCGGCGAACTTTCCCAAAAATCTGTGAGTTTTGCTGAAGTTTTGCAAATTTTTCTAAAAACGTACGAACTTTCTGACGTTCTACAGACATCTCTTAAGGTCTACGGACTTCTCTTAAGGTCTACGGACTTCTCTGAAGTTCTTTAGATCTATCTATTTCCGACTTCCATGGAGTTCTGCAAAATATTGTACTTTTGTACTTCGCTGCGATTTGTTTTTGGAATTGAGGTGCTTTTCTGACATTTAACGAATTTTTCTTAAGATCTCACATTTGTGTGAAACTGTGAAACTTTCTGTCAAATTCCTGCAAATATCTTTAAAGTTCTGTAAAGTTGTCTTAAGCTCCGTAGCTCTATTCCCAAGATCTACAAAAAAAAAAACTTGAGGCTCAATAAATTTCTCAGTAGATCTGCAAACTTCTCTGATGTTTTGTAAATTCCTCTCGGGTTACCCTGAAGATTTGAAAATTGAACATTACCTAAAGTTGTCAAAATTTATCTGAAAATATTTGAGCTTCTTAGAAGTTTTAAATGTCTCTCTCAAGATCTACAAATTTTCCTGAAATCGTGTAAATATTTTTTTTTTAATTCGCCGAGCTTCCCTGAAGTTCTGCAATTTTTACTGAAGATCCATTAACATTTCTGAGATTCTTGTGATTTTTTCAGAAGTCCTGTATTTTTTCAAAGTTCTGTAGCTTTGTTCTGAAGATCTACGAACTTTTCTGATGTTGAATAATATTTCGAGGATCTCCAAACTTCTGTGAAATACTTTATATTTCACTGTAGATTCTTGGACTTGTCTGAAGTTATGCGAATTTCCCTGAAGATTTGTAAAATTTCGCTTATAGTAAGTATTTTTACATGCTTGAAGTTTTGAAAATTTCTTTGAACATTTATCTGAAGATGATCTACGACCTCTCTTGTGATTTTGTTTTTATGAATTTCTGTTAATTACTTTTAATTTGTTTGTAGTTCTGTTCTCAAGATCTACGAACTACCCTGAAGCTCAACAAATTTCTCAGTAGATCTCCGACCCTCTCTGAAGCTCAAAAAAAAATTCTATGTAGGCCTGCTGTCTGGCATGCTTATTCTTATACAATACATGCTTCGTATGCTTCCTTTTGACGGTTGCCAGTCTCTCTTTTTCGGCTGTTTTCTTTTTACGACGATTTTGATCATCCACATACAAATCAGTGAAGAGCGAGCGTGACAAGACTCTCTGAATGAACTTGTCTCGTTCACACACGTTGTCTTAGCTGTCAGATGCTTGTCAAGTTCAGTGTCCTTAAGAAACGTTTCGAGAAACTGAACGAAAAACTTCTTTTGAATTACGAATGAAGGGATAGTTCGAAAATTCCCTGAGTGGAACCAAAATTCCCTGAATATTCCAGGTTTTCCCAGAAAAATAAAATTCCCTGTAAATTCCCGGTTTTCCAGGTTTTTCCAGGTAGTAGACACCCTGAGTTTTTAATGATTCTGTTGCCAGTCCCGTGGGGAATAACCTTGGAGTGCCCCAGGGAAGTGTATTAGGGCCCCTTTTTATTTATTATGTATAATAATGACATGCGAAGTGTTTTACGATTTTGCGACATTAATCTTTTTGCAGATGATACTGTGTTATTCATTGCAGCTAAGGATTTAGATGATGCCTTTTTACACTTGAATGAAGATTTGCGTTTTCTAAGTAGATGTTTGAAGTACAAGCAGTTGGTACTGAAGACAAGTAAAACAAAATTTATGGTAATTTCACGGACTCGATTAAATGAGAACGTCTCTGTTGTAATTGATGATGAGACTATTGATCGCGTTCGGGAGATTAAATATCTTGGCGTGATTATTGATGACAAACTTAAGTTCAACTCTCACATTGACAATGTCATCAAGAAAATTGCCAAGAAGTATGGAATTCTATGTCGATTGAAAAACGATTTAACTATTGCCAGTAAAATACAGCTATACAAACCAATCATGTCTTCTCATCTAGACTTTGGCCCTTCAATTTTTTGGCCAGCACTTGCAGAATAAAATAATGCGTTTGATTTTGAGATGTAATAGATTCACTTCCTCAGCTTTGACTCTAGACGCCTTACAATGGTTGTCGGTGAAGCAAATAATTGTATATTTGACTATGGTGTTCATTTTAAAAGTAGTTAACGGTTTGCTGCCTCGATATTTGTGTGATAGAATTGAAAGAGGAAGTGATTATCATAGATTTAATGCTGGAAACGCGGATGAAATAAGAACACCACATTTCTTGACTTAACCTACACAGAATTCATTATTTTTTAAAGGAATAAATGTTTTCAATTCGATGCCTAGACACATTAAACGTGCAACAATATTAGCAGAATTTAAGAGACTTCTTTTGAACGGTTATCCAGTGATTTTTTTATGAATTGACATAGTGGTGGACAAAAATCTAAGACGGGCACGCCTAAGCTTTTTCACATTAATATCGCTGTGAAGCAACTGTAAACTCTAGAGGGAATTTATATTTGTAAATGTAACCAGACCGTTTTTTGCTATCCTGGTTAAAATGTTTACATTTAATTATCTTAAAGATTAATCGTCCAGCTCAAACCTTTGTAGGGGACTATCATCATCATCATGAAACTTATATATGTTTTCTTTAATAATATTAACCTAAGATTGTAAATTTGATTAACCTTGTGTTTAATTTTTGTTTTGTTCGGGTGGATTTTTTTTTTAATGTTTGTTTCTGTAATAATTGTATAATTACACCGCGGATACCAAATTGAAAAGGAATAAGTTCATGTTTTAGGAATAATGAAATATTTGTATCATAAATAACAACTCAAACCTCCTTCTCCCTTTCCCCATCGATAAAACTGTGAATCTCTACTAACCTAGAGACAACCGCGAGTAATCGGCTCAATTCCTTTAACTCTAGATTTAAGACATTAATTATGTAGAACGCAAATGATTACTTGGCTCTGTAAAGTTTATTCGATTGAGCCTGTGCAAATAAATTTAAAAAAATATATATATATTTTGTTTTAAGTTGTTATCGCATTACTGATTTCGTTATCAATCATGAATATTTTTTTGTTATGAAAAAAAAAACTACGATCTGTTTACTAACGGTTCATAACTTTTCTTGTTAAAAAAAATAGAAGAGTCTGTACCTAAAAGCACGAACTAAAATTTGACGTAGGACCGCGATTGGTCGGTGCTTTAGTTCTTGGATTTGATTATTTCATTGATTAATTTAATGTTCAAAATACTATAATTTTAACTTTATAATTTGTTAAATGATGGACCGTTTGTTTTTTTTTTCTTGTAGTCTTCAAATGTATGGTTGCTGTGCTATCTACCGGAAAATCTCGGTGTTGCTAGGATCTGTCGATTTGGTTGTTCGACTGGTTGTATGGAGATTTCGTTTTTATGGCTTTCTCAGTCTAGGGTAATTCAAACAGTTAGTTGTGCAATACACAACTAACTGTTTGAATTACCCTAGACTGAGAAAGCCATAAAGCTAGGATCTGTCATCAAGACAATTTTGTTACTTTTATTACAATTTAGATAATTAGAAATACAATGGATATCAACAGCAAGAGCAGAAGTGTTAAGGAGAGCCTGAAATTTAAAAGTTTATTAATAAGTTACTCGCAGAGCAGTTTGGTTTTAAAAAAAGGTCGGTCAACTGTTCGTCAACTGACTCGAGTAACAAATACAGGTGAATTTCTGATTTTCAATTCCTGATATTTTCCCGGTTTTTCTGGTTTCTTCTATAAACATTCCTGGTTTTTGAACAAAGCTTTAAATCGATCAGTCTTGCAGATTTCAGAAGAATTATTATACATAAGAGAAATGTCTTGAGTATATTATATATGTATTTAGTGAAATATTTCATACATGCTTCGTATGCATACTAACCTGGTTTGAAAAAAAACAGAAGTAAAATAATTCCATAACGTTCGCTGAGCTGTGTTGACTTTTCACCAACCAAAAGGCATTCGCTACCTTTTGCATACTCAGTTTTTCCCAAATTTATCTAGACTAACATTTGGGAAGGGCCAAACTTTTACTGCCGATTTAAAAAAAAAAAAAATACTAAAGAAAATGCTAACTCCTATAAAAATGTGTTGTATGGATGACTTTTAGGAAATTGTCCAAGTTTTCAAAAGAAAAAAATACTGAAGAAAATTCCATTTCAGATCTACACTGAAAAAAATCGACTTTTAAAATTCAAAGTCGATTAAAAATGGCCAAGTTTGATTTGGATGAAACTTTGCCTCAAGATAGGTAATTATGTTTACTACCATCCGTCCGTACATCGCGAGATGGGCACTTTTAAGGAGAAAAAGTTTTCTGTACAAAAACTTTTTCATGTCTGAACTGATTTTTTAACGTACCATTTTCACACAAAACTAAACCAGTGAAGCTCAAAATCATCTCAGAACCCAATGAAGCTCAATTTGTGATTCAATTTTGTCTAATCAGCAACTAATCACTTGGATTAATCTAGATTTCCATAAGGTACCGGTTGTAAAGTTCTGCCTGATGGTTTGTTGCAGCAGGGTGAATCAGCTTCATTAAAGTCCTTTGTAAGACAAAACGAGCAGATGGCCATCTGTAATCACGTGACAAGGGACTGGCAAATCCATGAACCCTCGATCAGTCAACAAATCCTTTGATTCTCTTAGGCTGCTCCCCCCCCCCCCCCCACCCCAATCCATAAAAAATTAGGAATGAATAAAATTTAAATTGAGATCTTCTTTCGTATCAACAACGATTTGGGAAGTCAACCTATCGCATCATAAATCTATATGTCCTTCTGTTAATTATACCTAAACCATTAATTCTACCTATGAGAACTATAAAACAAAGGTTGATTGCATACAAGCAGCAGTCAATCTGATAATGAAAGTGGTGAAAACAAGTTTTAGTAAAATTATTATCATGGATCAAAGTTGCAAATTAAGGCTCAAAGGATTGAAATGTTGTGCAAATATAAATAATCTGAGATACAACCGAAATAAGTTACAAGCTATATCGTCAACGATGGTAGAAAAAATACTTACTATGGGATATAACCACGAAATTGATGAAACTATGAGCATTTGTGAGTCATGCCGAAGCGTGATATCTCATAATAGAAGTCCAGTTATGAAAAAACGCCGATCGGTTGGAAATGACGTAAATATCCAACCGTCAACTAGTGGTCAGCAGCATAGTGATGATCCAGGTCCATCATCGAGTGGCCATCAATCCGTAGATGAAGCTAGGTAAGAACAGTCATCCTGATGATTCTATCAACTTTTAGCTGCAACCTTCTAATTGCACTTATTATTATTTTTTAATTTTATTCATTCCTTCAGATACGGTATTATCGGTTCCATCATTGGAGTCAGTTCCATCAGCAGATGGAAGAAACGTTGAATTTATCTCCAATTTCATCGAGGAACATGAGGAGCATGGATTATCGTTCAAAAAAATCTCTAGAAATTACACAAGCAGTGCGAAAATATATATTTGGCCTAGATACAGCAGGCATTAGCAAAGCAGAGGCTTACGAAGCAATGATTGTGCAGCTAAAGGAGAAGTTCAATTCCCCTACAGCTGACAGAAAAGATCAGATAACAGTATTATCAGTAAATTGCCAAAGTCTTGGTCCGTGAATAAAGTCGTAGCAGAATTCAACGCACCAACGTACATGGTGAGACAGGTGTAGAACCTTGTTAAAGAGCAGAGTATTCTAAGCATACCCAACAAAAGAATGGGATCAACGATGATACAAAAAAAAAATTAGGAAATTTTTTGATGACAATGATATTGATTTTGTTTCCGAGTTTAGAACTGGACGAAAAGAACACGTTCAAAAACGCATGTTAATGATGTCCCTCAAAGAAGCGTACATGATTTTTGTTGATAAATATAAAGATATTAATATTGGTTTCACTGTATTAACACAATTGCGACCAAAACATTGCATTTTGCTTGATTCTACTGGTATACATAATGTATGTATGTATGTGTTTGTACAATTAATGAAAATGTAAAATTAATGATCAACAGTTTAAGAATTATGTCACAAGATACAATAATAGAAAAAAAATACTTTGTAATATTTCAACTACAACAGGGTAGGGTGTCGATTCAACGAAGAAAACAAAATTCCCTGATTTTCCAGTAATTTTCAAAAAAAATCCAGGTAGGCACTACACCCGGTTTTGGCATTACAACCCCATCAGCTATAACTTTCCTCAGAATATATTAGTGGATATTATGTTATGGATATTTTTCATGAAATATCACCCAGACCTCTAACCCATGAAGAGTGGTCCAGTACAATTTCAAATTAAATAAAACGTTCGATACATTTTATATAATGCAAAAAAGACAGAAATCTCATGTTGCCAAAAACGGGAAGGATCCGCATCAGGGTGTCTACTCAATCCAAGGAATCAAATTCCCTGAGTTTTCCAGGTTTTTCCAGGCCGGATGAAAAAAATTCCAGGTGCATACAAATTATAAAAATTATTATTTTATCTATTTATCCATCTGGAATCCTTTTTATGTACTTATTAATTTATGTTATTTTCGATTCTTCAAACTTGGGCGTTGGTACTTTTAACTCGGCACAGCAAAAAAGTTATTGAATATTACAGCAGAACAGATGCACATAGGTTGTATAATATTAATTTGTACAATTTATGTTTAGTAAATGCACCAATAGAGTGGAGGTACGTTAGTACAATGTACTTCTACAGTGGCTAAGAGAGACTCTATAAGCCACCATAGGAACACATTGCACTAAAAGCTGTCACTGTTAGATGCTTGTCAAGTTCAGTGCCCTTAAGAAACGTTTCGACAAACTAAACGAAAAACTTCTTTTGAATTACGAATGAAGTGATAATTGGAAAATTCCCTGAGTGGAACCAAAATTCCCTGAGTGGAACCAAAATTCCCTGAATATTCCAGGTTTTTCCAGAAAAAGTAAAATTCCCTGTAAATTCCCAGTTTTCCAGGTTTTTCCAGGTAGTAGACACCCTGGCATTCTACCCTAGGGGCAAAAATTCATCCAAATCTCCAAATCATCTTCATGGTTACCAGCAAATCTTGATTAGCAATTTTTCCGTTTTTCTCCTGGAATTTTGGAAATTATCGCGTTTTAGGTATTTTAATTAGGCACAAAACTGAAAGCGATGAAGCCGCACCACCTTTTCTGGATCTTGAATTTGGATCTGCGACACGTTCGAAATCTTCACAATTTGTGTATGAAAATTTAGCTCAAAACTTTAAGACTTTTATTTGATTGTTCTCAAGCATTTCCTTTAGATTAATTTCCTTTCACAGAGATCTCTCCAGAACTTTTCTAAAATAAATTTGAAATTCTTTTTGTTAATCCATTGATTTTTTTTTATAATAGTACAGAAATTATCTGCAGAACACTCCAAAAAACTCTTGAAATTCATCCTTTCTTCGAATGTTAAACTCTTTCTAAGAATTCACTGGAGCTTGATTTTTTTTTTAAATTTGCATGAAATTCTCCGTAGAATTTATCTCAGACCTACAATTTAAAAGGGCCTATTAGCTTTTGTGATCAAAACTTGTAATCCCCCTTCTCTGCCAACACCATCAGGCAGGGGAAATTCTCCCGCCGATAATTGTCTTAAAATTTTGCTTTTTGAGTTCTCCTCTAAATTCGTCTGAAAATTGCATGGAATTCTCATTAACATTCTCTAGCGATTCCTTTCAAAATGCGCTTAGAATTATACTCAGACTATCCTTATAGATCTTCGCATAATTATTTTGGAATTGTATACTCAAAATTGGCGTTCCTTGGTATTTTTCAAGAATCCTGAAATCATCTTCACTTTTGGGAGATCTAGCAAAAACTCTCCTAGAGGTTTTCCTTAAGCTACCTAGAAAATAACTTGGTGTTACCTCTAGAATTCATTCTAAAATCTGCTCAAATTATCTATAATTCGCTTATTAGATCTTCAAAGTGAAAATTGAAAATCTAGAACAGTCCAAATCTTATTGTTTTCGAAGAGAAGACGAGGTATATTTTTCCAGATTTGTCAACTAAATTCATGGGATTTTCCCGGTGACTTCAAATTCCAGTTTTTTTTTTTCGGTTTTCCCGTTTTACTGGTCACTCTGCATTTCACATATGAAACACTTGTTTTTAATCCCATTATATTTGTTTTGCCTTGAGCACATTTTGAGACCCAGCTCCGTAAGAAAATTATTCCGGATAAAGGGCGTCCACGATGAAATTGCCACACTATGAAATTGCTCTAACTTTTTAACCGTTGGGTAGAATTTAATGAAAATTTGGGTGGATTTAGTTCATAGTGCATTATTTACATCCTGCAAGTTTTAAAGTCCTGTGATCAAAACTCGCGGAAATGGAGTCGAAAGAACAGCTCGTGCGTGATAAAATCTTGCGCATTCATCACGAGAACAAGGATCTCTCGCATCGTTCCATCGCTAAAACGTTGGGAATCGCAAATTCCACGGTGTCGCGAGTGATTAAGCGGTTCGAGGAACGGTTGACCACCGATCGGAAGCCCAGAAGTGAAGGAAAAAGTATTCCGTACAACACCAAAAATCACAACCGCGTAGTTGGGGCCTTCAACCGAAATCCGAACGCCTCCGTTAGGGATGTGGCTAAGAAGCTGCACCTAAGCCGAAGTTTTGTCAAGAAGGCCAAAACTAAGGCTGGGCTTCGAACGTTCAAGGTACAAAAGGCCCCTAATCGCGACGAGAAGCAGAACAAGTCCGCCAAAACCCGTGCCAGGAAGTTGTACCTCAACATGCTGAGGAAAGTTGAATGCTGCATCATGGACGACGAAACATATGTGAAGGCCGACTTCAAACAGATCCCCGGCAACCTGTTTTTCACGGCCAAGGATAAGTTCAGCGTTCCGGAGCATGTCCGCACTCAGAAGATGTCCAAATTTGCAAAGAAATTCCTGGTTTGGCAAGCCATCTGCACGTGCGGGAAGCCGAGTGCACCTTTCGTGACCCAGGACACGATGAACGGACAGGTGTACATAAAAGAGTGCCTCCAGAAGTGGCTGCTTCCTCTCCTGAAGGCCCACAACGTCCCAACAATCTTCTGGCCGGATTTGGCCTCATGCCACTACTCCAAGGACGTGCTGAAGTGGTATGCGGACAATAAGGTCAATTTCGTGCCGAAAATGTTCAACCCTCCCAACACTCCGGAGCTCCGCCCCATCGAGAAGTACTGGGCGATTATGAAGCAGCACCTTCTTAAACGACCTAAGGTAGTGAAGACAGTCGAGGAACTGAAGAAAGTATGGGTTATCATGCAAAAAACGGTTGATTCACAGGTTGTGCAGAATCTTATGGCCGGGGTTAAGGCCAAGGTGCGGGCATTTGCGTATGGACTGTAAATAAAATACGAGTAAAATGGTAAAATGAAGTTTAATAGTTATTTCTCAATCCCTGAAAATTTGATGGCAATCGGATGAAAACTCGAATTTTGCGAATCAATTTTGTGTGTGGCAATTTCATCGTGGACACCCTTTAATATGCTTAACCAAAAGCGCGGGCGGATTCCTCCAGTGGGAAATACAGTGCTTTGCCGATTTTGTCAGTTCCCGATTTTGTTCACCCCCGATATTGTCAGCTTTTTTTCCCGATTTCATCAGCCTGAAGATTTTGCTGAACTTTTTGGTTTTAAGCATGAATTCTCAAGCATTTCGCTCCAAATGACACTTACTTGTTTTGTCGCAACAATAACAGAGGTAGCTCAAATAAGCCTCAATTATAGTGACACTGCACAGCTGTATTAAGTCCCTTCCAGATAAAGGTAACAAGGTGGTGGATAGAGCTGGAATGGCTGCAATACAAGTTATGGGCAGATACCCCATTCAAGAAGAAGGTTTCGTGATCGCCAAAATTAACGGAATATTCATATGCAGTTGCTACGCACCCGGATGGAGCATTTCCACGAGACGCTGGATGGACTTACCGAAGAGCTGATCGGACGAAGACTTCAATGCTTAGGCAGTAGAGTGGGGAAACAGATGTACCAACGCAAGAAGGCACATTCTGCTGGAAGCTCTGGCGAAGCTGGAAATTAGGCTGTTCAATAAAGGCACCACCAGCACTTTTCGCAGAGATGGCAGGGAATCCATTATCGACGTCACTTTATGCAGACTGCAGTCCGTCGCTGGAGGAAAACATGAATTGGAGAGTGTGGGAAGGAAATACCCATAGTGACCATCAGGCAATCCGATATGGCATGGGCCAACGGAATCCTGTGGCAGTAGAGAGGACGAGAACTTGCGACCAGAAGTGTAACTTCCAGCTTAGTGCTGCAACGAGGCAATTAGCACCCTCCGCGCTAGTTGTCTGAGAGCCAGAAGACATGTTCAGAGAGCAAGAGCAGAAGCAGACAGAGAGGAACGTTGAGGATTGTTCCGAGCACATAAACGAGAGATAGAGCAGAGCAAGTCAAACTGTCAACTGGAGCTGGGTCGAGACGCTGCTGCCAACGACGCACACCGTGTCGTGTTGACGATGATCAGACACACCGTGTCGTGTTGACGAAGTCACCAACGAGCAACTCGTAGCAGTGCCTGCTGGATACACTCGGAAAACTCTTGGAGAGGAACATCCTGAACAGGCTGACGAAATGCACGGAGAGTGAGCAAGGATTGTCGGAGAGGCAGTTCGGATTTCGAAAAGGAAGAGCAAAAGTGGATGCAATTCGGACAGTTGTTGAGAAAGTCGAGAAGGCGTTGAAACAGAAGTGGAGAGGAGATCGATATTACACCGTGATAACGATCGACGTCAAGAATACGTTCAACAGCTTCAGCTGGGAGGTCGCCGCTACTTCCAGAACCGGGTTCCGATCTACGAGCCAAATATGGGACAGAGATCGATTAGGATCACGGTAGGAATTCCACAAGGCTCCATCCTTGGTCCGACGCTCTGGAACGTGATTTAAAACGGCGGTCTACCGCTGAAGCTACCCAAACGATTTGAGATCGTTGGCTTTGTGGACGACGTCGTCTTACGATAACAGGCAAGACGCTGGAATAGATGGAAATGTTGACGGTCGACATGATTGGAAACCTAATGCATGGAGCGAAGCTGCAGATAGCCTAAATACATCAAAAGCGAGGTGGTATTGATCATTAACTTTAAATAGCAGTAACATTACCATACTAAAACTTTACTGAGAAGCTAATTTTACGAGCTAACCAGGTTTACAATGAAGACCTAGAATACTTAATACAGCCAATGGCAATGCTTGTCTACGTATCTTTGAATCATTAATCGATCATAAAAGTGCTACTCCAAGTAATTAATAAAAACCTCCTAAATTCTCATTTAGTTAGGTCTCTGAGCTAACCAAGCTGTTAAGAACACAATAAGGAACAAGAATTAGAAGTATTCCGAAAAAATCATTACCTTCTCTTAAAGCTGGGTTTAGACGAGGAAAGTCAACTGATCAACTCAGTTGAATTCAACTAACTTGTACGTGTAAACTATGCCATTCAACTGACTTGAATTCATTCAAAGTGTTTTTATGTTACTTCATACGCGAAGTTAGTGATTTTCAGAGTTGGTTGGAAATGCTAACATGAAACTTTAGTGTGATAATTTATTAGCTAGAGAATGATCTTTTTAGAAGAGGGTAGGTGGATAGTTTCGTTAGACAGTTGACTTGAATTGAAAAAAGCCTTTTCAAGCCCATTACATTCAACTGAGTTGATCAATGACTTGCCTTGTCTGAGCCCAGCTTAACTCATAATCATTCTTGCATTCACTCAAAAGCACTCCAATGCGCTCAAGGGATCGATTTTTGTTGGCCGAGCCGACGCAGAATCTACTTGAAGGTTAAATATTGTCAGACGCAATTAGGTATAACATCTATTAAGAGACGCACATTCTCATAAGCAACTTAATTTTGCAACAACTAACAACGTCTAGCGTCTCTACGGAACTGATTTAGTATCTCGGTTCAACTCAGGAATGTGACAACACCCAGTGGGAGCTGAATTTATAATAGGCTCAAAATCATCGAAATACCCTTTTGTTTGAGTAACTTTTGCTCCACTTGCAAAAATGAAACATCAAGCATTGAACAACCACAATTTCGCAACACAGATTTCAAAATCTCCATACGTTCTTACTAAACGGTGCTTTTTCAATCACCGTGTGTGGTCGGTGGTCATCAGCAGCAGCAGCTGTGCATTATGGCGAGTGGCCTTAAACATTGTTCTCCAGTGCACAACAAAAGGCTGCCCGCAAGCAGCGAGCTGCAGCCCACATGAGCGTCCATTCCCCGAAGAAGGAGGAAGAAGCCACACTGCTACTGAACGGAATCAGTAGCTCTTCGTCAGTCACTGTAGGCCATCTATACCAAGAGCGTTACCCTCGTTCCAAACAACATACAGCTCGCCAGCCTCATCTGTGTTGAACACCCGAATAGCTAAGCATTACTAAACCATCACGACAAAACGGTCCTTTTCAGAAACCACCATAAATTTGTTAAAGAGTATTTTCTGGACATTTGTCAAGGTCATCAATCGGATGTCAGTTCCCATATATTTAAATCTAACATACCATGTATTTTTAGGGCACCATGGGGGGGGGGAGGGTGTGCAATTTCAAAACCCAAAGTCGGTCGTGGCATAAAAGTGGTCTGATTTTCATCCAGAGATGATGGAATTAAATTAATAGGAAATTTATAGGATTCAGTTGCTCGTCGTGAGCCGCTGTGGGCCATCTATGCCAAGAGCGTCACCCTCGTTCCAAACAACATACAGCTCGCCAGCCTCATCTGTGTTAAACACCCGAATAGCTTAGCATTACTCAACCATCACGACAAAATGGTCCTTTTAAGGACCACAATAAATTTGTTAAAAAATATTTTCTGGACACTTCTCACGTTAACTTTCAAATAGACCAATCTACATTGATCGATTCCCTTCATCGACTTTCTCTTTCGTTAATAACTCGGCTCCAAAAACATGTTCAGCTGTTATTATCGTCTAATACGCTTAATGATAGTTTTTGTTAATAGACAATGTAGAAAAGTTAACCCGAAATATGAATGCAGTATAAATTTAAAAAAAAACATGTATTTTAAGGCAACTTCAAAAATCAAAGTCGGTCGCGGCATGAAAGTGGTATGATTTGGATCCAGAGATGAAGGATTTTATTTCTTAAAATTAAGACCTTATCACTTTTCAAAATGTCTATTGAAAATTGCACGAATGTGCAACTGTTGTAACCGATTGCCTGCAAAAAGCGCTTTCCCTAACACAGATTTCAAAATTGAATTCCATCCGGTCTCACCAAACGGTGTTCTTTCAATCACTACGTGCGGTGAGTTGGAATTATCCTATGAATTGTCACAGAGAACAGACATCCAAGCTTAAACATTTTTTTTCGAAAAATTATGTGTAAGAATTCTAATTAAAATACGTTAGAAACACTAGCGCCGCCATACGGAATGTTGCGACTCGAGTTATCACTTTTTGCGATTAATGAGAGATCTTGTTGACCGTGTATCCAAATGAACTGTCAAATCAGGTCAAAACAAACAAGACAAAACGGAATTCAATCGAGTTTCTGCGGAACCATTATTTTCGAATAAAAAACTAAGCTCTTTTACAGTTTCCTGTAGATCTAAAGCCGTTTTTCGTTCCAATTTTAACTGGGAATAGTAGTCAGGAGCAAAACTTACTTTTTTGGATTTCACCGTTCTTGCAGGAATTCGAAAAGCCTCCGGGGGGAAGCAGTCAGAACATAACTTTTTCTTTGCAACCGCTTGGACTCCACGTGAGAAAGAAATCTCCTGTAGTTCGGGCAATTCAGCATCCTTAGGAAAATTGTGAAAAGATTTTCGCTTGGTAACACCTTGTTTATTTGCGCACCGATAAAACTCGCACTTGCGGCCCATGTTTTGATCGGTTTTAAACAAACAATGTTTTGCTCACATTTGCTCATATTGATATTTATGTTAAGATGACGTCTGCCGGGCATGATAATGACATCGATGGGCAGCGACACTAGCGCCACCACGATATTGCTAGTTTCAAATGTGTATTCAAAACAGCAGTTAAATGTCTTACACACTTTAGGAATTTGACTTACCCTTGGAGTATTTTAAATAATTCCTTTCTAATTATTAGCAATTTTTCTGCAATAAATTTGGTTGGAGCTCTATGATGAATCTTTCGCACTAGGGTTGAAATTATCGCCAAAACACTCTTTGAACTCTGTGTCTTGTCTTGTCTTGTCTTGTCTCATCATAATTCTCTTGAAATTCTTCTTAAAATTCATCTGCCATTCTCCACACGATCCTCATCAAAAATCTAGAATCACATAGAAATTTTCCATACAGTTTTTTATTCACAACTCCTTGAAATATTTAAAAAATACCTAAGAATTTCATTTAAAACTTGCATTCTGCTCTACAGAAATCTCTTAAAATTCTTCTAACAATTTATAAGGACTTCATGTCCGAATAATTTTGGAATTTTGCTCAGAACTTCTCCTTCGAAAATTTAGTTTGAAATCAACACTTTGAATACTTTTAAATTTTTGTCCTCAAGATTCTATCGATTGTTCTGTATTTTGTTATAACCCTTAAAATGCTTCCAAGTCTCAGAGCCTTGACAATTACGTCTCCACGACTCATAAGTATATTTTTTTTCAAATTTGCGATCTTAAAAAATTTTTAAATCTAACATTTTAATTATTTTTTCTCTAAATATTGCCTCAAGAAGATTGTTATTAATCACAAATTTTGAAGAAAAGTTCTAGTTGTAGACTCTACACAAATTTCAAAGCCCCAAAACCTTGGTAATCTTCTTAAATCACTTTTTTATCCTTTCAGTAATATTTTTCAAGTATTGGTCTATTGGACGTGAGTATTAAATTTTATTGGAATGGCCAAAGATCGTGGGAATAAAAAACTTGTGTATCCTAAGATGTACAAAACTATAAGAGATTGAATGTTCTTTGTTACCGCGCTTATATTGAGGTTACTACCCAAGTAACATTGCAGGTTTTATCGCGGTTTTATTGCATTCTACAAGTCTAAATCATGGTCTACAGAACCCTCATAAAACCAACATTGTTACTTGGGTATGGTAACATGGAACAAATTCAAAATTATCATGGCATGCTGCGTTTACTCGTCGTCGTCTTCTCCTACAAATTTCATGAACCATGTTTAGTTTCACGTTGAGCGAATTCCAACGTCAGTAGATTTTACATATTTTTTTAGTGTTTAACTTACATCAGCACAAGTAATGAAAGGTTAATATTTATGTTAGTATAGACAACGGAGTGAAGACACATTTTCTTTATCCAATATTTCTATCAATTTCCTCTAATTCTCATTTGTATCAAGTTCATTTTGACGTTGGATAACGTCTTTCGGCAACATACGGGGGTACAAAATTGAAAACAGTCATTTTGGATGCGTTACGAAAAATTAAAAGATTTTGAACGATAATAACTCAACCGTCTCTCGATAGATTTACGAGATAATGGCATCAATCGATTGGAAATATTTCTAGCAATTTGCTGAATGTTTCAAAACTATTGATTTCATTATGTAAACTATTGAAAAATGGTTAAAAGTAAACCATTGTCTAAAGATGGTGAAAATCGATTGATTTTTTTATATTCTTATACTTTCTCCAACCGAGACATCAGATGCGAGTATCTGACACCTCTGATATTTTCTGTTCTACTATATAAGCGTCCAACAAGGTCGCCCGTTCCATCATTGTCTATCCGATCGTCGACCAAGCAGCAGAGCAGCAGAGCAGCAGTACCAGAGCAGCGGAAGCAGAGCAACGGCAGCAGAGCTTGGGGGCGAAAGGGCAACTACGCCGAGTGCGTTGGTGCCAGTGCTCCAGTATACTGGGCCGCCGTCATGGAATGCTCAGCTGCTGCAGTTCTCAGTCGGTCGTATTCACCGTCTGCTCCGCAAGGGCAACTACGCCGAGCACGTTGGAAAAATGGCCCTTTTCAGGGCCACAACATTATCAAGAAAGAGTTTAACGTACGTATCCGAGTATCTGACACCTCTGATATTTTCTGTTCTACTATATAAGCGTCCAACAAGGTCGCCCGTTCCATCATTGTCAACAACATCAGCCTAACAAAACGGCCCTTTTCAGGGCCACCAAACTTTCGCAAAAGAGTTATTAAGGAATATTCCTAAAATATAATATACACAATTAAGTACAACACATAACAGACGTTATCCAATGCCAACCCTGCGGTCGTATCTAGTATACAACCCTTCCAACTTTTTTATGAATTGATTTTTCAATGAGAGATCAATGATTTGTTTTGAATACATTAAGTGACATTCATAGAGTTGAATTTATACTTTCAGCTTTAAAAAATACTTTCTGTAATTTTGCTTTTATTTTTCCCTCAAATAACCCCCGAAAATTAACAGTTCGCCACGTTTTTAAAAATACGTACAATTTTGTTTTTGTAGAATATTACAAATAAGAAATTTTAAGATTTGAACCGGGAAAACCGGGAATTTCAAAATGAAAATTCACTGGCCACCCTGTACCGAGCACGTAATCCTACGTCAAATCTACGGCGTGTCTGAATACAACTTCTTACTGTTTCGCCGGCAGGAATGATATAGTATAGACAAGATATAGGGTAAATGGATGTAATGTCGGCCTAAATGCCCCTAATGTGGGTCCATACATAAATGCAGTAATCGACTAAATTTTCAATAGTGACCGAAAATATCCATTAGTACCGTCCCAATGACGCGTTCATCTAGATAAAATTGATAAATAACAGATTTTTAGCGTTGGCCCCTATCTTGGATCCATAGGCCATTAGATCCATTTCCAATGTGTTTTTTTTTTTTTTTTTTATGACAGTGCTTGAATGTATTTCTTTTTTTACTATAGTTGATGCAAAACAACAATAAAACAAGAAAGAGATTAATATGTAAACCAATGAAATAAAGCTTTAGACGGAATTCGAGTCAGGAACCCTTTCATCCAATGTGGGTCGGTATTAAAAGTTAATCCTAAGACCTAGAATCCTAAATCCAAAGCATCTATAATATAAATAAAAATAATAATCCGGGATGAAGCTTACAACCATTAGAGATCTTCTGATCACTGATCAAATCTTCATTCAAAGTACTCCGTAGGTTATCATACCTTGATGTTTAAGACTTAGTTTGGCATTAGTCATGCATTAAACTGTTCTGCTGTTCCTATTAAAAGATAATGAATAATCAATTTCCGTGATATCAACGGATCCTGAATCAGAATCATGCAATCACAATGACTACGCAAGTTATCTAAAATCTCTTGAATGTTCTGGAAAGTACTGCATCCCTACGATAACATTCCCATTTGTCTTTATATATATAATTAAAAATAATACGTAAATAGAATGCGATCACGGCAGAGATCTGATTCATGACCGACCCCCTCCAGTGAATCACCTCATATGGAGAGAGCATCAAACTTATTCAAACGGCGAATACGGCGAAATTTTCCGTCACGTTTCACTCCCCATGTTGGAATATGGTAACACTCTATACAATATAGGTAGTTAGCAGCCTGGCGTGCCGTCGAGGTTGCGATCGTGGCTCCGAGGTGCAACCATAAGAAAACGTAATCATTTTCCAAGCCCCGTAGCCACGAAGCACAAGAGAAACTTTTTCTGTTTCTGCTACATATTTCCTATACAATCGCTCTTGAATCGCTGGAAATATTACGGTACATGCCAGCCCGGTTGGCGAATAAGCTTCAGTATAAAACCATAATATTTATACTCTGCACAACTCACGCCGTACATAGACTGTTCGTTTGCCAAGAGAGTCTCTAATAAGTGGTATTCGCTCGCAAGTGATGGAGTAGACGCGCACACAACCATACAGGTATAAGCACTGCACGAGGAAAACCGTACACTGGTGGTTGGTAAGGAACCAGTGGGCTCAGCCAACCCAACACCACCCAACTAACTAGCTGAACCGATCCATCCAAATAGGCATAACCACCTAGTCAACCGACCATTAAGTCAGTCGAGGGAATTCGTAATAACTTACGTTGAAATGTTGGCACCTCGCGTCTCCATCCCTTCCCACCACCCCATCGAGCACAATAGACACTGGGTCACAATGAAACATCACTTTTTGTATCAGTGTGGGCTCGATAGAAAATTATTACCTTTTCCTCCTCACAGAAACATACTTCTTCAGTGGCATTGGCTCCAGAGCGCATAATGAATCAAAACACCTTCGCCCAATTTCCCGGAAATCCCTGACCCCGGAAAGAGAATACCTGGAAATCCAAGAACATCCAATTCAGCGCATACCTTGAAATACTTTGATGAGCTCTGACATATTCCAGCCGTTCAGCAAATTCTTGACGTAAGTATCCATTTTGAATTCGGTTTTCTGCCACCGCACCCGTTTCGTGGAATGAATCCAACTTCCGTCGCCAAGGGATGAAAATTTCCGTAATACCGCTCGTATTAGATACCGTATTCCACAGTCCAACCAGAGATACCAAAACAGAACTCACACAACAATCTCGCAAGACAGTCGTGTATACAGACACATACACATACGCGACGGCACACCGGGACCGAAGCAAAGGAACAGAAAAAAAAAACACACGAGCAAAATGTAATCACACTTCAGAGCTCTCCATCTGACGGACACGTTCAATAACTTACGGCAAGATCTCGATATACACTGAAGTAAGTGTTTGAATGCGTGAAAGCAAATCGAAAAGAGAGTGTGCTGCCCGAGAGAATCACTCTCAATTCGAAACCCGGAGACCCGCGGTTTGTTTATGCTGGTGTACTGCTCGTGCACAACCCGGAGCACACGTGTGCAACAAAGATAGCCAAACGCAGCGTGGACGCCGTCATAATCATTCTCTTGAACGAGAAAGAGAAAGAGAGCGAAAGACTCTGTATTCGCTCATTTTCGATTCGTGAGAAAACGGCACATAATCTAGCTGTTTGGTAATACTTGGAGTATGGACTACGGAGTGTAGAAATGGGTATAGGGGAAAAAAAAGTGTTCAATTTATTCCAATGGAAACAGAAGAACAACCGAAACGAAGCGAAGGGGAATGTGAATAATCTCGGATTACAGTTAGTATTTCCAGCAGTGGGTAATGCTGTCTGGCTTTACTTCACTTTGAACTCATTACGGACCGATTTTGCTCTGCCTGAATCGAGAAAAGACAGCTGTCGTCGATTAAACATGTTCGGAAAGTTTTTGAATATGCTTGTAATTTTCCATGACCTTAACAGCGTCGCATGGATTGGAATCTGCCGAAACGAAGCAAATTTATTACAGTTTTGTTTGATTGTTGGAAAGAGATAATTTCGTGCTGGGAATCATGAGAAATAATCTAACAATTCCGAGGCGAGGCAAGTCACTATTACACATGTTTGCAAAGAGAACGTTTTATATGGCAAAACCACGGGCATGGAACTGAAATTCTGATAAAGAATGAAGGAGGATGAAATACCAGTGATAAAGCAGTTGAGTGAAATGCTTCCGTTACGAAACATCAGTTCGTTATCAGAAGCGATTATGTTCTGTTCCTTTTTTTCTGGTAATTAAAGAGGAAATTTCTGTCAGTGTATGAGGTCCTGTGCCGTGGAAGGTCGGTCTGCTCAGAGACGATATTTGATAAGAGACACGCGGAGAGAATAAAAGGAAATCTGGTTGCACGCCCAACAAACTTATTTTGTCTGCAAAGTCTGGCAACTCGCAATTTTGTGTTTACTTTGAATGAGTTGTAATTTAATTTGATTATTTGAAAAATGCAATTGAAATAGGGGAAATGACGGCTTCGGCATGCCAGACTATTTTCGGCAACCCAAATTGAAAAACTATTTTCACTGGATTTTCTTACGAAAACACTTCGCTGAATGCATGCAAACGATTCTTTATGCTTTCAGCTTCAGTTTCACTATATTTTTACCACTGAGAAAAAGCAATCTAGCAAGGATTTCTTGAAATGAAACACACGCACTACAAATTGTAGCTGATTTCGAGTTGCCGATAATAGAACAGCATATTTACATGCAGTTCAAATGGAACGGTTGCCGAAGAAAAACTGGTTGCCGACAATACTCGCTCTCACTAGAGAAGATTGGAGCTTTGTAAAAGCGTTTCAAAACAGCTTTTGACAATTCTTTCGACTGAAATTGTTAGAGCAGCTGGCAGCAAAAGATTGTAAACAAACCAATACTGCATATGTGTGCGTTCCTTAGAGAAAAAGGCTATAGAAAGAAGGTCGCTGCTTAGGTTGCCGAGAATAGGTAAATTCCCCATACACCAAATAAAACGTTATAACGGCGCCGGTGGTGTAGTGGTAAGCGTGATTACCTCTCACCCCAGCAGGCCTGGGTTCAATACCAGTCGGCGCCGCCGGGATGTTCTGAGGCATAACATCTCTGATCACGCCTTCCTTCGGATGGAAAGTAAAGCCGTTGGTCCCCGGTTCATGAGTTGATGGGTCGATAGGTAGGGTCCAGGTGTGGGAGCTGCCTTCCTGGCACGTCGGTAGCATTGGTGCTCAGCACGGAAAACAAGATCGACGGAAAAAACAAACCAAAGGAAAAAAAAAATAAAACGTTACAAAATGTCAGTTTCTTCTGACAGCGTCGTCAGAGAAAAGTGGGTTCAATTATATCGGCTTCCTCCAGATCAAAGCGTGACGGAAAATAGGTAGCTACCATATTGATAACTGAATTGTCGTTTGGATGAAAGTCGATTTAACCTAATTTATTATATTTCATCTACGATTTCGATTTATAGGGGGCTTCGGATAGCTGAAAACTTTTAGCCGCTCCGGTTGCAATTCCTGTCTTTGAAATTGTTGCGGATTTAACCGAGGGAACAGATAACGAGATTTATGATGGTGTAAAAGATTTTACACCAAATTTTGAAATTATGTTCCAGCAAAACGAATTGCTGGGTTATGTCTAGCAAAATCAAGTTTTACTGGAAAATCAGTAATCTGAAATATTTTGCTGGATGTTCCAGTACATTGTATCAAATGTCAAATTCAGACCTGTCTTCGCAGTTTGGTTGGTAAATTACTGGTTCGTGGTTTAGAATATTTTGCAGTCTAAGAAGCTGGCAAATTATCATTAGGAGGACGAAAATTTTGCTGGAATGGTAGAGTAAGTATTCTATTAAGCTTTCCATGCTCGGTAATGGCGGCCGGTTTGTATGAATAAATGTATCCTTCACTGTGCTTTTTGACACTAACTGGAGGGCGTATGATGTTCCATTTTCTTCTGTTCCTGGGAGAGGGAAAGCGATCCCCGATCAGAAAGGCATAACAAAATTATAACAACTGGAGTTATTTATTTAACAACAATGTTATAAACATTGGCTGGTTAGTTGTTAAAATAACAAAAATCATAACAAAAATTCGTCTAGTGGTAACAAAATTATAACAGATATGATTGTGTGTGTGTGTGTGTGTGTGTGTGTGTGTGTGTGTGTGTGTGTGTGTGTGTGTGTGTGTGTGTGTGTGTGTATGTGTGTGTGTGTGTGTGTGTGTGTGTGTGTGTGTGTCTGTGTGTGTGTGTGTGTATGTGTGTGTGTGTGTGTGTGTGTGTGTGTGAGTGTGTGTGTGTGTGTGTGTGTGTGTGTGTGTGTGTGTGTGTGTGTATGTGCGTGTGTGTTTGTGTGTGTGCGTGTGTGTGTGTGTGTGTGTGTGTGTGTGTGTGTGTGTGTGTGTGTGTGTGTGTGTGTGTGTGTGTGTGTGTGTGTGTGTGTGTGTGTGTATTCCATCTAACCCCCACTGGGCGGCAGTGTTATTATGGAAGAACTCTCTCTACAATGTCGCATTTGTGGTCATTGTAGACAGCTTTAGTCCGGGAGTTAGAAGGTGATAGCTCTATTGCAGATCCAGCAACCCATTTCAGAATGTCTGGAGAGTCACGCCCATTCCGAGGTTACTTTCACTCACAATAAGCCCCGCATGTATGCATCACCGTTATCAAATGGATATTGGTGATACATACACACTTCCAGGTTCGAAAATATTCTTTTCAACCCTGGCATGTATTTAGTGTAATTTTGATATTTATTTATTTATTTTTTTTTTTAAATAAATGGAAAGCTCTCACCATATTCTGCTCTTCCGCCGTCGTTATTTGCTTCTTTTGGAATCCCTTGGACTTTTTCTCTAACGCTTCGTATTTCATTCCGTGCTTCACCGGCAATTTCCTTCCGTAGACCGTCCTTGGTTGGTTGGTTCTAATATGATTCCGCCTTTTTTGGTCCGTTTGAATTGCCATGGTGATCTGGGACGAGGCTCACGTCCAAATTCACTGGTCCATCGAGCGCTCCGTTTGCGAAAGGAGAATGAAAGAAATACGAAAGGGATCAGTTTCAAGAAGTGACAGTATCATCAGATTCCCCAACTAACCATACTCAAGCAAAGTAAGAATATACAAGCTATATTGCGACTATATGGTTACTTGGGTACTCGTATGGCCGTCAGAATGGTTCATCGGTTGCGAAGTGAAGTATTTCTGAAAGTGATGTGTAATATTTCTCAATGTTTTGAATTTATCCTAACGTTACCTAACGTTACAATGTTATATCACAGACAAGCAGACACAACACATTGAACATTTATAATTGTAAACCCTACCGCCATCTGTCGTATATACTTTGATGGGCAATACACTCAACAGATGGTTGTAGCATAGAGGTAACTCTAAGACCACTGGATCCCGAAGAAAATCATTATTATTTTTGGATCACTCAGTACCAGAACAACGGTCCCAAGCAGTCCCAAGCTATTTCACTCACCCCTGCATGTTCTGCATGAATCCACACACCCCTGATGTTATCTGTCAAACTTTCATAGCGAATCAAAACAAACATAGTGTAGTAATAGAATTTCAACTAGAATAGGGTACGTTAATCGTTTGCTTGGGACCAATAGGCTACTAAAGTGGTGAGCCAATTTAAAATCGTTAGTTTCGTATTGATTGTTGGTTGTAGTGTGTAAACGTCAAACGCTAGGGAATGTGCACCACAAATGGCAGTACTACCAACTAAGAAACATTTAAATTGACCGTTAAAAACGATTTTGATGAACGTTTTAAGAGTGTTATGTCTGCTTTTCTGTGATCATACCTTCACTATCGCAACTTCGGGTAATCTGCGAAAGTACTTGCAGCGGTGCCGGTGGTGTAGTGGTAAGCGTGATTACTTCTCACCCCAGCAGGCCTGGGTTCAATCCCAGTCGGCGCCGCCGGGATGTTCTGAGGCATAACACCTCTGATCACGCCTTCCTTCGGAAGGGAAGTAAAGCCGTTGGTCTCCGGTTCATGAGTTGATGGGTCGAAAGGTAGGGTCCAGGTGTGGGAGCTGCCTCCCTGGCGTCGGTAGCATTGGTGCTCAGCACGGAAAACAAGATCGACGGAAAACAAATCAAAGGAAAAAAAAAAAAGAAAGTACTTGTATTTTTCTCAGGCACTTTTGATCTAACTGCAATTACTCTCTCATACTCGAAATGTGCCACGACCAAATTGGCACAACAACGCCCTATACGCTCTCTGACCAAAGTGCAGGGATAACAGATCTTGATATGATTATATCAAAATTATTACAAAATTAGATATAATCTACCGCATTCAAAAATATACATATATCCCAACAAACAATTCAGAGTCACAAATAAGCATGTATATATTGAATAAATGATGTATAACAGTGTACACACTTCGATTTTTCTACCAAGATCGGCTGTGCAAATCTCGGCAAAAAAAGTTTTACTGAGATATCAGCAAACGTTTCATTTCTTTGCTTAGATTCAGCTAAGCATTATCCGAGACTCAGCAATCAAATGTCACTTTTGCTGAAATCTCAGTGAAAGTTATTTTGCCGAGATTTGCACAGCCGAGCTCGGTAGAAAAAACTAAGTGTGTACAATGTTGAATAAAACGAGTCGTTGAATTATGTGCTGAAAAAGCTCATTGAGATCGATAGATGCACATTTATTCCACTGTTTGCTCTGATCTGATTAATTTACTTATTAAAAGCTGTATAAGCGTTGACGGTCATCCCGATTCAACGCCAGAAGTTTGATCTAATAATAAACTGAAGAAGTGTAATTTGCACATACATTGACGCTTTAATTTGAATGTTTTCAATTGATTTAAAAACATGCTTTATTAGACGTCTGATAAATGTTTTCTAGCTCCATTATTAGAATTCATTGCATTGCTTTACAATATTGTTGAATAAAGGTGAATACAGTAAGCAAAATAGCTCTTATACCACTATGCGTCCATGTTGTAATCACATGCTTTGTAAATGCTTTATAAACGACGTATTAGATTCATTATTCGACAACACTGGTTCAGACTACCAACAAACGAAATCAGTAGAGTATTGGTTACCGTTTCCGCTTTCCAAGTAGAAGTCGTGAGTTCAATCCCAAGCTCAACCCTTTTTTATTTGTGTTCTACGTCTAATTAATTTAAATAGTAATCATTGATCACATGACTCACGACAATGAGTGCATTGATCTTGTTTAAAAAAAATAACCGAGCATCCTGTTTCTTCGAATTGGAGAGGTACACGTGAAGAGGTAACATTGGTCTCATTTAAAACAACGATGAATGAATTAATCATTCCCACAGGGCCTTGAAGGAGCTAGAGTTGCGATCGGGAGTGCTGATAGGTATTTACTTTCAAGCAAGCTTTTATTGATTATTGAGTTGCCCATATGATGAATTCTAGGATAGCTCAGATGACAAGGCAAGCGGCTGGTGATCGGAAGGTACATGGTTCGAATCCCATGCAACGACATGTTTGTGTATATAATAAATTTTCTAATTTCTGTATGGTGCGTGTGCCACGTCAGAAATAATGAAAACAATCACTAAAGAAACACACCTTTCCCTGTCCCCGTCCCTCTTATTTTCTTTCGGGTTAATTTTCCCACAGTTGAATAATCAATTAATAAATGTATAATAATGTCTAATTAAACGTTACGTCGCATGAGAATCAAGCGTTTATAGAGCATCACTGTTTTTAAGGAAGCAGTGATATCTAATAAATGCTGAATAATCAAAATTTTATCGTATAAACTCTGTTACAACTCATATACACGGAGAAAAAATACTACCCAAAATTTGAGTTCTTTTTACTTAATATTGACTTCAGCCTCTCACTTGCACTCGTTATTGTTGTCAAAAAAGGAACGAGAGATTCGACCCAACGATATAGTTCAGCCCAATAAGTTACTTATGAGTAAATTGCATATTCTCAAATTTACGTGAATTAAACTTAATTTTGGGTAGAATATACTTAAGAGTAGGTAATTTTTTTGCTGGTGTTAAATGGAAACTACTATATGCGATTTACTCAAATTTGGGTTATTGGGCTGAACCCCGGAATTGAGGGAAAAGTACTTAATTTTGGGTAGTTTTTCATCTCCGTGTAGGGTAAACGTTCCTATAGTTACGGTACGTTAGAAGCGTTAGGTTCCTATAGTTGTGTATTATTATTATTATTATTTAACTTTATTAAGGAGGCTTTCAGCCTTGGGCTGGTTCGCCTCCAATAGTTGTGTATTGAGTCTCCATGCACAACTATAGGAACCTAACGCTTCTAACGTACCGCAACTATAGGAGCGTTTCGCCTAAGTCGAATAAAAGCTTCTCGACATACCTTATACAACACCAAGTGATTCAATGTTGTGGTTGAATAAATTCTCCAGATTTGTGTGAACAAAGCCTGAATAGAAGTTAATACTAAAAATAGTACAAGTACTATTAAGCATGCAGTTGAATAAAATTGACAAGAAGTCGTTTCTTCAATAGACGATTGTTTGTTGGGATAACAACCGTTGTTATAAATTAGATATAAAATTTGCCATATTTCTGGCAATGGTTATGTCATTTATTTTTCACTAAGTCAAATAATTAATTGGAATTCATCAATTGTACGTCATTTTAATAAATTAAGAGTCATTTTCCTGGCTTCTTTTTCAATAATATGCCAGAATTCGTTCCATAATGTGTGGTGCTTCATCAGCCAAAGATTTTACAGCAGCTGGTTTGTCTCCCCGATAAATGCGGAGTTCCAACAACCGATCTGAGAGAAAAAAAAGTTGTTTTAGTAATTCTGAATGAATGAATGAATCGTTCGTGGTCTTCCACATGGATTGTAAGAGGATCTTCCATCAAATCATGAGATTCCTATGGTGATGGAATTTCATTCATCATCTGGTGCAGAAGCAGTAGGCTGCCAATCTATTTCGGATCGCGGTCGGTAGAGTTTTCTGATGACGAATCGGAAAAAAATCGGAAGATTTTATACAAGCAGAATTCTTCGGAGAATACGATGAATGATGTTCCAGATCGGTATTTATTATCTTATTAATTCAAGGTAGACAAGACTGAGAACATCCTACCTTTTTTCAGGAGCCTTCAAGTTACGATCAATCGGCAAAATTTCATGACAACATTCGTGTCAAAGACATAATGTTTATGGCACTGAATTTTTACATAAGGCACAAGCTTACCCAAGGAGGTTTGGAAGACTTTATGAAAATTTTAAATGTTTTCACCATTGGCAAAACTTTTCCTAATGCTTTCCCAGCTCCGAAAGGGTTTATTTTTGTGTGAATTGTTATTATGGGTATGTCGTCTTCTTGTTCAATAATGACAGCACACTAACAACCTACTTTATTTTAAGATATGAAGCTACTCCACAACCTGAACCTCTATGCCCTGTGGAAAACTGTGGATCAATTTAAACGGACTTTTTGGTTACTTTTCCCATAGAGCAGCAAATCAGATAATCTATTTTGAAATACTCCAAAGAAATAGCTGAATACGAGACACCGGTTATTACTGAAGAAAATCGCAACATAAGCCGTTTATGATTTAAGCAGTCTTTTTTTTTCAACAGTCATTCGAAAATTTTATCATTTCTTACTATTTATGCACAGGATGCCTCTAATGATCGTCACTTAGAAACAGAAAATCGTAAATAAACTTATATTTTGGAATCATAAATACATATTTTATGTATTGATAATAATTAAAACTGACTTTGTTATAATTCTGATATGATGAGAAAATTCGCACAAACCCCTTTTCACTAATATATCAAAATATAACACACGTTGATATAAATATCAACCATTGATATAATTGTGTTATAATTTTGTTATGCCCTTCTGATCGGGTTCATGCGCAGCTGATTTGAAATTCGATTTCGTTTTGGCCGAGTGATCAGTTTCTTCGATTGAAAAATGGCTAAAGAAAAGAGTTATACGGTCGAAAATCTTCAAGAGGCTGTTCTTTTAGTAAGAAATAAATCACTTACCGCGTATCAGGCACAGAAAAGGTACAATTTTCCGAAAACGACACTTCACGCAAAAATTAAGGGAAGCCACGGCAAGAAACATGGAAGGGAAATAGTGTTGAGTGTTGATTTGGAGAACCAGCTAGCGGATTGGGTTTGTATGTGCGCTGCTTCTGGCAGTCCCAAGATGACCAAAAAGCGTAAATTTAAAGGAGGAATTCCATCGTTAACAAACTAAAAATTGCTAACTGAAACTTATTTCCGAAAAAAAAAACTCCTAGGAGAAAAAGAACTATGTGTCGCATGATAGGTTTTATTCGTTCCATGTCAAAATTAGGTCCATGTTCCATATACCCTGGAACTTGCTCCGGCCATATCTTCGGAACCAGTTGACCGATTCCAAAAATATTCGATAGTTTTCAATGGGACCACAATACCTATAGTTTGACGTTAAAAAAAAATCCAAATCGGGTCAATGATTTCCGAGAAAATCAGCCATGATGAATAGCTAATGCGTGGAAAGTGAAGTTTTGAAAAACGAAGTCAAACTCAAATTTCTTGATTTTTTTTTAAATAGCAAATTCATAAAAACTGTATAAAAAGGGTTTTTTCATGATACCAATAAGCTCTAAACAAAATTTTTGAACAAATATGGGCTAAACTATCATTTGCAAAAATAAGTCCAACCATCATCATTTTTTAGGTCCAACCAAGATCAGTGTTGGCCCAACCAACATCATTATTCTTTGCTGAATAAAAACGTTTTATGAAATCATTTGTTCATAATATTTAACTTTTTATATTATTATTAGAAACAAGAAAGGTTGATCTTTCCCCTAATCACGCATTTTTTATAATTATATGTTGAATTCATAAAAAATACGACATGAATGTTGACGTCGTGTGAAACCGGCCTAAATAGGTCCAACCATCATCAGTTACCCTACCGTCGGCTAGGAAAAATTCTCTCCTATCCTAAGGTGGAATTGGTTTGCGTAAGCGTGCTTCAGTTTGCAAGATAAGGTCAAAATTTTGCTGATCCACTCTTTAATATTGTTGGTTGATAAATCTGTTCGAAAATCGTATGTTCAAAAATCATTTATGGTGATTCCTTGAAGAGTCCACAAATTGCCTGATGATGGCAAGTATTCTAGAGCATAATTTTCGGACACAGTTGTGACATCACTCATAAAATTGGAACTCCCTGTTTGCAGCATCAAATGTGAAGTTCCAGTTTCCTTTGGTTTGTTTTTTCCGTCGATCTTGTTTTCCGTGCTGAGCACCAATGCTACCGACGTGCCAGGAAGGCAGCTCCCACATCTGGACCCTACCTATCGACCCATCAACTCATGAACCGGGGACCAACGGCTTTACTTCCCATCCGAAGGAAGGCGTGATCAGAGATGTTATGCCTCAGAACATCCCGGCGGCGCCGACTGGTATTGAACCCAGGCCTGCTGGGGTGAGAGGTAATCACGCTTACCACTACACCACCGGCGCCGTTAAGTTCCAGTTTCATTGTTGTATGTTTTGTGGCAGCTGTGCTCTTGAAATTTTGAGGTGATTGTATAGCGCAGTACGGAAACGCATATGTCACAAATGGGAATTCTCCTATAGATCCAAGGTCATTACTGATTTCCATCACTATCTCAATAGACTTCCTCAATCACAGGCATCCGGTGAAGATCAGCATCGATGGCACCTATTGCTTGGTCTTGGGTTTGGTCACGTTTGGCCATCAATTCTGTTGTCAAATCTCCGGGCAAATATCGTTGCTTCCAGAGTTTGAAAATGCAACAATCACAAAAGCAGGTGCTGTAATTATTTTGCACAATGTAATGAATATGTTGCGTTTCAGCAAGCCTGATCCTGATTCATCAACACTTTTTGAGCACTAAGTGTTTAGAATCGTATTAATAAGCTTATAAATTGCTCTTTTGATTGTCGATTTCCCTATATTTAGGTGGTGAAAAGTTGAATCTCTCACTAAGATGTGCTCATTTCCCCGCTGCTGGCGTGCAAAAGGACCAGTACTAAGTAACTAGCAGATTTCCTGATTACATGGCA